>NC_090648.1:357026673-357626673 GCF_040937935.1 Hyperolius riggenbachi | reverse complement strand
CACACATATGAGGTGGTGTAACTTGCTTAGCGCCTTCATAATGTTGTAGCAGTAGTGGGTGTGAATCAGTGATTTCACCACCAAATAACTCCTGCAAATTGTCAAATGTGGTGCTTGTAGTACCGCTGGTGGCTGCAGGAGATGAAGTTTTCTGTGTTAAATAGTCAACCAGGTCCTGACAATTTTAGGAGGTGATGGGACGTGCCTTCTTCTGAGCACTGTACTTTGGGCCAGGGCCGCACAAAATCACATCAACACGACCACGCACACACCTGCGAGGTGGCCTTCCTCTGGGTCTGCCGCTACCTCTTCCACGACCTTGTTTGTCCATTTTGTCCATATCGGGAGGGGGGGGGGGATGAAGTGAAAGGTATGCACTGATTTGACTAATACAATGTGCAATCACACAGGTGCAGCAGTTAACAGGTATGCACGGAGTGGTATATCACACTGTGTGCACTCACGTAGGTAGGTGGGTTCACTGAACCCAACAGCTAGGTGGGTATATGCAGTAATGGGTATTACGATATGCAGCTGCCTATCACACACACAGGTACAGTTAGTCACTGAATGTGGTGGGCCTGGCTGGCAGTGACACTGCACACAGTATGAATTACAAAAGCTGTCGCCGCAACACAAGTGCAGTAATTATGGGTATTACACAATATGCAGCTGACTGACACAGGTAGTCACTGTCACTAGTCACTGACTCACTGTCTGATTGGGCTGGGCCTGGGCTGGCACAAACACAGTATGAATTATCAAGGCTGTCTATAATGCAACAAAAGTGTCAGTGACACACAGAAAAAAAAAAAATCACAAGAACAGTATTAGCTCTCAAAGTGCTATTATAGCAATAAGAATCAGCCAGGAGCAAGCTAACAAGCCAAGAGCCTATCTAATCTTTCCCTAGGAGAAACAGTCTGCAGCACCTCTCCCTACTCTCACTATAGCAGGCACAGAAGTGAGTGTAATGGCCGGCGGAGCCTGCCTTATATACGAGGAGTGGCTCCAGGCCTGATTGGCTACAATGTGCCTGTTGACTGTAATGTAGAGGGTCAAAGTTGAACCTAATGGAGCATTATGGGGGCGAATCGAACTTCCGGGAAAGTTCGCCTTCACTTGTGAAGGAGAACAATCCAAAGTTCATCGGCGAACCGTTCGGCCCATCTCTACATAGGACAGGTAATGTATAAATGCACAGACCGATGGTACATTTATACACTATGGGGGCTGTGGATGCTGTGGACTCAGACGATTCCTGAGAAACTTCAAGCTGAATGTGTATGGGCAGCTGACAGATCACTCTCTAATCAGATTTGATCAGAGAGAGATTGTCTGTTGGCCCATCATCACCAGATGTATCAGTGCAGGTTGAGCAGCTGCAGCTCAGGTAACATACTAACAAATAAATGTTTTCTTCTCCCTAAAAATGACCATAATATTAGATGACCTATAGTCAGACAATCAGTCATATGACTATGTACTCTGTAAAGTGCTGCAGAACATGTCAGTGCTATATACAGTAAATACCTAATAATAATATGGTAGGACATTAGACTATGATTATGGTAGGATTAGATTGTGAGCTCCTCTGAGGACAGTCAGTGACATGACTATGTACTCTGTAAAATGCTGCAGGTCATGAAGGAGGAAGGTGATATTTCCACTCCAAAATATGGGCCCAATACAACAATAACATTTCTATAGTGCTTTTCTTCCACAGGACTCAAAGCGCAATTGATGAGGGGCAAGGAAACGCACCCCATCTCACGGGTCTACATGAAAAGGGCGCCGGTAAAAAAGGGCGCCTGGTGGAGCCCATATATATACCAACTTCGGCTACAAAAAAGGCGCCTGGTGTAGCCCATATAAACTTCGGCTACAAAAAAGACACTTGGTGTAGCCCATATAAAAACTTCGGCTACAAAAAAAAAGGCGCCTGGTGTAGCCCATATAAAAACTTCGGCTACAAAAAAACTCCGGGATGTGTTAATTACTATTCCCCCTCCAGGCCGCCATGGATAGTGGGGGAATGAAATAATTCGGCTTCCAGCGCTTGTAGCCCATATACAAACTTCGGCTAGAAAAAAACTCCGGGATGTGTTAATTACTATTCCCCCTCCAGGCCGCCATGGATAGTGGGGGAATGAAATAATTCGGCTTCCAGCGCTTGTAGCCCATATACAAATTTCGGCTAGAAAAAAACTCCGGGATGTGTTAATTACTATTCCCCCCTCCAGGCCGCCATGGATAGTGGGGGAATGAAATAATTCGGTTTACAGTGCTTGTAGCCCATGTAAAAACTTTGGCTACAAAAAAAGGTCAATAATATGGGCTACAGAGGGGCACCTTACTGTAGCCGGAAGAAATATGGGCTACAAAGGGGAGCCCGCTTGTAGCCGAAAACCTTGTAGCCGAAAAAATATGGGCTACAAAGGGGAGCCCACTTGTAGCCTATATCAAAACTCGGGCGCCCTTTTCTACACCTTGTAGCCCATATTTCCAGAAATAACATTGATGTCTATGGCGGCGCCCTTTTCATACAGGCAGCTCGGGCGCCCTTTTCAACCGATCCCCATCTCACCTATGGCTTGCTGTCCAGATTGCACTTTGGTGTGAACATGGATGGCATGCTGTAGTTTTATGAATCCCTATAGCTGTGTTTAACAATTTAGACTGTGGCTGCATAGCAGAACAGCAACCGCAAGAGATGAAGGAGGCTGGGAAGACAAAGAGTAAGTTAGAAGGGAAGAAAGAACAAGAAAGAGAAGAGGAAATAGAAAAAGGAGTGAGAATGGAAGCAAGGAAGAGAGGGAGGGATGGAGAAAGGCCCGATACACATCATGCAATTTTTATTGCAGATGTGACTGCATGAATAGTTGCTAGCAGATTGATTGAAAGGGTTAAAACTGTACACATATTACCTGCCATTGGACCAGGGTCAGGAAGATTAACAGAGGACACGAGAGAGAAGGAGGGGCAGGGGACAAGTAGAGAGACAGAAGATAGCATGCATTTTTTTTTTGTTAATGCTGGGCTGAGAGAGCAGTCACACCAATCCAAAAACACTTCCTCCAGCCTGTAAAAGCTTCCAGGCAGCCTGTATATGGGAGGAGGGGGTAGGTTGGCATCTGCGTAGTGTGTGCTGCGTATTGAGAGAGGCTGTGAGGGACGCGTACGTTAAAAAAGGGCGTCGGGCAAAAGGGCGCAGGGTTTTAAACGATAAGCATGAATAACGTTTAAAAAAAATTGTGCTATATTTCGTTTAAAAATAAAGTTATAAATCATTAAATAATGTGTATGAAATCGGCAATTGTAAAAACGTTAATATTCCCTGTTTAAAAAGTGAAATGTATAATAACGTTTTATAAAAGATTAATAAGAATTTTACTAAAGCTATATCTAACCCTACTCTCATACAGAACCCTCCCTGTACCTACCCCTAACCCCTAGACCCCCTGGTGGTGCCTAAACCTAAGACCCCCCTGGTGGTGCCTAAACCTAAGACCCCCCTAGTGGTGCCTAAACCTAAGACCCCCCCTGGTGGTGCCTAAACCTAACACCCCCCTGGTGGTGCCTAAACCTTAAGACCCACCTGGTGGTGCCTAACCCTAAGACCCCCCTGGTGGTGCCTAACCCTAAGACCCCCCTGGTGGTGCCTAACCCTAAGACCCCCCTGGTGGTGCCTAAACCTAAGACCCCCCTAGTGGTGCCTAAACCTAAGACCCCCCTGGTGGTGCCTAAACCTAAGACCCACCTGTGATAAGCATTAACGTTTGAAAAAAATGTTGTGCTGTTTTTCATTTAAAAATAATGGTTTAAAAAATATTGTACTGTTTTTCGTTTAAAAATAATGTTTAAAAAATTATAAATCATTAAATAATGTGTAATCATGAGAAGCAGTTATAAAACATTAAAAGTCTCGGGGCGCCGCTTGTAAAACGTTATTTTTCTCCGGCGCCCTTTTTTCCTGTTGAGCGCCCATTAAACGATATTTATTATGGGAGTGAATGGCGGCGCCCTTTTTGTCCACTTGCCTCAGGCGCCCGAATTTACTGTTTCCGTGAGGGACAGCATGGCAGGGGTGGACTGGATACTTACACAGACTTCGGCCTTCAGATACTATGCACTCTCCCTTCTCCATCCCTTCCACCAGTGCACGGCTCACTCAGGTCCAGATCTCCGATCGCTCCAGCTTCTCCCTTACGTCATCACTCAGGGCTGTGGCAGGAGTAGAGATAACACAGATGCCAAGAGCGTGGCTATGCTCAGTTGCATAGCAACGCAGATGCTCCACAGCCCCAGTCACATGCTCTGGCAGCACAGTCCAATACTGCCTAGTATTCCGGGGTGGGGGTGGGGGGGGGGGGCAGCAGGAAGACTGTTCTTCTCCCAGGCAGCGTCAGTAAAAGAACATATAAAGCTAAAATGGCACATTTTGGGGGGTGTTAAAAGGTAGCTCTGCTTCAGTGGCATCTGGTGTCACCCCCCCTCTCAAGACAACATGGAATCCCCCTGGTGCGGATCGCACTCCGTGCACTGGGGTAACAACACTAGTGATTAAACTCAAAATGTATACTAGACCCTTGCTTGACACATTTTGGTAAGTTAAAGTGGGCTGAAAGTCAGCATTTTTACTTACCCCTAAAAGATTCCTTACAGCTTTAAAGCTACTATCCCAGAAATAAATTGTACCAGAACATCACTGAAAAGGTTAAATAAAGCACTTTGTCCTGCAATTCTGCTTCAAATCTGCATCCAAACTGGAGATAACAGTATCTGTTTTACTTGTTACACACAAATGTATCAACACTGGAATGTAAACAAACGCTCTCTGAGAAGCTGCCTCTGCTTCAGACACATACAGAGTTCAGAGTAGTTCATTAGAAGATTTTAATATATAATAAAACATAGTTATAATAGAAAAAGTATAAAATGCAGTGGCAGCTTTCAGAGCAAGATAAACTACACTTTGGAAACTTGTAATTTGTAAACAGACAATATATTTGTGCGCAAAAGCAAATATGATAACTGTACGAGTAATACGAAGTAGGAAAACACATTTTTATTGAATGTTATGTCAGAGTTTCAGACCACTTTAACCACTTGCCGACCGCCTTAAGCCGAGGGCTGGGCCCCGTCCTATTCACAGGTAATTTTGAGACATTTGGGTTCAAGACTACTGCTCACAGTTTAGGGCCCCTAAAATGCCAGGGCAGTATAGGAACCCCACAAGTGACCCCATTTTAGAAAGCAGACACCCCAAGGTATTCTGTTAGGTGTATGACAAGTTCATAGAAGATTTTATTTTTTGTCACAAGTTAGCGGAAAATGACACTTTGTGAAAAAAAAAACCCCAATAAAAATCAATTTCCGCTACCTTGTGACAAAAATTTAAATCTTCTATGACCTCACTATACTCCTAATGGAATACCTTGGGGTGTCTTCTTTCTAATTTGTGGGGTTCCTATACTGCCCTGGCATTTTTGGGGCCCCAAACCGTGAGGAGTAGTCTTGAAATCAAATGTTGCAAAATGACCTGTGAAATTCTAAAGGTACTCATTGAACTTTGGGCGCCTTAGCGCAGTTAGGGTGCAAAAAAGTGCCACACATGTGGTATCTCCGTACTCAGGAGAAGTAGTATAATGTGTTTTGGGGTGTATTTTTACACATACCCATGCTGAGTGGGAGAAATTTCTCTGTAAATGGACAATTGTGTGTAAAAAAAAAAAAAAAAAATTGTCATTTACAGAGATATTTCTCCCACCCAGCATGGGTATGTGTAAAAAATACACCCCAAAACACATTATACTACTTCTCCTGAGTACGGCAATACCACATGTGTGGCACTTTTTTGCAGCCTAACTGCGCTAAGGGGCCCAAAGTCCAATGAGGCACCCCCCAAATGCCAGGACAGTAAACACAACCCACAAATGACCCCATTTTGAAAAGTAGACACTTCAAGGTATTCAGAGAGGAGCATAGTGAGTCCGTGGCAGATTTCATTTTTTTTTTTTGTCAGAAAGTTTCATTTTCCGCTAACTTGTGACAAAAAATAAAATCTTCTATGAACTCACCATGCCTCTCAGTGAATACTTTGGGATGTCTTCTTTCCAAAATGGGGTCATTTGGGGGGTATTTATACTATCCTGGAATTTTAGCGCCTCATGAAACCTGACAGGTGCTCAGAAAAGTCAGAGATGCTTCAAAATGGGAAAATTCACTTTTGGCACCATAGTTTGTAAACGCTATAACTTTTACCCAAACCAATAAATATACACTGAATGGTTTTTCTTTTATCAAAGACATGTAGCACAATAAATACAGAAATTTTACTTTATTTGAAAAATGTCAGCACAATCAATTTTTTTTGACAAAATTCATGTCTTTTTTGATGAATATAATAAAAACTAAAACTCGCAGCAGCAATCAAATAGCACCAAAAGAAATCTGTATTAGCGACAAGAAAAGGAGGTAAAATTCATTTAGGTGGTAGGTTGTATGACTGAGCAAAAAACCGTTAAAGCTGCAGTGGTCTGAATGGAAAAAAAGGCTCTGGTCCTAAAGGGGCGAAAAGACTGTGGTCCTTAAAGCGGAATATAATCCTGCATTTCAACTTTGCTCTAAAACATTATTTACAGTATATTATATGCAACCAGCATTTTTTTTTTACTAGACCAGCATTGGAAGGGTTACACAGGGCTTTAAAGTTCCTGGAGATTTTTGCAGACGCATCTGAAGCTGACATAGATACATTTTGTTTACAGAAATGTATCTAAATGTTGAATGTGACTCACTCTCTCTGACTGAGAAGGAGCTGGAGGACAGCCAAAGAGTGTAACATATAGAATGTATCAATCTGAACTTCTGCATATCTCTCCACCGAACTTTAAACCTCCCAATGCTGGTCTAGTGTTTAACCCTTCCAATGCTGGTCTAGTAAAAAAAAAAAATGCTTTTTGCATATAATATGCTGTAAATAATGTTTTAGAGCAAAGTTGAAATGCAGGGTTATATTCCGCTTTAAGTGGTTAAAGGAAAAAACATTTATGAAAATTAATCTAATCACTTTCTGCACAGAAATCCAGCAGAAACTGAACGCCAGGGAGGTTAATGACCAAGCCTGTTTCTTTTAAACTAACTGCAGCTTATGCTATGTTAATAATTTCATACTGGCTTACTCCTTTATTTTAATATCACAGCGGATCTATTCTACACCTAATGTGTGCATTTACTGAATCTAATGTATATGGATACAAAATAACTTAACAGTTTTCCACTGCTGTGAATTCATTCAAATCATTATGGTTCGTGCTGACTCCACCTTTCTCAGTGTTGAAGTGAAGTGATGAACAGAAAATTCCCATAACACCTCGAAAGTGGGAGCAATCTAGCAAATGAAAGCCACTAGCTGTTAATCAATTAGCTGATTTATTATTGGCAGCTAGTGCCTTTTATTGTACAGTGCAGCTTCTACATCCAATCATGGAGATTTAATCATTAGGAGAGTGAGTAAATGAGTCGAGAAGTCAATAAGATTCTAATAATGCTGGCTTGCATGCAAATTCCATGCAAATTGTATGCAGCTTGATGTTGGGCTAATCAAATACACTCCCTGTCTATTTTGACTGGCCCAATTCCAAGCTGCATTTCTGATTTATAAAATAAGAAAATGTATGGAAGTAGAATTTTTGAAGATAAGGTAAACAGTTCAAAAGTAAGCAAGGTGGTAATGTGGTTACCTTATTTTAAATAAGGATATTCTGTGCGTCTAACTAGTTTTGGTAGCAGGTCCTGATTATTAGATGCAATGGTTCTAGTGCTATAGAAGTTACATAAATGAATGCATTTAGTGTCAATCCAACAACTACAACAGCCAGCTCATAAATATAAAAAGCGGGTTCTTACATACTAGCTCATCAACCTAACACCTGATAGGCTGACGTCTGATTCTCCAGCGCCTGGGGAGGCTTGTATTAGGTAGAGGAGAGGGGAGGCTAGTGATAAGCAGGGAAGAGGACAGGTTGGTGTTAGGCAGAGAAGAGGTTAGTGTCAGGCAGAAAAAAAGGGGGAGGGTAGTATTAGGCAGAGGATAGGGGAGGTTAGTGTTATGCTGGGTACACACGTTGCGATTTCCCGCTCGATCCGCAGGATCAATTTGATTATTTCCAACATGTTTGATCGGGTTTCGATGGATACAGCCGTCGATTTTGCATACGTAATATGCAAATTCGACGGCTGTATCCATCGAAACCCGATCGAACATGTTGGAAAGAATCGAATCGATCCAATCGATCCCGCAGATCAAGCGGGAAATCGCAACGTGTGTACCCAGCAGAGAAGAAGTGAGGTTAGTGTTAGGCACAGGCAGAAGAGGAGAGGGGAGGTGAGAATTAGAGAAGAAGAGATGTTAGTGTTAGGCAGAGAAGATGAGAGGTTAGTGTTAGACAGAGGAGAGTTTAGTGTTAGGTGGAGGAGAGATTAGTGTGAGGCAGAGGAGAGATTAGTGTTAGGCAGAAGGAAGGGGGAGATTAGTGTTAGAGTAGAGGAGAGTTTAGTGTTATACAGATGATAGGTTAGTGTGAGGCGGGCGGGGGGGGGGGGTTGTTATTGTTAGGCAACAGACCGAGGAGACATTAGTGTTAGACAGAAGAGTGGAGAGGTTAGCATTTGGTAGAGGAGAGATTAGTGTTAGGCAGAAGAAAAATTAGAGTTAGGCAGAGGAGAGGGTAACATAGTTTTAGGCAGAGAAGAGGTTAGTGTTAGGCAGAGGAGAGGGGAGGTTAGTGTTAGACTCTAAGAAGCAGAGACAGATGAGAGGTTGGTGTTAGACAGAAAAGATGAGAAGTTAGTGTTAAGACAAAGAGAGATTAGGGTTAGGAAAGGAGAGTGGAGGATAGTGTGAGGTATAGGTGTAGTTACAGGAGGTTAGTTGAGGTACAGGATGAGAGAGATTAGTGTTAGACATCAGAGAGAGGAAGTTTAATGTGAGGTATGTTAGACATCATAAGAGAGAGAAGGTTAGTGTGAAGTATAGGAGAAGTTGGGGTTGGGCATCATAGAGAGGAGGTTAGTGTGAGGCACAGGAGTGGAAAGGTTAGTGTGAGGCATAGGAGAGGAGAGGTTAGTGCTAGGCATCGGAGAGAGGTTAGTGTGAGGTATACGAGAGGTGAGTGTTGGGCATCAGAGAGAGGAGAAGTTAGTGTGAGGCATAGGAGTGGAGAGATTAGTGTGAGGCATAGGATAGGTTAGTGTGAGGCATAGAAGAGGAGAGGTTAGTGCTAGGCATCAGAGAGAGAAGGTTAGTGTGAGGTATAGGAAAGGTGGTTGTTGGGCATCAGATAGAGGAGGTTAGTGTGAGGCATGGGAGAGGAGAGGTTAGTGCTAGGCATTGGAGAGAGGAGGTTAGTGTGAGGAATAGGAGAGGTGGGTGTTGGGAATCAGAGAGAGGAGGTTAGTGTGAGTCACAGGACAGGAGATGTTAGTGTGAGGCATATGAGAGGAGAGGTTAGTGTGAGGCATCGGAGAGAGGAGGTTAGTGTGAGGTATAGGAGAGGTGGGTGTTGGGCATCAGAGAGAGGAGAGGTTAGTGTGAGGCATAGGAGAGGAGAGGTTAGTGTGAGGGAGAGGTTAGTGTGAGGCATCGGAGAGAAGAGGTTAGTGTGAGGCATAAGAGAGAATAGGTTAGTGTGAGGCATAGAAGAGAGGAGGTTAGAGTGAGGCATAGGAGAGGTTAGTGCTAGGCCATGGAGAGAAAAGGTTAGTGTGAGATATAAGAGACAAGAAGTTTAGTGTTAGGCATCAGAGAGAAGAGATTAGTTTGAGGTATAGGAGAGGAGAGGTTAGTGTTAGGAGGTTAGCGTGAGGTATATGAGGGGAGAGGTTAGTGTTAGACATCAGAGAGGGGAGATTAATCTAATGAAATTCCCTCCCCTACACTAATAGCAGTCACTGATGAATTAGCTGTTAGCCAATCAGCTGTAATGGCTGATGTGGGCTAATAAAAAGTACAAAAGAGAATAATTGTCTGAATATAAGCAATATCTTACCAAAGCAACAGCTGAGAATCATCAAAACAATTGCGATCTTCATGTTGAAATGACTGGTATGAGATCGATTCCTTAATACTCAATTATCTGTACTTGTTCTCCCTACTCAATTTAAACAGTAAAATATTGCTTTAGGGTAAGGGATGGCCATTATTAGTCATATGTTTCTGAAATGCTCCACTTCTTAAATGTTAATCCCTTTAATGGTATTTATCCATTAGACATTAAATCAAAGATGTAAATAGATTAATGTGAATGCAAACACATGACTGTAAAGTCATGTGTTTGCATTCACATTAATCTGTTTACACCTTTGATTTAATCTTAAAACTCAACAATGAATTCCTGTTTCCACTGTGAATGTATTACTTACTTTCTTCCTGGTGTTTAGTACAAGTTCTTGGCTTTTGAAAACCTAAATTATTTTTTCATTTTCCTGTACTGCACATACTGGGGAGAACTGTTGTTCAGTGTCAGCTGGAATAAAACACCTTTGATTGACTTAGTATATGACAATTGCAATGTTTCAATACAGCTCAGGTCTCTCTCTTCATCAGTCAGGGACAGGGTGTAGAGTTGGGCCGAACGGTTCGCCGGCGAACGGTTCCTGGCGAACTTCGGTGGTTCGCGTTCGCCTCCCGCAGGCGAACGTTTGCGGAAGTTCGCTTCGCCCAGTTCGCATCAAAAAACAAAATTTTTACCCTCCATTTCACTGTCAGCAGACATGTTATGGTCAAACACACTGCTTGAGGACCCACCCACCCACCCTCCCTTCAAGCTAGGTCTTTTATACCATTTGACTCAGTTGTCTGCCTACACTAATTAGTTATGGGACAGCTGCTACACTCTCTGCTAGTGAGATTTTAATTGGCCTCCCACCTCCCTCCTCCCTCCAACCTCCAACCTATTCCCTCCTCCCTCCGGGAGGAGGGTGTCTTCTGGCAGGGAATTATACTTTTTTAAAAGCCAGTATATATCATACCATAGCTGGGAATCGAACCCAGATCACACTGCATGGTGGACACGTCAGTGCATCACCCTAAGCACTGTACCACTACAGTAGTAAGTGAAGCTACGGTAAAATGTACCATTAATGCTCAATGCAATAGAACCATTAGGTTGCTTAAAGGAGAACTGTAGTGAGAGGTATATGGAGGCTGCCATATTGATTTCCTTTTAAGCTATACCAGTTGCCTGGCAGCCCTGCTGATCTATTTGGCTGCAGTAATAATAATAATTATAATCCAAACATTTGTATAGCGCTTTTCTCCTGTCAGACTCAAAGCGCTCAAGAGCTGCAGCCACAGGGACGCACTCAAGAGGCCACCCTGCAGTGTTAGGGAGTCTTGCTTTGAACTCCTTACTGAATAGGTACTTGACCTAGCCAGGATTCGAACCCTGGTCTCCCATGTCAAAGGCAGAACCCTTAACCAGTACACTATCCAGCCACTGTCGTGTGAATCCCACCAGAAACAAGCATGCAGCTAATCTTGTCAGATCTTACAAAAATGTCAAACACCAGATCTGCTGCATGCTTGTTCAGGGTCTAGGGCTAAAAGTATTGGAGGCAGAGGATCTGCAGGATAGCCAGGTAACTGGTATTGCTTAAAAGGAAATCAATATGGTAGCCTCCATATACCTTTCACTACAGTTCTCCTTTAAAGGGAACCTTAACTGAGAGTGATATGGCTGTTTCCTGTAAACAATACCAGTTGCCTGGCAGTCCAGCTGATCTTTGTGACTGCAATAGTGGCTGAATCACACCCTGAAACAAGCATGCAGCTAATCCAGTCTGACTTCAGTCAGAGCACCTGATCTGCATGCTTGTTCAGGGGCTGTGGCTAAAAGTATTAGAGACACAGGATCAGCAGGCGATTCAGGCAACTGGTATTATTTTAAAAGGAAAAATCCATATCCTTCTCCGTTTAGGTTCCCTTTAAGGATTTGTAGCATAAAAGCCAACTCACATTGGCTGGGATTCGAACCTGGGTCTCACTGTATGGTGGACAAGCACACTATCCACTATACCAACTGAAGCTGGCCTGAAATTGCTGGCCTGAAATTGCTGGCCTGAAATTGCTGGCCTGAAAACAAGCTGCATCACACCCTGAAACAAGCATGCAGCTTGTTTTCAGGCCAGCAATTTCAGGCCAGCATTTTCAGGCCAGCATTTTCAGGCCAGCATTTTCAGGCCAGCATTTTCAGGCCAGCATTTTCAGGCCAGCTTCAGTTGGTATAGTGGATAGTGTGCTTGTCCACCATACAGAGAGACCCAGGTTCGAATCCCAGCCAATGTGAGTTGGCTTTTATGCTACAAATCCTTAAAGGGAACCTAAACGGAGAAGGATATGGATTTTTCCTTTTAAAATAATACCAGTTGCCTGAATTGCCTGCTGATCCTGTGTCTCTAATACTTTTAGCCACAGCCCCTGAACAAGCATGCAGATCAGGTGCTCTGACTGAAGTCAGACTGGATTAGCTGCATGCTTGTTTCAGGGTGTGATTCAGCCACTATTGCAGTCACAAAGATCAGCTGGACTGCCAGGCAACTGGTATTGTTTACAGGAAACAGCCATATCACTCTCAGTTAAGGTTCCCTTTAAAGGAGAACTGTAGTGAAAGGTATATGTAGGCTACCATATTGATTTCCTTTTAAGCAATACCAGTTACCTGGCTATCCTGCAGATCCTCTGCCTCCAATACTTTTAGCCCTAGACCCTGAACAAGCATGCAGCAGATCTGGTGTTTGACATTTTTGTAAGATCTGACAAGATTAGCTGCATGCTTGTTTCTGGTGGGATTCACACGACAGTGGCTGGATAGTGTACTGGTTAAGGGTTCTGCCTTTGACATGGGAGACTAGGGTTCGAATCCTGGCTAGGTCAAGTACCTATTCAGTAAGGAGTTCAAAGCAAGACTCCCTAACACTGCAGGGTGGCCTCTTGAGTGCGTCCCTGTGGCTGCAGCTCTTGAGCGCTTTGAGTCTGACAGGAGAAAAGCGCTATACAAATGTTTGGATTATAATTATTATTATTACTGCAGCCAAATAGATCAGCAGGGCTGCCAGGCAACTGGTATAGCTTAAAAGGAAATCAATATGGCAGCCTCCATATACCTCTCACTACAGTTCTCCTTTAAGCAACCTAATGGTTCTATTGCATTGAGCATTAATGGTACATTTTACGGTAGCTTCACTTACTACTGTAGTGGTACAGTGCTTAGGGTGATGCACTGACGTGTCCACCATGCAGTGTGATCTGGGTTCGATTCCCAGCTATGGTATGATATATACTGGCTTTTAAAAAAGTATAATTCCCTGCCAGAAGACACCCTCCTCCCGGAGGGAGGAGGGAATAGGTTGAAGGGTTGGAGGGAGGAGGGAATAGGTTGAAGGGTTGGAGGGAGGAGGGAGGAGGGAGGAGGGAGGTGGGAGGAGGGAGGAGGGAGGTGGGAGGAGGGAGGAGGGAGGAGGGAGGTGGGAGAGTAAAAACTCCCTAGCAGAGTGTGTAGCAGCTGTTCCATAACTAATTAGTGTAGGTAGGCAAATGGTATAAAGGACCTTGCTTGGAGGAGGGAGGGAGGGTGGGTCCTCGAGCAAAAGTGTATTTCACTCAATTAGGTGTGACTCCAGGCATTAGAGCTTTTGAAACATGTTTTCTATCATTTTTGCAGTGTATAGAATTTTTTAAAACTTTGAAAGTTCGCCTCCCCATTGAAGTCTATTGCGGTTCGCGAACTTTTTCGCGAACCGAACCTTTCGCGGAGGTTCGCGAACAGGGTTCGCGAACCGAAAATCGGAGGTTCGGCCCAACTCTAACAGGGTGTAATACTTACATTTGTCATGTTTTATACATTATTATTATTATTAATTTGTATAGTGCCATTATCTTCTGTAGTGCAGAACAACATAATTATAAGACACTAGAATTAGGCCCATTTAATAATGAGTGGTAGGTTGCACAGTGCCCACATGTCCCCACTTCCGGCCATGCACAGGCCCGCCCGGTCCTGCCACGGGCACACATGCTTGCCTGCTCGCGCCCAGATGCACGTCCGTGGCCCTGCGCCTGTGCAGTACCGTATATATTTGGCACACATGGATACAAGTGGGCGATGACACCTGTGGATTTATTAGATAGCCTGGTGCATAAGATGAAGAAGAAAGTACAACATAAGTATGACAAGTACTACAAAAAATATGCAACACATCCAAGAAGAAACCAACAATCCACACCATGCTTGAAAATATCAAAACTATACTTTATTAATGAATATACTGTACAACAAGAAATACATCATTTTCTACAATAAAAACAGTAGTTGCAGGAAACCACAGGGGGGGGGGGGGGATATAACCCTGTTAACTGAAAATAATAATTTTTTATAAACCACACAGGAGCTCAAAGATCGTGTTTCTAAACACAAATCCAATATCAGGGGTAGAAGCTTGGATCATGCAGTTTCAGAGCATTTTGTTCAATTTAGACATGATGTCAGTCAGCTTAGAGTCCAAGTAATTGATGGGGTGCCCCGTGGGTTTAGGGGTGATAGGGGTAGAGAACTGTTAAAAAGAGAGGCGCGTTGGATTAGGGAATTGGAGACTATTGGTCGTGGGGGATTAAATAAGGAATACGATTTAAATTTTGTATGGTAGATGTCCTATGATTCTGGGTCTGCTGTTTTGGGGGTGGGGGGTGTCCTTTGGGTACCTTTCTCATTGTCATTTTTGTATCGTAGGTTCTTTTACACTTTTTTACTATGCATTATAGAACTAGGGGTATTATTTATGGGTTGAATTCAGGTCACCCATTGATAGCATTGGGCATGTGTATTTTTGTCTGTGTCAGTTCCGTATTTTGATACGCGTACTATGCGTCTGTTTTTCCGCATCGCGACGGCAATAGGACGCTTGTAGAGGCGTCATTGCATACGTCTTTCCACATTGGTTGTCATGTGACGGTGGTTGCCATGGCGACGGCGGGCATCGCTCGGTGTACTTTTATTTACAGTTTTATACTGCCCATGACACATCCAAGCCCATGCCCTCTGCATCATGATGCCCTGGATTCCTCCCTGGATCATTTTAGATGTTTAACAGGTGCAATAGATCAGAGTTAGAAATGTTTCTATTTACATGTTTATGTTACTGCAATGACATCATGCATTTCAAAATGTTTGACCAATGGAGTGGGAGAGCGGTACCCTTTGTGGACAAGCCCTGTAGTTCCCCATCAGGTCTAGTCATTTGCATAGGTTTCTCTGATTGGTTGCCATGTCATAGCTTTGACTATATAAAGAGCATGTTTGCAGTTGTTCATTTGGCTGTGTGGCGTGAACAAGGACTGTGATGGTCCGAAACGGTGGACCGTAGCCACTATGCAGCTTTAATGTTTGTAATTTTTATGATTCAATAAAATAATTTTCTGCGAATCCTGGAAAACATATAGGAGTTCTTAACTTCCCTTGGACATATGTATTCATTCATTATAGTATGATGTACAGGATTGGAATTATTTAGGACTCTTGTAACCAGATACCTTATGCAGGAATGTATCTTGATAGCTCGTTGTTTCCTTTTTTTTTTCCTGTCGCTTGTTTTTATGTATGTTGTTCTTTTTTTTTAGTTTTATGTATGTGTTAGAGGGAGCAATATAATCTTATATCAAGAACAGATAGGACGGACTGACCCCTGGGATCTCAGAAGGAGGTACCAGGTACCCCATTTCCCAGGCCGGACGGCCCAACTATCTATGCTATGTCCTTCAGATGCTCCCCCATATTTTCTTGATGTTCAGTTGGTATGTTAATACCATTTGTTTTATTTGTTCTGCTTTCAAAAGCTTTGTATATTTGTTGATCTGCTCAATAAAGCTTTTTAATACAAAAAAAAAATAAAATAATTTTCTGATTAACCACTTTCGGATTTCCCAGATGCTTAACTACGCCCCTATTGACTTAATGAGCGGATCAGGGGCGTTTATAAACGCCCCTGCCGCTATTGTGCTGTGCGGACACGATCGCGCGCGTGCACGCGCGCGCTCCCGCGCGCCCCCGCTCCCGCGCGCTCCCGCACGCTCCCGCGCTCCTGCCCGCGGGTGCGCGCCCCCGTGCGTGCACATGCGCGTGCACCAGCTTCATTTATCTCTGGGTGGGATTGATGAATGGGAGTAATTACTCCCATCACCAATCAGATGCCTGTAACCATGAATGAGCACTGCTATAAGCCAATAGCAGTGCTCATTCATTTGTGAGGTTTATAAACAATGTTGCCAGCACTTGAGAAGATACAGTTACCTTGTAATCACTCCTGAGAGGATTACAAGGTAACTGGATCTTCTTTACTTGTATTCTGACTGCCACCTAGTGGATTTTATAAATAAACCAGGACTTATAAATAAATATACCAGGACTATATACCCCTGATCTACCCTGATCTACCCTGATCAACCCTGATCTAATCCTAGCCTCCCTTGCTTTTTTTTTATGGTTGGAAATATAGAAATAGTGTATCTTTTCATTTTTTTCTCTTTTTTCTTTTTAAAATGCATAGAGAATAACATTATTACTAAAATAAAATATCACCCTTGAAAAGCCTAATTTGTGGCGAAAAAAACAAGCTATAGATCATTCACATGTGATGAGTAGCAATAAAGTTATCAGTGAATGAATGGGAGGAGCGCTGAAATGTAAAAGTTGTTTTGGTTTTAAGGGAAGAAAACCTGTGATCCTGAAGTGGTTAAAAGAGCTGTGCCGGAACATCATGGAGAATCTCTTCAGCAGGGACAGGGAAGCTGGTCAGAGTTGATGGGAAGATGGATGGAGCCAAATACAGGGCAAACTTGGAAGAAAACCTCTTGGAGACTGCAAAAGACTTGAGACTGGGGCGGAGGTTCACCTTCCAGCAGGACAATGACCCTAAACATAAAGCCAGGGCAACAATGGAATGGTTTAAAACAAAACATATCTATGTGTTAGAATGGCCCAGTCAAAGTCCAGATCTAAATCCAATTGAGAATCTGTGGCAAGATCTGAAAACTGCTGTTCACAAACGCTGTTCATCTAATCTGACTGAGCTGGAGCTGTTTTGCAAAGAAGAATGGGGAAGGATTTCAGTCTCTAGATGTGCAAAGCTGGTAGAGACATACCCTAAAAGACTGGCAGCTGTAATTGCAGCAAAAGATGGTTCTACAAAGTATTGACTCAGGGGACCGAATAATTACGCACACCCCACTTTGCAGTTATTTATTTGTAAAAAAATGTTTGGAATGATGTATAATTTTTGATCCACCTCTCACATGTACACCGCTTTGTATTGGTCTTTCACGTGGAATTCCAATAAAATTGATGCATGTTTGTGGCAGTAATGTGACAAAATGTGGAAAACTTCAAGGGGGCCGAATACTTTTGCAACCCACTGTGTATGTATGTATGTATGTATGTATGTATACATATATATATATATATATATATATATACCGTATATACTCGGCTATAAGTCGCAAAATTTAGGACTGACCCAAAGTACAAAAGTGGGGGGGTCGACTTATAGTCACATAGTCCTAAATTTTGCGACTTACAGACTGTGTGGGGTGGGGAGTGGGACCGTGAGGTATGGATGTGGGGTGTGTGTGTGTGGAGAGGATACTCACCATCCTTCGCTGGGCGCAGTGTCCTCTCTCTTCCTCTCTTCTACCTCACTCGCGTCTACCCCCTTCAGAGATGGTCCGGCTCCCGGTGTCACATGACGTCGGGAGCGGAAGTTACAGCGCGAGTGGAGGAGAAGCGAGGAGAAGAGAGCAGACTGCGCCCAGTGGTGGATGTGGTAACGGACAGCTGCAGCGGCGAGGAGAGCGGGCAGCATGGAGGCAAACATCGCACCACAGCCTCTATCTTCCACCTACCACGCATCCCCTTGTGTTGATACCAGCGTCTCTCCTGTGATGATGTCATCACAGGAGACGCTGGTATCAGCGCATGGGATGCCTGAGAGAGGAAGTAGATGGAAGATAGGTGAGATGTTTGCCTCCATGCCCGCTCTCCCCACCGCTGCAGCCTATACAAGGGGGCAACTGTACTGGCTACCATCCTATTCTGGGGGCAACTATACCTGGCTGTCTATCAATGCTGGGGCATCTATACTGGCTACTTACGTATGCCAAGGGCATCTATATTGGCTACCTACCTATGCTAGGGGCAACTATACTGGCTACCTACCTATGCTAGAGGCAACTATACTGGCTACCTACCTATGCTAGGGGCAACTATACTGGCTACCTTCCTATACTGGGGACAACTATACCTGGCTGCCTACCTATGCTAGGGGCAACTATACTGGCTACCTACCTATACTGGGGGCAACTATACCTTGCTACATACACTGGATGCACCTACCTGCCTAGCCTAACAATACTGGCTACCTATACTGGAGGCACATACCTGGCTGGCTTACATATAAGTACATATAGACTTATACTTGAATAATTGAAAAAATCCACCTTGTGAGGGTCAAATTTGGGGGGTCGACTTATACACGGGGTCGACTTGTATCCGAGTATATACGGTATATATGTATATATATATGTATATATATGTATGTATTTATATATATATATATATATATATATATATATATATATATATACACATATACACACACACCTTTTTCCATTTTTAATATTATTAATGTGTACCTGATTTTAAGGCTATTTATTCTATTACAAATATATAAATTATTCTATTCTTGTTATATATAGAGATGGCCCGAACGGTTCCAGGCGAACTTTGGGTGGTTCGCGTTCGCCGGCGAAGGCGAACTTTCTCGGAAGTTCGATTCGCCCCCATAATGCTCCATTAGGGTCAACTTTGACCCTCTACATTACAGTCAGCAGGCACATTGTAGCCAATCAGGCTACACTCAGTCCTGGAGCCATTCCCCCTTTATATAAGGCAGGCTCCGCCGGCCATTACACTCACTTGTGTGCCTGCAATAGTGAGAGTAGGACGAGCTGCTTCAGACTGTTTCTCCTAGGGAAAGATTAGTTAGGCTCTTGGCTTGTTAGCTTGCTCCTGTCTGATTGTTATTGCTAAAATAGCACTCCTCAACAGCTCTTTTGCGAGCTAATGTTCTCCTGATGTGTTTTTTTTTGTGTTGTTGTCACTGACACTGACATTATACAGCCCTATCTGTTGGAGCGGACCTTGGTAATTGTTATTACTGTGCCAGCCAGGCCCTGCCTAACTATCTATACTGGGACACCTACCTATGCCTACCTAACTACTGGGGCACCTACTTACCTATACGAGGACACCTACCTATGCCTACCTACCTATACTAGGGGACCTTCCTATGCCTACCTACCTATACTGGGACTCCTGCCTATGCCTAGCTAACTACTGGGGCACCTACTTATGCCTACCTACCTATACTGGGTCTCCTAACTATGCTTAGCTAACTACTGAGGCACCTACCTATGCCTATCTACCTGTACTGGGGCACCTACATATGCCTACCTACCTATACTGGGTCTCCTACCTATGCCTAGCTAACTACTGAGGCACCTACCTATGCCTATCTACCTGTACTGGGGCACCTACATATGCCTACCTACCTATACTGGGTCTCCTACCTATGCCTAGCTAACTACTGAGGCACCTACCTATGCCTATCTACCTATACTGGGACCAGGGCCGGAGCTACCATAGGAAAAACTGGGCAATTGCCCCAGGGTCCCAGAGCCTGTAGGGGCCCTCAAGGTGTCCCTCCCCCATCTTAACTGTTGCTCCCCAGGGACTCTGCAGAGTATTTGGCACATCTGTGCTGGTGGGCAGGTGAGACACTACACTGACAGACACTGCGGGGGTCCTAGGGAGCACTGTTAAGTTGGAAGGTGATTGGGGGAGGGCCAGCAGCCAGCTCAGGGGCTCAGGAGGGAAATTTGGCTGCAACAAATGGCCCTTAATGACGCTTTTTGGTCGGGGGGGGGTGTCTGGGGGCCCCCCGGCAAATTTTGCCCTAGGGCCCAATTGCTACTTGAACCGGCCCTGACTGGGACACCTACCTATGCCTACCTACCTATACTGGGACTCCTACCTATGCCTAGCTAACTACTGGGACACCTACCTATGCCTCCCTACCTATACTGGGACTCCTACCTATGCCTACCTACATACAAGAAGATAATAAGGTCGTTGCTTCATTGTGGACAGAGCAAATTTGATCAGCTGGACAGTCACTGTTGTTCTATCATTGAGTTACCACAGCCCAGTGACCATATGGGCTGGAAAACCGCCACGGCCTGCACTCTGGCCATGTTGTGCACAAGTCCAGCCCGGCCGTCACTATGCAAACAGCTGTTTGCGGTGCGTTACACAGTGAGTTTGGTGTGTCCGTCTGAAGCAGTACTCTAATTACACTCCCTGATTGATGTACACACATGCAAGATGTTTTAAAGCTTTTTAGGCCTGCAATTTAGCATTCAATGTGATTTCTGCCCCTAAAACGCTGCTTTGCGTCAAATCCAGATTTTTCCTTCAGACTTTTGGCATGTATCCCACTCCGCCACCTGGGGGTCCAGGTGTTAGACCCCTTGAAACATGTTTGCCATCACTTTTCTGCCCAGCATGAGTGTTTCTAGTTTGCAAAGTTCGCCTCCCCATTGAAGTCTATTGCGGTTCGCGAAGGTTCGCACGAACTGAACCTTTCTGCGAAAGTTGCGAACGGGGTTCGCAAACCGAAAATCGGAGGTTCGAGCTATCTCTAGTTATATGTAGTGAAGTATTTAAGTTTTACATAGATTATTGTTTATATGTGTGTACGGATTCTTGTGCAGTGGAGATGGTTAGGGTTAGGCACCACCAAGGGGATAGTTAGGTTTAGGCACCACCAGGGGAGATTTAGGGTTAGGCACCACCAGGGCGGTGTATTTTGGGTTAGGCACCACCAGGGGGGTGTTTAGGGTTAGGCACCACCAGAGGGGTGTTTAGGGTTAGGCACCATCAGGGGGGTCTTAGGGTTAGGCACCACCAGGGAGTGGTTAGGGTTAGGCACCACCAGGGAGGTCTAGGGGTTAGGGATAGGTACAGGGAGGGTTCTGTGTGAGTGTAGGGTTAGGTATAGTTACAGTACAATATTTGTAAACTACACAATTTATTAAATTATGTATATTTACACAAAGGGGGGGGGGGGTCTGGGGTTAGGGATAGGGAGAGATCTGTGTGAGCCTATAATTCTTGTGGGAGAGCTGGCAGGCACCCGGGTATGCTGTAATGGGCTGTCTGTATACTGTACACCCAAAAAGACGATGTGCTCAAGACCGTAGACAAAGGCTAATCAGAAATCTCAAAGAGGCAGGAAATGTCTGGCACTATAGTTTTAATCATAGCCAAAAGTGAACATCATTTTGCAGGATGCAGTGTCAAAGTTCATAGCAAAAAGATTGTGCTTAATCATAAATATCAAATGGTATAATGACAGTGAGATATTCGTGGCTATACCTGGGTGTAAGAGAGGCAGCAGATGTGGGCACCAGTGGGTGCACGGCCTTACGACCATTTCGCAGGGCAAACGCCAAGCTTCTTCTGAGGGGTGCACTGAGTGTAGGAAGCAGCAACAGAGATAAGTGCATGCCTTGGACGAAGACGTGCTTCCGGTCCATTGCACTAAACCCGCCCTCGAACTGATTGGCCCAGCGTCTGTTACTCTAAAGGAAGTGAGCGGTGGAACGCACAGCCATGAAAGGGGGTCACGTGCGCATGTCACAAATGACTTTGCAGCAGTGTGGCCAATGGCTGTGCGTCTCCGCTCTTAGCTGCACCAAGTTCAATATGCTGTGAAAGAAACCCAGCAGTATTGTAGGCTATCTGTGGAGTCCCGCACCAAGTATATGCAAAGTGTGGAAAATGACACAGGCCGTCAGGGTGTAGTGTGGAGATATTCTTGCGCACAAAAGCTTATTAGCTTAAAAAGCTTGCAACTATAAATTGAAGAATAAAGATGTAGAGGGCCAGGCATGAAGGGGGATGGGATAGTGGCTAAAGTGTACCTGTGCGTGCAGGTGAGGTGAGTGAGGAAAAAAGAAAGAGAGAGTAAAAGTAAGAAGAAAGTGTGGTGGTACACTATGGAAGGAACCCGAAAGGGAAGCGAGAATATAGGACATAGACCAGTCCAAAGGAGAGACACCACGGCCCATATGCAATTCCCTTTTTCTCCTGAGTTTTCTCCAAGATGATATTTTCACAACTTGTCATAAAATGCCCTTTAAAACCACAAACAAGCAAGAAAACACTCAAAATAATTTTAATAGTAATTTTTAACCAGCTTTAGGGTACTTTTTCAATTGTAAAATGCTGAAAAGTTATTTTAAAGACAAGATGCAAATTATCACCTAGGAGATAACTCAGGTGAAAAAAAGAATTGCATATGGGCCCACATATGAATGGCAAAATGGATAAAACCTATTGGAAGTGTATAAAAATTTCAAACTTTATTATACAAAATAGTATTGTTAATAAAAACTCTTAAATAGGAATAAAAGCCCCAAAGGACAAATGCCCCAAAATGTAGATGGGGATGAACACAATAAAGAAAAAAGAAGAAAATTAGCCATGGTGAGAACCAATGGGCAACAAGAGGTGGCCTAGAGTAGAAACAGGGTATATAGGGATTCCTAAGGATCCAAGAAACAAGCAAGGTTGACATAATCACTAAGACCCAAGGCCCCCATAGCATTAGTGCGCAGAATCCAATGCGCTTCTTGTCTAAGCAATAATTTCTTTCTGTCACCACCTCTGCGGGGGTGTTGCTAATGCCAATACAGGCAGAGAGAAGTTTAGGGTTGTTTTGATGGACTTAGGACATGTGTTCGACTATCCTTGGACAACCTTTGCCCTTGGGTAGTAGACGTACATGCTCTAAAACACGCTCCTTGACCGTTCTGGTCGTTTTACCAATATAGAAACGTTGGCATGGACACCACAGTGCGTAGACCACAAATTTGGTTCTACATGTGGAAAAAAATGGGATATTACACTGTACTGGGCCAAGTTGAAAGGATCCACCAGTTTTCATCAGGTGACAGGCCTTACAAAAGCCGCACCGATGGTTACCCGTGGATATAATTTTGCTCAGCCAAGTGCACTGTTGATTCTCTCAAAAGTCGCTGTGTACCAAAACGTCACTGATAGTTGGTGCTATTTTGAAGGCTATCAAAGGTTGGGAGGGTAGGCTATCCTTCATAACCGGATCTTCAAGTAAGAGTGACCAGTTTTTACTGAAAGCCCACTGGATTTGTTTGGCCATGGGAGAGAATTCAAAGGCGAAAACTCCCATTTCTTTGGTTGATATACTCTGTTCCCTTCTAACAAAATCTGACCTATCTCTGTTAATAGATTTTTTAATGACTAGATCTAAACTACGCTCACTGTAACCTCTTACAAGAAGTCTTTGCTTGAGGTCTTCTGCCTGGTTAAGAATCTGGTGTTGTTCCTGCGTAAATGCAGGAATTGGCCAAAGGGAAGGGATTCTGTGACGTGTTTGGGGTTGTAGCTATTAGAATGTAAAATAGTATTAGAAGCTGTGGGCTTGCGATGGCCTCTTGTCACAATCCGCTCATGTGTGACTGCCAGTTCTAGGTCGAGAAAGCAAATGCTTTCTTCTGACCATTCCATGGTAAAGTGCATGTTCACATCATTTTGATTGAAGTATTTCAGAAAGCACTCAAGGAGTGGTATACCTCCTGACCAAAAGCCCAGGACGTCATCCACATACCTGGACCACATCCTCAAGGCTGACCGGTAGGAATTGTTGGTACAATGTATGTAAATTTCTTCCCATGCACCTTAAAACAAATTTGCATAAGTGCAAGCGACCGGGGTCCCCATCCTGGTGCCCGGGATCTACTGGTACCATGAGTCTCCAAATGAAAAGGCATTATGTGTGAGAACGAACTCCAAGCATTCATACACAAAGGCGTTATAGGAATTGTCTTTTTGACCTCTATCCAAATACATCCTTACGGCACCATTGCCGTCAGAATGTGGGATCCTGCTGTAAAGGCTGGTGAGGATGAGGGCCCTAGGCCCCCTAAGACATCAATCATGTCACTGAGATGTGACGGAATGAATGACAAAAGTCGTCGGAGGATGTGGTTCAGATATCTGGAGAGTCTCTCCGTAACCGATCCAAGGCCCGAAACAATGGGTCGACCCGGAGGATCGGTTACGGATTTATGGATCTTGGGTAGACAATACCACACAGGTTTTACTGGAAAAGAAGGCAAAAGATTATTAGCCAAAACTGGTGTAAGAAAACCTTGTTCTACCTCTCTCCGAGGGAGTGACCTCAGGGCAGAATGGTAACTGGCCGTGGGGTCTCCTCTGAGGGGTCTATGAAATGATCAGTGTAACACAGAGAGGGTCTGATTACCGGTGAACTGCAGTATCACCAAGAATACAGAATATACCCGATTATTGATGATCTGCAGTATCACCGATAATCAGATATATCTACTAACCTCTGGACACCTGAGATAGCAAGTGAGTGTTTAATGCAACAGTAATATATAGAATATAGCACAGAAGTAATTCCTTCCGTAGGCCTAGACTCTCCTGGGAGAGGAGCTAGACTGAAAGTAGGAAGGACAGAGTGTGAGTGACACCAGTGAGAGGGTGTCACTAACAGGTCTGGGAACTGCCTCTAACAGTAAGGCCAGTTCTCGAGGTCGGACAATCCAGGTCGTTAACACACAGACAGATGCGGTACAGATTCAGGAGACAGATACGGAATCCAATAAACAGGCAGGGTTTGGCAACGGAGTATCAGAATAGCGGGGTACAGAATCAGGAGGCAAATGCAGAGTCCAGGAACGAGCAGAGTTTGGCAACAGGATATCAGAGATAGCAAGGTACAGAATCAGAGTACAGGAGGATAGTCAGGCAGGCAGAAGGTCATAACAAATAATACAGTTCAATATTCCTAACGCTAAGGTGTGAGGTCCGTGATCGTCAACACCTTTGGAAACTATGCTAGAACACAGATACAGACAAGGCCTGAGTGCTACCACGTAGTGATCGCAACGACAGACAACCAGAGAATGACCAGCACCCAGTATATATACACCAGTGCTCTCCAGCACCTCCCTTAACCACTTGAGGACCACAGTCTTTCTACCCCTTAAGGACCGGCCACTTTTTTTCCATTCAGACCACTGCAGCTTTCACGGTTTATTGCTCGCTCATACAACCTACCACCTAAATGAATTTTGGCTCCTTTTCTTGTCACTAATAAAGCTTTCTTTTGGTGCTATTTGATTGCTCCTGCGATTTTTACTTTTTATTATATTCATCAAAAAAGACATGAATTTTGGCAAAAAAATGATTTTTTTAACTTTCTGTGCTGACAATTTTCAAATAAAGTAAAATTTCTGTATACATGCAGCGCGAAAAATGTGGACAAACATGTTTTTGATAAAAAAAAAAAAACATTCAGTGTATATTTATTGGTTTGGGTAAAAGTTATAGCGTTTACAAACTAAGGTGCAAAAAGTGAATTTTGCCATTTTCAAGCATCTATGACTTTTCTGACCCCCTGTCATGTTTCATGAGGGGCTAGAATTCCAGGATAGTATAAATACCCCCCAAATGACCCCATTTTGGAAAGAAGACATCCCAAAGTATTCACTGAGAGGCATAGTGAGTTCATAGAAGATATTATTTTTTGTCACAAGTAAGCGGAAAATGACACTTTGTGACAAAAAAAAAGAAAAAAAAAAGAATCCATTTCTTCTAACTTGCGACAAAAAAAAATGAAATCTGCCACGGACTCACCATGCCCCTCTCTGAATACCTTGAAGTGTCTACTTTCCAAAATGGGGTCATTTGTGGGGTGTGTTTACTGTCCTCGCATTTTGGGGGGTGCTAATTTGTAAGCACCCCTGTAAAGCCTAAAGGTGCTCATTGGACTTTGGGCCCCTTAGCGCAGTTAGGCTGCAAAAAAGTGCCACACATGTGGTATTGCCGTACTCAAGAGAAGTAGTAGAATGTGTTTTGGGGTGTATTTTTACACATACCCATGCTGGGTGGGAGAAATATCTCTGTAAATGACAATTTTTTCATTTGTTTTACACACAATTGTCCATTTACAGAGTTATTTCTCCCACCCAGCATGGGTATGTGTAAAAATACACCCCAAAACACATTGTACTACTTCTCCCGAGTACGGCGATACCACATGTGTGGCACTTTTTTGCACCCTAACTGCGCTAAAGGGCCCAAAGTCCAATGAGTACCTTTAGGATTTCACAAGTCATTTTGCGGAATTTGATTTCCAGACTACTCCTCACGGTTTAGGGCCCCTAAAATGCCAGGGCAGTATAGGAACCCCACAAATGACCCCATTTTAGAAAGAAGACACCCCAAGGTATTCCGTTAGGAGTATGGTGAGTTCATAGAAGATTTTATTTTTTGTCAAAAGTTAGCGGAAAATTGATTTTTATTGTTTTTTCACAAAGTGTCATTTTCCACTAACTTGTGACAAAAAATAAAATCTTCTATGAACTCACCATACTCCTAACGGAATACCTTGAGGTGTCTTCTTTCTAAAATGAGGTCATTTGTGGGGTTCCTATACTGCCCTGGCATTTTAGGGGCCCTAAACCGTGAGGAGTAGTCTGGAAATCAAATTCCGCAAAATGACCTGTGAAATCCTAAAGGTACTCATTGGACTTTGGGCCCTTTAGCGCAGTTAGGGTGCAAAAAAGTGCCACACATGTGGTATCGCCGTACTCGGGAGAAGTAGTACAATGTGTTTTGGGGTGTATTTTTACACATACCCATGCTGGGTGGGAGAAATAACTCTGTAAATGGACAATTGTGTGTAAAAAAAATCAAAAGATTGTCATTTACAGAGGTATTTCTCCCACCCAGCATGGGTATGTGTAAAAATACACCCCAAAACACATTGTACTACTTCTCCCGAGTATGGCAATACCACATGTGTGGCACTTTTTTGCACCCTAACTGCGCTAAAGGGCCCAAAGTCCAATGAGTACCTTTAGGATTTCACAGGTCATTTTGCGAAATTTGATTTCCAGACTACTCCTCACGGTTTAGGGCCCCTAAAATGCCAGTTCAGTATAGGAACCCCACAAATGACCCCATTTTAGAAAGAAGACACCCCAAGGTATTCCGTTAGGAGTATGGTGAGTTCATAGAGGATTTTATTTTTTGTCACAAGTTAGTGGAAAATGACACTTTGTGAAAAAAACAATAAAAATCAATTTTCCGCTAACTTTTGACAAAAAATAAAATCTTCTATGAACTCACCATACTCCTAACGGAATACCTTTGGGTGTCTTCTTTCTAGAATGGGGTCATTTGTGAGGTTACTATACTGCCCTGGCATTTTAGGGGCCCTAAACCGTGAGGAGTAGTCTTGAAACCAAATGTCGCAAAATGACCTGTGAAATCCTAAAGGTACTCATTGGACTTTGGGCCCCTTAGCGTACTTAGGGTGTAAAAAAGTGCCACACATGTGGTACCGCCGTACTCAGGAGAAGTAGTATAATGTGTTTTGGGGTGTATTTTTACACATACCCATGCTAAGTGGGAGAAATATCTCTGTAAATGACAATTGTTTGATTTGTTTTACACACAATTGACCATTTACATAGAAATTTCTCCCACCCAGCATGGGTATGTGTAAAAATACACCCCAAAACACATTATACTACTTTTCCTGAGTACGGCGGTACCACATGTGTGACACTTTTTTGCAGCCTAGGTGCGCTAAGGGGCCCAACGTCCTATTCACGGGTCATTTTGAGGCATTTGTTTTCTAGACTACTCCTCGCGGTTTAGGGCCCCTAAAATGCCAGGGCAGTATAGGAACCCCACAAGTGACCCCATTTTAGAAAGAAGACACCACAAGGTATTCCGTTAGGTGTATGGCGAGTTCATAGAAGATTTTATTTTTTGTCACAAGTTAGTGAAAAATGACACTTTGTGAAAAAAACCCAATAAAAATCAATTTCCGCTAACTTTTGACAAAAAATAAAATCTTCTATGAACTCGTCATACACCTAACAGAATACCTTGGGGTGTCTTTTTTTCTAAAATGGGGTCACTTGTGGGGTTCCTATACCGCCCTGGCATTTTACAGGCCCAAAACCGTGAGTAGTCTGGAAACCAAATGTCTCAAAATGACTGTTCAGGGGTATAAGCATCTGCAAATTTTGATGACAGGTGGTCTATGAGGGGGCGAATTTTGTGGAACCGGTCATAAGCAGGGTGGCCTTTTAGATGACAGGTTGTATTGGGCCTGATCTGATGGATAGGAGTGCTAGGGGGGTGACAGGAGGTGATTGATGGGTGTCTCAGGGGGTGGTTAGAGGGGAAAATAGATGCAATCAATGCACTGGGGAGGTGATCGGAAGGGGGTCTGAGGGGGATCTGAGGGTTTGGCCGAGTGATCAGGAGCCCACACGGGGCAAATTAGGGCCTGATCTGATGGGTAGGTGTGCTAGGGGGTGACAGGAGGTGATTGATGGGTGTCTCAAGGTGTGATTAGAGGGGGGAATAGATGCAAGCAATGCACTGGCGAGGTGATCAGGGCTGGGGTCTGAGGGCATTCTGAGGGTGTGGGCGGGTGATTGAGTGCCCTAGGGGCAGATAGGGGTCTAATCTGATAGGTAGCAGTGACAGGGGGTGATTGATGGGTAATTAGTGGGTGTTTAGGGTAGAGAACAGATGTGAACACTGCACTTGGGAGGTGATCGGACGTCGGATCTGCGGGCGATCTATTGGTGTGGGTGGGTGATCAGATTGCCCGCAAGGGGCAGGTTAGGGGCTGATTGATGGGTGGCAGTGACAGCGGGTGATTGATGGGTGGCAGTGACAGGGGGTGATTGATGGGTGATTGATAGGTGATTGACAGGTGATCAGTGGGTTATTACAGGGAAGGACAGATGTAAATAATGCCCTGGCGAATTGATAAGGGGGGGTCTGAGGGCAATCTGAGCGTGTAGGCGGGTGATTGGGTGCCCGCAAGGGGCAGATTAGGGTCTGATCTGATGGGTAACAGTGACAGGTGGTGATAGGGGGTGATTGATGGGTAATTAGTGGGTGTTTAGAGGAGAGAATAGATGGAAACACTGCGCTTGGGTGGTGATCTGATGTCGGATCTGCGGGCGATCTATTGGTGTGGGTGGGTGATCAGTTTGCCCGCAAGGGGCAGGTTAGGGGCTGATTGATGGGTGGCAGTGACAGGGGTGATTGATGGGTGATTGGCAGGTGATTGACAGGTGATCAGTGGGTTATTACAGGGAAGGACAGATGTAATTAATGCACTGGTGAATTGATAAGGGGGGGGTCTGAGGGCAATCTGAGCGTGTGGGTGGGTGATTGGGTGCCCGCAAGGGGCAGCTTAGGGTCTGATCTGATAGGTAACAGTGACAGGTGGTGATAGGGGGTGATTGATGGGTGATTGATGGGTAATTAGTGGGTGTTTAGAGAAGATAACAGATGTAAACAATACATTTGGGAGGTAATCTGACGGCGGGTTTGCGGGCGATCTAATGGTGTGGGTGGGTGATCAGATTGCCCGCAAGGGGCAGGTTAGGGGCTGATTGATGGGTGGCAGTGACAGGGGGTGACAGGGGGTGATTGATGGGTGATAGGTGATTGGCAGGTGATTGACAGGTGATCAGTGGGTTATTACAGGGAAGAACAGATGTAATTAATGCACTGGCGAATTGATAAGGGGGGGTCAGAGGGCAATCTGAGCGTGTTGGCGGGTGATTGGGTGCCCGCAAGGGGCAGATTAGGGTCTGATCTGATAGGTAAAAGTGACAGGTGGTGATAGGGGGTGATTGATGGGTGATTGATGGGTAATTAGTGGGTGTTTAGAGGAGAGAATAGATGTAAACAATGGATTTGGGAGGTGATCTGATGTCGGATCTGCGGGCGATCTATTGGTGTGGGTGGGTGATCAGATTGCCCGCAAGGGGCAGGTTAGGGGCTGATTGTTGGGTGGCAGTGACAGGGGGTGATTGATGGGTGATTGATGGGTGATTGATGGGTGATTGACGGGTGATTGACAGGTTATCAGGGAAGATAGATGCATACAGTACACAGGGGGGGGGTCTGGGGGGGGGTCTGGGGAGAATCTGAGGGGTGGGGGGGTGATCAGGAGGGGGCAGGGGGCAGGGGGGGGGTAAAAAAAAAATAGCGTTGACAGATAGTGACAGGGAATGATTGATGGGTTATTAGGGGGGTGATTGGGTGCAAACAGGGGTCTGGGGGGTGGGCAGGGGGGGGTCTGAGGGGTGCTGTGGGCGATCAGTGGGCGGGGGCAGATCAGTGTGTTTGGGTGCAGACTAGGGTGGCTGCAGCCTGCCCTGGTGGTCCCTCCGACACTGGGACCACCAGGGCAGGAGGCAGCCTGTATAATACACTTTGTATACATTACAAAGTGTATTATACACTTTGTAGCGGCGATCGCGGGGTTAACATCCCGCCGGCGCTTCCGTATGGCCGGCGGGATGTTACGGCGGGTGGGCAGAGCCAGTTGCCGGGGGAAGCGCGCGTCATCAATGACGCGATCGCTCCCCCGGCATGCCTAAAGGACGCGCCGCCTGAAGGCGTATTGCGGTCCTTTAGGCGTCCACTTTGCCGCCGCCCATGGGCTGTGGGCGGTCGGCAAGTGGTTAAGTGCTGGACCAATGAAAGTTGCTGCAATTGTCAGCTGACCGGCCTGGTCAGCTGACCCTCCTCTGACTGCCATAAATGCACTGCCTCTCTGCACGCGCTCGCGTCCTCCTAAACCAGCGTGGACTATCAGTCCCAGCCACACCAGTCATGTGTTGTAATGTTGTTGCTGTATGGGATGCGGAATCCGCCGCCACGCTGTCTGAGCGTGCGGCATTTCCTCCGCATCCCGCCCCACTGAGAGAAGCAGGCCTATGCGTACAAACCGCCGCGTCCGACGCGGCGGTTTCTCCGCGTTCTGCTATGCCAGCCGCGGAAACAGCCGCCTCATCCTGCGTCCATGCGGCGGCTTTTCCGCGTTTCTTCACAGTCTATAGGTCTAAATGTCTGATAGTTGTCTCAGAGCCTCTGTTTTGTAGCTTTCAGTTAAGAGGAGAACGACAGATCCCCCATTGTATTCTGCGCACTAATGCTATGGGAGCCTTGGGTCTCAATAATTATGTCGACCTTGCTTGTTTCTTGGATCCTTAGGAATCCCTATATACCCCGTTTCTACTCTAGGCCACCTCTTTTTGCCCATTGGTTCTCACTATGGCTAATTTTCTTATTTTTTCTTTGTTTTCACCCCCATCTACATTTTGGGGCATATGCCCTTTGGGGCTTTTATTCCTATTTAGGAGTTTTTCTGAACAATACTATTTTGTATAATAAAGTTGGAAATTTTTATACACTCCCAATAGGTTTTATCCATTTTGCCATGGTGCGACCCACACCTCTCCATTTATATGTGGCGTCTCTCCTTTGGACTGGGTTATGTCCTATATTCTCCCTTCCCTTTCGGGTTCCCTCCATAGTGTACCACCACACTTTTTTCTTACTTTTACTCTTTTTCTTTTTTCTCACTCACCTCACCTGCATGCACAGGTACACATTAGCCACTATCCCATCCCCCTTCATGCCTGGCCCTCTACATCTTTATTCTTCAATTCATAGCTGCACGCTTTTTAAGCTAATAATCTTTTGTGTGCGAGAATATCTCCACACTACACCCTGGCGGCCTGTGCCGTTTTCCGCACTTTGCATATACTTGGTTCGGGACTCCACAGATTGCCTTGGTTATCAGTACAATACTGTCATGTTTCTTTCACAGCGTATTGAACTTGGTGCAGCTAAGAGCGGAAACGCACAGCCATTGGCCACACTGCTGCAACGTCATTTGTGACATGCGCACGTGACCCCCTTTCATGGATGTGCGTTCCACCGCTCACTTCCTTTAGAGTAATAGATGCTGGGCCAATCAGAGTTTAAGGGCGGGCTTAGTGCAGTGGACCAGAAGCGCGTCTTCGTCCAAGGCGTGCATTTATCTCCATTGCTGCTTTCTACACTCCTGCACCCCTCAGAAGAAGCTTGGCGTTTGCCCTGCGAAACGGTCGCAAGGCCGTGCACTCACTGGTGCCCACATCTCCAGCCTCTCTTACACCCAGGTATAGCCATGACTATCTCACTGCCATTATACCATTTGATATTTATGATTAAGCACGATCTTTTTGCTATGAACTTTGACACTGCATCCTGCAAAATGATGTTCACTTTTGGCTATGATTAAAACTATAATGCCAGACATTTCCTGCCTCTTTGATATTTCTGATTAGACTTTGTCTACGGTCTTGAGCACATAGTCTTTTTGGGTGTATACAGCCAGCCCATTACAGCTTACCCGAGTGCCAACCAGCTCTCCCTCAAAAATCGTACCACTTTCAGTCTTTTTTGGCATTGAGCACCGGATATGTCTATTTCTGAAGAGGAAACCCCCCCAAAGATTTAGACATTGCTGATCAGCCGGCAAATGTAAATGGTGATCATGTCACAGCAGGGAGGTCTGATCTAACCAGATTTTTTTACTAACTCTCGTGGATCTAGGAGCTCTAATTGTTTTGTGGGCGCCAGCTGCCAAGGTGTTGGAACAGAATCTGGGGAGATTATGCGAAAGGGAAGTGGGAGTCTTTTGGACAGTCACCACTTTGGAGAGGTACAAGGGAGAGCAACTGGTGGCCAGGGGTTTTAGAAGATATCAAGAACCGCCTGTATACAGACAGGATCCTAAGTTCTTGGAAACTTGGAAGCAGGAGTTCCTTGAACATTTGGCTCGTTTACAGGACATAGTGTTAAATAGAAGTAAAATGGAATTGGAGTTGCTAACTGCTGCCATCTCTGAAAACAAAACTGAATATAAAAAACTTGTCACTGAGGAACACTTTGAAACCACCATTGATAAAATCGATAAGAAGCTAACATCTGTCCAAGAAAATATTAAGGCACGTAAGCTGCATAAGTTTCTTTGTGACAAGGAGGATTATAAGTTTGGTAGAATCTTCTCTTGGGTACAGATCTCTGGCTCTAGACCAAGAGGCAAGCCAAACACACCCAGAAAGCCCAGAGGGTACTGGCCTACCGACTCAGTATTCAGTGGGGACGATACCCCCAAACCACGTCCAAAGCGGAACCCTACAAAACCTGTTGTAACGATTAGTGTCAGCAAGCACCGCTATTCTGATTATTGGTGATCTGCAGTATCACCAATAATACAGATGCTATACCTGATTATATGGTGATCTGCAGAATCACCAATAATGCAAGTATAGCGTGACACAATACAATCGTATGCAAGAGGGTGCAATAGAGTATCTCTATAGGGCACAGAGATACAACCTCCAGCAAGCTCGAACAGCAGACAACAATAATAATATACAGTGTAAATTCAAGTCTGTGGAAATATCCACCACACCGTAATTCCTCAGAGGTGTGGTTACCTCTGAATGGGAACCCTGTGTGTAAGATCCTCCAAAGGACGGAGTGGAGGAGTCTCGGCCTCTAGCAGCAAGGGTTTGCTAGTGGCAGTCGTCTCAAAGAGGCAAGCCTCTGATAGAACCCTACAGTGGGAGACGTTCCACTAAAGGGAAAAAGGTCAGACAAAATGAGGTTCGGCAACAGATCAGGCGGCAGCAGTACAGAAATGTGAGACGAGAATAGTCGGAAACCAAGCCAATAGTCGATAACGGTACGGGCTGGCGAAGTACAAAATCAGGAAGCAGAGGAGTAGTCAAGACAGGCACAGAATCATACACGATAAATCAAACAGTAATAATATGTGTATATATTGGCGATAAACCAATATATAACACAATATCAGAGACAAGGCTGACTAGGTCTGAGTGCTGACACAGGGTATCGCAAACACAGACGAAGTGTGACTGAAAAGCACTTCCTTATATACTGCCTGGGAGAGAAGTCTCCACCCCAGGCAGCAACCAATCAGAGCAGGCTAAAATGTCAGCTGATCTCCAGGTCAGCTGAGATGCTTCCTAAGAGTATAAAGGCGTTTCTGTCGGGCGCGCCCGCCCCCTAGAGGCAAGATGGCAGAGTCCTGGTGAGCAGCATGCTGGTGAGTTTGGAGCAGAGTGCTCGGACGGGTTTGAGCAGCGGATGCGGACCAATTTCCACATCCCGCGTTGGAAAGTCCGCTTGCCGGATTGGATGCGACCATATTTCCGCAATCCATCCGGCATTGCGGATTTTTCGTTACAGTACCCCTCCCTCTAGGCGTGGACTCCGGACACGTCCCACCTGGCCTGTCAGGATGAAGCTCATGAAACCGTTTCCTAAGGTTATCTGCATGTAAATCACCTGATCTGACCCAAGATCTTTCCTCTAAACTGTATCCTCTCCAATGCACCAAGTCCAAAATCTCCTCGACCTCCCACTTGGGCTCACCATCAACCATGACAAGGTGAGGAGGGGGGGAATCCACCTTAACAGCCGGCTTCAGGAGCGACACATGAAAGGCTTTCCCCACCCTTAGAGAATGCGATAAATTGACTCTGTAAGTAACACGGTTAACCCTTTCGGAAATTGGATATGGTCCAATATACCTGGGCCCCAGTTTCGCGGATGGCTGTCTCAGAGCTATATGACGAGTTGATACCCAAACTTTGTCCCCTGGTTTAAACTCCCACTCCGCAGATCTTCTCTTATCTGCCTGCCTCTTCTGCATGCAAAAAGCCTTTTTTAGATTTTCTCTGACCTTAGCCCAAATCCTCTTAAAAGATTCCTGCCACTCCTCCAGAACAGGGAACGGAGAGATCGTCACTGGCAAGGGAGAAAATTTGGTGAACTTCCCATTGACTATCTGGAAAGGGGCGTAACCAGAGGACTCATTACTGATATTTTGTGCGAATTCAGCAAATGGAAGAAAGTCCACCCACTGATGTTGGGCGTCCGCCACATAACATCTCAGGAACTGTTCCAAGGACTGATTGATCCTTTCTGTCTGACCGTTGGTCTGCGGATGGTAACCTGATGAAAAAGACAACGACATACCCATCCCTTTACAGAAGGCCCGCCAGAACCTGGAGACAAACTGGACCCCTCTGTCCGAGATAATATTTTCCGGAATACCATGTAACTTAAATATATTTTGAATAAAAAGATCTGCTAATTTTTTAGCAGAGGGGAAACCACTCAGGGACACAAAGTGAGCCATCTTACTGAATCTGTCCGTGACTACCCAAATGACCGTCTTTCCATTGGAAACTGGAAGTTCTCCCACAAAGTCCATGAAAACGTGCTTCCATGGCTCCTGAGGGGAGGGCAGAGACTGTAAAGTTCTGACTGCAGCTAGTCGGGAGGGTTTGCTCCTGGCACAGATGGTACAGGTCTTGACAAATTCTCTGCAATCTGATTGTAATGATGGCCACCAGACAGACCTACCCAACAACTCTTGGGTTCTGGTGATGCCAAGATGTCCAGCATTCTTGTGTCCATGAAACAACTGCAACACCTTGGGGTGCAAGACACAAGGAACGTATAGAACCCCTTCTGGTTTCCCTTCTGGGACTTCCAATTGGAAAGGACTTAGAAGGCTGGTAAGGTCTTCAACTATTTCAGTGGCTGCCAGGATGATCTCTTTTGACAAGATACTTTCTGGGGAAGGGATTGGAGCAGTTTTGGGTTCAAAACAACGAGAAAGGGCGTCTGCTTTGACGTTCTTACTCCCTGGTGTAAATGTAATTATGAAATTAAAACGGGAGAAAAAGAGAGCCCATCTAGCCTGTCTGGGGGTGAGTCTTTTAGCCTTTTCAATGTACTGTAGGTTTTTATGATCCGTGTATACAGTTATTACATGCTCTGCCCCCTCTAACCAATGATGCAATTCCTCAAAAGCAAGCTTAATGGCCAACAATTCCCTGTTCCCAACATCATAATTTCTCTGGGCAGGAGAGAATTTTCTAGAAAATTAAGCACAGGGATGAAGTTTGTCCTGAATTCCTGAACGCTGAGACAATACTGCTCCCACTCCAACCTCTGAGGAATCCACTTCCACTAAGAATGGATAAGCAACATCTACATGACGTAATATGGGAGCAAAACAGAAAGCTTCTTTTAGAGAAGAAAAGAAGTGGAGATAACATAGTGGAGATAACGTATCCCAGAAAGGCAATCTCCTTTACCTCAAAAACACACTTTTCTAGCTTGGCGAAAAATTGATTTTCTCTAAGTTTTTGCAACACATACTTAACATGTTGGCGATATTCAGTGAGATTTTTGGAAAATATTAGGATGTCATCCAAATACTGTATACTATTACAAAGTGACCCAGTACCTCCCTGAAGATTTTGTTAACGAACTCCTGGAAGACTGCAGGAGCGTTACACAACCCAAAGGGCATCACCAAGTACTCGTAATGCCCCTTGGGAGTGTTGAATGCCGTCTTCCATTCATCTTCTTCCCTGATACGGATCAAATTGTAGGCTCCTCTCAAATCTAACTAAGTAAAAACAGAAACCTCGGAAATCTGTGTAAATAAATCATCGATTAGCGGTAGTGGATACCGATTCTTAATCATGATCTTATTTAGACCCCTGTAATCGATACAGGGGCGCAAACCTCCATCTATTTTCTGAACAAAGAATAATCCCGCCCCCGCAGGAGATCACGAAGGGTGAATGAAACCCTTTTGTAAATTTTGTTGGATGTACTCATCCATGGCCAATTTTTCTGGGGACGAGAGGTTGTATAGGTGGCCCCTGGGAGGCATGGTTCCTGGCTTCAAATCTATAGGGCAGTCAAATGGTCTATGCGGGGGTAGTTGATCTGCTGCCCTAGGACAAAAGACATCAGAATATTCCTGATGTTGTGGAGGTACTCCTTCCACTTCAACCTTAGTAGAACACATGGCTATCTTCTGTAAACAATGCTGTGAACAATAAGGTGACCAAGTAGTCAACTGCCCATTCTCCCAATCAAACTGAGGTCAAGGTAACCCTAATATTACCGTAGAAGTAGACATCTTTAACACAAAAAACTGGATGATCTCATTGTGCAGAGCTCCTACTTGCAGCGAGAGAGGAGGTGTCTGGCACAGTGGGGACTTTCCTTGCAAAGGGGTGTCGTCGATTGCTGTAACATACAAATGTTTTTCTACCGGAAGTACAGGGATATTCAACCTTAAAGCAAAATTTAAATCTAAAAAGTAGGAAAGTTCTGCCCTTCCCAGTTTAAGGAGCAGGGCAATAATATTTTTTCTTGTTTAGGAGGTGAAACTACTCCGCTTAGGGTGGTACCTCCAGCCACACCTAAGCTAAGGAGTTTCCCGACTTCCTACCACAGTTTTGTGCAATGGGGCCCTTTTCCCCGCAGTACATGCAGAGACCCTCTTTGCGTCTCCTTGACCTTTCAGCCTCCGTGAGGCGCCCGTGACCTAGCTGCATAGGTTCTTCAGTCTCCACTGCTGCCGAACTACAAGCACCTGAAGCCCTAGAGTACATAAGGTACTTGCCTTTTTTATTGTACCTCAGACGTCTATCTATTTTAATAGATAGTGTTATAGCCTCATCTAGATCTTTGGGTTCTGGGTGACTAATCATCACATCAGTAACTGCCTCTGACAACCCATCTAGATATCTGTCCAGGAGTGCATATTTTTCCCATCTAGAGGAGACTGCCCACTTCCTAAACTCTGACGCATGCTCCTCTGCGGTACTGCGTCCCTGTTTAAGGTTTTTGAGTTTGCGTTCAGCCGTGGCGGCACTATCTGGATCATCGTAGATGACCGCCATGGCCTTAAAAAACTCGTGGACAGAAGAGAGAGCAGGATGCTCATCAGGTAAGCCGTAAGCCCAGGTCTGGGAGTCGGCATGCAATAGGGTCTTGATGAGAGTAACCTTCTGCGCCTCGGTTCTCGAGGACACAGGTCTCATCTGAAAATAAGATAACACTCTGTGGCGAAAGTTCTGGAAATCTGCCCTAGCGCCTGAAAATCTCTCAGGAATATTCATTTCAGGCTCACTAGGTGCCGGGGGAGGTAGCACGTTAAGTGGCGGTTGCAGCCTCTGGACAGTCTCAGTCAGCTGAGTAATCTGAGCCTGCTGTGCAGTCACAGTAATCTTCAGCTGTTCTACTTCTGCCCTTATGGTCTGAAGCTGCTTTACCACCTCCTCCATCTTACTTCTTTCTGGTCTGTGTTTATGTAACGATTGGTGTCAGCAAGCACCGCTATTCTGATTATTGGTGATCTGCAGTATCACCAATAATACAGATGCTATACCTGATTATATGGTGATCTGCAGAATCACCAATAATGCAAATATAGCGTGACACAATACAATCGTACGCAAGAGGGTGCAATAGAGTATCTCTATAGGGCACAGAGATACAACCTCCAGCAAGCTGGAACAGCAGACAACAATAATAATATACAGTGTAAATTCAAGTCTGTGGAAATATCATAATTCCTCAGAGGTGTGGTTACCTCTGAATGGGAGCCCTGTGTGTGAGATCCTCCAAAGGACGGAGTGAAGGAGTATCGGCCTCAAGCAGCAAGGGTTTGCTAGTGGCGGTCGTCTCAAAGGGGCAAGCCTCTGATAGAACCCTACAGTGGGAGACGTTCCAATGAAGGGAGAAAGGTCAGACAAAATGAGGTTCGGCAACAGATCAGGCGGCAGCAGTACAGAAACGTGAGACAAGAGAATAGTCAGAAACCAAGCCAATAGTCGATAACGGTACGGGCTGGCGAAGTACAGAATCAGGAAGCAGAGGAGTAGTCAAGACAGGCACAGAATCATACACGATAAATCAAACAGTAATAATATGTGTATATATTGGCGATAAACCAATATATAACACAATATCAGAGACAAGGCTGACTAGGTCTGAGTGCTGACACAGGGTATCGCAAACACAGATGAAGTGTGACTGAAAAGCACTTCCTTATATACTGCCTGGGAGAGAAGTCTCCACCCCAGGCAGCAACCAATCAGAGTAGGCTAAAATGTCAGCTGATCTCCAGGTCAGCTGACACGCTTCCTAAGAGTATAAAGGTGTGTCTGACGGGCGTGCCCGCCCCCTAGAGGCAAGATGGCGGAGTCCTGGTGAGCAGCATGCTGGTGAGTTTGGAGCAGAGTGCTCGGCAGGCTTTGCGCAGCGGATGCGGACCAATTTTCGCATCCCGCGTTGGAAAGTCCGCTTGCCGGATTGGATGCGACCATATTTCCGCAATCCATCCGGCGTTGCGGATTTTTTGTTACATCTGTCCCCAAACAATCCCACTGACATCCCTTTAGGCGGCGCATCAGGCGGCGCATCAGGCGTGGAAGAGGGAGATGGAAGAGACAAAAAAAAAGTCACTTGGGAGGACAAGCCGAGAGGAAAAGGCAAGAAGAGGAAAGCAACTTAACAGTGATCATGCCTTCCAATATTAAAACAAGTCTGGTGAACTTAAAGGATACCCGAAGGGACATGTGATATGATGAGATAGACATGGGTATGTACAGTGCCTAGCACACAAATAACTGCGGTGTTCCTTTTTTTCTTTCTCTGCCTGAAAGAGTTAAACATCAGGTATGTAAGTAATGGACTCATGCTGTGAATACACGGAGCAATCCGGCGGCTCGATTAGCCGCCAGATCGTCTCCCGCCGCATCCCAGCGCGTCCCCGCTGCCGCCCGGATCGATTCCCGCTCGTCCCCACGGGCGCTTTCTTTATCTTCCGCTTGATTTCTGCCTGCGGGTATCGATCTGGGAATCGATCCGCGCGGTGATCGGACTTGTCGGAAATTATCAATGGAGCCATCAGCGGCTCAATTGATAAGAAGAAAACGCACCGTGTATCCTGACTGATTCCCCTTTTTATCTCTTTCCTGCTCTCCGAAGCCATTTTCTGCTAGAAAAGTGTTTTATAGTTGGAAGTTCTTATCAGTGAGGGTCACACTGTAGTCACTTCCTATCTGAGTCAGGACTGAGTCAGACAGTCCTGACTCAGACACACGAATATCTTACTGCCAATATACCATTTGATATTTATGATTATGCATAATCTATGAACTTTGACACTGCATCCTGCAAAATGTTGTTCTCTTTTTGCTATGATTAAAAATATAATGCCAGACATTTCCTGCCTCTTTGAGATTTCCTACAATTAGGTATAATTGCAGTAAAATACCTGTAAAATCTACCGTTGTATTACTATGCTTAATACAAGTGTAAATATTGTTTTTTGTTATAGACGCTATTTGACGCTTCATTACCGAATTCGGTTTTATTATAGACTGTATTTTGCCATTTCATTTCCGTTTATTCAACGTATTTAGCACTAGATTTTCATTTATAAGCTATAAATGAAAAATATAGTTTTACATTACAACTTATAATTTCAGCTATATCCCGCGCCCTTTTTTGAGGCGCCCTTTTTTGATGCACGCCCCACTGCCTGCTCACCAGGACCTCTATGTATATTTCAACTAGTTTGAACCACCTACGCTCACAACAATTGTTTATTGCTTATTGCTTTTCATTTCTACTAATAAATACTGAAGATTGCAGTGCCGACCTTCACCTCTTTCCTTCATTGAATGCTGCTATCAACTCACAGGTCAGAGCACCCTGCCATAAGTGAGCATACCGCTCCTGTGACAACACAGTAGCTATCCTCCTCTGACCTTCATGTACTCCAGCGCCCGCAGCTTTCTTTCTCCAATATTTGTTCATTTATATGTACTTTTTACAAAAGATGCAAAAGTTTTATGTCTATTTGTTTCCAGAAGAGATTTTATCTGTTTGCTAAGTTAAGCTTGTTAAAGTGAACCTCCGGACTAAAAATCGACTCAGCAGCACTGAAAAGGCCTGGTGTTTCTTTAACAGTTTCACAGCATCAGAACTTTGTTTCTCTTATACAAGCCTCATTTTTATCTGCACAGAAGAAAAATGCCCAGGCATTTTTCCCCTGATGCTGTGCAAAGCATGATGGGATTTCTGATTTTGTTGTTCTCGTTCTGCTGTTTTGGTGCAATTTATTTATTTTATTTTTTTTACATTTTGAATTTGACATTTGAAGCCTAGCGTGTGCAGCTGGGAGGGGTAATCAGGACACAGGCCAGTTGGAACTGTGTCTCCTGCTCCTTGTCACCTCCTTTCATCCAAAAAGATGGCTGCCCCCATGACAAAGATGGCAGCCCCCATGAATCACAAACATTTGCCTGTTCTTTTTAAACAGGGTGGGTAAGATATTATATTACCTATCTATTCTAATTAACATAACTAATGTAACTTGATGACAGTATGTTTGTTTAGGCTTAAGTTCCCCTTTAAATACTACTTGTCTTGCTAAAGTAAAGGTGGCCATACACTGGTCGATGTGCCATTAGATCGACCAGCTGACAGATCCCTATCTGATCAAATCTGATCAGAGAGGGATCGTATGGCTGCCTTTACTGCAAACAGATTGTGAATCGATTTCAGCCTGAAACCGATTCACCATCTGCTGAGCTGCTCCTGCCGCCTGTCCCCCCCCCCCCCCCGTATACATTACCTGATGCTGGCTCCCGGGCATCTTCTCCGCATTGCACGGCTCTGTTCCGGCTCCATCCCGGCGCTTCCTGTGTTACTCCGTGACCAGGAAGTTCAAATAGAGCGCCCTCTATTTGAACTTCCTGGTCACTGCAGTGACACAGGAAGCGCCGGGATGGATGGAGCCGGAACAGAGCCGTGCAGCGCGGAGAAGACGCCCGGGAGCCAGCCTCAGGTAATGTATACTTGATCGGATCGGCCGCCGCTAGCGACGCGCACTTTACCCGCGGGCGATCGAGGGTAATTTCCCGCACGGCGCGATCGACGGACCGATCCGATTTCGGGAGGAAATCGGATCGGCGGCTGCGTTTACCGCGAACGATTGGCAGCAGATTCGATCCCAGGATCGAATCTGCTGTCGAAACGGCCACGAATCAAGCCAGTGTATGGCCTGCTTAAATGTTATAAGCAAGTGTTGACCAAGATTGTAAAATTTAAAATATATGTGTACAAGTACATTTCTTTCAGATTAAAATGCACTTTATATTGCTTTTGTCCTGTATTCCTGTTCCATCTTACTACACCTCTTCGCTTGTCCCCTTTAGTTTGACAAGGCGGGGTCAGTTGACGCAGGCACACTTTACCTGCACGCTTACACCCGTTTTGCTCCCGTGGCTGAGAGCATTCTGCACATGCGCAGAGCACTCCCGGCCAAGGGAGTGCAGCAGGGCGCGCGCACAAAGCCGGGCTGCGCATGCGCAGTACTCCCCGACCCAGTCAAGCTAACGGGGCTACTAACGAACAAGCGAGGAGGTGGAGGAAAACAGCGTGGGAGCAATCGGTGCGGAGGGGGCTGGAGGAAGCCCCAGGTATGTATAAAACTTTTATTTCACTTCATCTCAGGTTCACTTCATCTCAGGTTTTCTTTAAGCTTCACATGAATCAAAATAACCACCATTTTGCATCACTTCAGGGCATCCCAGAAATATGCAAATCATATAAGGAAGCCAAAGCTGCTGGCAAAAACAATTTTGCTGGTCTGGGGACTGGTTTAGAAGAGCTGCTTGCAGGGTCGGACTGGGCCACAGTAGTACAGTCCCTGTCCATAATACATCATGACCACGCCCACCTGCCGGTGCATGATCACGCCCCTTTTTTCACTGCAATCGTGGGACGTGTGGGGCCCAGGTTGAAATTTCTTTGGTGGGCCCCCATTGTCCCAGTCCGACCCTGGCTGCTTGTACTAATTGTGATGGGAGCCGATTAATATATCTAACTAGTAACAGACTTTGAAAAAGCAAAAAGACCAAGGTGTGCTGAGATCCATATATATCAATCTAAACATATATAGGCCTCATCACGCTGCTGCTGGAGTCTGCTCTCCAACTATGGCCTCCGTGGTCTGGATGTAAATCCTGCACAGGTGGCCTGGGCGGCCTTATTCTATTACACTGCTAGAGGTGAGAAAATAAGCAAGTTCAGTCAGGTCTGTTACATTCGTGTTTTTAAGGTGGCCATCTCTATGGTTTGCAGGCTTAACTTTGGAACTCTCCAGTCTCCATCTGCTCTTACTGAGAAACCTGGCAGTTTATCCTGGAGTCTAGCTGATGGACAGAGTGTGGCAGGAAATTTGATCATTTGTGGTGCACCACACGTTCCCATTCATGGACAGCCAAGCCAGTGTTGGTGGTGTGTATGGTGTAGATGTTCCATTGTTGTGTGGTGTGAATTGCAGCACTCCACAGCAGCTGATGTAAATGTATACATTGTGGTGGCAGCGGCTGGGGTTTCGTCGCTCATTCCAAAACTGGCCGCCATACTGCCGCACCGTTGCAGCATGTGCAACCGAGTCGACCATGTGACCAAATTCTGCCCCTAAATTGGTCGCTTTGTCGGTCGGGCATGCACTTGGTGGCACAGATTTTCATCGAATTTTATTATGATAATCAAGTTGGACAGTCGATCGCCCATCAAGTTGCCTGATGTATGGCCACCTTAACTATAGCAAGTAACTGGTCTATATATTTTATCTAAAGTTTATATGGTTTGCATAGTAAACCTAGCTGCACACAGCTTCATCAGTATATGATTATTTCTTCCTGTGATACAATGGCAGGGAACGCAAGTATATAGTAAGCCCATGGGATTTCGGTGGGGCCCGGGCTACTAATTATAAATATGTTTTAGCTGGGCATGAGGAACGGCAGGAAGATGAGCCTATCAGGGCCGGGAAGGCTGAAGAGCTGCATGGAGACAGCACCCGATTGGCTGGAGCAGGGTATTTATGCAGCAGTGGTGCGCAGTGAGCTGGCTGTACCTCTGAAGAACGGACCGCAGCGGTGATCCTCATAAGCGACATGGCGTCTCTCCTGCAGCATCTCCTACTTCAGGCTGAAGCAGAAGGGGGAGAGGAATAGTTGACGCAGTGCTTAGCTTTACCGGAGGTGGGCCCTTCCTTCCCGGCGCAGCTTCCCTTTGGACTGGATTACATTCCCCTTGACTCCCCCGCCTATTCAGCGGCCCGCCTTCCGGAGGAGGACCTGTCAGCTGGAGAGGGGTGTGCTGGTTCTCATGACAGGCGGGGAGAGCGAGCGGAGGAAGAAAGGAGGTCGGATTCCAGGCGCTCTAGGAGCAGGTCCCACCCACGGAGGAGTGCTAGGTCGGGACGCTCTTCCCCACTGCCTGAGCCTGCACAGAGGCGCCAAATGGGTCGCCGCAACAACTGATCGCAACGGAGAGCTAGGAGGAATAAGCAACCCAGGCAGCCCACGCAGAGGAGAGGGAGAGACCGTTCTAGGTCCCCCCAAGCTCAGCCTGCACAGATATTGCTTCCCCAGCAGTCGCCGCGGCAGGAGCCAGTGGCTATACTGGGTCCTCCTCTCCCAGCTGACCCAAGAAATGGTGAGCAGACCTTGCAAATGTATAATCAATTGGGTCAGGTAGTGGGTTCATTAGCTGAAGCCCTGGCTGGTTTCACTAAGACTCACTTTGTGGCTAGTGTGTGGTCTAATCCCAATATTGTTTCTGCTCCTCAGGTGAGCGTGTCACAGCCCACAGGTGTCCCGTTGAGGCCTGCGGGGGTGGCAGAGTCTATGATGAAGGACATAACGCCTTGTGAATTGTCCCTGCTAGATTACCATTTATCTACATCGGTTAAGATTTGGCGGGGTGATTATTTTGATCTACTGTCACTTTTGCCAGCCTCAAATGAATTCTTGAGCAAAACTGATAAAAGGGGTGAAGAGAAAATGGAGGATGATAGACACAGGGCAATTCCTAGAACATTCCAAAATTGGTTGCAATCATTTTGTATTTATGCCACGGTGATGTGTGAGAAACACCCGGAAAAGTGCTCCGGTTTGTTCCAGCACCTTGACATTATTTTGGAGGCGTATCGTAACTTTGAAGGCCTAGCATGGTACTCTTATGACGATATGTTTCGGCAGAAATTGTCTGTCTTCCCATCCCTTAAATGGGGGTGTAAAGGGGTAGGTCTCTGTATGAACCTCATGTTACCCCAGAAGCCTCCTTTGAATTCATCTAAGCCGGCTGGAACAAACTTAGAGAATTTTTGTAAGGGCGTTTGTTTCGCCTTCAACGAGTCGCAGTGTCGTTTTCTATCCCAGTGTAAATACAAACATAGTAGCGGAGAAAATTGAGAAAGAAATAAAAGAAAGGAGGGTTGCGGGACCCTTTCTGGAGCCACCGTTTGAAGCATTTACATTATCTCCCCTTGGAGTAGTTCCCAAGAAGGAACAAGGCTCTTTCAGACTCGTATACCATTTATCCTTCCCTGAAGGCTCGTCTCTGAATGATCAGGCAGACAAGAATGTGGCCTCGGTTTTGTATTCATCTTTTGATGACACACTGTCCTTGTTACGCTCTTTTGGGAAGTGCTCTCTCTTATCAAAGGTGGATGTGAAGTCTGCTTTCCGTTTGCTGCCAGTTCATCCGGATGGTTTCGGTCCACTTGGTTTTCAGTTTAATAATTTTCATTTTTATGACAAATATCTTCCAAAGGGTTTTTCTTTATCATGTTTTTATTTTGAAGCCTTTTCTTCGTTCCTGCAGTGGGTTGTCTCAGCAGTAGTTCCTGCGGCTGGGATAATCCACTATTTGGATGATTTCCTGTTTATTGGAAGCAGGGATGGTTCAAAGTGTATAGATGCTATGAATGCCTTTTGCGGAATGGCCAATTGCTTTGTCAAAAACCTGAGCAGTTCTTGCCTTTTTCATGATCAGGGGCGCTGCGAGGCATAAAGCAGACCACGCGGCCGCTTGGGGCCTCAAGATCTTAGGGGCCTCGGTGGCTCCGTGACGTCACTGTTTTCCCGCAGCCCCGCGGGGCTGGCAGAGCAGAGCAGGGCTACGGGAAGATGGCCGCCGCCGAAGCCCTGCTCTGGAGACTATTTATGTCTCCAGTATATTTATGTCTCCAGTACAGGGCTTCGGGTGGCCATCTTCCCGTAGCCCTGCAGTGCATTCAATCAGTGCGGGAGATTGGAGGAGGGAGGGAGCTCCGTGGGAACTGCGGGCCTGAGGAGCCGGCCGGGATACGGGGAGATAAGACTTCTGCCAGTGCCAGCCTGCCAGGTGAGTAAATTCTTTTCTTTTTGCAGCCCTAATTGCGTTTATCTGCTAAAAATGTGCCCTAATTGCGTTTGATATCTGCTGAAAATGTGCCCTAATTGCGTTTGATTTCTGCTGAAAATGTGGCCCTAATTGCATTTGATTTCTGCTGAACTGTGCCCTAATTGCGTTTGATTTCTGCTGAAAATGTGGCCCTAATTGCGTTTGATTTCTGCTGAACTGTGCCCTAATTGCGTTTGATTTCTTTTTTTTTTTTTAACAATTCAATTTTATTGAGTTTCAAGAAAAAAATATACAAGCATACAAGCAAGTACTGAAGAACAGAGAAAGAATAGAGTTACAGTGGTATATGCTATATGTATACACAGTAGATAAAATCACGCAGAAGCAATAACAGTGAATATCTTATATAATACGTATGTGCCATTTACATAATATTCACAGGACTTTAAATAATAGTCTCATTGATTAATAGCGCAGAAATGCATCAAGTAGGTGTAAATCCTTTAGATTGGTCAGCATTTCTGTGACTATACCATCTGTTAGAGAGTTAGGAGGGGTAGAGAGATAAAGAAGAAAAAAGAGAGGAGGGGAGGGGGAAGAAGGGGGCGAAGAGGAGAGGAAGGTTAGGTTAGAGAAAAGATAAGGTTCCAGTGCTTACCTCTGAGGCCCGGGCCAATAAAGGATACATTTAGATTGTGAACAAAAGGGGCGTTAGATCAGTATCATATTTAGTCCTCTGGACCTGTAGGGAGGGCTTCTACATTGTTATACCAAGGAGCCCATATTTTGTCAAATCTGCGAGGACAATTGCGGTTTATATACGTTAGGCGGTACAAAGGTAAGGACTTCATAACAGTATGTTTCCAATGGTTGAAGGAACGGGGCTTATCTGATTTCCAGGTTCGAAGTATTTCTTTGCGGCCATAGAAACATAATATTCTGATTAAGTATTGGGGGTGTTTGCCCGGTGGGGTATCATCTAGCAGCCCTAGTAGGTATATCCTGGGAGAGAGTATCAATCTCGTTTGGAGGATTTCATTAATTAAATCATTAATCTTATACCAAAAGGAGTGCACATGGGGGCAATCCCAAAACATGTGAAAGAAAGTTCCTGGATCGGCATTGCAACTGGGACAATTAGGAGTATTGGAGATAGAAATTTTGTGCATACGCATAGGTGTGAGATAAGTACGGTGAAGAAATTTAAATTGTATCAATCGGTCTCTAGCCGATATAGGAATTTTAACAAAATTTTCTAAGATTTCCTCCCAGTCCTTTTCATCCAACCCAGGAACTTCTTCATTCCACCTTGATTGGCACCTAGAAAGGCTATGGGTAGTACTGTTCATAAGGGCAAAATATATCACTGAGAGCGGTTTAGCTAGGCCGTCTACCATTAATGTTTGTTCCAAATCACAAGAGACCAGTGGTGGCCCGCCATCTCCAAACTGGCTATTATACGCGTGCCGGATTTGTAGATATCTGAAAAACATCTTATTGGGCAGATCAAAATTATTTTTGAGGGTGTTGAAAGAAAGTAGTCCATCATTCCCCATGATATGCCGTATGGCTTTTATGCCCTGACGGGCCCACAAACTAGGGTCTGGTATTTGTGAGAAGTGAAGGAGATAAGGATTATCCCAGAGTGGTGTGTGGGGAGAAAGTTTATCAGCATTCCCAGTATAGGCTAACATGTCCTTCCATATTTTGGTTGTAGTGAACATGGGAGTTGTGCATCGAGGATCCCCCCTGGTGCCTCTGAATGCCAGCAAAGTAAGTCTCTCATAAGAGCCCATCCTCGCTGCTTCTACGGCAACTGCAGCATTGTATTTGTCTTGCGAGAACCACCATCTTATAGTAACCAAGACAGCAGCACAATAATAGAGGTACATGTTGGGAAGAGCTAGGCCACCCTGGTCTGCCGGAAGCTGCAAGGTAGAGAGGCACACCCTCGGCACATCACCCCCCCCCCCAAATGAAACTGGATATTAGGGAGTGCAGTTTGTTAAAGAAAGCTTTGGGGATAAGTATTGGCGTCTGGCGAAAGATGTATAAAAATTTTGGTAAGAATATAATCTTAAATATATTAATCCTGCCAATTAACGAAAGGGGGAGAGTTTTCCATATTAGGGCTTTTTGTTGAAATTTATCAACTGCTGGTTGTTTATTAAGTTTGTGGAAGTCTGTTAGGTGTGTAGTGATTTGGATCCCCAAATATTTGAATTGTTTAACCCACTGCAGTGGACTAGGATACCGGCTAACGTCAAAGTTGTCCAATGGCATTAGGACGGATTTCTCCCAGTTGACCTTGAGGCCAGAGTACCTCCCAAAGTTATCAATTATATGGAGGGCTGATTGTAGAGAGGCCTCCGGGTCTCCTAAGTATAGTAGGTTGTCATCAGCATACATTGATACCTTTTCTGTAAGCGACCCGACTTGTATACCCTTAACATCTGCTCATTCCCTTAGTATAATTGCCAGTGGTTCGATGGCCAGCGCGAAGAGGTATGGCGATAGTGGGCATCCCTGGCGCGTGCCCCTAGACATTGGAAAGGGATGGGAGATGTTGTTGCCAGTTTTTATTCTTGCTATTGGAGAGTGTTAGAGAGCTTTAACCCAGGAAATGAAGTTCCCCCCAAACCCATATAGATGTAATAATTGCCAGAGATATACCCATTCTACAGAGTCAAATGCTTTTTCTGTATCCAAAGAGGCAACAGTGCGTCTGCCAGTGTCTTGCAATGGTAGGGAGATATTAGTGAAGAGTCTACGTAAATTGATATCGGTGCTGCGCCCCGGCATAAATCCCGTTTGGTCGCAGTGGACCACATCAGTAATAACCAATTTCAATCTATTTGCCAGAATTTTTGCCAGGATTTTAGCATCGGAATTGAGTAACGATATGGGTCTGTAGGAACCGCACTGAATAGGGTCTTTATTTGGTTTTAAGAGCACTATAATAATTGCTTCATTAAATGTGTTTGGTAAGGTATTACCCTCCAGGACTTCATTAAATAATGCGCAGAGCTTATCTGCTAGTAAGGCAGAATAGGTATGGTAGAATTCAGCAGGAAGTCCATCAGGACCCGGCTATTTGTTTGGTTTTAATTCAGAAATGGCCTGCTGAACCTCTTCTATAGTGATAGTTTTATCCAACGCAGAGGTAGTTTCTTCTGCGAAATTTGGAACATTAATATTCTGCAAATAATCGAGGAGATCAACATCAGAAAATGTAGCCCTGGAGGTCTACAGTTTTTTGTAAAAGGAGACAAAGGTTTGATTAATTGCTTCAGGGTCGACCACTAGTTCACCAGAATCATTCATAATGGTTGATATGACCGGGGAACTGTTGCTCTCCTTGGATAGCCATGCTAGCAGCTTGCTATTTTTTTCCCCGAATTCAAAAATTCTCTGCGACTGGTGTAGGAGCGTGTTTTTAGTAGCATCTACTAGTGCTAGTTTCCAATGTCTCAGGGCCGCCTGCCATGAACGCCAACCCTCCATTGTGCGTGCTTGATTAAAGTTACGTTCCATATCTACGGTTTCCTGTTCCAGATCATCAATACGTTTGCGCAGGTTGGCATTATGTTCTTTGACCGCGGACATGTAACTCCCTCTGACTACTGCCTTACCTGCATCCCATACTGTACTTGAAGAGGAAGAATTTGGATTTATCTCCCAGTAATCAGTAATATGTTGCTTTAATTTAGTATGAATATGGGTATCTTGTATATAGAACCTAGAAATGCGCCACAGACGGTCTTTTGGAGCTTTATGAGACAGCAGTGTTAATAGTATAGGTGAGTGATCAGAAATACCTAATGGTAGAGTCTCTATCAATTGGACCAATGGGAGTAGTGCAGGAGACCCGAAGGCCATATCAATCCGTGACATTGACTTGTGGGCTGCTGAATAGCAAGTATAGCTGGTGATTGAGTTAGTTTGTTAAAAATTTGATATAGTATTTGTTTGTCAGCAGGAGGGGAAAGGTATAGGCCCGCCAGGGCATAATCTATGCCATACAACTGAAAATGAAGTAATATATAACGGCCCTTATCATCACAAAAGTTGCGTATAGTTTTGATTGGGAGTGACTTATGTACAAGGACCGAGACGCCCCTAGAGTATGTAGAGTACATAGAATGGAAATGATGAGCCACCCATGGCCGCTTTAGCGCCATGACTTTGTTACCAGTTAAGCGTGTTTCTATTAGTACGCAAATATGCGGAGCATATTTTTTAATGTAGTTGATTACTAATGTTCTTTTAATTTTGGAACCTAAGCCCCTCACATTCCAGGAAATACATTTAAGTGTAGTCATAAGTAAAATACTGAAAATATTTACCAAAGGACATCCTGATATGATCCGGTTGGAGGCAAGCACTGGAAGGGAGGAATAGAGCACTAGTGAAGAAGAGGGAAGAGAACAAAGAGCAAAAGATAGAAATAAGACGGTCCATCAGCAGGGGAACTTGCATGAGCTGCGAGGTACCTGTAAGAAAAAGGTTAGGTAACAAAAACAAAATCAACACCCCATCCCCCCACCCTACACCATACATCAAAGATGCTTAAGGTGTCTGCACCCAAACTATTGCTTAACGAAACAGAGACTCGAACAACAACCTAATTTAAATGTTGTCTCTGTAAGGGACGTATGCCAGGAGCATATTCCGCCGCCCGCCTGCACCCATCAAAGACGGGGGTAGAAACCATCTTAATAAACGTTGCCAAACATTGAGAACTTTCGTAACTAGATTACATCTACAGTGCTTGGGGCTAATACCAAGTTGGTACTGAGTGAACATGTGGAGACGCGGGAGGGAAAAGAAAAACAAAAAAAAACAAAAAAAACACATCCCTAATGTGCAGGAATACGAGGTTATGATGGAATGCGCATATTTATAGGAAGACCATCTCTGATGTTTAAGCGCATTGAGTATAGCATACGGCCAATGTGCAGCAGCCCAAAAGTTTATATTTATATAAACTGTAGCTGTATACCGCTAGAATGTTCCAGCAGTGTGCCCCCATATAGGTGAGATATAAATGGAGTCAGGTGATATGGAGTGTATATAGAGGCGCCACAATATTTCTAATAGATTGTAGTTGTTGAGTGCAGCAGCCTAAAAGTGCTTGTAAGCGGATAATGCTGTTCTAAGCCTCAAGGACAATGTCATTCCCATGCAGGCAGCGAACCAGGGCATGCACGCCTGTATTTAGCGAAATTATTTTAGGATACAGTGCTAATACTGTCCGCGGTCAATGCCCAAATTTAGTAAAGCATATTGCATAACATATACATAGTATATATAAGAGTGCACGTTTTAATGTAAAACTCATCAATCTCAGCCCGAAGGTAAATATGTACCACGTCCAATCCTCCAGCCCGCTTGCCCCGACAGCATAGTATAACAAGGGAGCGTCCTGGAGGACAGTGTTACGCTGAAATTGACTGCGCGCATCAAGGTTGTTCGTAAAGGCAATGCAAAGGCAATAAAGTTGCTCCTAGCGTTTAAGGTAAATAGTTGCGAGGGGACATTGCTATCTAGTAAGCAAGGCCCGTATACACATTACCGTTTTCCTAGGTAATAAATTGAAAATGTTTCAAAGGGGATAAATAAATATAAGTGAATCATGCTGCCTATTGCCAGCCCTTTCATGAAGTAAGGGTTTCCCCGTAGCAAACACTATAATTCTTGCCTCCGCCACCTTACGCCTACATCCCTTCCGCTCCAGGTATTTAAATTATGCTAGTGATAGGTCAACAGGCGTCAGACCGGTTAGATCACATGTTCTCGGGGCTGTCGGAGTACCAATATATCATTTGAGAATGGACAATTTGGAGTTATTATGCGTAGGCCGTCAGAGTAACAAAAGCGGCCAAAATGTATTATTGTGGACTATGCTGCATTTGATAGGCCTATCGGATTTTTGGTGATACTTCGGAAGTAGGCGTTACATCTCCAGCATTCGTGTTAGTCCCTAGTAAGAACAGCTTGAACCAGCCCATATACATGTCTATTAATTTCTTTAGAGTGAGTTTGTATATCCCTCATCCGCTGTCCAACATTTGGGTAAGGTATATTCTAAGTTTATACACAGTATAGATATCATACATTTCAGTGTGAAACAAATATAAGGCAACGGTATATGCATTTTGCACTCTGCCCAGCAACCGGCGTGCCCCCAGGTGCGTATCTATATACAGTATATGAGCACCTTCAATATTAGCAAACTGCTCAGAGTTATCCGAAGTTGTTCAAAAAGTTATGTACTGAAGATCAACAGGATAATAATTTGCTGGGGAACAGCGCCATCTGGTGGACAAAGCACTCACACACTCTACCATCTATATAGGTATGCTTGCATAGGCTTCAATCAAACAGTGAAAATTCGGTATACGGTGTAGTATCCGCCATATATACAGCACTAATGATAACTACTTTTAGCATTCACATATAACAAGTATGGTTTAGGCCATATATTCAAATATATATTAATAGTAGAAATCAAGCATGGGAAAAAGAGGAATAATAGTACTAAGTATAACAGTTGGCATCAGGGGGTAGGGATACCGTTTCAGACTTAGGCCCGGTTCACATTAGCGGCTGCTATCCGGAATCGCCGTGCCGGAGCCGTGCCGGAGCCGGACCGCATGCGGACCGGACGAAACGGACGCACGGCATAGCAATGAAAGTCTATGCGACCGTTCACATGCGTCCGTTTCGTCCGGACCGGAGCCGGACCGGATCCGGACTCCGGCGTCCGTTCCAACATGCGCTATTTTTTGGTCCGGCTGGTCCGGCTGGCGTATCCGGACCGGAGCCGGAATGTTGCATCCGGCCAATGGAAACCAATGAGAACCGGAGAGCGCACAACACACTGGCTATAAAAACCGGATGTTGTACCACACTTCCTATGCTGACTCTATGGTATGGTGGCCATTTTGGATGGGGACCACATGGCACCAGCGTTCACAGAGTGGAGCAGCAGTGACTTCATGCTGGAGCTCTTTGGCAGCAATATGGAGCAGGATCTGTCTGATAGCGAGGGGGTGAGGCCCTACACATCAGAAGACCTCATCCTACAGGTGCAGCAGGTACCAGCCCTGTGGGACAAGGGGGATGCGGACCACAGCAACATCAAAAAATGCAGAGGCCTGTGGAAAAAAATTGCCAAGCTGTATGTGGAGGACTTTGAGAACTTGAGCAAGAGACAGCAAGGCACAGAGGGTATGTTGACTAGAAGTTTTTGGGGGGGGCTTGTGGTTTAAGCTTGTGATGTATTCCACTTTTGCTATGGATTTGTGTCACCCACGTGTTGCCCACCCACCCGTGGCCCACCCACCTGTTCCCCACCCACCTGTACCCCACCTGTGATGTATCCCACCCACCTGTACCCCACCTGTGATGTACCCCACCTGTGCTGTATCCCACCCACCTGTGATGTATCCCACCCACCTGTACCCCACCTGTGATGTATCCCACCCACCTGTACCCCACCTGTGATGTATCCCACCCACCTGTACCCCACCTGTGATGTATCCCACCTGTGATGTATCCCACCCACCTGTACCCCACCTGTGCTGTATCCCACCCACCTGTGATGTATCACACCCACCTGTACCCCACCTGTGATGTATCCCACCTGTGATGTATCCCACCCACCAGTACCCCACCTGTGATGTATCCCACCCACCTGTACCCCACCTGTGATGTATCCCACCTGTGATGTATCCCACCCACCTGTGATGTATCCCACCCACCTGTACCCCACCTGTGATGTATCCCACCCACCTGTACCCCACCTGTGATGTATCCCACCCACCTCTACCCCACCTGTGATGTATCCCACCCACCTCTACCCCACCTGTGATGTATCCCACCCACCTCTACCCCACCTGTGATGTATCCCACCTGTGATGTATCCCACCCACCTGTACCCCACCTGTGCTGTATCCCACCCACCTGTGATGTATCACACCCACCTGTACCCCACCTGTGATGTATCCCACCTGTGATGTATCCCACCCACCAGTACCCCACCTGTGATGTATCCCACCCACCTGTACCCCACCTGTGATGTATCCCACCTGTGATGTATCCCACCCACCTGTGATGTATCCCACCCACCTGTACCCCACCTGTGATGTATCCCACCCACCTGTACCCCACCTGTGATGTATCCCACCCACCTGTACCCCACCTGTGATGTATCCCACCCACCTGTACCCCACCTGTGATGTATCCCACCCACCTCTACCCCACCTGTGATGTATCCCACCCACCTCTACCCCACCTGTGATGTATCCCACCCACCTCTACCCCACCTGTGATGTATCCCACCTGTGATGTATCCCACCCACCTGTACCCCACCTGTGATGTATCCCACCCACCTGTACCCCACCTGTGATGTATCCCACCCACCTGTACCCCACCTGTGATGTATCCCACCCACCTCTACCCCACCTGTGATGTATCCCACCTGTGATGTATCCCACCCACCTGTACCCCACCTGTGATGTATCCCACCCACCTGTACCCCACCTGTGATGTATCCCACCTGTGATGTATCCCACCCACCAGTACCCCACCTGTGATGTATCCCACCCACCTGTACCCCACCTGTGATGTATCCCACCTGTGATGTATCCCACCCACCTGCGATGTACCCCACCTGTGCACATAAAACATACACAATGACCAATTATTATACATCAATTTATTGTAAAAAATTAATACATTTAAAATCACTCAAAAACTTGAAACTCCAAAATAAACACATTTCAACAAAACATATTAAAAACCAAACATTCACCCTCGTCCTGGTGGTGTGGTAAAATAAAGTCTCAGTTGGTCCCTGTTCCGCAGTGACACTACCCTTGGCCTGGTTGCATACCTCCGCAGGGGCATTAGTGGAAGCACATTCGGGGGTTCCGGAGTCTCTCTTTCCTCCTGCCGCACAAAGTTGTGGAGGATGCATGCTGCCTTCACCACGACAACTGCGTTGCCCGGTTTCAGCAGCATGGGCGTGTGGAACACCCTCCACTTTGACACCAGTATCCCAAATGTGCACTCCACCATTCTCCTTGCACGGCTCAACCGAGCATTGAAGTGTAGCTGGCTGGCATCAAGTCCCCTGTCTGGGTACGGACGCATTACATGGTCGGACAGGGCGAAGGCCTCGTCCCCCACAAACACATAGGGGTAGGCCGGTGCCCTTGTCCCAGGCCAGGGTCTGTCACGGGGGAGACGCAGTCTGCCTTCCTCCATCAGCCGGAAAAGGGTCGTACGCTGGAAAATTCCAGAGTCATTGGAACTACCGTACGACCCCACATCCACGTACACAAACTTGTAGTCCGCATCTGCCACTGCCATTAGAACAATGCTGAAGTATTTTTTATAGTTGAAATAATGGCTGCCACTCCCCACGGGTTTCTGAATCCGGATGTGTTTCCCATCCAGTGCGCCAACACAATTAGGAAACTTGCACTCGGTCCAGAAGCCCTGGGCGATCTCCTCCCATTTCGTGGTGTCCGGCACAGGCATGTATCTGGCCCTCAGTCGCGTCCAAAGGATCCTCGAAGTCCTCACGACGATGCCTGCCACCGTGCTCTTCCCAATACGAAATGTGACATGTAGCGATGTATATGTTTGTCCAGTTGCGATGTACCTACAAGAGAAATAATCGAAATCAATTTTTCATGTCGTTACAGGAGAAAGGTTCAAGACAAGGTGGCGCAATATACGGGATGCATATGTGAAATGGCTACGGAAGAAAAAACTTGCCGAACGAAGTGGCAGTGGCGGGGGAAGGCGACAAAAAGACTACCAATTTGCCAAGCAATTGTCTTTCATCAATGCAAGCCTGGAACCTAGACTGTAAGTACCACTACTGTGGGCAGGAACTGAGAGCTCATTTACCATGACTTCGGCCATGTATTGCTATGGCCTCAATTCCCATGGCTAGCGAACTTTTCTCACAAGCTTTATCAAATGTTGGGTAGAAACGGTTGATAAAGTGATTGCTAGTGTTTGCTAGCTCTGTGAATTGACGCCACATGCTGTTTGGCACACCAATAAATATTGTTTTTATCTACAGGACTGAAGACAATTTGGAGCAAGAGGAACCGACCCAGGAGGCACGGTTCAGCAGTGAGGAGAGCTTGGTGGATGATGACGTCGCCGATGTAACCTATTGCCCCGAGGAGAGGAGTAGGAGGAGGGAGTCCTTAATCCCAACTCTCTCCTTTGATGATGACTTGGCAGAAGAGAGCTTGGATGTTGAGGTTGCAGGACCGAGTGTGGAAGAAGCTGAACCTCCACAATCGACCGCTATGGAAGCTCCAGGGGAACAAGAACAAAGTGAGGAGCACCGAGAGACTGCAGCACAACCAGCGTGCAGGGCAACCCCGACACAGGCCAGAGGACGGGAAGATGCTGCCACACCACCAGTGAGGACCACCACACCAGTGAGGCGTCGAGGTACCCTCCCCCCAACAAGGAGAGAGACAGAGTCCGAGATGTCCGGGGCTGTCTCCGGACTTCTCGGGATTCTTCAGAGCCACCAAACTCTCATAACCCGGCAGTTGCAAGATGAGGACAGGGGCCATATCATGGAGCAGTACAAGTCCCACATCACTTCACTGCAATGTGAGCTCGACGCTGTACATGGGCACTACAGGGACGAGCTTAAAATGATTCATGAGATGCACAGAGGAGAAATCGACCAACTGCGTGCGCAGCATCATCAGTCGGTGGGCCAGCTGCAGAACATGATGCAGCAAATGCATCAACAAAGCAAGGAACTACTGAAATTGCAGGCACACCCGTGTTTTCACACTGTGATGTCTCTAATACCATATCTGGAAAAGGTGCCTTCCCAAAACCTGATGGCGTGCCATTCCAATTTGCTGGAGGTGATTAAACAGCACATGGACACGCCATTATTGCAACCACCAATTTTTAGACCCCCACAACCAACAGCGGTGCCCACCTGGCAATCATCACAGATGTACACCGGCTACAGAGGCAGTCAATATGGGCCACCGCTGTCAGGGTCCAGCTCATCCACGACCAGCACCCAAGAGAGTCCAGATTTCCAGGCAGCAACTCCCACCTTTTCTAGTAGTGGTGCCGATACAATTTGAAAAAAAAAGTCAAATTGTTCCTGGACATGCTCCTCTGAATACCTCCGATCCTCGGAGGAAGGATACCATCACAGGGCTTTTTAACTTTTGGTTTTGCTGGACTTGAACTTTAGGGCCTGGTGTCCCCGAAAGACACTACCTGGGTCACAACCTTGTGCCTGTTGCACTGCACCTGTAGTCCTGCACCTGTGCCTTTGATTCCTCTTGTTCCTTACTTTGTTGATCCTAATCACTTGCACAAGACCCTTGGAGCCATGGGTGAAGGACACCTTCACTGGTCGGTGAGAGGCCTAGCCTTTTCACTGACCTGTGTCCTTCATCCATGGCTCAGAGGGTCCTGTGCCAGTGGTTAGGTTTTAGAAGCACTAATAATTTAGGGCCTGGTGTCCCCGAAAGACACTACCTGGGTCACAACCTTGTGCCTGTTGCACTGCACCTGTAGTCCTGCTCCTGTGCCTTTGATTCCTCTTGTTCCTTACTTTGTTGATCCTAATCACTTGCACAAGACCCTTGGAGCCATGGGTGAAGGACACCTTCACTGGTCGGTGAGAGGCCTAGCCTTTTCACTGACCTGTGTCCTTCATCCATGGCTCAGAGGGTCATGTGCCAGTGGTTAGGTTTTTGAAGCACTTCAATTTTAGGGCCTGGTGTCCCCGAAAGACACTACCTGGGTCACAACCTTGTGCCTGTTGCACTGCACCTGTAGTCATGCACCTCTGCCATCGGTTCCTCTTGCTCCTCACTTTGTTCTTGTTCCTAACCACTTGCACAAGACCCTTGAAACCATGGATGAAGGACACCTACACTGGTCGGTGAGAGGCCTAGCCTTTTCACTGACCTGTGTCCTTCATCCATGGCTCAGAGGGTCCTGTGCCAGTGGTTAGGTTTTAGAAGCACTAATAATTTAGGGCCTGGTGTCCCCGAAAGACACTACCTGGGTCACAACCTTGTGCCTGTTGCACTGCACCTGTAGTCCTGCTCCTCTGCCATCGGTTCCTCTTGCTCCTCACTTTGTTCTTGTTCCTAACCACTTGCACAAGACCCTTTGAACCATGGATGAAGGACACCTTGACTGGTCGGTGAGAGGCTTAGCCTTTTCACTGACCTGTGTCCTTCATCCATGGCTCAGAGGGTCCTGTGCCAGTGGTTAGGTTTTTAAAGCACTTCAATTTTAGGGCCTGGTGTCCCCGAAAGACACTACCTGGGTCACAACCTTGTGCCTGTTGCACAGCACCTGTAGTCCTGCTCCTCTGCCATCGGTTCCTCTTGCTCCTCACTTTGTTCTTGTTCCTAACCACTTGCACAAGACCCTTGAAACCATGGATGAAGGACACCTACACTGGTCGGTGAGAGGCCTAGCCTTTTCACTGACCTGTGTCCTTCATCCATGGCTCAGAGGGTCCTGTGCCAGTGGTTAGGTTTTAGAAGCACTAATAATTTAGGGCCTGGTGTCCCCGAAAGACACTACCTGGGTCACAATCTTGTGCCTGTTGCACTGCACCTGTAGTCCTGCTCCTCTGCCATCGGTTCCTCTTGCTCCTCACTTTGTTCTTGTTCCTAACCACTTGCACAAGACCCTTGGAGCCATGGATGAAGGACACCTTGACTGGTCGGTGAGAGGCCTAGCCTTTTCACTGACCTGTGTCCTTCATCCATGGCTCAGAGGGTCCTGTGCCAGTGGTTAGGTTTTAGAAGCACTAATAATTTAGGGCCTGGTGTCCCCGAAAGACACTACCTGGGTCACAACCTTGTGCCTGTTGCACTGCACCTGTAGTCCTGCTCCTGTGCCTTTGATTCCTCTTGTTCCTTACTTTGTTGATCCTAATCACTTGCACAAGACCCTTGGAGCCATGGGTGAAGGACACCTTCACTGGTCGGGGAGAGGCCTAGCCTTTTCACTGACCTGTGTCCTTCATCCATGCCTCAGAGGGTCATGTGCCAGTGGTTAGGTTTTTGAAGCACTTCAATTTTAGGGCCTGGTGTCCCCGAAAGACACTACCTGGGTCACAACCTTGTGCCTGTTGCACTGCACCTGTAGTCATGCACCTCTGCCATCGGTTCCTCTTGCTCCTCACTTTGTTCTTGTTCCTAACCACTTGCACAAGACCCTTGGAGCCATGGATGAAGGACACCTTGACTGGTCGGTGAGAGGCCTAGCCTTTTCACTGACCTGTGTCCTTCATCCATGGCTCAGAGGGTCCTGTGCCAGTGGTTAGGTTTTTGAAGCACTTCAATTTATTAGGGCCTGGTGTCCCCGAAAGACACTTGGGCAGCTATGCCCTACAACTCTTCCAGCACAAAGTTGGTGGTTGGTGTTCCTTAAAACTGACCGGGCTATACCATAGATATGTTATTTTTTTGTCTTCCATGTTGGAAGAATGTTTCCATGTTGGAAAGTGGTTGTTTTTGCAATAAAAAAATTTGTTTTTACATACCTCAGTGTGATGAGTAGTTGTTCTTGTGGTGTGACTGCTCTCCTGAACGTGGTATCCTTCTTCCTAAGGTCATCCTTCACCATCTCCAAAAGGGTATCAAACCTGTCAGGAGATGGAAAGGAAGAAGCTGTAAAGTATGTTGTGGGACAAGGTGTTGGGTGGAGGATGGGGGAGGTGTGTTTACAGAGGTTTGGGAGTGTTGTGGAGGGTGGGGGTGTACTGTATAGCTAGGTATACAGGGGTGTGGGGGTCAGGGTGGTGTGTTTAGCTAGGTATACAGGGATGAGGTGTTGTGGGGGTGAGGGTGGGGTGTTTAGGAATGGTGGGGGTTGGTGTATTTAGGCCTATATACTTACAGGGGAATAGACATCCGAGTGTAGCTGTAGAACTTCTGTGGGTGTCGTCTGAGGTCCCGGTAGAGGGCCTGGAACTCTCCCTTCCTCTGCCTCCTGGCTAGTAGAGGGTGCACCCACCATCTCCTGCGAGGAGCACGCCTTCTCCCCACATAGTAGTAGGTAAACAACAGGAAGGAGAGAATTCCCAGGTAATAAGCGTAAAAAATGACTGGATCCATGGTCCCAACTGCTGTCTCTGTATCCAAGGATGGTCTCCACACGTCCAGCTGTCTCCAACAATGACCCCAGAGCTTCTGCTGACCTCCCAGAACCCCAGGTATTTATACAGGTTGTTATCTCTTTAAGAATCCGGATCCGGACCGGAACCGTGTTCATACCGCACGGAAACCGTATGCAACCGGACCGGATCCGGACCGGATCCGGACAGGAACCGTACGGTTCAGGTCCGATCCGGCTCCGGTGCGGTCCGGACATCCGGTGCGGTTTTTGCAAAACCGCAAGTGTGAACGGGGCCTTAAAGAGACTCCGTAACAAAAATTGCATCCTGTTTTTTATCATCCTACAAGTTCCAAAAGCTATTCTAATGTGTTCTGGCTTACTGCAGCACGCTCTACTATCACCATCTCTGTAATAAATCAACTTATCTCTCTCTTGTCAGACTTGTCAGGCCTGTGTCTGGAAGGCTGCCAAGTTCTTCAGTGTTGTGGTTCTGCTATGAACTCCCCCTTCCAGGCCCCTCTCTGCACACTGCCTGTGTGATATTTAGATTAGTGCAGCTTCTCTCTGTTCTATTATGTTTTACAAGCTGGATAAATCCTCCTCTGAGCTGGCTGGGCTTTCACACACTGAAGAATTACATACAGGCACAGCTGTCTGCATTCTGCAGGAAGAAATAGCCTGACACTTCAGTGGATGAGAGCTGCAGGGGGAAAGAAACACACAAATGATCTCTTGAGATTCAAAAGAATGGCTGTATACAGCCTGCTTGTGTATGGATGTATTTTTTATGTGTGGACATACTGTACATCAATCTACTTCCTGTTTATAAACAAACTTTTTAAAACTGTTTTTAACCACTTTTAATGCGGCGAGGAGCAGCGAAATTGTGACAGAGGGTAATAGGAGATGTCCCCTAACGCACTGGTATGTTTACTTTTGTGCGATTTTAACAATACAGATTCTCTTTAAGGTGAATATTTTTAGGATATCAGATCGACTCCACAGACCAGGACCGGTAAATGTCAGCTCCAAGCACCATTTTTAGAACCAATATAGAAAAGAGAGCTTGTCTCTTGAGCTTGTCTCGTGCACAGATCATATTATATGCAGTGGGGTTGAGCCGCTGGCTGGTAGTGTGCCCTCCAAAATTCCCCGCGAGGCAGTTCAGCAACATAGCTTGTATAGGCAGAATAGCTGCTGCAGTGTAGAAAAGGAAAAAGCGCGGGTGAGTTCCCGCCAAGAGCATAATAGGGATTAACAGTCCGCTCTTTCCAATAACGTACTGAACAGAAGTACACCATCAGTTTTCGTCAGTACATAGGCATCATTTGAAATCAGGTGTATCTATTTATCATTTGCTGCCAGTTCAGACATGGATCCCCTCAGGAGTATAAATGCAGGACTAGTAATTTCGTACAAGGGGAAAGGTGTAGTTTAGACTGTTTATGCCCCCAGTAAGGCAGACATTCATCATCTGGCAATAGAAAGTTATTTCCCCATATAACAGTAGCGGCTCATTTACATAACCCCACTAGCATTGAGACAAGTATAATAAAATGCAGGTACTTAGCCTATTCTTGTGCAGAAAGGGACTCCAGCCATGTAAAGACGTCTTCTGGCTTGTCAAAGAAGCGTGCTGTTTCCCCATCTTGGACCCGCAGCCTTGCAGGGAAGATCATGGCATATTTGAGCTGCTTCTCTCGTAGCTTTGCCTTGGCATTCAGGAAGGTACGTCTGAGCTTCTGGGTCTCGGTGGTGTAGTCTGGGAACAACATTAATCTGGTATTTTCATACTGTATATCCTCCTTCTTCCGAGCAGCTGTAAGTATGGCATCCCGGTCTCTGAAGAACCGGAATATAATTGGACGAGGAAGGGAGCCGGGGGGCCCTTTGCGAGCTGGAACACGATGAGCCCTTTCAATAACAAAAAGGTCAGAGAAAGTACCCTCAGGAAGCAATTGTTTTAGTAACCTTTCCAGGAATGTAGGAACGTTGTCTGGTTCAGTGCCTTCTGGGAGCCCCAGCAGGCGTAAATTATTGCGTCTGTTCCTATTTTCGGCATCTATTTCCCGTGTCTCCAGTTGTGTGAGCCTCTTCTGAACGTTTGGCATGGCTGCACTCTGAGCCCGAGTGCGGTCTTCCATGTCGGAGGTACGACGTTCCAGCTCAGTGGTCCTCTGCCTGAGCGTTCCAATATCTTGGCGTAACATGCCAAACTTGGTTTCTATATGCTCGATTTTAAGAGTAAGGGTTGTCTGGCATTGCTGTATTGCTTGTAGCAGCTCAGCAGTGGTCGGCATGGCGGGGGGAGCTGCCTCGTGGTCCATCTCCTCCTCTCCTGTATGCGCAGGTGGGTTGACAGCATTCTCATCGAGGATCGGTGGAGCAGGGTGAGAGCTGCTGGTAGAGGGATTGCTGTCGCCCTTATCTTTGTCCTTCTCCCTCTGATTCTTTTTTGAGCCTCCCATCGCTTCGTATGGCTGGAAGTGGCGCGGGGATCTCTGAGGCCGAGAAGGGCCGCCACACTCCTGTGACTGAGAGAGAAAGTCGTGCTTTTCGCTGGAGTTATCGTCCGGGGGATCAAACCAATCAGCCAGCGTGAGGCAGGAAGATATGCTGATGCAGAAGAGCAGGTTTTAGCACAGATTAAGCACAGGTAGAAGGGCGATGGTTGTTGATTGCAAAAGCCGGGCAGCGGAGCTCCGAAAAACTAGACTGTTCAGTGTGCCATCTTGGCCATGCCCCTCATTGCATTTGATTTCTGCTGAAAATGTGGCCCTAATTGCGTTTGATTTCTGCTGAACTGTGCCCTAATTGCATTTGATTTCTGCTGAAAATGTGGCCCTAATTGCGTTTGATTTCTGCTGAACTGTGCCCTAATTGCGTTTGATTTCTGCTGAACTGTGCCCTAATTGCGTTTGTTTTCTGCTGAAAATGTGCCCTAATTGCGTTTGATTTCTGCTGAAAATGTGCCCTAATTGTGTTTGATTTCTGCTGAACTGTGCCCTAATTGCATTTGATTTCTGCTGAAAATGTGGCTCTAATTGCATTTGATTTCTGCTGAAAATGTGCCCTAATTGCGTTTGATTTCTGCTGAAAATGTGCCCAAATTGTGTTTGACTTCTGCTGAAAATGTGCCCAAATTGCGTTTGATTTCTGCTGAAATGTGGCCCAAATTGCGTTTGATTTCTGCTGAAATGTGGCCCAAATTGCATTTGATTTCTGCTGAAATGTGGCCCAAATTGAGTTTGATTTCTGCTGAAATGTGGCCCAAATTGCGTTTGATTTTTGCTGAAATGTGGCCCAAATTCTGTTTGTTTTCTGTTGAAATGTTGCACAAATTGCGTTTGTTTTCTGTTGAAATGTTGCACAAATTGCGTTTTTATTTTCTGGTGTCTGGGGTAACTGTCGCTGCATTTATTATTTAATGGTCATAGTTGGCTATATTTGCTGTGCTACGGTTAAGCTCCGCCTATACAATGTCATGGCCACGGCCATCTGTCGGCGCGGCGCGCTGCGCGCGCCTCAATCACCCCCACATCCATTTTTCCCCGCAAACAGCCCCGCCCCAATCCGCCCTCCCACTCCACCCACATGTCATGGCCACGCCCACTTATGCGGGATAGCCACACCCATTTTCACCATAGGGCCACTTACTACAGTCCGCTTGGGGCCACAAAAACCTTAGCTGCACCCCTGTTCATGATTGCTAACTCAGTCAAGGACCAGCCCTTAAAGCGTTGCTATAATATAAATCCGGCATAGCGGGGTCTGAACCCTCTATAACAGTAATTATAGATTGACGGTGTACCTTGAAATGAATCGGAGCACTCAGTATATGATTTTATATAAAACATTGTATTTGCTTATCATACAGCATATATACAAAATATGAACAGTTCCAAGTAGTGTTTCCTTCTAACAGTATTCCATCTTATCAAGGCTTTATAGCCAAGCGATCATCAATCTTCTAAATAAATTCAAAAAAGAATATAACAGTTGTGTTATGTAAAATAAGATCAAAAGTAGTCTCATCTGTATCAATAACTGTGTATCTAGTAGCTGTGTAAAACTTGTAGTAATCTTCTTAACGAAAATAGCATAAACATAGCTTCTAAAAAACCTTCTTGCTAACATCTTAACAAAACTTAATGCTGAAAAATTAATAAAGTAAATCACCAGAATATTAAGCATATTACCCCTTCTCTGTCATCTCTTCAGCATCTAGAACCACGTGTGGGAAGGTAGCTTCTGCCTCATGTGTCTTCTCAGGAGATTTGTAATGAATATTGGAGATGCCGCCGCATGGGCAAGCGGCAGGGCGGCCATCTCCGCGTTCCAACCGGCGGCTTCTGCCACGTGGCTACATGCTGTTGGTTCGCTTGGTCCTTCTGGTGCACACAGGTTGAGAGCTACGTGCGCGCGTGCGCGCGCGCCAGGCGACAGGACCTTTATGCTAACAGAAGGGGAGTCAGCTGATCATGCCGATCAGCTGACTCCAGCTATCTTCCGCATTGGCTGAGTGACTGGGGAGGCGCTGTGGAGCGCTCTGGGTATATATGGGACTTGCCTGTCAGTTTCAAATTGTCTGCTGTTGCGAAAACTTACATGTGAGCACTCAGACCCAGTCAGATCCTACAGTGTGTTAGAACCATCCGGAGCTGGGAATTCACACTTAGTCAGATTCCGGTGATAGCCGTTTAAGTATTACTTTTTATCTGTTAGACTAGTTCCCAGGTGTTGAGACCAAGGACCTCACACCTAAGACTACGAGTTTGCTACATTGCTACTGTTATCTATTAGACTAGTTCCCAGGTGTTGAGACCAAGGACCTCACACCTAAGACTAGGAGTTTGCTACATTGCTACTGTTATCTATTAGACTATTCCCAGGTGTTGAGACCAAGGACCTCACACCTAAGACTAGGAGTTTGCTACATTGCTACTGTTATCTTTTAGACTAGTTCCCAGGTGTTGAGACCAAGGACCTCGCACCTAAGACTAGGAGTTTGCTACATTGCTACTGTTTATCTGTTAGACTAGTTCCCAGGTGTTGAGACCAAGGACCTCACACCTAAGACTAGGAGATTGCTACATTGCTACTGTTTATCTGTTAGACTACTTCCCAGGTGTTGACACCAAGGGCCTCACACCTAAGACTAGGAGATTGCTACATTGCTACTGTTTAGCTGTTAGACTACTTCCCAGGTGTTGACACCAAGGACCTCACACCTAAGACTAGGAGATTGCTACATTGCTACTGTTTAGCTGTTAGACTAGTTCCCAGGTGTTGAGACCAAGGACCTCACACCTAAGTCTAGGATTGATATATATACTGTTACTTATTACGATCTCTGGCTTTGCTGACCAATCTCCTGCTTACTGATTCGGTACCTCCGCCTATCTGATTACCTGTTGCCGACATTGCCTATACCTGGATACCGAATCAGTCTTCCGTCTCTGTACTTTATTTGTCCGTGTGTTGCCGACTCTGCTTGTCTGACCTTTCTGGCTGTCACCCAACCCTTGGGTGGTCAGCCTTACTGCACTATCTGTGACACTTGCTCTTCAGGTGTTCACCAGCTGCAAGCACAGGTTTAGGGTCTCTATCGCTTAGGAGTCCACTTCCTGCAGTACAGTCTGATTCCCTGCCCTCAGGGAATCCTTGGCTGCAGTACAGTCTGATTCCCTACTCCTCGGGAAGTCCCTGGCTGCAGTCTAATCATATCTCTCATTCAACCGGTTATAACTCCGGCAGTCCAGTCAGTGGTTCCTGCTCCTCAGGTGTCCACTGGCTGCAATACCATCTGATTCCCTGCTCCCTAGGGAATCCTCGGCTGCAGTTCCATCATATCACTCATTCCACCAACTGGCCTCTTTGCATCCCAGTCAGTGGGACCCTGCCCCTCAGGGGTCCACTGGCTGCAGTGCAGTCTGGTTCCCTGTTCCTCGGAATCCATGGCTGCAGTAGTATCTCTATCTCCCGCCCCATGGGAGATAACTTCTCTGATTACTGTAGCACCAAACACTATATCACATTGGGTGTCCTGTGTCTAGCTATACTAGCATTATTGGTGATTCTGCAGATCACACATAATCAGGTATAGCATCTGTATTATTGGTGATACTGCAGATCACCAATGATCAGAAAAATCTGTGTTGCTGACACCAATCGTTACAAGATTGTTGGGCTTCTGCAAACTATGAGCGTTCAGCTTCTACTTTTATAGGGATAGGAAGCAATATGGCTGCCTAATCTGGAATTTCCCTGAATCCCAGGTTTTGATTGGCTAAAACTTTGTGCGTCAACTCGCTATCTTTGACATTTAAAATACCCATAACACTTTTTTGTTTTGAATACCTTAATCATAATATTATTGTATATAAAGTCCTTAATTACCTTATCTTGTGGGAATTAACGTCATTTGGAGTGCTTGACATTTGATATAGGGTCATTTCTGACGCAGTTAATTAAAAATGGACGTCTCCAGCCATCTTGTCTGCTGGTTTGCCCCAGACATTGAGACTAAACAATGTCATTCATGATGCATTTCTGATAAAGTGTTCTCTGCTAATTAGGTTGGAATGTGTCTGTACATTACCAGACAAGAAATAGGGCATGTTGACCCAAACAATCTGTGAATTACAGATATAGTAATGTAATGCTTATTGAAATATACAGGGCTTCTAATATACTCATTTAAATATAAAGCTTATTATATAATTCTTCTTAAAATAATTAATCATTTAAGAAATAATTGCATATTAAATCTAAATAATATAAAATCTTTTCCCATATATGTTTGTCTTTCTGATGAATAAATATAATGACTTCAACCGGCAGAGGTCACCATTTCATAACAAATAATAATTTTATAAGACTATTAAACCGCCAGGTGGCATCATTGAATCATCTTGAACTAATTGGGAAAACACCTTCTTTGTTTTATTTTCTTCATATTTTGACTTTCTATGTCTGGGAAATTTTTTATCTTTTCTTGCTGGCCTTGTAACAAGTACATCAACAATCGTCTAGCTTACAAGTTAAAACAATCTTATAAAAGTTTTACTTTTTCTAACTATCACTGACAGAATGCAGCATTAAATGTAATTCAAAGTAATAGATTCTATTATATAGGTTTTAACAATAACTGTTTCTTTCTTTAGAAGGACTGTATTGATTATTATTTATATATACATACACATATGACAGCTTTTCCTGCATAAATAAAACTGCTAGAATTCTGACAGCTTTGGCATCCCTCTTGCGGATGACAAAATGGTTTTCCCATGTACGTGTCTTGAGTTTCTAGGAAGTTTGATCGATACCTAGAACATGGTCTTCTGCCTGCCAGCTGCAAAGATTTTGCGGATGAGGGGTTTGATAGACCAATTTTTGGGTAGCAAGAAAGTCAGACTGCAGGAGATCCAATCATTGTTGGGCTTTTGCGTCCGGAGTTATCCCATTGGGACATGTTTTTTGTCGGCGGCTGGCTTTCTTGATCTAAAGTCTCCTTTTGCATATGTTAGAATAACGACGCAAGTTCGGGAGGACTTGGGCATCTGGGATAAATTCCTGGTTAACTTTAATGGTAGAACCATCTGGCAGTTGGATTTTGTAGAGTCGGATGCCAGATGCTGGGCATACACGGTACGTTTGTGTACCGTGTATAGACCAGCTGATCCGGCCAGCTGATAATATTCAGCTGGCCCGATCAAGCCGCTCGACCCACGCTCACTCGATTCCCGCCGGCGGACAATGGCAGGGAATTGAGCGGCTAATAAGGACCGCTGGAGGGGACCAGCGGGAATCGATCCACGCGGACGAGCAGGGACACGGCTGGGGTCGATCCGGCGGCTAATCGGCCGTCGGATTGACCCGTCTATGCCCAACATAATGCTGGGGATACATGGTGCGTTTCTGTACCGTGTATCGACCAGCTGATCCGGCCAGCTGATAATATTCAGCTGGCCCGATCAAGCCGCTCGACCCCTGCCCGCTCGATTCCCGCCTGTGGACAATGGCAGGGAATCGAGCGCTGAGAAGGAAGCTCCGGCGGGGGCGAGCAGTAATCGCACACACGCGGACAAGCGGGGAGGAGTCTGGGACCCAGCTCGGGTCGATCCGGCAGCTAATCGAGCCACTGGTCGACCCGTGTATTCGCGGCATTAGGTTTACTTACTGACGCCTCCGGCTCTGTCGGATTCACCGCATTCTGGAACGGCCATTGGTGCGTGGAGCGGTGGCCCAAGTCTTGGGACTCCCCCGAGATTCGCCACAATTTGGTATTACTGGAGCTTTTCCCGGTCGTGGTGTCTCTGGTCATTTGGGGGGACGAATTCCGCAATAAGCGCTGCGTACTGACAATAAAGGTGTTTTGTTCACTGTGAACTGTCTCTCTTCCAAGTCTGATCTGGTGCTAAAGCTGTTGAGATTTCTGATTCTGCAATGCTCAATATCTGGTTAAAAGCAGCCTATATTCCCTCGAAGGACAATTGTATTGCGGATTCCCTCTCCCGTTTTCAGATGTCTCGGTTTCGGGAGCTGGCCCCAGATGCAGATATAGATGGAGTGACCTGCCCGGCTTCCCTATGGGATCTGTTGTGGGATTGAGCGGAGAGTTGGTGAAGAATTTGCTGGCTGCAAAGAAATGGGATGAGTACTGCTCTTGCTGGATCAAATGGTGTTCATTTTGCCAGGCTTCAGGTTGGGACTTTCGGTCCTCGTCAGAATCTGTGGCTATTCAGTTTTGAACTCCATTGCGGTCTTGGGCGGTTCTTATTCCAGTATCCATAAGATGTTGTCAGGTGTTTCTTTCTTTTTAAAAATTTTTTGGGTCCCCCTCCTTGTTGTCCTTTTATGCAATAAAGCTTTCTCTTCGTGGCGTTCGCCAGGCAGGGTATGTTCCGGATTCCCGCAGGCCGAGTTCCCTTGTTTGCCAAAATTCTACGCTCCCAGCCAGGTTTTTGTTTTCGGATTTCGAAGTATCCCTTTTTTCTGCATGTTTTTCAGTTGGTTTCTTCGGTGCCTTCAGAATAGGGGAAATTACGGCCCCCAACAGGGAAGGGTCCTCTATAATCTCCCATTCTGATGTGTCTTTTCGCGACCGCCAATTGACAATTTTTCTGAAAAGATCAAAAAATGATCGGTTGGGGTGGGCAGATCGATAGTTCTGTCCGAGTCTGGAGAACCATCTATTTGCCCCGTGAAGTTAGTCTCGGATTATCTGGATAAAACAGAGAAACCGAGAGCCCGGTATGGTGTAGTACGTATTGGAACCAGGATAAATAATAATAAGTAAGTATTATACTCACAAACACGGGTTACCACACAGGCAACCACTGTATAAGCAGGTGGGGAGATTAGACCTGTCCCCACTCAGGAATAAGATGTCGCTCTCTGAAGACGGAAAAGAGGGTATTTGGAAAAGAAGCAGGCAGTTTACTTCCGGCAAACAGAAGGAGCGATCAGTGTGGCAGGGTAGAAGAGGGGAAGGATAAAGGTGCTGCTCTTGGTATCCACCTCGGTGGCAAAAGTATCTGTGTTTGAGACAAGAAGAGACAGAGCGCACTCAGGGGAACAGTACAGCAGTAGATTGGGTGAATTCAGACTAATCTCACCTCTAGAAGTTGCTGGCGAGCCTGTACAGGAGTAGCCAGCGTGTAGGCTTTTATCCCTCTAGCCAGGGATCAGGCACAAAGGCAGCTGGATTCCTCCTTCACTAGGATGGTTGTTGGCAGGCAACGAGTGGCTCTGAAGTTGTACACCCTGTCTGTGTGCGAGTCCGCTATATGCGGTTGCACAAACAGATTGTGGTGGATTTCAAAGCATCAGCTCCAGGATTGAGGGATCTAAAAGCAAAGCTCCACGCTGCTCCATGAGTCTTGCACAGGCAGTTCACGGGCAGTTGGAGTGGTAGTCTGATTGTAATGCAGCAACGCGTGTAGGAAAGAAGAAACGGCGGCTGCCGTATAGTGTTAAGATTTATTAAAATATATTGCAACGCGTTTCAGGAGACCAAGTCCTCCTTTCATCAGGCAAAACTCAGTCTTTCTCCAGATGGGATAAGAATCAAAACCCTATTAGCATTTCCCAAAGACATTAGTTTTACCACTGAATTCTATAATTACCTTGAAAGCTGCACACAAGGCATCATGGAAAGAATAATTAAAAAGAGAAAATTAATAGTTGTAGAATTACAACCCACTATCAATGATTGCAAAGATTTCCTAGCCCAACACACCAACCCTCAATATCAAATAACACTCTCTCCAACAATAACACCATCACCTTCTCCAAGTTGATACCACCACCCAACAGCTTTGTCTACAAAAAAAACAATCTCACAAAAAAACACCCCTAAAGCACCACCCATCACTCGCAAAAAAGCTACGGCCCATTTCCAACAACTCAGACAACTCAGCACCAAAGAATACCCAGACCCTTCGCCCACATACTGCGGCTGACCAGAATGTAATCCAACTTCACCAATTCCTGTCCCCCCGATAGTCTCCTAGTACACATACCCAACACCACTGGATCTCCAAAGAATGACAATGCCTCCCCCAACCAGGTTCCAGCCGATGACAACTCAGACAACCATCTCAGACTGCTTTGAAAAGATAAACAAGGAAGACCGAGAGCCCAATATGGTGTAGTATGTCAACAATCAGATGGAGACAACATAAAAGTAAATGATGGATATACTCACAAGTCTGGGTTACCTCAAAGGCAACCACTGTAACTGCAGGTAGGGACAATTAGAACCTGACCCCACTCAGGTGTTTAAAAATGTCGCTCTCTGTAGACAGAAAAAAAGGGGAAAACCCCCTCCACTTGGGGTGGACTGTTTCAGTGATAAAACCAGAATGTCAGAGGCGCCAACAAGTATAAAATAGTTAAAATCCGCTTAAAAGGAGGGGTGCAGGTGGATACACCACTCAGGTAAACAATAGACCAAAAATATAGCCAATAAGCCGTTAATTAATAACAGTAATATTTATTGGGGATTCTCCAAAAAATGCAACGCGTTTCACGGGCAAAGCTCCCGCTTCATCAGGCAATCAGATAGGAGAAACACATTAGTGGGTCTCATGAGGCGCTTGATCCAGAAATAGACCCACTAATGTGTTTCTCCTATCTGATTGCCTGATGAAGCGGGAGCTTTGCCCGTGAAACGCGTTGCATTTTTTGGAGAATCCCCAATAAATATTACTGTTATTAATTAACAACTTATTGGCTATATTTTTGGTCTATTGTTGTTACCTGAGTGGTGTATCCACCTGCACCCCTCCTTTTAAGCGGATTTTAACTATTTTATACTTGTTGGCGCCTCTGACATTCTGGTTTTATCACTGAACCATCTCAGACTATCCCAGATTAGCACCTACACCTCAGGCCCCAACTCCCCCACCAGCTCAGACCCAGTGACTCCACCACCTAGCTCCACAATACCCCTACAAACCACTATTTGTAAATTTTTCATACCCAGAATTTCCCAACACACTGCTAACAGTGAATCACTTAATCAAACATTGTCATCCTCTTTTTTTAGAACTACCAGCCTCCCTGTCACAAACCACTCTAACCACCCAATTACCCAGCCCCATCTCCACCCGCACCATTCTACAACCCATAAAAAAGATGAAACGTCCATTGTCCGACTCAGAAATCGAGGATGTAGAGGCAAAAGAAAAAAGAAACAAACGCTAACACAACCTTCCCCGACCATCGATCCGACCCCTTCTACAGAAACTAATAGAAGTATATTCAATCTGTCCAGCCATATCCTCACCAAGCATGAATCTGGCCTACTAGAAAAACCAATCAGATCTATTCGAATTATTTAGTGACCTCAATACTTATATTCGTAAACTCACCCTCAAAAAACATTTTGCCATGAAAAAACTCAATACCCCATCATCCACGGACCACGCCAAGCCCATCATTACCAACAACAATGCACTTCCCATTGTTTCCATTCCCACAGCTGAAATAGAAACCCGAGAAATACATAAATACCAAACTCAAAGGCCGCTCACGTTTTCACCCGACCGCTTCCAAAGCAAACTATATCGACACCTTTTATGCCCTTGTTCTAAAAGACTTACAAAACCTTTCCATCCCGGACACCCTTCCCACCTCTAACCTTTGTCCATCTGAAAGATCATCCCTCAAAACCCTACGGAACAATAGCAATATTGTTATAAAACCAGCCGATAAAGGGGGAGGTATTGTCATTCTGGACAAAGTAGATTACTTAGAAGAATCCCTTCAATTATTAAATGACCCCAAACATTACACTCTACTACAGACAGACCCCACCCTTGAAATCAATAGAACCCTTAAAAATGTCATCAATGATGCTCTTACCAACAATCTCATCACAGAAAATGAGAGGAATTTCATCATTAACCCCCATCCCAAAACTCCCTTTTTCTATTATCTGCCTAAAATTCATAAAAATATCCAAAAACCACCAGGTAGACCCATCATCTCAGGGATCGACTCCATAACCAGTAACCTATCTAGATTCATTGATACACACTTACAACCCCTGGTTCAGGCCCTACCCTCCTTTCTCAAAGATTCCCAACACCTCATCCAATTCTTACAATCTACACCATGGCAAGAAGATTATATCTGGCTTACCTGCGATGTTACATCCTTATATACTAATATACCACACGCATTTGGACTCACCGCTCTAAAATACTTTCTCAATTCCAATACTCTTATGCCACAAACACAACAATTATTTTAAATTCAGTGTATAGAATTTATTCTCAACAATAATATTTTCACTTTTCAAGACCTCATTTACCACCAAGTAAGCGGAGTCTCCATGGGAAGCTCATTCTCCCCTTCATATGCTAATTTGGCTATGAGTCTCTTGGAACACATCAAAATGTACCATAACAATCTGTTCTCCAATAACATTATCTTCTACAAAAGGTACATAGACGACTTAATTTTCATAGGGAAAGGCACCCCCAATTTGATTCCATCCTTCCTCGACTATCTCTATCACAACCCTGCAGGTTTACAGTTTACCTCTAACCATGACCCATTCTCAATAGAATTCTTGGACCTAGTCCTATATACGCATCTACAACTCATCAAAACTAAAACCTTTTTCAAACCAGTCGATGCCAACAACTATATTCATTACCACAGCTTCCACCACCGCCCCTGGACCAAGAATACCCCATACAGCCAATACAAAAGAATATACCGAAATTGCACAGACATCCAACAATACAATATCCAGTCCAAAATTTTGACAGCAAAATTCTCTGACCGCAAGTACCCAAAAAAACTCATAAAAGACACACATCTCAAAGCTAAAACCCATTACCCACCACCACCCCCATTGGACACACAGACTAAGGATGTACCCTGTTTCATTACCAAATTCAGTTTCCAACACCAGTCCATTCGTAACTTTCTCAACAAAAGATGGGAGATCCTCCTCCAGGACCCCCACCTACGACTGATCATACCCCACAAACCTGCCATCACATACAGGTGTGCCCACAACCTCCGCAGCCTTCTGGCCCCCAGCAGACTACGACAGCCACAGACTGATACCGTTTGTTCCCCCACCACCCGGGCACCAGGTAGCACCCCATGTAACCATAAAAGATGCCTAGCCTGTCAATTTGTTCTCAACACCACATCCTTTTCCTCTCTAATCCCCAAGATCGAATATCGAATAAAGGACCTCATCACCTGAGAATCAAAATACATTATTTACGTGATCTCATGCCCATGCCAGCTGCAGTATGTGGGCAGAACCACCCAACCAGCCAGAAGTCGAGTAGGGCAACACAAAAGGAATATATTAAACAAATATCCCCTACAGAGTGTATCACACCACTTTTCCACTCACCACGACAACAATCCCGAACTATTCAGTATCACTTTCATTGAATCCATTCCGCACAACCGTTCGGATTCTTTTGACTCCCTCAAGAAACGTGAAATGTATTGGATCCGAATTCTTAAAACTTTAACTCCAGATGGTTTTAACGAGGTACTGGAAAAAATCTACTAATTCACCCTATCAACAGTGAACAATTTCTCATTGTATTGGGTTCTCTCTCTTTTTAAGAATTTTTTCTTTATATTTTTTAATATTTTATGTCTTAATCTCAGTATAACTTTATACTATAATTTTAGGTTATCTATTAAGACCTTATCTTCATATTTTTAGACACAACTATGAATGTACTTTATTATTTTTTATTTCAATGTATTTATGTGTATTAATTGTTATGCCTACTGGCACATGTATACACATAATTCTGGCATGTTTTTATGTATGAATATACACCTCTTTCAATGCATTCCACCCCCCCCCCCCCCCCCCCCCACACACACACACACACACAAATCCTCAGATGTAAAAGATACAACAGAGAACATAATACAATATATGGTCCATCTGGAAATGTCCTATAGGACACAACCACTATGCTATATAATTCCTCACCACTGGAGGGCAGCAGGTCACCACTACAATACACTGAAATATAAATCATCATGTTACACCATTCCTTTCACATTTTAACTTTTTTATGTCTCTTATCACAGTTTATCTGAGCCATGTTGTTTCCTTTTAAGAAATGGTGTAATTGTATAAATGTATATCTCTTCCCCTGCCCCACATTTTATCCCCCAGTTTCATCCAGACGATTGCCCACAATAAACATGGCGCACTTGGACAAGAGTTGTCCCTGCGCATACGCTGAATGCATGGTCTGTTCCCCACCACAACACAGAAGACGGCGAGACATCCGCACATGCGCCATAGCCATGTACGGCATGACGCTCTCTGTGCACCGCCCCCTCACTTTACCGCTCTATCTAATGCGGCCTCCTAGTCGCACGCAGCGACTTCTCTCCCTATCCCCACCCCCCGCAACTTCCTCATTGGCTAACAACCCTCCTTAGTCCCACACCCATCTTCACACAGCCCACCCCCGGAATCCAATCTACCACTCGCAGAACAGCTATTTAAAGGTCCCACGCTGGCTCTACAACACAGAGGTGCCAAGCGTATTTTGGACCTAGAGCTGGTAAGTCACACTGGAACTTCACTATTTATATTTTCTAGCCCACTCCAGGCTACCCTGCATCTGTTTCCTACAAGGTCTCCCTCTGCATACACCCTCCCCATAGTGATTTTGCCCGCTTATTACCACATCCCTCTCCACTTTACCATAGTACACCTAAACCCCCCCACCTTACCTATTCAGCCAACAGCCTACTCACTAACCCCAAACCCCCTACTTTCCTACCACCCCGCCCCCACCCCAACCCCACCTCTGGTCTTTTATACGTGATATTTTTACTGTGTTTCTTACAATTTCATCTGAAATTAATCATACATTCATTTGCTACAAATACACATTCAAATGCACTATGGAAACATATCAATCACTATCCCATTATAAATCCTCCTCCACTTCATTATATACGTCCATTTCCAAATTCATACATAGCCGCACTCTGGTTTGCCATGTCTACCTACTATATTACTACTGTATCTACTTATATTACAATCATACATGCTCTGATACGCCTTCATCTCTGTCAAATTTTTAGCGTGATACTCCGATTGTTTAAGGCCTGATGAAGCGGGATTGTGCCCGTGAAACGCGTTGCGGTTTGTTCGTGGAGTATGTGATTAAATTGTTTATATTTCAAGTGACAGCTTTGTGTCCATTTTTGGAGTGACCAGTCCACCAGCGACACCCGAATGTTTTAAACTTTTTAGCTTACTTTTATCCTTTTGGCGCCTCTGTACATCCTTTTGTCGGATTATCTGAAGTTGCGCCCAGGGGTGGGGGAATCCTTTTTTGCTCACTCTGACGGTTCCCCGGTTACTAAATACCAGTTCAGAGCTGTGCTCTGCAGGGCGTTGAGTTCCCTGGGCCTTGCTGGTTTGAACATCACCCCACACTCCTTTAGAATAGGGGCCGCTACTACGGCCAGTGCATTGGGGTTTTCCAGCTCTGCGATCACGGCCGGCCTTTGGCCTGTGCGACCGGAGCGATCGCTCAGGGCGCCGGACCGCTGGCTTCCAGGGGGGGGCGCCGCACTCCTGCCGCATATTGTTGTTTTGTGCTGTAGCTCCATTCACGCTTGATTGTGTAGCTCGCCTGGCTTCCCACCACGTGATGTGCCTGTGTGAGGCTGGCTTCCTACCACGTGATTGTGCATGTGCCTGTGTTTGACTAGCAGTGTGATCGAAGGAAGGGAATCTGAATAGCTGGCTAGAGATGGTCTTCGAGGATGCTTTGATCCTGGGCTGCAGAGTCCTACGGAATGGAGGTGAGATTAACCTCTAATTGACGGCTGTTGTCTGTGTCTTTCTGGTGGAAGTGTTCAGCTCTATCTTGATTAATTGCCTTTGGACTGACTGCTGGATTGACTATCAGTCTTTTTACTTCCAAAGTGGTCAGTGGATGTTTTTATGGGGGCTCTTCAAAGGTCAAATAATTAGCCTGGCATGTGTGAAAGTTTGTTGTATTGTTTTTACAACTTTTACAATTTTGCATTCTGCCTGTTTGTTATAATTACATGGCTGGAGGCAGAAGACTAATGGGATTTATCCACATTGCTCTGTGATTATATTATTCTGGAGGGGTTAACCACCTAATGTAGTATCCTATGTAAAGGACATCCGAGGTGATTTTTGTCTATGCATAAATATTTGTATAACTGTCTGCAGGTGCCTGGTGACAGTGTGAGTTTGCAAACAAGGGGGCTTGGAGCTGCAGCAGCATGCCAGGAGTGGAGAGAGGGTGTGTGCTATTTGAGATATGCATGTAAATGTATGGTATATCTACTTTTTTTTTTTTAAGTGCATTGCACACTACCAGGGGTGAGCATGGGGAAATGAGTATCCTTGGGGCTCAGACTGTAGCTGTGCATGCAGGGTCTTGGCAAGGGGCTGCCTCCCTCATAAATGATCCACATCTGACATCTTTTGCAGTCACAGTTCTGCTGTCACCTGCTGATCTACATTGTCATGCAACTGTCCTTAGAGGAGCTCACAATCTAATGCCTGCAATCATGTCACTAATTGTCCTCAGAGGAGCATATCATCTACTCCCTGCATCATGTTACCAAATTTTTTTTTCTTTAGCCCCCAGCTCCAATCATTGTGGGGAAGTGGCTGCACTTTGAGGGGGGAACAAAAAGTATTGCTTTTTATATGGGGGGGGGTCGTCAATGTTACCTTTCATATGTGAGGGTGATTGCTCATTGTCAAACGTGGGGGTCAATGCTGCTGTTAACCTGTAGGGGTGATTGCTGAATGTCCTACTGTATGTGGGGGTCAATGCTGCTTGTCATAGTTGGGGTCATTACTGCATTTCACATGCTGGGATACTGACTATCATATGTTTGGTCAATGCTACTTGTCACATGTGGGTGTTTATGCTGCTTTTTATAAGGGGTGGGGGGCAATTGCTGCTTTTCATATTTGGGGTGATTGCAATTCATTTTGCATACAGTAGTAGTGTATTTGCAGTCAACAGTTAAGACTGTATGTTTGCTGGGGAAAAGGTGTGTGTGTGTGTGTGTATAGTGGGGATGGGGGTGTTGGGCTGGGAATGTTAGGGTGCTGTCGGTCAGGGGTCGGCTGATGGTAGTGGGCCCAGGGCGGTAGAAAGTACAAATCCGGCCCTAGCCGGCGCTGAGGTTGATGGGGGCGAAGACCATGCGGCGCTGCCTCTTGGAGTCAGTGTGAGACTCCGCCCAGCTCCCGGCCCCGTGATAGGATGGATGGAGCCAGGAGCGCTGAAGCGTGCAGCATGTATGCCAGCTACCCTGCCCTGCTGTGTGCCTATGTTCTCTCCTCTGTGAGAGACCACTTGGCCATCTTCTCCTCTCTCGTGCACTGACCAACAAAAGTAAGGCTCTCCTTGATCCCACCCCTAACCTAGCTACCTACACTATACTAGTATAAGGACAAGGGGGGGGGGGGGGTCTGGTAAGGGGGAATTTGCTGCCTAACTAAGAGGGGAACTAGTAGTAGCCTAAGCTATATACACTAAGGAGGGATCTGTGTATGTGTGTATGTGCATGCGTGCGTGCGTATGTATATATGTGTGTGTGTGTGTGTGTGTGTGTGTGTGTGTATGTGTGTATGTGTGTGTGTGTGTGTATACATATACAGATTCCCCCTTAGTGTATATAGGTTACTAGTCTTGTATATGTAGTAGTCAGATCCCCCTTTAGTGTGTATATATAGGCAATTCCTGCTCTTAGTGTATATATTATATATACACGAAAGGGGCATCTGCCTAATATATACACTAAAAAGGGGGGATCTGCCTAGATACACTAAGGCCCCGTTCACATCACAAACGCGGATGGCCATGTGTGCGGAACGCAACGCATGCGAACGCACGCCATCCGCGTTTGTGTGCGTTGCGTGGCTGATCCCATCACTGAAAAGTGAATGGGACAGCCACGCGTTTTGGCAAAAAAATACGTGCAGCGGCTGGAAATGCGTGCAGTGTGAACGGGGCCTAAAGGGAATGTTGCACGTGTGTGTGTGTGTGTTTGTGTGCGTGCGTGCGTGTGCACAAAGAGGATAAATGGGGGGGGGGGGGACACCAAAATCTGGTTACGCTCAGGGCGCTGTGAAACCTAAGGCCGGCCCTGTCTGCGATCCAGCAAATAGGTAGATGGAATAGTAACAGATTTAAAATTTATGTGCGGCCTTCTCTTAATATCGAACATTTTATTTTTGGTGCTCCAGTCGGTGTCAATGTATGGATCATTGGACACTCCTTTGTTCACTGGGCCCATGACAGAGCGGCTGGCAGAATTTATGGAGCTAATCTTGGTTTGAATTCTAATGTTTATACTGTTTTTTGGAAGGGCGTAAGGGGCCTTAGATGACGTTCATTATTAGAGCAGGTATTGATTGCATCCCAGCAATGGCCAGCCCTGCCCTGATGTGTTAATTATACATGCGGGAGGAAATGACCTGGGAAAGGTGCAGATCGGTAAATTGATCCAGGAGATGAAAAGGGCTTTGTATTTTCTAAGATCTTCATTTCCTCCGGCTAAATTGGTGCTTTCCGAAATTGTCCCCCGCCTCATTTGGTCTCCAGCTTCCCCTTCAGGTTCCTTGGATAGGATCCGGCGCAGGGTGAACAGAGCTATTGCCTGTTTCCTGACCACATTAGGTGGAACATTTTACCGCCACAGAGAGCTGGAGGGATTTGTAGGAGGTTTATTTAGAGAGGACAAAGTACATTTGAGCCCAATTGGTATTGATATATTTAACACAAACTTGCAGGAGATGGTTGAAAAGGCCGTGGTTGGGCGGGTCGAGGCTGCAGGGTGCCCTGCTTAGCCTCAACAGTTCGGCTGGTGATTCAGCTCCGCTGAATGTCCTTAAGCTTAAATGTTGATTTCAAATGGTTATTGGTTATGTGAGCATAAATCTCAGTATGTTACAAACTTTGGGTAACCCTTAATAAAAGCCACGGCCTGTTATACGCAATCTTGAGTGGTGTGCTTTATTATTAGATTTAAGTTGTTACTGTTTATTCCGGTCCCTACATGAAGTCCCATGGCAGGGAACGCAAGTATATAGTGAGCCCATGGGACTTCGATGGGGCCCGGGCTACTAATTATAGATATGTTTCAGCTGGGCATGAGGAGCGGCAGGAAGCTGAGCCTATCAGGGCCGGGAAGGCTAAAGAGCTGCGTGGAGACAGCACCCGATTGGCTGGAGCAGGGTATTTATGCAGTGGCGGAGCGCAGTGAGCTGGCTGTACCTCTGAAGAACGGACCGCATTGGACATCCCCGCCCCCCCCCCCCCCTCTTTTCATTTCTTTTGTTGTGGCTTTTATTAGAGTGGGCTGGTGATTCAGCTCCGCTGAATGTACTTAAGCTTAAATGTTGATTTCAAATGGTTATTGGTTATGTGAGCATAAAGCTCAGTGTATTACAAACTTTGGGTAACCCTTAATAAAAGCCACAGCCTGTTATATGCAATCTTGAGTGGTTTGCTTTATTATTAGATTTAAGTTGTTACTGTTTATTCCGGTCCCCACATGAAGTCCCATGAGAGTAGCCATAGTCTGCTTGTCATCATTAAACAGGCAAGCTGCTCTGCATCTTCACCCCTCAGCCTGTGAAAACACCACTCCCCTCTCCTCATCTGTCCTCCCCTCTCTGCCCCCTTGCCTCTGAAATCTTATGCATGCTTCAGCAAAAGCCTTCACCTCCCCAGACTGAGCTCCCATGAGCACTTGCAGCATGGGACTCAGAATGCCTAGGCACTAGAGGACCTGTGGGCTTGGATACATTCATTTACATGCAATTAGGTAATAAATACAATTTAAAAAAGCATTTGGGGGAAGAATGCCAAATAAACTATATGCAAGGGGCAGAAAAATGAAGGCAGCAAAAGTTTGTCTGGGATCTGCTTTAATACAATTTTGACTAGCTCGAGGTTGTGGCTCTATTTTCAGAATTGTAGTAAATGTCTGGATGGCCAGCTTTTTTGCAAAATACTGTATAGGCACACACTTATACCGCCATACTATTCACTACAAGATATTCTTGATTCCTGATTTTATACTCGCCCACTCTCCCATCTCCCAAGTCCATACATGTCTACATCACAGAGGGTGTCAGGGCCCACAGCTGTCAATGGACACTCCTTTTCCTTTTCCCCTTCAGGTGCTTGAACCAGTCTGTGTGTTTTTGTAACCACCTTATGGTTTTTTGTTCATTTTATGGGTACTGAACATTCTTCTACATTGTACTCAAGTAAATTTTGTTAGCCGCCAACAATTTGTCAGAACTTACCAGGCTATTGCTATTCTTTTTTCGGCCCAGCTGGATACATACAATTAAATTGTTTGGATTGTATCTGCATATATAACTTATCAGTTAGGTAGTGAAAAACTTTGTTGAGAACAAAAACATAAGGATGGATATATGATTATACTGATTGTACAATGTTTATACTGCAGTGTAAGGCTTTATTGCATTAAATACTGATTGTCAATTTGACTGCTATGCTTTGCTATAATGACCTCATTGCTGCCTTTCTTTATGATACAAATACTGACACAGCTGTTTTTTATGCTATCAACTCCTCAGTCTTTACACTAGCAACCAGTCACCTTGCTGAAATAATCTTCTTCAGGTGGTGGTAAGGGGCAGGGGAGTAGCAATAGGGGTTGCAGAGGTTGCGACCGCATTAGGGCCTTTGGGCCAAAGGGGCCCTGAAGGCATACATCAAAAAAGGGCGTCGGAAAAAAAGGGCGCGTGGTGTAAACGATAAGCAATATTGTGTAGAATTTCGTTTACAAATAGTTTTTTAACAATTTATAAATCATTAACTAATGTGTATGAAATCGGCAATTCTTAAAACGTCAATCTTCTCTGTTTCTAAACTGAAACTTATAATTATGTTTGTTAAAAAAACAGTAATATTTGTTTAAACATTATAATTATATATTGTTATGAATAATCTTGATTTATCGTTTATTATTATAATAAAATGTGAAAATATTGTTTATAACAATGATATTAATATAAGTACATTCATAATAACTGTTGATTAGTATTATTAAAATTGTACTAAAACTATACCTAACCCTACTCTCACACAGAACCCTCCCTGTACCTATCCCTAACCCCTAGACCCCCCCCCCCTGGTGGTGCCTAAACCTAAGACCCCCCTGGTGGTGCCTAAACCTAAGACCCCACTGGTGGTGCCTAAACCTAAGACCCCCCTGGTGGTGCCTAAACCTAAGACCCCCCTGGTGGTGCCTAAACCTAAGACTCCCTATGGATAATAATGTTTTACAAACATTAATAAATAAAAAATTTAAATAAAAAAATGTAAATCATTTTTTTGGGTGGATAATAATGTTTTAGAAATGTTTTACAAATTGTGATTGTAAAAAATATATTGGAATTTACGTTAGGTACTGATCGATTTATTTTGTGAATAATAATGTTTTACAAACAGTAAGGGTTAAAATGTTAAATAATGTTTTAATTAAATAGGATAAATATGTTTAGTATTTTTATAAACGTTATTCGTCACGGGCTCATTTTGTAAAGTTAAATCATCACAAGCACAGTTATAAAACATTAAAAATCTCCGGGCGCCGTTTGTTAAACGTTAATAATCTCCGGCGCCCTTTTTTCCCTGTTCGGCGCCCATTAAACGATATTTATAATGGGAGTGAATGGGGCGCCCTTTTTGTCCACTTGTCTCATGCGCCCAAATCTCCTGCTTCCCCCTGAAGGGCCCTCCCTTAACTACATTATTAGCTTCCTATTGGTCCTGTGCTCATAATAATAACTTCTATAGGTACTTTGAATAGTGGTAATCATTGACAAACTGTTCCCCATCCCCTTCTTGCACCTCTGACTCTGTAGTTGCCATTGGCAGATTTTGGTGCACTGTATCAATTGTTATGTATAGACTGCTTGAGGAGCCCCAATGTAAAACTTGCATCGGGGCCCACAGCTCCTTAGTTACGCCACTGGTAAGGGGTTAAGTTTCCAGCAATGTTTGTTTCTCTTCACTCCTCTGACTTCTCACAGAGGCATTATCAGTGTGTCTTTATCAGTGTGTCTCCTCCATCCAATTCTAAGCTACAGGATATGCTGCAGAGAAGTATAAATATCAAGCAGCCAGTCAGGTGCAGTGGTGCTCATCCAATATTCGGATATCCGAACTACCCACAACTTTTTCAGCTATCCGACCTCGGATTCGGATTCCGGAAATCCGAATAGCACTATCCGAGTTACTCGGATATCTATCTGAAATCCGGATATCTGGTCGGGTATCCGGTACGAATATCCGAATCTGGATACTGTAACCATGGAGATGATGTCCATGACGTCATTGAAGTAATCAGAGGGCTCCCAGACTAAGCCCAAGCAACCAATCACAGAGGGGAACCCCGGCCAGCCCCTCCTGACCTCATTGAGCCAATCAGAGGGCTCCCAGCCTAAGTCCTAGCACCCAATACCAGAAGGGAACCCTGGCCAGCCCTCCCTGTATATTAACCACTTGAGGACCGCGGGCTTTACCCCCCTTAAGGACCGGCCACTTTTTTTCCATTCAGACCACTGCAGCTTTCACGGTTTATTGCTCGCTCATACAACCTACCACCTAAATGAATTTTGGCTCCTTTTCTTGTCACTAATAAAGCTTTCTTTTGGTGCTATTTGATTGCTCCTGTGATTTTTACTTTTTATTATATTCATCAAAAAAGACATGAATTTTGGCAAAAAAATGATTTTTTTAACTTTCTGTGCTGACATTTTTCAAATAAAGTAACATTTCTGTATACATGCAGCACGAAAAATGTGTCACAAGTTAGCGGAAAATGACACTTTGTGAAAAAAAACAATAAAAATCAATTTCCGCTAACTTGTGACAAAAAAATAAAATCTTCTATGAACTCACCGTACTACTAACAGAATACCTTGGGATGTCTTCTTTCTAAAATGGAGTCATTTGTGGGGTTCCTATACTGTCCTGGCATTTTAGGGGCCCTAAACCGTGAGGAGTAGTCTTGAAACCAAATTTCTCAAAATGACCTGTGAAATCCTAAAGATACTCATTGGACTTTGGGCCCCTTAGCGCAGTTAGGGTGCAAAAAATTGCCACACATGTGGTATCGCCGTACTCGGGAGAAGTAGTACAATGTGTTTTGGGGTGTATTTTTACACATACCCATGCTGGGTGGGAGAAATAACTCTGTAAATGGACAATTGTGTGTAAAAAAATCAAAAGATTGTCATTTACAGAGGTATTTCTCCCACCCAGCATCGGTATGTGTAAAAATACACCCCAAAACACATTATACTACTTCTCCCGAGTACGGCGATACCACATGATTGGCACTTTTTTGCAGCCTAACTGCGCTAAGGGGCCCAAAGTCCAATGAGTACCTTTAGGATTTCACAGGTCATTTTTGTTTCAAGACTACTCCTCACGGTTTAGGGCCCCTAAAATGCCAGGGCAGTATAGGAACCCCACTAATGACCCCATTTTAGAAAGAAGACACCCCAAGGTATTCCGTTAGGAGTATGGTGAGTTCATAGAAGTTTTTATTTTTTTGTCACAAGTTAGCGGAAATTGATTTTAATTGTTTTTTTCACAAAGTGTCATTTTCCGCTAACTTGTGACAAAAAATAAAATCTTCTATGAACTCACCATACTCCTAACAGAATACGTTTGGGTGTCTTCTTTCTAGAATGGGGTCATTTGTGGGATTCCTATACTGCCCTGGCATTTTAGGGGCCCTAAACCGCGAGGAGTAGTCTTGAAACCAAATGTCGCAAAATGACCTGTGAAATCCTAAAGGTACTCATTGGACTTTGGGCCCCTTAGCGTACTTAGGGTGTAAAAAAGTGCCACATATGTGGTACCGCCGTACTCAGGAGAAGTAGTATAATGTGTTTTGGGGTGTATTTTTACACATACCCATGCTGGGTGGGATAAATATCTCTGTAAATGACAATTGTTTGATTTTTTTTACACACAATTGTCCATTTACAGAGAGATTTCTCCCACCCAGCATGGGTATGTGTAAAAATACACCCCAAAACACATTATACTACTTCTGAGTACGGCGATACCACATGTGTGACACTTTTTTGCAGCCTAGGTGCGCTAAGGGGCCCAACGTCCTAATCACAGGTCATTTTGAGGCATTTCTTTTCTAGACTGCTCCTCACGGTTTAGGGCCCCTAAAATGCCAGGGCAGTATAGGAACCCCACAAGTGACCCCATTTTAGAAAGAAGACACCCCAAGGTATTCCGTTAGGTGTATGGCGAGTTCATAGAAGATTTTATTTTTTGTCACAAGTTAGTGAAAAATGACACTTTGTGAAAAAAAAACAAAAATCAATTTCCGCTAACTTTTGACAAAAAATAAAATCTTCTATGAACTCATCATACACCTAACAGAATACATTGGGGTGTCTTTTTTCTAAAATGGGGTCAGTTTGTGGGGTTCCTATACCTCCCTGGCATTTTACGGGCCCAAAACCGTGAGTAGTCTGGAAACCAAATGTCTAAAAATGACTGTTCAGGGGTATAAGCATCTGCAAATTTTGATGACAGGTGGTCTGTGAGGGGGCGAATTTTGTGGAACCGGTCATATGCAGGGTGGCCTTTTAGATGACAGGTTGTATTGGGCCTGATCTGATGGATAGGAGTGCTAGGGGGGTGACAGGAGGTGATTGATGGGTGTCTCAGGGGGTGGTTAGAGGGGAAAATAGATGCAATCAATGCACTGGGGAGGTGATCGGAAGGGGGTCTGAGGGGGATCTGAGGGTTTGGCCAAGTGATCAGGAGCCCACACGGGGCAAATTAGGGCCTGATCTAATGGGTAGGTGTGCTAGGGGGTGACAGGAGGTGATTGATGGGTGTCTCAAGGTGTGATTAGAGGGGGGAATAGATGCAAGCAATGCACTGGCGAGGTGATCAGGGCAGGGGCCTGAGGGCATTCTGAGGGTGTGGGCGGGTGATTGAGTGCCCTAGGGGCAGATAGGGGTCTAATCTGATAGGTAGCAGTGACAGGGGGTGATTGATGGGTAATTAGTGGGTGTTTAGGGTAGAGAACAGATATAAACACTGCACTTGGGAGGTGATCTGACGTCCGATCTGCGGGCGAACTATTGGTGTGGGTGGGTGATCAGATTGCCCGCAAGGGGCAGGTTAGGGGCTGATTGATGAGTGGCAGTGCCAGGGGGTGATTGATGGGTGGCAGTGACAGGGGGTGATTGATGGGTGATTGACAGGTGATTGACAGGTGATCAGTGGGTTATTACAGGGAAGAACAGATGTAACTAATGCACTGGCGAATTGATAAGGGGGGGTCTGAGGGCAATCTGAACGTGTAGGCGGGTGATTGGGTGCCCGCAAGGGGCAGATTAGGGTCTGATCTGATGGGTAACAGTGACAGGTGGTGATAGGGGGTGATTGATGTGTAATTAGTGGGTGTTTAGGGTAGATAACAGATGTAAACACTGCACTTGGGAGGTGATCTGACGTCGGATCTGCGGGCGATCTATTGGTGTGGGTGGGTGATCAGATTGCCCGCAAGGGGCAGGTTAGGGGCTGATTAATGAGTGGCAGTGCCAGGGGGTGATTGATGAGTGGCAGTGACAGGGGTGATTGATGGGTGATTGACAGGTGCTTGACAGGTGATCAGTGGGTTATTACAGGGAAGCACAGATGTAAATATTGCACTGGCGAATTGATAAGGGGGGTCTGAGGGCAATCTGAGCGTGTAGGCGGGTGATTGGGTGCCCGCAAGGGGCAGATTAGGGTCTGATCTGATGGGTAACAGTGATAGGGGGTGATTGATGGGTGATTGATGGGTAATTAGTGGGTGTTTAGGGTAGATAACAGATGTAAACACTGCACTTGGGAGGTGATCTGACGTCGGATCTGCGGGCGATCTATTGGTGTGGGTGGGTGAACATATTGCCCGCAAGGGGCAGGTTAGGGGCTGATTGATGGGTGGCAGTGACGGGGTGATTAATGGGTGGCAGTGACAGGGGGTGATTGATGGGTGATTGACAGGTGATTGACAGGTGATCAGTGGGTTATTACAGGAAAGCACAGATGTAAATATTGCACTGGCAAATTGATAAGGGGGGTCTGAGGGCAATCTGAGCGTGTAGGCGGGTGATTGGGTGCCCGCAAGGGGCAGATTAGGGTCTTATCTGATGGGTAACAGTGACAGGTGGTGATAGGGGGTGATTGATGGGTAATTAGTGGGTGTTTAGGGTAGATAACAGATGTAAACACTGCACCGGTATGCGGAGACAGGCGCCGGCGGAGGATCGCGTCACGGATGACGCGATCGCTCCGCCCATGCCCTTACAAGGACCGCCGCCTCTGTGGGTGAGCTGGTCCTTGCGGGCTCCACTTCCCGGCCGCCCCTGTGCGTTAGGCGGTCGGGAAGTGGTTAAGGAGGGGTGCCATGATGAGAAATCTCGTCCTTGCTTGTGACTGCTTACTGAGAGACCTAGCAAGTGCTGGATACAGTGATAAACCTAATGCTTTTCAGTGATTAACACCTTCACTACATTATTGTTCTATTTTTTATTAGTTAGGTAGCTTGATTTCATTCAGTGGCAGTCAGAGTTTGTGCTGCAGCAGCTGCTATTAGGTCCTGTGTCTGTGTGTGCTGTGCACAGACCAGGCCTGCTGCTGGCCTGCTATTAGCCATAGTATAGGTTAGAGAATAGGATTACTGTTTTATTGTGTAGTTAGTACTGCAGTGATAGTTAGTTGTTAGAGTAGTACTACTGTGTTAGCTTACTACAGATTACTGCAGTGCTGCTGTGCAGAGCAGTGTCAGTTTGACAGTTAGACAGTTAGTGTGCACTGTCTTCTACTCTGCTGTCTGTCACTCTGTGCTGATTTGCTTTAAAGAGAAACTCCAACCAAGAATTGAACTTTATCCCAATCAGTAGCTGATACCCCCTTTTACATGAGAAATAGAATGATTTTCACAAACAGACCATCAGGGGGCGCTGTGTGACTGATTTTGTGCTGAAACCACTCCCACTAGAGGCTCTGAATACTGCGGTACTCCTGGCAAACTGCCACAATGTAACAATGTTCACAGACAGGAAATGGCTGTTTAGAGCTGTCTAACAGCCAGAACAGCTAGAAACAGCTACATAACATGCCCACAGTAACAATGTCACCATGTAATACATGTCAGAATGTGAATCTGGGAGAGGAAATATTTTACAATGAGCAAACACTGACTAAATTATTTATACATACCGTATATACTCGTGTATAGGCCGAGTTTTTGAGGTAAAAAAAATGCCCCCAAAGTGGGGGTCTCGGCCTATACACGGGTCAATAGTATTTTGTGGTGCGCTCCCCCCCCCTCCCCCCCGTCCCTGCATCTTGCGCCGCAATGTAACAGCAATGTAACAGCTAAATGTGACCGCGTAAGCCCCGCCCCCCGCCGCCACATGTTGTAAAGTGGTACGATGTTTTCCCCCACGCTCCGTGTGCTGCCTCATAGGAATATGTCCTGCAGCCCTCTCTATCCCGTGTCCCGGTCTGGGTATGCAGATCTGCGGTGTGCGGTGCGTGCGTTTCACTTACCGATGCACGCATTTGATTCCTCCCCAGGCCAGTCGCAGGCTCCTTGTTATGACGCCCTCCAGTGATGCATATGATAAGAGGCGCCACTAGAGGGCGTCATAACAAGGAGCCTGCGACTGGCCTGGAGAGGAATCAATGCGTGCATCGGTAAGTGAAATGCACGCACCGCACACCGCAGCTCTGCATACCCAGACCGGGACACGGGATAGAGAGGGCTGCAGGACATATTCCTATGAGGCAGCACACGGAGCGTGGGGGAAAACAAGGTAGCAATCGTACCACTTTACAACACGTGGCGGCGGGGGGCGGGGCTTATGCGGCTGCACTGAGCTACTTGGCTGAGTGGACCTGAACTCTTGCACAGGACAGAGGGAGTGAAATGCTCCATGTATGTATTTACAAAGTTTAGCCTGTCTTATTCCCTCTCATGCACCCTGTATGTTGTCAGAGAGTTTAGCCTGTCTAATTCCCTCTCATGCACCCTGTATGGTTTCAGAGGGTTTAGCCTGTCTTCATTTCCACTTCTGTGACTAAGCACAAGTTGTACTTCAGGTGTCTGTCTCAGCAGAGAGTTAATGGGTGCACACAGGATGTTAATGCTATGTCTGCTTCCATGAAAGCAGGAAGTGGGCACACTGCAGATTTATTGAGGGTTTTGTATCAGTTGTTACAAAGAAATGTTTTTTTAAAGGTTAAAATGTTTTTTTTTAAAGGTTATTATGCTGTTGGATATCTTTTAGAGCAGAGCGGAAGTTCTGAGTTCAGGTCCGCTTAATGCATTTTCCACCCTCGGCTTATACCCGAGTCAATCATTTTCCCCAGTTTTTTGGGGTAAAAGTTGGGGGGTCGGCTTATACTCGGGTCGGCTTATACACGAGTATATACGGTAATTATGGTAAAAATGAAGCACTTTTTTTATTACATTATTTTCACTGGAGTTCCTCTTTAAAGTCCAACCCCGATTTTAATAAAGTACAAGTACCCCACATCATCTGGCTGAAGCAAGCTGGCGCTGGCAGTGGTCATACTCTGAGCACCAGAACCCCCTTTGCCACTCCTGCTGACACTGAGGCCTGTTCAGGCAGCCAGTCCTCAGTAGCCTCCTCTGCTCCCTACACCGCTTCCTGTGCAAGGAAAAAACTCCGCCAGACCCTGTTGGGCGAGTCTTTCCCTGTTGTTGGCAAGAGGGGGACATGAAGTGGCTGGGAATCACTATGCCTGCCTTACCACCACCACCACAACCTCCTGGCTCCTCCTGATTAACTATTACTAAGCCGCCTGGTTCACAATTGTTTTACAGCTGTGGTACCACCAACGCTACGTGCCACAGACACATGCCACGTACATGTGCCACGTACACGGGCCAAGTACATTTGCCACATGCCACGTCCGGCAATGCTCCTGGCACATGTTACACCTGCTGCTGCTGCATTGCCCTGCTCCTGCTGCCTGTGCTCCTCCCACCGCCAGGGTGCCACAGGCCACTGCTGCTGTGCTGATACCACCTATATTTAACCCAAAACACAATTGCTGTGTAATTTTTTGGAGGTGACTGGGCTGAAAACTGTCATGTCCCAGTTGTGCAGTTGGGCTTTGGACACAATGTGGGCTCACTCCGCAGAGGTCCCCCGGAAGCCCTGATGAGAGCGGATTCGAACACCTGGGCCGGCATGGAGTTCCAGGAGGTCGAGGTACCACCAACGCTACGTGCCACGTACACGTGCCACGTCAGGCATGCTCCTGGCACACATTACACCTGCTGCTGCATTGCCCTGCTCCTGCTGCCTGTGCTGCTCCCACCGCCAGGGTGCCACAGGCCACTGCTGCTGTGCTGATACCACCTATATTTAACCCAAAACACAATTGCTGCCTAATTTTTTTGAGGTGTCTGGGCTGAAAACTGTCATGTCCCACTTGTGCAGTTGGACTTTGGACACAATGGGCTTGATTCACAAAGCGGTGCTAACCTACGTAGCATGTCTAAAGTCTTTAGACGTGCTAACCAGGGTGCTAAGTAGGTTAGCACCAAATTTCTGAATCAGATCGCGCGCTAAGTACCGCGCACAAAGTTTTGCACACGCAAAGTCCTATGCGCGCGCTAAGTCCCATAGGCTTTAATGAGCACGTCGCGCGGAGCGCTCTGTGCAGTGCGCGCGTAAAGTTTTACGCGCATAATGTTTTGCGCGCGTAAAGTTTTGCGCGCGAAAAGCTCGTTTAGACGTACTAAGGGGGTTTTCACAGGCGTGCTAAGTTAGCACCGCTTTGTGAATCAAGCCCAATGTGGGCTGCAGGACCGCTGTCTGGAACCTAGTCCTGATGTTAATTTACAGCCATTTTTTTTTGGGGGGGGGGGGGATTTTAACTCCACACATAATCAATTAGTGTTTCCCTTTAAAAAAAAAACATGATGCTACATGCCTAAAAAAAAAGTTTTAGAAGCAATTTAAAGGCCACTTACGGTTTTCTAACCAGATATTCGAATCCGGCGGATATCCCGGATACTGCGTTCGGATATCCGATTCTATTCGGATACCAAAAAGTTTGGATTCGGATATCAGATCCGGATATCTGTGTATCCGGATATCAGATCCGGATATCTGTGTATCCGGATCTGATACAATTCAGATTTTAAAAAGGGGTATCTGAGCACCCCTAGTGGGGAGTGGTGTATACCTATCTCCTTAAAGGGAAGATCCGTGCTGCCCCAAAAAAAAAACTGCACCTACCTGGGGTTTCTTTCAGCTCCTGGCAGTCTATCGGTGCCCTCGCCGCAGCTCCTCTCACTCCCGGTGTCCAGCGGTGAAGAAGCCAACCTCGTTAGGTCGGCTTCCGGGCTGGCTTCCTGTGCGCTCCACGGCTCGGGTCACGTGGGGTACGTGACGTCATTGGGTCTCTACTGTTCAGGCGCAGAACTACTGCACCTGCGCAGTAGAGACCCGATGATGTCACGTACCCCACGTGACCCGTGCCATGGAGCGCACAGGAAGCCAGCCCGGAAGCCGACCTGATGAGGTTGGCTTTTTCACCGCTGGACACCGGGAGTGAGAGGAGCTGTGGCGAAGGCACCAATCGACTGCCAGGAGCTGAAAGAAGCCCCAGGTAGGTGCAGTTTGGTTTTTTTGGGCAGCGTGGATCTTCCCTTTAAGGGCCCATTCACACTACGGCAATTATCGGGCGATTCCCGCTAATCGCCAAAGTGATAGCGCTTTTTAAAGCGCTAGCGCAATTATAACCCTATGGCAGTGATCTCACTGCTGCGATTGCTGCCGATCGTGGGCGTTTTGCGATTGACACCAAACGCAAAACGTGTTACCTGCAGCATTTTGCTGCAATTCTCGAGCATTCGTGGTAAAGTGCTTAAACAAGCGCTGATCGCAATCGCCAGGAGTAGCAACAGTGCCCACCGATTTTACCCCCCCCCCCAATCGCTGTAAAATCACCCGCGCAAAACGGTATCGCTAAGAGCTACCATTTTGCTACTTTCAAGTGTGAATGGGCCCTGACTGTTAGTTATATTACAGCTACAGGCTACCTGTTACCTCAGCTTATTAGCTTGTCTTCCTGCTCTTCTGACTCTTCTTCATGCTGTGAGGGGAACACAGTGAAGGAGATTTGTGAGCTTGCCTGGAGTCAAGACTATATGATTCACTTTGCTCCAAATCTTTATTCCTTTCCCTCAACAGTAAAATTGTCTAAAAAAATGTGCTAATCCCTCCTCTCACACTAATCATCATGGTGCCATTACACCTAACGTTAGTCCTGCTTCTGCTGCTTTTCCTAACACTAACCCTTCTACTGCCGCTGCACCCAACTGCCACCACTTCTAACACTAACCTCACTATCGCTACTTCTATGCTAGTCTCACTGCTGCTGCCCCTAACACTAACCTCACTGCCACTCCACTTAACACTTTCCTTCCTGCACCTACATCTAACACTAACCTCCCTTGGGCCCTTTTCCACTAGCAATCGCAATCACAAATCACAAACGCCAGTGATTGCGATTGCGATTTTTCATTAATTCTGTTATGCGATTGCGATTTGCGATTTTCATTTGCATTACATTATCATTGTAAAAATCGCTCCAGCAAGTGATTGCGATTTGCGATTAGCGATTTCCAAATCAAATCACTGTAGTGGAAAATACTTCTCATGATTTCTATGATAAAGTAACAACCCCAGCGATTTAAAAATCACTAGCGATTTGCGATTTTGCGATTCAGCAATCACAATCGCTCTAGTGGAAAAGGGCCCTATTGATGTTTTCTGCAGGCTTGCTGGTCATCATACCGTTGCGCTCATGCTTTCCTTAGTAATACCATGCACTGCTGCTTGCCAAGTCACAATGAATGTATTGCTGAATGGTGCCAATTCTTAGCACCTTAACGCGCCATACCCGCAATAAACATTGCAGACTATGATACTGCGATGGATGCCACTTGCCGACCGCACCCAAAGTAAGCGCTTTGACAGTACACAGTAGGGTTCTGTATATGTAAATTAAAGGCTGCTGCACATGTGAGTAGAACTGCTGTATATGAAGGGTTTCTTGGAAGAGGGACACAAGTCGGTGGGCCAAGGACACCAAAATATAATCCAAGCCATGGCTACAGAGGGAAAAAATACTATGTCATAAGAGTAGCCAGGCTAAAGTAATATCACATCATTTTTAGTAGTAATTATTGATATAGAATTAGTATGAGAGCAAAACAAACAAGATATGCTTCCATCGCTTTGATTTAGAATATTTTCACTTTTTTTGCAGGTAAGTCTCTGTAACATTTCAGTTTTAGTGAGCTATTATAGGGGTAGATTATTCCAGGAGCTTAGTTTTTACTTTATGGAAGAACATGATATTACACGCCCCCGGGTGGCCGGACTGCACAATGCATTCCAATCGCTTCAGCACACAGACCATCCAATCTCGTGGACGCAATTAATGAGCTGAAACCATTGGAATTTTGGCAGCAGACAGACTAGAAGGAGGCGTGCAAACTATAAACCCAAAATACTAGGCTGCCACCATCTCTTTTTAATGGGAAAGAGAAGCCCACTGACTGACTCTAAGACCTGCGGATAAAAACGGTTAACAGGCTATTCTGGCTAATAACAACACTTCTCAGTAGCGAATCTTCAGAAAGCTAGGATTCGTTCTGTGTGGCTGAATAGTAGGTGTAGCCGAAAAAATAAATGACCTTTAGAAGTCTTTTATTAATAAATGCAATATAAATAATTAATATATACACAAAATCATTAAAATAAACAATTAAAGAGAACAGTAACCCAGTATAAAATAAAAGGGAAGAAAATAAACAAATACTTAAGTTTCAGGTTTTCAGAAATATGTCCACTTTGGGAAACACGTTAAAGTTCCTTTGTTCCAGAGCAAAGTTCAAACAAGATGGCCGCCAGCTCAGTCCTCAGGCCAGCAGCATGCTCTTTTGTGGGTGTTTAAGATGGAGGACCTGGGAGGAGTCCCTGTCGAGTTCTTATGAATGACCCACATTTTTGGGTGGGGTCTCAGGTGCAGCCCAGGGGCTGGACAGGGTGCGGTTAAGGTTCTGGGTGGGATGTTTATGTCCCCAAAATATGACATTTTTTATATTTCAGCTCACACTTCCCGCACAGACATAACAACCACGGATTCATATTCCTCACAATGTGACAATCAAACTTGGTTGGGGTGAGAGGTTCTGGCACCAAGCAGCTGAATAACTTGGTGGCTGGGTATGTCAGTGCCACCAATTTAATATGAAAATATTCACCAGATCCGGACCAGCGGAATGATATAATTTTCATATCTCTCATATAAACGTTATTCCTTAAACAAGCTAAAATCATATACTCCATGTATTAATAATGTTGGTTTAAATGGCTCCGTCGCGTCTACCAGAGACCAAATGCTGAAAAGGCCCCTGCTGTGTTTATCTTGTCCATAAAGGGAGCCAGCAACACTTTGCCATTTGGGGTTGCTGGTCCCTGAAGAAATTCATTTTGAACCAGGTAATTAACCACCCTGGCGTTCTGATTAAATCGCCAGGGTGGCTGCGGGAGGGTTTTTTTTAAATTAAAAAAAAACTATTTCATGCAGCCAACTGAAAGTTGGCTGCAAGGAATAACACGGAAGGCCGCAATGAGCGGCCCTCCGTGTTTCGCTTCCCTCGTCGCCATGGCATGTCCTGACGTCAGCCGCCTCCGATCCAGCCCTTAGCGCTGGCCGGAACTGTTTGTTCCGGCTACGCTGGGCTCGGGCGGCTGGGGGGACCCTCTTTCGCCGCTGCACGCGGCGGATCGCCGCGCTGCAGCGGCGATCAGGCAGCACACGCGGCTGGCAAAGTGCCGGCTGCGTGTGCTGCTTTTTATTTGGTGGAAATCGGCCCAGCAGGGCCTGAGCGGCAGCCTCTGGCGGTGTTGGACGAGCTGAGCTCGTCCAGACCGCTCAGCAGGTTAAACAAACATTGGGACAGTCAGAGATAAAAGGCGACTTCATAAAAAGAAAGCTCTGCTGCAGCTGAAATGCCAGATTCCCAAAGGAAGACCCCCTGGCTGATGTGAGTAAGTGCCTCGATTTGTTCACGCTGGGGCTGGCTGGTAACTGTCGTTCCTCTGTTTCTTGGGGGGTGACGTCATCAGCCAGACCTTCGGGTATGTTACCCGTATCCATGGAAACACTGACGTCTGCATTGTGAGACGTCTTTTGCGGCCGGGATGTGCGTGACAGAAAGGGCGGAAGCGGAAGTGCGCACGAACGTGACGCACCCGCGGTCAACCTTAGAGGCCAGCAGATCATAGGCCAGGCATACGGAGGGGCGTGTGGTACAACTGGTATTTGTTTCCGCCCCCCGCTGTGGCGCTACATGTGATTTCCAGCGGCGCCATAGCGACAGGCTTCCCGTGATCAAGCACCGGTCCGGTGCGAAACAATTGTTGGGGACCAGGTTCTGTGTGTGTGGTGATCTCCGGATGGTGATGTACTATGGTTTTTACCTTATGACACTGCTGCTTTGTTCTATTATGTGCAATAAATGCTGCTTGGAATATATTGGTGCCCACGCTATCTTCTATCAAAGACTGCAATAAGCTTTTAACCTGTTTTTGGAGGCACAATATTTGTAAGGCGTGAACTGTGTTAATCCGACGCACCCATGCAGAGGGGATCATCAAATGAGGCATCTGAACCGATGTCAGTAGCCACAGAAGTGGACTCAGATGATACCTTCCAGACAGAACGATCAGACTGGGAAACTTACTTTTCTGAAGACAGTGCAGCAACACCCACACACAGAAACCTTAACATCAGGCGCCTGGAACATAAGCTCTTTAAGACCTCTGAGAAAGAAGTTAGGGTCTTTTGGACTATCGCATCCTTCAAAAAGTACAGAGATAAGGGATATGTGTCCCGTGGTTTCCGCTTTTATAGACCCCCAGCGGAGTACAGTGATGATCCGGCGTTCGTTGAAAAATGGAAAAATGCTCATCTAGATCATGCGAAAGTCCTAATGGGATTAGCATTAGAAAGATCTGAACAGGAGCACGATAAACTCTCTGATGATATTGAAGAGTTGAAGGATCAGCTACACAGTGTAGCCATTGGAGATAAAGCCAAGGAAATTGAGGCCAAGATAGACAAAAGATTGATACCCATTCAGAGAGAGGTGAAAGAAAGAAAGCTTAACAAATTTCTGAGGGACCGTGATGACTTCCTAACAGGCCATGTGTTTGATTGGGTTCCAATGGAACCAAAACCAAAGTCTCGACCCAACAGGAGAAAGAAACCACGTAAGCCTAAAAGAGGCACTTGGACTTCTGACTCGGGTTCCGAGTCAGAAGGAGAAAATAAAGGGAAAAAACCCAAGTCTGGCCCTTTAGGGGGAAAAAAACAAGGAGAGGGCGCAGGAAGAGACGAGGATTACAACCACAAGTCGGTGTCTTGGAAGGGGTTGACAGTAATCGAGGACTGAGCGAATCGGTTCAACCCTCCGATAAGTTACAAGTTATTAACCTATCCGGTGTGGAATTACCTTCAAACTGTATTGAGCTGTTGGAAAAGGGGTTGAACTTTGTTGTTTCAGGGTCATTTGACTACACACGTTTCGAAGTGGACCTATATAAGAATATAAGGAAGATGAATATTTATAGGATGTTTGGGGATAAATCTGCTATTGAAAATGAGGCAACGATTGGTCATCTAGGTTTTCAACCAAAGTGGAACTTTGCTGACTGTGTGACTCTCAGTGATTTACATTCACTGATGGCTGAGTCAAACACTACAGAATTGGATAATCAGGGGGTGAAGTCACAATATAGAGCCTGTAGGTCTATTGCTCCTTTCCCTCCACTGGCAGGATCAGCATTGGACATCTTCCAGAGACAAATCCTTAGTGAGGCAAAGGCCTTAGTGTATCCCCAAGCAAAACGTAATCTGTCAGCAACCGAGTGGAAAGCAATTAGATGGCTAAAATCACGGCCTGACTTGACCATAAAGAAGGCTGACAAAGGAGGGAACGTTGTGGTGTTGGCCACTCGTAATTATGTAAAAGAAGCAATGAGACAGCTTAATGATATATCGACCTATGTGAAGCTGGATAGTGATCCAACGTTCAGTTTCCAACAGAAATTGAGGGGTTTGTTGAGATTTGGGGTACAAAGTGGCCATTTGAGCCAAAAATTGGGAGAAGAGTTGTTCCAACCATTCCCTAAAAAACCCGTGATTTATTTTCTGCCAAAGGTGCATAAATCCCTGGTGGATCCCCCTGGCCGACCCATTGTCTCAGGGAGGGGCTCGGTTACCGAGCCCCTCTCAAAATACCTTGACCATGCCCTCAGACCATTGTTGGAATTTATTCCATCATATTTGAAGGACACAACACATGTCCTCCATATCGTGGAACAAACAGAATGGCGTGCGGGGTGTAGCCTGGCAACCATCGACGTGGTGAACCTGTATAACAGGATCCCACAGAAAATGGGGGTCGAGGCGACACTGAATATGCTCCATTCAACCAAGCTGGTTGACGATTCGAGCGCCGAGTTTTTAGGGCAATGCCTGGATTTTGTACTCTCCCACAACGCATTTCGTTTTGGTAACGTTTGGTACAAACAAATCGCAGGAACGGCGATGGGGACATCGGTCGCACCAACTTTCGCCAACGTGTTTTTGGCCCAATGGGAGACTAAGCACATCTATGGGGAAGAAAATCCCTATAGGTGCTATCTGAGGGCATGGCATAGGTATGTGGACGATGTGTTGGTCATTTGGGGATCCACCAGAGAACATTTTAACAAATTTCTTGAATATTTAAACAAGAATGAAATGAATATGTCATTCACAGAAGAATGGGGGGGCACACAGGTCCCCTTCCTCGATCTATCGATCGAGGCGGTGGATGGAACGTTGATCACCAGGGGCTACAGGAAGGGCACGGCCACAAACTCGGTTCTACATGCAGGTAGCTACCATCCACCACATGTCAAATCTGCGATTCCTTATAGCCAGTTTCTTAGGTTGCGGAAGAACAATTGCAGGAACGAAGATTTTGAGACACAGGCAATGGAGATGCATAACCGTTTCCAGGTTAGGGGGTATGAGAAGAGTAATCTAGACCAGGCCCTAGCCAAAGTGAGAAACATTGACCGAATCGAATTATTGAAACCGACAGAAAAACAAGTAAAAAACAATTTTGTGATGGTTTTTGATTATACCCCGATGTCCGATGAATTACGAAGTATTATCAAACGTAACTGGCAGATCCTGGAACAGGACAAAAGTCTTGACCCTAGAGTAACACAAGCCCCTACAGTAACATTTAGAAGAGGTCAAACATTGGGCTCTATGCTAACTAAAAGTGAATATTTACCTCCTGTTGGTACAGGTTGGTTAGGTGGAAAGAAAGTATCAGGCACCTTTCCCTGTGGTCATTGTCCTACATGTCCACACATAATTAAAACTAGAGAAGTTAGGTTAGGTCCCGTCCAATTCCGAATTAGGGATTTTATTACTTGTAGAACCGAGTTTGTGGTGTATGCTCTCCTGTGCCCTTGTTCCTTTTTTTACATTGGAAAGACAACCCGTCCAATGAGAGAGAGACTTGTGGAACATGTAAGATTCATTCGAAAAGGAAAAGGGGGCGTACCCAGGTTAGTACAGCATTTTGCTGAGAAACATGATAGTGATCCTTTACACCTAAAAATGGTAGGATTACTGGCTGTCGTAACCCCAAGGAGAGGGGGAGACCGCGATCGACTTCTGTCTCAGAAGGAGTCCTTTTGGATCTCCAAGACAGAGGCAATGGGGCCCCTTGGCTTTAATGACAAAAATGAATTGAATGTTTTTTTAGAGAGGTAAACCCATTAAGGACTTGATTAGATAATAATTACTAGACCCTTTGTTAGAAGTCCAATGTGTAAGGCTACTACTATTCCTTGATTTGGATCGAGTTGTTAATATATGTATAGTATAGTACTAATATATGTAATGGGCTATGTAAGTCACAATGTCTCTTAGGTGATCACTTTCTATGGAATAGTAATGGGATTTTAGAATCTTTTTGTATTTTCTTGTCCTCTTTTGTAAATTGGTGGCAATATTTATACTCTGTACATGGAGGGAGGTATTCCTAAAAATGAATTTAAATTATGAGCTGTAGTTCCAGGCGCCTGATTGCCTGGCTGATGTGAGTAAGTGCCTCGATTTGTTCACGCTGGGGCTGGCTGGTAACTGTCGTTCCTCTGTTTCTTGGGGGGTGACGTCATCAGCCAGACCTTCGGGTATGTTACCCGTATCCATGGAAACGCTGACGTCTGCATTGTGAGACGTCTTTTGCGGCCGGGATGTGCGTGACAGAAAGGGCGGAAGCGGAAGTGCGCACGAACGTGACGCACCCGCGGTCAACCTTAGAGGCCAGCAGATCATTGGCCAGGCATACGGAGGGGCATGTGGTACAACTGGTATTTGTTTCCGCCCCCCGCTGTGGCGCTACATGTGATTTCCAGCGGCGCCATAGCGACAGGCTTCCCGTGATCAAGCACCGGTCCGGTGCGAAACAATTGTTGGGGACCAGGTTCTGTGTGTGTGGTGATCTCCGGATGGTGATGTACTATGGTTTTTACCTTATGACACTGCTGCTTTGTTCTATTATGTGCAATAAATGCTGCTTGGAATATATTGGTGCCCACGCTATCTTCTATCAAATACTGCAATAAGCTTTTAACCTGTTTGTGGAGGCACAATATTTGTAAGGCGTTTTGCACCTTATGTACCAGTCTTTTCCATTGGAGTGCGAGGAGGTTTCCTTTTTGTTCTTTGAGCTACAAAACTTGGTTGGGGTGAGAGGTTCTGGCACCAAGCAGCTGAATAACTTGGTGGCTGGGTATGTCAGTGCCACCAATTTAATATGAAAATATTCACCAGATCCGGACCAGCGGAATGATATAATTTTCATATCTCTCATATAAACGTTATTCCTTAAACAAGCTAAAATCATATACTCCATGTATTAATAATGTTGGTTTAAATGGCTCCGTCGCGTCTACCAGAGACCAAATGCTGAAAAGGCCCCTGCTGTGTTTATCTTGTCCATAAAGGGAGCCAGCAACACTTTGCCATTTGGGGTTGCTGGTCCCTGAAGAAATTCATTTTGAACCAGGTAATTAACCACCCTGGCGTTCTGATTAAATCGCCAGGGTGGCTGCGGGAGGGTTTTTTTTAAATTAAAAAAAAACTATTTCATGCAGCCAACTGAAAGTTGGCTGCAAGGAATAACACGGAAGGCCGCAATGAGCGGCCCTCCGTGTTTCGCTTCCCTCGTCGCCATGGCGACGAGCGGAGTGACGTCATGGACGTCAGCCGACGTCCTGACGTCAGCCGCCTCCGATCCAGCCCTTAGCGCTGGCCGGAACTGTTTGTTCCGGCTACGCTGGGCTCGGGCGGCTGGGGGGACCCTCTTTCGCCGCTGCACGCGGTGGATCGCCGCGCTGCAGCGGCGATCAGGCAGCACATGCGGCTGGCAAAGTGCCGGCTGCGTGTGCTGCTTTTTATTTGGTGGAAATCGGCCCAGCAGGGCCTGAGCGGCAGCCTCTGGCGGTGTTGGACGAGCTGAGCTCGTCCAGACCGCTCAGCAGGTTAAACAAACATTGGGACAGTCAGAGATAAAAGGCGACTTCATAAAAAGAAAGCTCTGCTGCAGCTGAAATGCCAGATTCCCAAAGGAAGACCCCCTAGGCTGCTGTCTGCTAGGACCTAAACATCCAATTTTGATCTGGCCCGGTAACGACAAACGGTGCAGAATACTGATTGCGTGTTCTTTTCTCACGGCTCTTCCGTGACAAAAGATGTTCCTCCTTTGGGTAACAGTAAAAAAGGGCGCAGGAGGCTAGTGGACAAATCGGGCGCCGCCATTCACTCCCATAATAAATATTGTTTAATGGGCGCCCGATAGGAAAAAAGGGCGCCGGAGAAAAATAACGTTTTAAAAGCGGCGCCCGGAGACTTAATGTTTTATTACTGCTTCTCATGATTACACATTATTTAATGATTTATACATTTTTTAATATTATTTTTAAACGAAAAACAGTACAGTATTTTTTTTCAAACATTATTTTTAAACGAAAAACAGTACTTTTTTTTTTTTTTTACATTATTTTTAAACGAAAAAACCGCACAATATGTTTTTGAAACGTTATTAATGCTTATCACAGGGGGGGTCTTAGGTTTAGGCACCAACAGGGGGGTCTTAGGTTTAGGCACCAACAGGGGGGTCTTAGGTTTAGGCACCAACAGGGGGGTCTTATGTTTAGGCACCAACAGGGGGGTCTTATGTTTAGGCACCAACAGGGGGGTCTTAGGTTTAGGCACCAACAGGGAGGTCTTAGGTTTAGGCACCAACAGGGGGTCTTAGGTTTAGGCACCAACAGGGGGGTCTTAGGTTTAGGCACCAACAGGGGGGTCTTAGGTTTAGGCACTAACAGGGGGGTCTAGGGGTTAGGGGTAGGTACAGGGAGGGTTACTTAGGCACCAACAGGGGGGGTCTTAGGTTTAGGCATCAACAGGGGGGTCTAGGGGTAGGTACAGGGAGGGTTACTTAGTAATTTTTTTAATAAACGTTATTATACGTTTCACTATTTAAACGAAAGATTAACGTTTTTACAATTGCCGATTTAATGCACATTATTTAATGATTTATAACTTTATAAAACATTAATTTTAAACGAAATACAGTACAATACATTTTTAAACGTTATCCATGCTTATCGTTTAAAACCCCGCGCCCTTTTTTCCCAGCGCCCCTTTTTAACGTACGCCCTCCTTTGTGCTGCTAACTGAATTTTCAGGGTGGAAAAACACTGACTTACCTATACTACAAATGGTAAACAGGTGCTAAGGTTCAAAATACCTTGAGGCCAGAGACTTGCTAGACATGGCAAGGAAACTTGGCTTTGCTGTGTACTACAGTGTGTACTGCTGTCCTGGCAACGAGTACACAAATTTCCAACCAGGGATGCTTGGATAGTGCTTTTTTAAATCCGAATTGATCTGGATCTGGATACCTAGATATCCGGATCCGGTTCGGATATCCGAATCCGGCCTTTTAGATATCCGCGTGAGCGCGGATATCCGGATGCATTATCCGTGGATATCCGACCTATTCGGATATCTGGATAGAAAAAACGGAGGTGCCCTTTAAATAGCTTTAAAAAGGGGTTTTAGGGTAAATTAGGCATGTATCATCATTATTTTGCAAAGGAGAACACTAATTGATGATGTGGGGACTTCAAATCCCCCCCCCCCCCCCAAAAAAAAATGGCTGTCAATTAACAATAGGCCTAGGTTCCAGACAGCGGTCGTGCAGCCCAGGCTTGATTCACAAAAAAGTGCTAACTGTTAGCACGGCCGTTTTCGCGTCTGCACGCGATCACGAATTTTCACGCACAATTAACTGTTTTCAAGCGCAAACGCGAATTTTCACGCGAAAATGCCCATTAACTAACAGTTAGCACTCTTTTGTGAATCAAGCCCATTGTGTCCAAAGTCCAACCACACAACTGGGACATGACAGTTTTCAGCCAAGACACCTCCAAAAAATGATGCAGCAATTGTGTTTTGGGATAAATATAGGTGGTATCAGTGGCCTGTGGCACGCTGGCCTGGCGATGGGAGCTGCACAGGCAGCAGGAGCAGGGCAATGCAGCAGCAGCAGGTGTAACATGTGCCAGGAGCATGCCGGACATGGCACTTGCCAAGTGGCACTTGGCACGTGTCACGTGGCACTTGCCAAGTGGCACTTTGAACCTGTCACGTGGCACTTGGCACGTGGCACTTGTCACGTGGCAAGTGACACGTGCCAAGTGACATGTGCCAAGTGACACGTGACACTTGGCAAGTGCCACGTGGCAAGTGCCGAGTGACAGCCAGACAGCAGAGGAGAAGACACTAGTGCACACTAACACATTAATGTATTAACAATAGTATAGTGATAGTGAAGGGGTTAATCACTGAGCTTATCACTGTGTACAGCCCTTGGCCCAGCAGCAGCACTGCAGTTGTGCAGCACACACTCTAATGCTGCATACACACTTGAGATAAAAGTCTTTGGAAAAGGCAAGATCACAGACCAATTTTACCCCATTCCATGTAGTATGACAGTCATACTCTACACAGTCTATTCTATGGAGCTGCACTCCCCATCAGATAAAATCTTTGCAAGATGCTGCACACAAAGATGCCCGTACTAGTGTTGGGCGAACAGTGTTCGCCACTGTTCGGGTTCTGCAGAACATCACCCTATTCGGGTGATGTTCGGGTTCCTCCGAACACCTGATGGTGTTCGGCCAAACTGTTCGGCCATATGGCCGAACTAAGAGCGCATGGCCGAACGTTACCCGAACGTTGGGCTAGCGCTGTGATTGGCCGAACGGGTCACGTGTAGTGTTGGGCGAACATCTAGATGTTCGGGTTCGGGCCGAACATGGCCGAACTCCGAACATAATGGAAGTCAATGGGGACCCGAACTTTCGTGCTTTGTAAAGCCTCCTTATATGCTACATACCCCAAATTTACAGGGTATGTGCACCTTGGGAGTGGGTACAAGAGGATCAAAAAAAATTTAGCAAAAAGAGCTTATAGTTTTTGAGAAAATCGATTTTAAAGTTTCAAAGGGAAAACTGTCTTTTAAATGCGGGAAATGTCTGTTTTCTTTGCACAGGTAACATGCTTTTTGTCGGCATGCAGTCATAAATGTAATACATATAAGAGGTTCCAGGAAAAGCGACCGGTAACGCTAACCCAGCAGCAGCACACGTGATGGAACAGGAGGAGGGTGGCGCAGGAGGAGAAGGCCACGCTTTGAGACACAACAACCCAGGCCTTGCATGAGGACAAGAAGCGTGCGGATAGCAATTTGCATTTTGTCGCCATGCAGTCATAAATGTAATACAGATGAGAGGTTCAATAAACAGGGACCGGAAACGCTAACCCATCACAGATGTTCATTGTTCATGTTACTTGGTTGGGGTCCGGGAGTGTTGCGTAGTCGTTTCCAATCCAGGATTGATTCATTTTAATTTGAGTCAGATGGTCTGCATTTTCTGTGGAGAGGCGGATACGCCGCCGATCTGTGACGATGCCTCCGGCAGCACTGAAACAGCGTTCCGACATAACGCTGGCTGCCGGGCAAGCCAGCACCTCTATTGCGTACATTGCCAGTTTGTGCCAGGTGTCTAGCTTCGATACCCAATAGTTGAAGGGTGCAGATGGATTGTTCAACACAGCTACGCCATCTGACATGTAGTCCTTGACCATCTTCTCCAGGCGATCGGTGTTGGAGGTGGATCTGCACGCTTGCTGTTCTGTGTGCTGCTGCATGGGTGTCAGAAAATTTTCCCACTCCAAGGACACTGCCGATACCATTCCCTTTTGGGCACTAGCTGCGGCTTGTGTTGTTTGCTGCCCTCCTGGTCGTCCTGGGTTTGCGGAAGTCAGTCTGTCGGCGTACAACTGGCTAGAGGAGGGGGAGGATGTCAATCTCCTCTCTAAAGTCTCCACAAGGGCCTGCTGGTATTCTTCCATTTTGACCTGTCTGGCTCTTTCTTCAAGCAGTTTTGGAACATTGTGTTTGTACCGTGGATCCAGAAGGGTATAAACCCAGTAATTGGTGTTGTCCAGAATGCGCACAATGCGTGGATCGCGTTCAATGCAGTCCTAGGCCGAAGAGGTCATAGCCTAGGGTCACAAAACCTGTTTGGGCAATTTCAATGGTGGCGAGTGTGACGTACATAAATCGCAGCAATGGCCGTTAGCAACGTCTGAATCTCACGAAATGTCTCATGCAGGTAGAAGACATATTGTTAGACTTGGGCTCCAAAGATGGGTTCCCTACATCTCTGCAAACCAGAGTTACAGGGCTCCAAATTTGGTAAAATCCCCCATAGGCTTTCATTGGGCCTCCTATTTACAGTTCCAAAATCTCACATCTTTTCAAAGGGCAATTACTCAGCAGTGGCAAATTTTCTAGCATTGTAGGGACCCTTAGGGGGAACATGACTGGTGAGTTTCGGGCCCCTAGGCCAAAGAGGTCATAGCCTAGGGTCACAAAAACCTGTTTATTTGGGCTATTTCAATGGTAGTGATGGTGACGTACATAAATCGCAGCAATGGCCGTTAGCAAAGTCTGAATCTCACGAAATGTCTCATGCAGGTAGAAGACATATTGTTAGACTTGGATTCCAAAGATGGGGTCCCTACATCTCTGCAAACCAGAGTTACAGGGGTCCAAAATTGGTAAAATCCCCCATAGGATTTCATTGCCTCCCTATTTCACTTTCCAAAATCTCACATCTTTTCAAAGGGCAATGGCTCAGCAGTACCAAATTTTCTAGCATTGTAGGGACCCTTAGGGGGAACATGACTGGTGAGTTTCGGGCCCCTAGGCCGAAGAGGTCATAGCCTAGGGTCACAAAAACCTGTTTATTTGGGCTATTTCAATGGTAGTGATGGTGACGTACATAAATCACAGCAATGGCCGTTAGCAAAGTCTGAATCTCACGAAATGTCTCATGCAGGTAGAAGACATATTGTTAGACTTGGATTCCAAAGATGGGGTCCGTACATCTCTGCAAACCAGAGTTACAGGGGTCCAAAATTGGTAAAATCCCCCATAGGCTTTCATTGCCTCCCTATTTCACTTTCCAAAATCTCACATCTTTTCAAAGGGCAATGGCTCAGCAGTACCAAATTTTCTAGCATTGTAGGGACCCTTAGGGGGAACATGACTGGTGAGTTTCGGGCCCCTAGGCCGAAGAGGTCATAGCCTAGGGTCACAAAAACCTGTTTATTTGGGCTATTTCAATGGTAGTGATGGTGGCGTACATAAATCTCAGCCATGGCCGTTAGCAACGTCTGAATCTCACGAAATGTCTCATGCAGGTAGAAGACATATTGTTAGACTTGGATTCCAAAGATGGGGTCCCTACATCTCTGCAAACCAGAGTTACAGGGGTCCATAATTGGTAAAATCCCCCATAGGCTTTCATTGGGCCTCCTATTTACCGTTCCAAAATCTCACACCATTTCAAAGGGCAATGGCTCAGCAGTGGCAAAACTCACCAGTCATGATCCCCCTAAGGGCCCCTACAATGCTAGAAAATTTGGTACTGCTGAGCCATTGCCCTTTGAAAAGATGTGAGATTTTGGAAAGTGAAATAGGGAGGCCCAATTAAAGCCTATGGGGGATTTTACCAATTTTGGACCCCTGTAACTCTGGTTTGCAGAGATGTAGGGACCCCATCTTTGGAATCCAAGTCTAACAATATGTCTTCTACCTGCATGATACATTTCGTGAGATTCAGACTTTGCTAACGGCCATTGCTGCGATTTATGTACGTCACCATCACTACCATTGAAATAGCCCAAATAAACAGGTTTTTGTGACCCTAGGCTATGACCTCTTCGGCCTAGGGGCCCGAAACTCACCAGTCATGTTCCCCCTAAGGGTCCCTACAATGCTAGAAAATTTGGTACTGCTGAGCCATTGCCCTTTGAAAAGATGTGAGATTTTGGAAAGTGAAATAGGGAGGCAATGAAATCCTATGGGGGATTTTACCAAATTTGGACCCCTGTAACTCTGGTTTGCAGAGATGTAGGGAACCCATCTTTGGAGCCCAAGTCTAACAATATGTCTTCTACCTGCATGAGACATTTCGTGAGATTCAGACGTTGCTAACGGCCATTGCTGCGATTTATGTACGTCAGACTCGCCACCATTGAAATTGCCCAAATAAACAGGTTTTGTGACCCTAGGCTATGACCTCTTCGGCCTAGGACTGCATTGAACGCGACCCACGCATTGTGCGCATTCTGGACAACACCAATTACTGGGTTTATACCCTTCTGGATCCACGGTACAAACACAATGTTCCAAAACTGCTTGAAGAAAGAGCCAGACAGGTCAAAATGGAAGAATACCAGCAGGCCCTTGTGGAGACTTTAGAGAGGAGATTGACATCCTCCCCCTCCTCTAGCCAGTTGTACGCCGACAGACTGACTTCCGCAAACCCAGGACGACCAGGAGGGCAGCAAACAACACAAGCCGCAGCTAGTGCCCAAAAGGGAATGGTATCGGCAGTGTCCTTGGAGTGGGAAAATTTTCTGACACCCATGCAGCAGCACACAGAACAGCAAGCGTGCAGATCCACCTCCAACACCGATCGCCTGGAGAAGATGGTCAAGGACTACATGTCAGATGGCGTAGCTGTGTTGAACAATCCATCTGCACCCTTCAACTATTGGGTATCGAAGCTAGACACCTGGCACAAACTGGCAATGTACGCAATAGAGGTGCTGGCTTGCCCGGCAGCCAGCGTTATGTCGGAACGCTGTTTCAGTGCTGCCGTAGGCATCGTCACAGATCGGCGGCGTATCCGCCTCTCCACAGAAAATGCAGACCGTCTGACTCAAATTAAAATGAATCAATCCTGGATTGGAAACGACTACGCAACACTCCCGGACCCCAACCAAGTAACATGAACAATGAACATCTGTGATGGGTTAGCGTTTCCGGTCCCTGTTTATTGAACCTCTCATCTGTATTACATTTATGACTGCATGGCGACAAAATGCAAATTGCTATCCGCACGCTTCTTGCCCTCATGCAAGGCCTGGGTTGTTGTGTCTCAAAGCGTGGCCTTCTCCTCCTGCGCCACCCTCCTCCTGTTCCATCACGTGTGCTGCTGCTGGGTTAGCGTTACAGGTCCCTTTTCCTGGAACCTCTTATATGTATTACATTTATGACTGCATGCCGACAAAAAGCATGTTACCTGTGCAAAGAAAACAGACATTTCCCGCATTTAAAAGACAGTTTTCCCTTTGAAACTTTAAAATCGATTTTCTCAAAAACTATAAGCTCTTTTTGCTAAATTTTTTTTTCCTCTTGTACCCACTCCCACATACCCTGTAAATTTGGGGTATGTAGCATGTAAGGAGGCTTTACAAAGCACAAAAGTTCGGGTCCCCATTGACTTCCATTATGTTCGGAGTTCGGGTCGAACACCCGAACATCGCGGCCATGTTCGGCCTGTTCGGCCCGAACCCGAACATCTAGATGTTCGCCCAACACTAGCCCGTACACATTCAAAAGATCAGTATCTGCAAAAGATCTCTTACTGCAATAGATCCATTCCTGCAAAATGCATTCATAGTCTATGAGATCTGCAGATCCTCATACACACCTTGTTTAACAGACTTCATCTGCATATCTGGCAATCATCTGCAGATCTGAAAATCCATCCTGGTGGATCTGATCTGCAGATGATCTGCAGATGATTGCCTGTTAAACAAGGTGTGTATGATGATCTGCAGATGATTGTCAGATATGCAGATGAAGTCTGTTAAACAAGGTGTGTATGATGATCTGCAGATCTCATAGACTATGAATGCATTTTGCAGGAATGGATCTATTGCAGGAAGAGATCTTTTGCAGATAATGATCTTTTGAATGTGTACGGGCATCTTTGTGTGCAGCATCTTGCAAAGATTTTATCTGATGGGGAGTGCAGCTCCATAGAATAGACTGTGCAGAGTATGGCTCTCATACTACATGGAATAGGGTAAAATTGGTCTGTGATCTTTCCTTTTCCAAAGACTTTTATCTCAAGTGTGTATGCAGCATAACTGTCACACTATGAGACATCAATCAAGCTAATTAACGATTACTATAGAGTAGTGAAGGGGGTAATCAATGAACAGCTTTAGGTTTATAACTGTGTACAGGCAGCCCTTGCTAGGCCACCAGCACTGAAGCATGTCTCTCAGGAAGCATACAGCAAGCCAGGACGATCTGTCTCATCATGGCAGCCCTCCTTATTATACAAGGGGGGCTGGCCAGTGTTACTTTCAGTGATTGGGTGCCAGGGCTTAGGCTGGGAAGCCTCTGATTGGCTCAATGAGGTCAGGTGGGGCTGTCCAGGGTTCCCCTCTGTGATTGGTTGCTAGGGATTCTGCTGGGAGCCCTCTGATTGGCTCCAGGATGTCATAATAATAATAATAATAATAATTAGTTACAGTATTTCAGATCTGGGTCATGCGTCAAACTATCCGCAGATAGCTATCCGGATTTGGCCCAACTATTTGGAATCCGGATCCGGCTGGATAGTGTAAAAATGGTCGGATATCTGTGTTAGGCCCGGTTCACATTAGCGGTGGCTATCCGGAATAGCCGTGCCGGAGCCGCACCGCATGCTGGCCGGACGAAACGGACGCACGGCATAGCAATGTAAGTCTATGCCAGGGTTCACATGTGTCCGTTTCGTCCGGACCGGAGCCGGACCGGATCCGGACTCCGGTGTCCGTTCCAACATGCGCTATTTTTTGGTCCGGCTCCTCCGGCAGCCGTATCCGGGGCGGAGCCGGACTGCACCATCCGGCCAATGGAAACCAATGAGAACCGGAGAGCGCACAACACACTGGCAAAAAATCCGGATGTTCTACCCCACTTCCTATGAGGATTGTTGCGGCGATATTGTATCGGGGACACATGGGCAACCATTTTGGAGTGGAGCAGCACGAGCTGGAGATGTTGGCAGCATGTTGGAGGTGGAGGTGAGTGCTAAACAGCGGAGGGCCTGATTCCACAGGTCCCCCTTCTGCTGACCTCCCAGACCCCAACATTTTTTTTTTGTTTTTATACAGGTTGTTATCTCTTTAAGAATCCGGATCCGGACCGCAACCGTGTTCATACCGCACGGAAACCGTATGCAACCGGACCGGATCCGGACAGGAACCGTACGGTTCAGGTCCGATCCGGCTCCGGTGCGGTCCGGACATCCGGTGCGGTTTTTGCAAAACCGCAAGTGTGAACCGGGCCTTACCGAGATATCCGGAATCTGGATGAGCATCCCTGTTTCTAACTATTGCAAATGTCTAGAAAAACCATAGCTAGCTGCGAGATAAAGTGGAGGGGTCATTTCAAAGAGATTTTTCCAACACTGATACATGTTTATAGAAAATGTTTAATTAAAATGTAATTTCACTTTAAATCCTACTAACATGAAAACAAACTTTTCTTTACATTAGAAACATTTAACCACCCCTACATACTCCCTATACCCTGTAAAGACTCCTGCAGTAATGTCCTATTAAGGCATCCTGCAGAAACAATGTCTGCATAAAGGTTACCTGAATTAAAATGTGTCATTCATCTATTATGTTTGAATAAATCAAACAGTATTCCCATTTGCATCCATGTCTCCTAATCCTATAGTGAGGAGAAACACCCAAAGGATATGGGGATCTAGTTTGATGTCAAAGGTTCATTAATTGGAAGAAATGAGAGCCCCTTAATCTTAAAGCACCTACAGGGTTACCCCAATGTAAGCCCGTAGTCACAAGTGGCCTCTTAGTTAGCAGTCATAGGTATCTTCCATAGGTAGTCCTCAGTAGGGGACAGAGAGAGAGAGAGAGAGAGAGAGACAACCCCCCTCCCCATGTTAATGTTTTGTTTTGCTTTGGCAATGCTAAGGCTGGTTTCACAGTAGGACGTTGCGTTTTAGGGAACGTTATGGTCGCATAATGTGCCCCTAAGGCAATGCCTGGTGCTCTCTGTGGACGTCAGAGTGAGCCGCGTTGTGCAGCTCACTCTGGCGTCTGTGATGCCGTGATGCGTACTCTTGGACGCATGCGGCATCACGTGGTCCCACCCGGCCAATCGCCGCACAGAGCGGCTGCTCCAGGAAGTAAACACTGCACATCACTGAGTGCAGTGAATATTAATTAGCCATGTGCCTGGCCGCTCTCCGCTCCTCCCCAACGTTACTGAGCATGTGCAAGCAGTCTAACGCGGCTCTGCCGCTTATAAAGTACTGCATGCAGTACATTGTCTTACGCCGCAGCGTTACTAAGTAACGCAACGTGGGCACTGTGAACAGCCCATTGATTTATCATTGCTGTGCGGTGGGGTGCGTTACAGGCTGCTCTAACGTGCGCCTGTAACGTCCCACTGTGAAACCAGCCTAAATGTATTTGGTCCTGCCAATAAAGCTTTTTGGATTTGGATTTAGAGAGAGAGAGAGAGAGAGAGAGAGAGAGAGAGAGAGAGAGAGAGAGAGAGAGAGAGAGAGAGAGAGAGAAGAGAAAGAGAGAAAGAAAGAGATCCGGAAGCTGAGAAAGATGAGGTGTTCTGTGTTATCAAGTCAACTATGTCCTCATAATTCTGGGGGTTGAGGGTACGTGTAATGATGAGCGTAATGACCAAATTACGATTACATGAAATTTCGCAAAATTTCATGTAATTCACAAAATTATGATTATGGCCGTAATCAAAATGTCATAATTTTTATGAAATTACGCAAAATTTCGTGTTTATTGATGATTTCGTAATTCCTTTTTTTTTTTTGTAATTACGATTGTTTACATAACACAAACAAATCAGAATGTCATGTTTAACACGCAAATTCAACTTTTCTCAAAATTGTGTTCCAGTCCAGAGGCTCCTGATACATTTAAAGCGACAGCACTTGCAGGTACCTTTGCATTATCAGATATGGCAAGGCCCAAAACCAAGTGTCTCAGCATGCATGACCACTAAGTGCACCTTGACAAAGAGCACCTGTCTTAAGGTGCGTACACACATGCGACTATAGTCGTTTGAAACAATCGTTCCCCGATCATTTCAAACGACGATCGTTTAAAAAAAAAAGTAGCCAACGACTATTAAGTCTAACGACGGACGAGCTAGATCGTTAAAAATGAACGATCTAGCTTGGTGGATTTTTTCCAACGACGATCGTTTGCAAGAGTAGTACATCGTTGGAAACGGTCGTTCGTACTAGGCTTGACATGCGCATTTCACTATTTCTCCATGGAACTTTTCATTTTTATGCGCAGGCGCAATAGTTGCTTTTACGTGATGTAATGTTCGTTCTAACGATCTGATCGTTACACACCTTTTAAAACTAACTTTACTTAGATCGTTCTTTCATCAATTAAAAGTTTGTTCGTCGTTGACAACGAACGATCGTTGTCGCATGTGTGTACGTAGCTTTAGAAGTGGCTGCAGGTAAAGCTTCCTGATAAATTTAAAGTGACAGCAAATGCAGGGACCTTTGCATTATCAGATATTGCAAGGCCCAAAACTAAGTGGCTCAACATGACAGCTAAGTGCACCATGGCAAAGCGCACCTGTCTTAGAAGTGGCTGCAGATAGAGCTTTCTGATACATTTAAAGCGACAGCATGTGGAGGGGCCTTTGCATTATCAGTAATTGCAATCAGTAATTGCAATCAATGAGTGACTTTCCTGAGTTTAGTCATTACCTAAATGTGCATAATTACTATTAAAAACGAAATTACGTTCATTTTTGTAACTAAAATAACTTTGTTTCTATAGAAAACATATCAATATTAAATAAGAGGTTTGCACACCCTGAGCATAGTATGAAGCAGATCTGCTGGGTGCTTGGTACAGTAAGACAGACCCGTGGGGAGGTCCTAAATAACAATGTAACTAGAAAAATACCAGCACACCAATTTTGCTTAGTGAATATATATATTGACAAAGGCAAAAATACATACAGCATTAGCAGAAAAAGTTGAAGCACACAGCATAGCAGTTAAACTGGAATGACTGAAACCTTATGCAATCCAGTGAGAGCACAAAACAGACGCAGGAAACATATGTACAAAGTTTAGGTTGCTAGACAAGTAGCAGCAAGTGATGTGTATAATATAGTATTTGAACAAATGGCTAACAATCCAAAATGTACACACAGTTAACTGCACAGAAAATCACCCTGCATAGTTTACAATGAGAAAAAAGCATCAGAGTTCAAAAAGAGCAAGTAGAGCTACAGGGATGCAGGGGATGCCAAGAAACAAAAAGTGCTCAGAGATCCATTTACCCTGACAGCGCTGTTTCGGAGTGAATACTCCTTCCTCAGAGGGTAGCCAGGTACTGCTGCAGTGAGTGCTGAGCTGTTGGGTGCTTGAACGCACCTTATATACTGCTTCCTATGCCTAATGTGAGCCACCTGGACACCGGGGCCGGCCCTCTGGCATCAATGATGATACGAGGCATGCGTCTCGGCATCATGATGTCACTTCCGGTTCCGGCTGGCATCACATAGTGAGGCAGGCCAACCAGGCAGCCAAAAGGCCACTCCCAAGATGGCCGCCGCACATGTGCAGTGATGCCTGCCGACCAGGAAACAGAAGCTAAGCTAGTGACACAAACAAAAGTACACAAAGTGGAGATTCTTGAGCAAATTCAGTGTCCGATAGCAGTGTCCAGGTGGTTGATAAGATGAAAGCCTAAAACAAAACAAAAATAAGGGAAATTAGTGTGCAGCAGAAATTCTTAAAGGGACATACCCTAATGTTAAAAAGTACTTAAAATTACGCTGGATGCAATACTACACCACAGGGAAAGACAACAGGACTGCGACAGCAAAGTATGCCAGATAATTAACGAAGAAATGGAGACAAATCTACATCCTCATTCATACCATGAGGTGCAATGGAATCTAATTTGTACATCCAGTACAGCTCCCTCTGTAGGAGCTTCTGTTCCAAGTCCCCGCCACGATGCGGGGGTGTAACCACCTCAATCACCCTAAAACGCAGCTGGGACACATTGTGCCCTGCTCTTATGAAGTGCCTAGCAACAGGAGACTCCATCTCACCCCCCCCGTATATTGCTCCGGTGCTCACTAATTCTCGAGCGAATCTCACGGGTTGTTTGGCCTACGTACAGCAGGCCACAAGGGCAAATCAGGCAGTACACCACATTTTTTGTGGAACAACTAGCAAAGCATCTAAGCGGGAAACGTTTACCCGAGCGTGGGTGTGGGAGAGAAGCGCCTCTCTGGACGAATCCACACTGTGTACAATGCCCACAAGGAAACATACCCAAAGGGGGAGGCCGATTGGAAAGCCAATTACCTCTTTCTGCTGGTGGTATGGTACTCCTGGCATGTACGAGGGCGTCTCGTAGATTATTGGAACGTTTAAACGCGCAGATTGGTTGTTCCCGGAAAGCGGTGGGTAATGTGGGGTCACTGCCGAGGATGTGCCAGTGTTTCCTGACTATTTTCTGTGCCTGTAAAGAAAGGGGGGAATAGGTTAATACCATTGGAAGTCGAGATGTGTCCTGTCGGGGATTAAATTGCAGAAGAGATGACCTGTCCCTCTTTGCTGCTCTTTGCAAGGCTCTGTCCAGATGCACTGGATCATAACCACGCTCCAAGAAGTGCTCGTACATGGTGCCTGCCTCCTTATAAAAGGATGAGTCATCAGAAGATATCCTTCTGAGGCGCAAGAACTGCCCATAAGGAAGGCCTTTCTTGAGCCTCTGAGGATGATAGCTTCTGGCTGACAGGTAGGTATTTCTGTCGGTGGGTTTGCGATACGGCGAAGTCTGTAACACCCCATCTTGACTTTTGACGAGTACGTCCAAAAAGTGTACATCAGTCCGACTATGCTCGAGAGTAAACGAGATGGTCGGGAAAAACCCGTCCAGATCGTTTTTAAACTGGAGCAATGAATCCTCTGTGCCAGACCAGATGAAAAAGATGTCATCTATGTACCTAAGCCAGCAGAGTGCATGGCCAAGGTACATAGGATGAGGGTACACGAACGATTGTTCAAACCAGTCCATGAATAGATTTGCGTAGCTTGGCGCTACATTGCTACCCATGGCTGTCCCACGCTGCTGTTGGTAAAATACCTCCTCAAAACAAAAGAAATTCCTAGTCAGAACCATGCTGAGCAGTTCCAGGAGGAACTCGGAGAGGGGTGGACTCAAATCCATTTTAATAAACGTGTTGCGAATGACAGCAATGCCCTCTGCATGCGGAATAGAGGTGTAAAGGCTTACCACATCCATAGTGCATAGAAAGATGGGGGAATTGAAAGTTCCAAAACCGGAGATCTTGGAGAGGAAGTCAGTGGTGTCCAGTAGGAAGGAGCGCATACCTGATACCCTAGGGCGGAGAACCTGATCAAGAAAAACAGCCAATGATTGAAAGACAGACCCGGTGCCCGCCACTATAGGTCTCCCGGGGGGATTCACCAGGGATTTGTGAATTTTAGGAAGTACGTAAAAAAGAGGTGTAAGTGGAAAAGGAGTGATCAAAAAGTCATGAATGCGTTTAGAAATGATGCCAGCCTCGAGAGCGGAAGACAACAATGTGTCCACGTCCCTTTTGATAGTCATTGTGGGGTTTCCTGTAAGTTTAATATAGACGTCAGTATCATTCAATTGTCTCAAAACCTCCCGTCTGTAGTCAAGTCGATTCATGATCACCGTGGCGCCCCCCTTGTCAGCAGGCTTCACAACCAACTCAGGATCATCACATAGGGATCTGAGTGCTGTATGTTCCTCGACTGTGAGATTAGGGTGTGATTGGCCGCGATTACTGCCGACAAGGCGGACGTCACGCTTGACCATAGCTATAAATGTCTCCACCGCATGTGAGGTATTGGGTGGTAGCCACTTACTTTTGGCCCGGCACATGGTCAAGTTGACCTCGGGTGGGAAAAGGTTGGAGTCTGAGGAGGGTGTAGAGGTAGTCGGTCGTCCAGAAAAGAAAGCCTTCAACCTAAGGGTCCTGAAAAAGTTAAAGAGATGGTTACACCCCCGCATCGTGGCGGGGACTTGGAACAGAAGCTCCTACAGAGGGAGCTGTACTGGATGTACAAATTAGATTCCATTGCACCTCATGGTATGAATGAGGATGTAGATTTGTCTCCATTTCTTCGTTAATTATCTGGCATACTTTGCTGTCGCAGTCCTGTTGTCTTTCCCTGTGGTGTAGTATTGCATCCAGCGTAATTTTAAGTACTTTTTAACATTAGGGTATGTCCCTTTAAGAATTTCTGCTGCACACTAATTTCCCTTATTTTTGTTTTGTTTTAGGCTTTCATCTTATCAACCACCTGGACACTGCTATCGGACACTGAATTTGCTCAAGAATCTCCACTTTGTGTACTTTTGTTTGTGTCACTAGCTTAGCTTCTGTTTCCTGGTCGGCAGGCATCACTGCACATGTGCGGCGGCCATCTTGGGAGTGGCCTTTTGGCTGCCTGGTTGGCCTGCCTCACTATGTGATGCCAGCCGGAACCGGAAGTGACATCATGATGCCGAGACGCATGCCTCGTATCATCATTGATGCCAGAGGGCCGGCCCCGGTGTCCAGGTGGCTCACATTAGGCATAGGAAGCAGTATATAAGGTGCGTTCAAGCACCCAACAGCTCAGCACTCACTGCAGCAGTACCTGGCTACCCTCTGAGGAAGGAGTATTCACTCCGAAACAGCGCTGTCAGGGTAAATGGATCTCTGAGCACTTTTTGTTTCTTGGCATCCCCTGCATCCCTGTAGCTCTACTTGCTCTTTTTGAACTCTGATGCTTTTTTCTCATTGTAAACTATGCAGGGTGATTTTCTGTGCAGTTAACTGTGTGTACATTTTGGATTGTTAGCCATTTGTTCAAATACTATATTATACACATCACTTGCTGCTACTTGTCTAGCAACCTAAACTTTGTACATATGTTTCCTGCGTCTGTTTTGTGCTCTCACTGGATTGCATAAGGTTTCAGTCATTCCAGTTTAACTGCTATGCTGTGTGCTTCAACTTTTTCTGCTAATGCTGTATGTATTTTTGCCTTTGTCAATATATATATTCACTAAGCAAAATTGGTGTGCTGGTATTTTTCTAGTTACATTGTTATTTAGGACCTCCCCACGGGTCTGTCTTACTGTACCAAGCACCCAGCAGATCTGCTTCATACTATGCTCAGGGTGTGCAAACCTCTTATTTAATATTGTCTCTGATTTTGTGTTTCAGGTTCTTTGCACCCCATTGCTACCGTCTTACTGCAAGATATGTCTTTTTCTGATCTGAGTGGTCTGGCCAATCGCTCAGCTGAAACCCTAGCCTACACACAGGCTGAGATAGACAGCACTGTGACAGAGTTTGCCAATACCCACTGTAATATCTCCACAGATCCATCATACCTTAAAAAGCAATACGAAGATCTGGAGAAGAGAGTAGTGGACTATAAGCTCCACTCTGATACACTAGTTGAGTACCTTAGGGCTAAGCGGATCCCTAGAGGCTTACGCCTCAATATTAGGCCCACTTTCTGCAGGAACAGTAAAACTTATTGTGAGGACTGGTTTCGCATACTCAACAAGTGCAGCTTAGATTTGATCACCCTGACCATCAGGGGTATCCAAACAGAGATTACCAGATTGGAATCTCTGGCACTCACCTTACGAGACAAGCTTAAGGCAATTCTCAGTAAGGACGATTTTGAGGTGTATATTGAATTCAACGACTCATACCTTTCGAGTTACAAACAGGAGGTTTTGACAAAGAAGTTAGACAAGTTTCGTAGGGTACGCTCGATTATCAGGAGGATCGAGTATATTCTTGGCGCCCAGAGAGACGTCCCAGGAGACGGCCTTATCAGACTCCCAGTAACCCCCAGTCAGAGAGTTCAGGTGAGGGCTCCTCAGGCTCCACTGATTTTTTAGGCCAACAACAATCCAAAAGAGGAAGAGGAAGAGGACGAGGAGGGGCAGGAAGCGTGAAAATCGACCCCAGGGCCACACGCAGCAAAACGCAAACGAGGACTTAGTAGTCAATTTATCATCCAGGACACTTACAGATACCGAATTACAGGTACTTAGACGAGGCTTGAGCTTCGTACCCACACATTCTGGTAGCTCCTTGGAACTTGACTGTGATCTCTTTAACTTTTTCAGGACCCTTAGGTTGAAGGCTTTCTTTTCTGGACGACCGACTACCTCTACACCCTCCTCAGACTCCAACCTTTTCCCACCCGAGGTCAACTTGACCATGTGCCGGGCCAAAAGTAAGTGGCTACCACCCAATACCTCACATGCGGTGGAGACATTTATAGCTATGGTCAAGCGTGACGTCCGCCTTGTCGGCAGTAATCGCGGCCAATCACACCCTAATCTCACAGTCGAGGAACATACAGCACTCAGATCCCTATGTGATGATCCTGAGTTGGTTGTGAAGCCTGCTGACAAGGGGGGCGCCACGGTGATCATGAATCGACTTGACTACAGACGGGAGGTTTTGAGACAATTGAATGATACTGACGTCTATATTAAACTTACAGGAAACCCCACAATGACTATCAAAAGGGACGTGGACACATTGTTGTCTTCCGCTCTCGAGGCTGGCATCATTTCTAAACGCATTCATGACTTTTTGATCACTCCTTTTCCACTTACACCTCTTTTTTACGTACTTCCTAAAATTCACAAATCCCTGGTGAATCCCCCCGGGAGACCTATAGTGGCGGGCACCGGGTCTGTCTTTCAATCATTGGCTGTTTTTCTTGATCAGGTTCTCCGCCCTAGGGTATCAGGTATGCGCTCCTTCCTACTGGACACCACTGACTTCCTCTCCAAGATCTCCGGTTTTGGAACTTTCAATTCCCCCATCTTTCTATGCACTATGGATGTGGTAAGCCTTTACACCTCTATTCCGCATGCAGAGGGCATTGCTGTCATTCGCAACACGTTTATTAAAATGGATTTGAGTCCACCCCTCTCCGAGTTCCTCCTGGAACTGCTCAGCATGGTTCTGACTAGGAATTTCTTTTGTTTTGAGGAGGTATTTTACCAACAGCAGCGTGGGACAGCCATGGGTAGCAATGTAGCGCCAAGCTACGCAAATCTATTCATGGACTGGTTTGAACAATCGTTCGTGTACCCTCATCCTATGTACCTTGGCCATGCACTCTGCTGGCTTAGGTACATAGATGACATCTTTTTCATCTGGTCTGGCACAGAGGATTCATTGCTCCAGTTTAAAAACGATCTGGACGGGTTTTTCCCGACCATCTCGTTTACTCTCGAGCATAGTCGGACTGATGTACACTTTTTGGACGTACTCGTCAAAAGTCAAGATGGGGTGTTACAGACTTCGCCGTATCGCAAACCCACCGACAGAAATACCTACCTGTCAGCCAGAAGCTATCATCCTCAGAGGCTCAAGAAAGGCCTTCCTTATGGGCAGTTCTTGCGCCTCAGAAGGATATCTTCTGATGACTCATCCTTTTATAAGGAGGCAGGCACCATGTACGAGCACTTCTTGGAGCGTGGTTATGATCCAGTGCATCTGGACAGAGCCTTGCAAAGAGCAGCAAAGAGGGACAGGTCATCTCTTCTGCAATTTAATCCCCGACAGGACACATCTCGACTTCCAATGGTATTAACCTATTCCCCCCTTTCTTTACAGGCACAGAAAATAGTCAGGAAACACTGGCACATCCTCGGCAGTGACCCCACATTACCCACCGCTTTCCGGGAACAACCAATCTGCGCGTTTAAACGTTCCAATAATCTACGAGACGCCCTCGTACATGCCAGGAGTACCATACCACCAGCAGAAAGAGGTAATTGGCTTTCCAATCGGCCTCCCCCTTTGGGTATGTTTCCTTGTGGGCATTGTACACAGTGTGGATTCGTCCAGAGAGGCGCTTCTCTCCCACACCCACGCTCGGGTAAACGTTTCCCGCTTAGATGCTTTGCTAGTTGTTCCACAAAAAATGTGGTGTACTGCCTGATTTGCCCTTGTGGCCTGCTGTACGTAGGCCAAACAACCCGTGAGATTCGCTCGAGAATTAGTGAGCACCGGAGCAATATACGGGGGGGTGAGATGGAGTCTCCTGTTGCTAGGCACTTCATAACAGCAGGGCACAATGTGTCCCAGCTGCGTTTTAGGGTGATTGAGGTGGTTACACCCCCGCATCGTGGCGGGGACTTGGAACAGAAGCTCCTACAGAGGGAGCTGTACTGGATGTACAAATTAGATTCCATTGCACCTCATGGTATGAATGAGGATGTAGATTTGTCTCCATTTCTTCGTTAATTATCTGGCATACTTTGCTGTCGCAGTCCTGTTGTCTTTCCCTGTGGTGTAGTATTGCATCCAGCGTAATTTTAAGTACTTTTTAACATTAGGGTATGTCCCTTTAAGAATTTCTGCTGCACACTAATTTCCCTTATTTTTGTTTTGTTTTAGGCTTTCATCTTATCAACCACCTGGACACTGCTATCGGACACTGAATTTGCTCAAGAATCTCCACTTTGTGTACTTTTGTTTGTGTCACTAGCTTAGCTTCTGTTTCCTGGTCGGCAGGCATCACTGCACATGTGCGGCGGCCATCTTGGGAGTGGCCTTTTGGCTGCCTGGTTGGCCTGCCTCACTATGTGATGCCAGCCGGAACCGGAAGTGACATCATGATGCCGAGACGCATGCCTCGTATCATCATTGATGCCAGAGGGCCGGCCCCGGTGTCCAGGTGGCTCACATTAGGCATAGGAAGCAGTATATAAGGTGCGTTCAAGCACCCAACAGCTCAGCACTCACTGCAGCAGTACCTGGCTACCCTCTGAGGAAGGAGTATTCACTCCGAAACAGCGCTGTCAGGGTAAATGGATCTCTGAGCACTTTTTGTTTCTTGGCATCCCCTGCATCCCTGTAGCTCTACTTGCTCTTTTTGAACTCTGATGCTTTTTTCTCATTGTAAACTATGCAGGGTGATTTTCTGTGCAGTTAACTGTGTGTACATTTTGGATTGTTAGCCATTTGTTCAAATACTATATTATACACATCACTTGCTGCTACTTGTCTAGCAACCTAAACTTTGTACATATGTTTCCTGCGTCTGTTTTGTGCTCTCACTGGATTGCATAAGGTTTCAGTCATTCCAGTTTAACTGCTATGCTGTGTGCTTCAACTTTTTCTGCTAATGCTGCATGTATTTTTGCCTTTGTCAATATATATATTCACTAAGCAAAATTGGTGTGCTGGTATTTTTCTAGTTATATAGAAAACATATCCCCATAAACCAATCACCGTGCTGGTGACATGCAGCGTGTCACCAGCCAGTTGTTTATATCTGAAGTGTCAGTCTCTGCCGCTCCCCCACCTCCTTCATAGCGCCGCTCCCCGCCTGCGTCCCTTCCCTCCCCGCTGATTGGAGGGAAGGGACGCAGGCGGGGAGCGGCGATATCTGAGGCAGGGGAGCGGCAGAGACTAACACTTCAGATGTAAACAGCCGGCTGGTGACACGCTGCATGTCGCCAGCACGGTGATTGGTTTATGGGGGTACAGCAGAGCGCAGGGGGGAGACTGGGGAAAACAGTATAGCAACAGAGGCTGGGTATTATATGCAGACCCAGCCTCTGTATGCTAATTGGATTCTTAATAATAATAAATAAGGAAACGCAAAATTACGAAAATTTCGGCTCAACAATAGCTAGTGTTGAGGCAACATTTTCGTAATTTCGTGTTTCCTTAATTATGGGCACGAATTTTGCCGCTACGACCCGAATTCATAATTTCGTAATTGCCACACAAACCGTAATTTGGAATTCCGGAAGCAAAATTTTGGTTTAGTAATTTTGTGTTTTGCGTAATTTCGTGTTTAATGCGAAATTTAGTAATTTCATGTTTTCTATAGAAACAAAGTTATTTTAGTTACAAAAATGAACGTAATTTCGTTTCTAATAGCAATTATGCACATTTAGGTAATAACTAAACTCAGGAAAGTCACTCATTGATTGCAATTACTGATTGCAACTACTGATAATGCAAGGCCCCTGCACATGCTGTCGCTTTAAATGTATCAGGAGGCTCTATCTGTAGCCACTTCTAAGACAGGTGCTCTTTGCCATGCTGCACTTAGCTGTCATGTTGAGACATTTGGTTTTGGGCCTTGCAATATCTGATAATACAAAGGTCCCTGCACTTGCTGTCACTCTAAATGCATCAGGAGGCTCTTCTGGCAACCATTTCTAAGACAGGTGCTCTTTAGAGATGGCCCGAACGGTTCACCGGCGAACGGTTCCCGGCGAACTTCCGTGGTTCGCGTTCGCGGAGAACCGCAAACTTTCCCGGAAGTTTGGTTCGCCCCCATAGTGCACCATTAGGGTCAACTTTGACCCTCTACATCACAGTCAGCAGGCACATTGTAGCCAATCAGGCTACACTCCCTCCTGGAGCCACTCCCCCCCCTTATAAAAGGCAGGTAGCTCCAGCCATCTTACTCACTCGTGTGCCTGCATTAATTAGAGAAGGGAAAGCTGCAGCAGACTCTCTCATAGGGAAAGATTAGTTAGGCTCTTGTAGGCTTCTTAGCTTGCTCCTTGTTGATTCTTATTGCTAAAATAGCACCCCACAACAGCTCTTTTGAGAGCTAGTCTTGTTCTTGTGATCTATTTTTTTTGTGTGTGTGTGTGTCCCCCACTGACACTTGTGTTGCATAGACAGCCTTGATAATTCATACTGTGTGTGCCACTGCCAGGCCCAGCACATTCAGTGACTACCTGTGTGTGTGACAGTTGCACATTGTAATACTCATCACTGCATATACCTACCTACCTGTTGTTCACAGTGCACCCACCTACCTATGCTACGTAAGCACACAGTCACTGGACCTATCCGCTACCTGTCTTTGTGTGACAGGTGCACATTGTAATACCCATCACTGCATATACCAACCTGTTGTGTTGACTGCATCCACCTAATCACTGCATATACCTACCTGTTGTGTTGAGTGCACCCACCTCATCACTGCATATACCTACCTGTTGTGTTGGGTGCATCCACCTCATCACTGCATATACCTACCTGTTGTGTTGAGTGCACCCACCTCATCACTGCATGTACCTACCTGTTGTGTTCAGTGCACCCACCTCATTACTGCATATACCTACCTGTTGTGTTGAGTGCATCCACCTCATCACTGCATATACCTACCTGTTGTGTTCAGTGCACCCACCTACCTACGTGAGTGCACGCAGTGTGCTATACCACTCCCTGCATACCTGTTAACTGCAGATGTGTGACTGCACATTGTATTAGTCAAGTCAGTGCAAACCTTTCACTTCATCCCCCCGATATGGACAAAACGGGTAGAGGAAGAGGTAGAGGCAGACCCAGAAGAAGGCCACCCGGCAGGTCTGTGCGAGGTCGTGTTGAAGTGATTTCGTGCGGCCCTGGCACAAAGTACAGTGCTCAGAAAAAGGCACGTGCCATCAACTCCCAAGCTTGTCAGGACGTGGTTGACTATTTAACACAGAACACCTCATCTTCCGCAGCCACCAGCACTACCACAAGCACCACATCCGCTGCATTTGACACTTCACAGGAGTTATTTGGTGGTGAAATCACTGATTCACAGCCTCTACTGCTACAACAAGATGAAGGCGCTCAGCAAGTTACACCACCTCATGTGTGAGTTAGGCGACACTATGGACATAACGTGTGAGGAGGAGGATGATGAAGTACCTGCTGTTGGTGCAGTTTTGGAGGTGTCTGAGGCAAGCGAAGCTGGGCAGGATGATTAGGATGATGACGATTATACGGATGCCACGTATGTTCCCAATAGAGGAGATGAACAGGTGGACAGTTGAGAGGGGGAGTCAGAGAGGTGTAGGAGGAGACGAGTTCCTGAAAGAAGCAGGGGGAGCTCGTCATCAGAAACAGCTGGTGGCAGTGTCCGGCGCCATGTATCGCCACCTATGAACAGCCAGCCAACATGCCCTTAACGTCAGCTGCTGATGCCACCATAGTGCCATCACCCCAGGGGGGCTCAGCGGTTTTTGAAATTTTTTCATGTGTCTGCCTCAGATCGGAGCAATGCCATCTGTTGTCTCTGCCTCCAAAAATTGAGCCATGGAAAGGCCAACACTCATGACTCATGTAGGGACAAGTACCTTATGAAGCCACATGGAGAAAAGGCACAAACTGCAATGGGAAGAGCACCTTATCAAAATCAGCACACAAAAGAAAAGCCACCCTCCTTCTCCTCTTCCTCCTTCAGGCGCAGCATCTTCAGCCGCTTTCTCCCTTGCTCCTTCACAGCCACCCTCCTCCACTCCGCCTCTGCCCTTGAGTGGTTCCTGCTCCTCTGCCCACAGCAGCCAGGTCTCCATGAAGGAAATCTTTGAGCGGAAGAAGCCAATTTCTGCCAGTCACCCCCTTGCCCAGCATCTGACAGCTGGCGTGGCGGAACTGTTAGCTCGCCAGCTGTTACCATACAAGCTGGTGGACTCTGAGGCATTCCGTAAATTTGTGGCCATTGGGACACCGCAGTGGAAGATGCCAGGTTGGAATTATTTCTAAAAAGACGATACCCAAACTGTACTGTGAAGTTGAGAGGCAAGTGGCACACAGCATTGGGTCAAGGGTCCAAGAACAACCGCAGCAGATGTCGCAGGGGGTCTGTGCTGATCAACGTTCCCGTGGTATTGTTTGTGGCTGGGGGGAGGAGGAGGACTTACCTGACGTCACTGAGGAAGAGCAAGAGGAGATGGATTGTACGTCTGGATTCAACTTTGTGCAGATGGCATCTTTCATGTTGTCCAGCCTGTTGAGGGACCCCCGTATAAAAAAAACTCAAGGGGAATGACCTGTACTGGGTGGCAACGCTACTAGACCCTCGGTATAGGCACAAAGTGGCGGACATGTTACCAACTCACCTGAAGGCAGAAAGGATGCAGCACATGCAGAACAAGCAGGCAAGTATGCTTTACAGTGCGTTTAAGGGTGATGTCACAGCACAACGGAATAAAGGTACCACTGCCAGTAATCCTTCTCCCATGTCCACGCAGGCAAGGACAGGACGCTTCTGCGATCTCATGGTGATGTCGGACATGCGAACATTCTTTAGTCCAACGCCTCGCCTTAGCCCTTTTGGATCCACCCTCCACCAACGCCTGGACCAGCAGGTAGCCGACTACCTGGCTTTAAGTGTGGAAGTAGACACTGTGAGCAGCGATGAACCCTTGGACTACTGGGTGCGCAGGCTTGTCCTGTTTCCAGAGCTGTCCCAATTTGCCATCCAACTTCTGTCTTGCCCTGCCTCAAGTGTCCTGTCAGAAAGAACCTTCAGCGCAGCTGGAGGCATTGTCACTGAGAAGTCACCTAAGTCACAAAAGTGTTCAGTACCTCACCTTTATCAAAATGAATGAGGCATGGATCCCGGAGGACTACTGCCCGTCCAAGATTAAGTCAGACCCCACACACAGCATCTCTTCCTGCACGCCGTGTGACTGCCTGCCCCAAGACTAAGTCGCTCCCCACACAGCATCTCTGCACACAGGCCACTTGACTGCCTTCTCTGCCACCATCAACAGGGTCCAGGACACCAGGTGGATTCCTGAATGAATAATTATATAATATAATAGTTTTTCTGGTGCCTGTACATGCCTGCCTAATTTTTCTGGCTGCACTGCAGCTGCAAGCCTGCAACAACAAAACAAAAGGCATGTACATGTGTCAATTCCCCTTCATGATCATTACCTTGCTGCGGTGAAGGGGCTTGCGTATCACAATGAAGCAATGACCACCGGCTATATGAGTGTCTTGGGGGGGGTGGGGGGGACACACCCACGATAATTAGTTCGTTGCTTCATTGTGGACAGACCAAATTTGATCAGCTGGACAGTCCCTGTTCTGTCACTCAGCTACCTCAGCCCGGCGACCATACGGGCTGGAAAGCCGCCATCACCTGCACTCTCGTCATGGTGCGCACCAGTCCAGCACGGCCGTCACTACACAAACGGCTGTTTGCAGTCACTGCATACTTTTCACTGCATCTGTGACTGCACATTGTATTATACCTGGCAGTGAGTGCATACTTTTCACTTGAATGGATGGCAGAATTGCCCTCCAGAACAGATTCCCGTGAAAGGCAAGTGGTGTCATCACTGTCCTCCATAACAGAGTCTCGTTAAAGGATTTAAAGTTGATTCCTCTCTTATACAGCAGGGCTCCAAAGTCCTCCTGTATTGTTATTTTTGGTCACTACCTCGGGACGTGCATTGCTATGCCTGCTGCCTTCGTTGGATGTGTAGTGGTAGCCGTTTCTCAGGCTCCAACTCCGGACCGGAAATGAACCCTGATTCCCCGGCCATTACCCGTGGTCGCAATGGCAGACTTGCCCTCCAGAACAGATTCTCGTTAAAGGATTTAAAGTTGATTAATCTCATATACAGCAGGGTCTCGAACGTCCTCCTGTATTGTTATTTTTGTTCACTACCTCGGGACGTGCATTGCCATGCCTGCTGCCTTTCTTGGATGTGTGGTGGTAGCCGTTCCTGCTCCCTTATCAACAGCATGCCTGCGGACTTCCTTGGATGTGTGGTGGTGGTAGCCGTTTCTTAGACTCCCACTCCTGAGATTCCCAGGCCATTACACGTGGTCACCATGGTACTCAGAAAGTATCAAAGAAAGTTTATCGCACAGTTGAGTGAATGGCAGACTTGACCTCCATAACACATTCTTGGCAAATGCTTTCGATTTGGTTCATCTTGCGCTGAGTCAAGGGTCCATCTGACCACAGATGCCTGGTCTGCAAAGCACGGTCAGGGCAGGTACATTACTTATACAGCATGGGTCTTTCTTATTGGCCTTAATGGCCCGCTTTCACTTGGGTCACTATAGGCCACTACGCTACATGGAGAGACTGTGTGTCTCTAACAATGTGCAGGGAGGTGGGGGAGCGGCAGGGTGAGCGATAATGGAAACCCTGCAGGAACGCCCCTGGTGGACATTTTAAACAGGGAATCCCTCTCCCTGTGTTTACCTCTGAGATAGCGACAAATATTGTTGCTAATCCTGGGGGGCTATAGCGCAGCGGTGTGTGTGTGTGTGTGTGGGGGGGGGGGGGGGGACAGAAAGAGGCAGTGAGGGGACACAGAGACATGTTATGAGGCAGAGAACATGCCTTTATGTCCCATCTGTCCACCTCAGATTGTATGTGCAGAACAGCTAAGAAATAAAACATTAGGAGCAGAGACAAATGTCTAATATTGTTTCCAGTACAGGAAGAGTTAAGAAACTCCAGTTGTTATCTATGCAAAAAAAAACATTGAGCTCCAGGACTTTCAAAGTCCCAGAGAGCTCTGTCTTCTGAAGCTTGTTATCTCAAGTGTCTGGCACTGTATTTTTTTTTTCTCTGCAGAGAAGAGGTTCAAAAGTTCACTGGTGCACTGTAAAATCATTTAGAATGCCGAGTAGTGTGGAAACTGCAAATATTAGAGAATGATGCAATGTTATAAAAAAAAACCATATAACTGAAAATAAAAATGAGAATACTTTCTTTGCTACTAATGATCTAGTAATTACCCGTACTACACAACCAATTCATTATCATATTTTTTTTTTCGCTTTAGCGTCTCTTTAACCACTTGCAGACCGCACACTCATACCGTGCGGCGACAAAGTGGTAGCTGGAGGACCAGCGACGCACATCTGCGTCGCCAGGTGCCTCCCTAATTAATCAGGAAAGGCCGCTCGCGCGAGCGGCCATTTCCAGTTAGATCACGGAGCGGGTCTCCGTGAATAGCCTGCTAGCCGCTGATCGCGGCTCGCAGACTAAATGTAAACGCAGGAGACATTTGTCTCCTTTGTTTACATTGAACGGCGCTGCTGCTACAGCAGCGCAGTAAGGCAGATCGGCGATCCCCGGCCAATCAGCGGCCTGGGATTGCCGTCATGTGGCAGAGGACAGCTTGTCACAGGCTGGCGTCCTGTGCAGATAGCGTCCTGTGCAGCCCCGATCACCAGGGGTGAGAGGGAGGAGAGGGAGGGGGGGAATTTCGCCGCAGCGGGGGCTTTGAGGTGCCCCTTCCGCAACACCCAGGCAGGCAGGAGCGATCAGACCCCCCCTGCACATCATCCCCATAGGGGGGAAAAAGGGGGGGGGCGATCTGATCGCTCTGCCTGCAACCTGATCTGTGCTGGGGGCTGCAGAGCCCACCCAGCACAGATCATAAAAAACCACGCTGGTCCTTAAGGGGGGGTAAAGGCTGAGTCCTCAAGTGGTTAAATAAACGGGGGGGGGGGGGGGGGAGCAGGCATGTATGGGAAGCTGTCCTGATAATTACCGCTCCCCCTGTTCTCCTCTGTCCCCTTCCTTCGCTAGATTGCGCGCCCATGTCCGGGAGGGCACTGTACAGCCATAAAAGCCTGATTTAAAAATTCTTCTCTCCCATCTGGTGCTGTTTTTTAACTACTTGTTGGGAGAGGACGGAATCAAGACCTGAAGGAGACTGGAGGGCATGTAAGGCATTATAAAATAGTAGATGAAATGTTGCAAGTATTATGCAAATCTTTTAATGTGAACAATGATTGCATTCTAGTTCAAAAATGAATTTGGTTGATTCAGGTTGCTAAGGACTGGAACCCATTATGGGCATTTTGCATAACATCACAAAGCGCCTGCCATTTGCAAAATCGCTGTGATTTCACTGCTATTCCCGCAGCTAGAGCAATTTGGGCCTGAATCACCTCAATGCGATTGGCCGGGATGCAGTGGCCCCGATGCAAGGAGCTGTGGGCCCCGATGCAAGTTTTACATTGGGGCCCCCCAAGCACTCTACTCTATACATAACAATTGATACCGCACTCCAGAACCTGCCAATGGCAACAACAGTGTCAGAAGTGCAAGAAGGGGATGGGGAACAGTTTGTTAATGATACTACTATTCAAAGTATCTATAGAAGTGATTATTATGAGCACAGGACCAATATAGAGATAATACTGTAGTTGAGGGAGGGCCCTTTGGGGTCCCTCTGGCCCAAGGGCCCCGATGCGGTGGCTACCTCTGCACCCCCTATTTCTACGCCCCTGATGGGATGGCTCCAAAAATGCTGCAGCTCAATTGTCCAGTGCAGTCACCGAGCACAAGCACCGCAGTGGAACTACAAGCATCATTAAAGAGCTGCCAATGGGTCCCAGGTCTTATTAAAGAGAACCTAAACTGCGAGGCATATGGATGTTTCCTTTTAAATAATACCAATTGCCTGGCAGTCCTGCTGATCTATTTAGCTGTTGTAGAGGTGGAATCACAGACCTGAAACAAGCATGCAGCTAATCCAGCCTGACTTCAGTCAGAGCACATGATCTTCATGCTTGCTCAGGGGCTGTGGCTGAAAGTATTAGACACAGGATCAGCAGGACAGTCAGGCAACTGGCTATTTTAAAAGGAAAAATCAATTTCCTTCTCAGTTTAGGTTCCCTTTACCATCCCTACTTAGAGCATATTGTGCAAATGTACTGTTCCATGAGATCTGCAGAGTGCGGACGCCCACAGTAACAATTAAAGGGACTCCAAGCACCTCTCATGGGCATGCCCTTAAGACTCTGAGCAGTACTGCAAAGTACTTAAATATGCATACCTTTCTGTAGCGTGTGCTCTCCTCTTTCATTTGATGCCTGAATCGCTGTTCTACACCAAATAGTTTTTATCGATTTCAATTTAAAAATCGCGACTGCCATCTTGGCTATGTTATAACTTCTCGGTCACCCATGTCTTCACTGTTAGAGAAGTGCATCACTGAATGAAGCAGGAAGAGGAAGTGACACGCATGGCCATTGCAAGAGGCTCCTCCAGAGGGGTCATAGCATGACTTTTGTCTGGCTTAAAGGCATGCCCATGAGAGTTGCTCGGAGTCCCTTTAAATCAAATCTTCAATGCACAGCCAACCACAGTACTGTTAATTGTACAGCTAACTGATACACTGGGCAAAGCAGTGCACAAAATTAATACTGCAGTGTGATATCTTTGGAAAATCATGTATTGCTTTCTATGCAGTGTCTGGTCTTTTTATGTACCAAACACTTTATGCAACATGCTATACTGTGTTCTCATGCTAGGTTTGCAGTAGTCAGTTGCATAACGCATGTGTTATACTGGGTGTGAACTGCTATAGAGATTGGACACAGACTAAACAGTATAAAACCCTGACATAATATTCAACAAATACATGTTTTCCTACTTTTTATATGCCATACGGTTATCATACTTGCATTTGTGCATAAGTATTAATATTCATTTAGAAATTACAAGTTCCCAAAAGTACAGTTTTTTGCTTTGAGAGCTGACTTTGCATTTTATTCATAACTGGTTTTATTCATTATGCATTGAAGACAGAAATGTTTTGAGTGTCTGTGTCCGGCAGCTTCTGCACAGTCAGAGAATGTGTCACATTCCTCACTTGATACAACTAAGTAAACACAAGATAGCATTATCTCCACTTCAGATGCGTCCAGATTTCTCTGCACCGAACTTTTAAGACCTGTGTGTAACCCTTTGAATGCTGTTCTAGTAAAAAAAATGCTGGTTGTATATAATATGTTGTAAATAATTTTTTAGAGAAAGAAGAAATGCTGGGTTTCATTCCATGTTAATACAAAGCCTGCATGCAGCGAGTTAGAATAATGTGATCTGTTACAATGTAGTACTGTGAACAGCCCCATAGACTGGTATGGGCAGTGAGTTGACCTGCAGAATTATTCTGCAACACAACTGAGCACTGGGAACTAGCCCTCAATGTACTTCAAGTGGGATCCTGATTAGAAATCAAAAGCTAATTACAGTGTAAGCTGATCCCTTTTTGAATACTGTTTTCACCCTCCCCTCCCTGGATATGAAGTGTCTTGATGTACTGTTTAACATCCTTGCGCAAAACTTACTAGTACATTAGTGCACATTGTGTAAAGTCATGCATTTTGGTCGCACCAATGGTCTAGCACCATACAAAATAGATAGGATACAGTTGGGGACATAAAACTTGGAGAAGGACTTAGAAGTACTCATTGACAACAAGTTAAATAATCGTATTCAATGCCAAGCTGCTGCAGTTAAAGCTAAAGCTAATAACATTTGTGGATGCATTAACAGGGAAATAAAAACTCGAGATGCTAGCATAATATTGCCCCTGTTTAACTCTCTAGTAAGGCCACATCTGGATTATGGAATTAAGTTCTGGGCACCACATTACCTGAAAGATATTGCAGTTTTAGAGCAGGTGCAGAGACGAGCAAAAAAATTGATACGTGGGATGGAAGGTCTCACTTACCAAGAAAGGTTAGATAAACTGGGTTTATTTAGTCTAGACATGTATAAATACATTACAGGGCAATATAAAAGTTTGGCGGTTGAGCTTTTTGTCCCTAGGCCTTCTCAAAGGACTAGAGGACATGATTTTGCGCATGGAGGAAAAACATTTTAGCCATTTATTTAGGAAAGGGCTCTTTACAGTAAGAGTGATTAAGATGTGGAATGCATTGCCACAGGAAGTAGTTATGGCAAACTCTACACCTGCATTTAAAGGGGGCTGAGATGCTTTCCTTGCGTTGAAAGACATCCATGGCTACAATTACTAGGTAATGCCCAATGATGTTGATCCAGGGATTTTATCTGATTGCCATCTGGAGTCGGGAAGGAATTTTTCCCTTTAGGGGCTAATTGGACCATGCCTTGTAAGGGTTTTTTTCGCCTTCCTCTGGATCAACAGGGATATGTGAGGGAGCAGGCTGGAGTTGTACTTTGTACTGGTTGAACTCGATGGATGTATGTCTTTTTTCAACCAAAATAACTATGTAACTATGTAACGCCTGGACCAGCAGGTAGCCGACTACCTGGCTTTAAGTATGTAACTATGTGTCAAAATGCCCATACACACCTCCAATTTTTATCTGCAGATGACTGGTCAATGTTACCATTGTCATGTAGTATGAGGGCCAACAGATTTTGAATACTGTAGCTGGGTATACACAAGATAAATCTTTAAAAAGTGAAACATCAAAGTTCAAATATGCAGATAATTTTTGTAAAAAGACCTCAAAAGATCCAGACCAAATATGTTTATTCATCCTGGTGCATCTGCAGACAGGGCCGGCCCGCTCATGAGGCGGGGTGAAACGTTTGCCTCAGGCGACAAACTTCTAGGGGCGGCACCCGCCCGTCCGTGGGTGTGGGAGGGGGGGGTGGCCACCGAGCCGGAGGGGTAGCGGGCAGGACAGGGGTATTGGGCCTAGCGGTGGGGAGGGGGGTCGGACCCCCCTCCCTCGCCTGGGTCCCCCCATCTGCGCTCCCCTCCAGCTTAAATAGGAAGCAGCCGATGCCCAATAGTAAGAGGCACGGGCGGGGAGGACTCACCTTATCCGCGTTCCAGCAAGCGCTCCACTGACGTCACTTCCTGCATCGCCGTCCACTTAGAATACAGTGGGCGGCGATGCAGGAAGTGACGTCAGTGGAGCACACGCTGGAACGCGGAAAAGGTGAGTCCTCCCCGCCCGTGCCTCTTACTATTGGGCATCCGCTGCTTCTTATTTAAGCTGGAGGGGAGCGCAGATCGGGGGACCCAGGCGAGGGAGGGGGGGTCCGACCCCCCTTCCCACCGCTAGGCCCAATACCCTCGGCCTGCCCGCTACCCCTCCGGCTTGGCGGCCCCCCAAGGGGGGGGGGGCGTTGGGGGTATGCGGCGGCAATTTTTTTCTAAATTTGCCTCAGGCGGCAAAAAGTCTAGGGCCGGCCCTGTCTGCAGATGACTGTCAGTTAAACAGGGTGTGTATGAGATCTCCAGATATCATAGACCATGAAAGCATTTTGCAGTAAGTGATCTTTTGCAGATACTGATCTTTTTCATGTGTAAAGCATCTTTAAGCTGTGTACCCATGTGGAGTTTTTCCCGATGACCAACGTTTTTTTTTTTTATTGGCGAGCGGTCGTTTATGTAATGTTGCAACGTAGGTACAGGCACATGATTATGCGAACATCGCTTAGCGTTGTGTGGCGATAAAAGACCATTACATCAGATCTTTAAGATCCCAGACGACACCACGCAAGGTGCCGCGATCACTGCAAGTCTTATTCACGCCGTCGTGTTAATGTTACGTGACCTGCCGACAGGAAGATTAATTGCTGGACGCTCCTGGTGAGGGAGCCGTCGCTGGATCAATCTTCCTGGGTTGTTGAGGTGAGTATGAGGCTTTAGAAAAATCAGCTTTTAAAACGTCCCTAACAAACCTATGTGACAGATATATTCCTCAGTTTGCAAAGATTTTTATCTGATGGGCGTACTCAACTTAACCTTTTAGTGGCAAGCCACTGCATTAAAATGTCCTGCTGGAGCCTGTTAATGGTTCCAGGACATTTTAATGCATTGCTCGCCCCCGTTGTGCACAAGCGCTCACTCGCCCTTGTTCTTACTCGCCGTGTTACGGAGATCAGCAATTGGGGAAGGGGTACAAATGTTTCCCTAACCAATCGCTATGTTTGTCAGGGGCGTTGCTAGGATCCTAAAAGATCCGGGGCATTTTGGGCACTCCAGCCATAAAATGGGTGTGGCCGCAGACCAGAATGTGGGTGTGGTCATGGGTGAAGCCAAATTGACATGAACTTTTTCAACACTAGGACAACGAGCAAGCATCACTAGGTAACTAATGTTACTCTAAATTGACATGAACTTAACAGCGGTCTAAGTAGGCCTGCCCAGCAAAAATTTGGTGAAGCTTCCCTCTCCATTAATAAAAAAAAAAAAATGCATACTGGGGCATGCTGATTGTTGTGTAGTGCCTCTATGGCGCATACTGGGTGCTGTGGTGCCTCTATGGGGCATGCTGGCTGTTGTGGTGACATGCTGAAAACTGTGAACCCTTCATAGGGAGCATGCATCGTTGTGTGTGTCCCCACTGTTCCTCCCCCCGAACCTTCCCTTCCCAGCAGAGTAGCACAGTGGGAGGAACTACTCATCTCCTCCATCCACTCGCCAAGTCTGAAGACATCCTCTGTAGCTGGCAATTCTCCCCGCAGCATCCGATAATCCGATGCTAGGAGCTCTAGAATCTGATTCCTTCTCAGACGCTAGGGGAAAACCCAGAAGAGATGCCTGCAGAATCTGGAGACCAAGCAGCTGGAGATGAGTACTTCTGCCTGGGGGACATCCAGGGCACCCCAGAATAGATTCGGGGCACATGCCACTGATCTTTAGGGCTAGCAATGCCCCTGATGTTTGTAATGATTGGACATGACCCTGAGCAGTGGCCATGTCCATTCATAATGTGTCAGTGTAAAAAAAGGGAACACTTTCTGTAAATCAGGATAGTGTTTCTATCGTCTAGTGGCGAAAACTTAAATTACACCAACACAATAAAAATATAATATAAAATGAATCCCTTCCAAAGCCCCCCTTACTCCAGACACTTGTTTAAAAAAAAAATACTTTTTTTGCTGATGATTTAGCTTTAACAATCTCAGAACCTCAGATTTCTCTTCCATCTGTATTCCAACTTATGGATGCATTTGGCAATGTTTCAGGCCTGCAATTACTCTAAACATCAGGCTAAATTATTGGCTGCCAAATTTAACCTTCAGTATTGCGAACATTACATAAAATACTTAGGTGTGAAGATCACAAGCTCATACTCCGACCTGTTTAAATACAATTATGGCCCAATGATTCCTAGTTTGCGAGGCTTGCTGAAAGAATGGCATCACTATTCGATTTCTTGGCTGGGGAGAATAAACTCGGTTCGCATGACCTTATTACCAAAGATATTGTACCTATTTAGGACCCTCCCCTGCCGGGTTAAAAAATCTGACCTTCATAGGCTCCAATTGGATATCTTTGGCTTTGTCTGGGCAAATAAGAGGCCTAGGGTTCAACGTGCCAACATGTTTCAACCCAGGGCTAAGGGAGGCCTCTCGCTCCCAAATTTATTTGGCTACTACAAGGCAGCACAGTTGGCCCAGGTTGCCCCTATCTTTGCAGGACCTAGAGCTCCATTGTGGGTGGATCTGGAGGCATCCATGTGTGATCCATATAAGCTACAGTCCTTGGTCTGGTCCTCGATTCCCTGGTCATCTTTTTCTAAGCAGGTTCTCCCCTCAACTTTTTTAACACTTCAGTTGTGGAAAAGATCTAGGGAGCATTTGAGGCTATCCTCCAGTCCCTCATCATTAACTTCTCTATTAGGGAACCCCGACTTTCCCCCGGGTTATCTTCAAGATCTCTCCTGGACCTCTCAAAAAAATATGACAAATTTATCAGCTTTTTGGTCAGGTGGTAGACTACTCACCTGCCGAGAGGTCCTGGAGAAAGCAGAACTCCCACCGAAATACTCTTATCAAATTACCCAAATTCTTCATTTTTTTAGATCAATCACCCCCCGAGGCTACACCACTCAGAGAACCTATTTTGAAACCTGGGTAACTAATTCACCCTTGCAAGGGGGACTTATTTCTCAACTTTATGCCACTATTTTAGAGAATAGCTCCTCAGGAATTGAGCAGATTAAAAAATTTTGGACCACGGAATTTCGGGTTTCCCTCGACCAAGAGGACTGGCTGGAGTGCTTCACTACTCTCACAAAGGGAAGCCTATACTATTCTCTAATAGAGACAAATATCAAAGTATTTCATAGGGCCTACATTACCCCATATTGCCTTCATAAGGCCAACTTAAACCCCTCTTCGCTATGCTTTAGGGGCTGTGGAGGAACTGGCACTTTCTCTCATATGTGGTGGACGTGCCCACTAGTCTCATCCTTTTGGAATAAAGTTACAACTTTAATCCATAAAGTTACCTCACTCACAATGGGACTGGATCCAGCAATCTTAGTTTTGGGTCACAAGCCTCTACATTTTACCCACCAGGCCCATAAATTGGTTCAATATATCACTATGGGAGCCAAATCATATCTAGCTGCCAACTGGAAGTCTCCGGCCCTACCAATTAGACCCCTTATTAATAGAATTCACCAACTAATGATCTATGAGAGAATGCTAGCTATCTCTTCGGACAGAATAGACCACTTCCAAAAGACATGGGATCCCTGGATACAGTATGCAGACAATAGGGGTCTTCACTATGCTATATACTTTAGTTGATCTCATGACCTGTGGGATACCATTGCATTTAATAACTTGTTTTTTCCCCCCGTCCTTGGTTGACCCATACCTCCCATACCTACTTAACATAATCAGTCATCTTCCTTCACTTCAGTTCCTTCCTTCACCTCCTCCACATAACTATACTGATATATAATCCAGTGCTGGGCCGAAATTACGCATTAGCGTAATTACGCATCGTAATTCACTACAAATGCACCGTAAGCGTTATGTGTAAGGTTACGGTATTACGCGTAATTAATTACGCGTAGACCGTGGGTTACGTTTTACGCATAACAAATTACGCGTAAGACAGTAAACTCCCATTGAAATTACACAGTCTGCCGTAATCGCGTAATATTACGCTCCCGTATAATATAAAAAAGCCGCCGACTTTAAGGGTTAATAGCAAAGCCCCCTTAAGTGCTAAGAGCCTCAAATTTGGAGAATATATTAAGGAGATCAGAAGGAATAAGAGGAAAAAAATTTTTTTCAAAAAGACTTTATAGTTTTTGAGAAAATCGATGTTAAAGTTTCAAAGGAAAAATAGATACATTTAAAAACCCGCCGACTTTAACGGTTAATAGCAAAGCCTGCTTAAAATTTAGAAACACCAAATTTACAGGGTATATTAAGGGGATCAGTGGGAATAAGAGGAAAAAAATTTTTTTCAAAAAGACCTTATAGTTTTTGAGAAAATCGATTTTTAAGTTTCAAGGGCAAAAATGTCTTTTAAATGCGGAAAATGTCAGTTTTTTTTGCACAGGTAACAATAGTGTTTTATTTTCATAGATTCCCCCAAGTGGGAAGAGTTTTACTTACTTCGTTCTGAGTGTGGGAAATATTAAAAAAAAAACGACGTGGGGTCCCCCCTCCCAGACCTCTTTAACCCCTTGTCCCCCATGCAGACTGGGATAGCCAGAATGCGGAGCACCGGCCGCGTGGGGCTCCGCACCCTGACTATACCAGCCCGCATGGTCCATGGATTGGGGGGTCTCGGAAGGGGAGGGGCAGCCAAGCTTTCCCCTCCCCCTCCGAGCCCTTGTCCAATCCAAGGACAAGGGGCTCTTCTCCACCTCCGATGGGCGGTGGAGGTGGAGGCCGCGATTTCCTGGGGGGAAGGTTCATGGTGGCATCTGGGAGTCCCCTTTAAAAAGGGGTCCCCCAGATGCCCACCCCCCCTCCCAGGAGAAATGAGTATAGAGGTACTTGTACCCCTTACCCATTTCCTTTAAGAGTTAAAAGTAAATAAACACACAGACACTTTGAAAAAGTATTTTAATTGAACAAAAAACATAACCACGAAAAAAGTCCTTTAATATTCTTAATTAACCATTAATACTTACCTGTCCCTTTAAAAGCCAGTTCCCACGCAATATCCTCGGAAATATACTAATCAGTTACAATGTAACAAAGCTATTACAATGTAACAACTTTGTTACTTTGTAACACCACCGCACCCGACGTCACTCGCCGCCACCGCCGCGTCTGCGCTGACCCGACAGAGCTCTGAGCTATATAGCTCAGAGCTCCCTAAGCATCTTTGTATTTGGGCTCCAAGGAGCCCCATTGGTCCTTAGCAGACCAATGGGGTTCCTTTAAATCAGAAGGAACCCCATTGGTCTGCTAAGGACCAATGGGGCTCCTTGGAGCCCAAATACAAAGATGCTAAGAGAGCTCTGAGCTATATAGCTCAGAGCTCTGTCGGGTCAGTGCGGGACGCTAAGTCCCCGCCGCCTCCCGCTGTCAGCCCCGCCCACATCTGTCACGCACATGTCACCCACATGTGGGTGACATGTGGGTGACATGTGGAAGAGGCGGGGAGGACAGCGGGAGGCGGCGGGGACTTAGCGTCCCGCACGGACCCGACAGAGCTCTGAGCTATATAGCTCAGAGCTCTGTCGGGTCAGTGCGGGACGCTAAGTCCCCGCCGCCTCCCGCTGTCAGCCCCGCCCACATCTGTCACGCACATGTCACCCACATGTGGGTGACATGTGGGTGACATGTGGAAGAGGCGGGGAGGACAGCGGGAGGCGGCGGGGACTTAGCGTCCCGCACGGACCCGACAGAGCTCTGAGCTATATAGCTCAGAGCTCTCTTAGCATCTTTGTATTTGGGCTCCAAGGAGCCCCATTGGTCCTTAGCAGACCAATGGGGTTCCTTCTGATTTAAAGGAACCCCATTGGTCTGCTAAGGACCAATGGGGCTCCTTGGAGCCCAAATACAAAGATGCTTAGGGAGCTCTGAGCTATATAGCTCAGAGCTCTGTCGGGTCAGCGCAGACGCGGCGGTGGCGGCGAGTGACGTCGGGTGCGGTGGTGTTACAAAGTAACAAAGTTGTTACATTGTAATAGCTTTGTTACATTGTAACTGATTAGTATATTTCCGAGGATATTGCGTGGGAACTGGCTTTTAAAGGGACAGGTAAGTATTAATGGTTAATTAAGAATATTAAAGGACTTTTTTCGTGGTTATGTTTTTTGTTCAATTAAAATACTTTTTCAAAGTGTCTGTGTGTTTATTTACTTTTAACTCTTAAAGGAAATGGGTAAGGGGTACAAGTACCTCTATACTCATTTCTCCTGGGAGGGGGGGTGGGCATCTGGGGGACCCCTTTTTAAAGGGGACTCCCAGATGCCACCATAAACCTTCCCCCCAGGAAATCGCGGCCTCCACCTCCACCGCCCATCGGAGGTGGAGAAGAGCCCCTTGTCCTTGGATTGGACAAGGGCTCGGAGGGGGAGGGGAAAGCTTGGCTGCCCCTCCCCTTCCGAGACCCCCCAATCCATGGACCATGCGGGCTGGTATAGTCAGGGTGCGGAGCCCCACGCGGCCGGTGCTCCGCATTCTGGCTATCCCAGTCTGCATGGGGGACAAGGGGTTAAAGAGGTCTGGGAGGGGGGACCCCACGTCGTTTTTTTTTTAATATTTCCCACACTCAGAACGAAGTAAGTAAAACTCTTCCCACTTGGGGGAATCTATGAAAATAAAACACTATTGTTACCTGTGCAAAAAAAACTGACATTTTCCGCATTTAAAAGACATTTTTGCCCTTGAAACTTAAAAATCGATTTTCTCAAAAACTATAAGGTCTTTTTGAAAAAATTTTTTTTCCTCTTATTCCCACTGATCCCCTTAATATACCCTGTAAATTTGGTGTTTCTAAATTTTAAGCAGGCTTTGCTATTAACCGTTAAAGTCGGCGGGTTTTTAAATGTATCTATTTTTCCTTTGAAACTTTAACATCGATTTTCTCAAAAACTATAAGGTCTTTTTGAAAAAAAAATTTTCCCTCTTATTCCTTCTGATCTCCTTAATATATTCTCCAAATTTGAGGCTCTTAGCACTTAAGGGGGCTTTGCTATTAACCCTTAAAGTCGGCGGCTACCTAACATTGATCCATGCGTCAACTTTTCCGCTTGGCAGCATGACCTTACGCATTAATTGCTAGTAGGAATTTACGCGTAAGCCTATAACGTAACAACTTGAATTACGGTATTCTTACGCGTAATTGCGTAAGGGCAATGCGTAATTACAGACATGTACCGAAATTGAATTTCTATGCCGTAAGCGTAATTTCATAATGCGTAATAGCGTAAAATTACGCGTAATGATCCGTAAGCGTAGCTTTTTCCATTACGATCAGCACTGATATAATCCCACCGCTGCTAACTAAACCTAAGGTAACAGCTAGGATTTTCCTGGCTCAGGTTGCTGACCTGTCCACTAACTGCTAGCAATAATTCTTGCACAATAATTGGTTTAGAACATATAAACTTTAGATGCTTCTCTCCAGGATGTCCCAGACCTCAACTCTTTTTGGACTTTAGGCCATCCTGATCTAATGGACTGGGCTCTTTTAGTCAGGTCAACATGCTGTAATTATAACGAAATGTTTTATATGTGTATCTAGATTTCTCTTCCAACTTATTCCTGGAGAGGCTAATTTAGGCTGAATTATGTTCACCAATTGTTTGAATCTTTGTTATTATATTCTCTATCCCTTTTGGGATTGTTTGTAACTATCTTGCTATCTTCAATAAAACCGATTGAAACTAAAAAAAAAATACTGAAAAATTACACCTATATTTTCAAACAATATATTGTCGCCAAACATTGTGATAGGGACATAATTTAAATGGTTAATACCCAGGACAAATAGGCAAATAAAATGTGTAGATTTTATCCACATAAGTACATTTTATTTTAAAACCATAATGGCCGAAACCTGAGACATAATGAATTTTTCTTATTTTTCCCATTAAAATGCATTTAGAATAAAATAATTCTTAGCAAATGTACTACCCGCAGAAAGCCTAATTGGTGACGAAATAAAAAAAAAAAAGGTACAGATCATTTTGTTGTGATAAGTAGTATTAAAGTTATTGGCAAATAAAAGGGAGGAGCGCTCTGGTACATCAGGATAAAAAGCCCTTGGGGTGAAGTGGTCAATAGAATAGACTGTGTAGTTAGGCTCTCATACATCCTACATGGAGGTGGTAAAATTGGTCTTTGATGTTCCATTTTCCAAAGACTTTTATATCGTGTGTATCTAGCTTTAGGAATTCTGCAATTCTCTGACTCCTGTTAAATTCACATTTTCTCCTAAGTTTTCTTCTTGGTGATATTTATAACATTTTATTATTAAAGTGCTTTTTAAGTAACCAGCAAGCAAGAAAATACTTAGAAGAATAAAAAAAACCAGAAGATGAAAAATTGTTTCTCTAGGAGGACATAACTTAAAGCGGAACTGAAATAAACAACAATAAAAAAATAAGAGTTAAACTTACCTGGTGCTTCTGCCAGCCCCCTGCAGCCGACCTGTGCCCTCGATGTCCTGGACCGATCCTCCGTTCCCCTGCCGCAGCTAACTTTCCTTCACACAGTGGAAGCCGACTTCTAAGTTGACCTACACTGCACCCGGTCACTAGTATACTAGTACTCGTTCCTGGCCGGAGGGAATCAGGAGGACATTGTGGGCACATGATGATTCAGGGGGCTGCAAGAAGCCCCAGGTAAGTTAAAAATAATTTTTTAAGGGCTCGTTTCCACTATCGCGTCCAACGCATGCTGATTCGCACATGTAATGCAAGTGGATGGGCCTGTTTCCACTGTAGCATTGTTGAGGTGCGTTTTTTTCAGCAGTGAAAAAACGCACAAAAGAGCAGCAGAATTCGCCTGCGAGTGGAATGAATGCGAATCGCATGCAAGGTATTTAATAGGGAAATTGCATGCGATTTGCCCATGCGTTTTTGCCGCGAATTCGCATAGGTACCAATGTAAATTCACACAGGCAGTGACATGGTTAAAATCGCATGTACCCTCACCTATGTGGAATCGCATGCGAAATTGCGGCAAAATCCGCATCGGGAAACGCATCCGCATGCGATTTCATCAGCGGTGGAAACCAGGTGATTCCGCACCGCAATAGTGGAAACAAGCCCTAAGACTTAAAGGAATACTATTGATGTATGCATTTATTTTTAAATGCTGTATGTTGTAGCACACATTAGGACAAGTACTAGGAGCAATTTGACTCCTCACACAGCTGTTCCTCTAATACTGTTTGCTCCCAGAGGGCTAGACCATGTCTCTGCACAGGGGAGTTGCTATCAACGCCTCAGTTTATAGTTTATCACCTTGCTGAAAGAATCTTATTGATATGGTGGTAAGGGGTTAAAGATTCTAGCAATGTGTGTTTATTATCTTTGCTTCTCTTGACTGATAAAGATACTATTTAATGCTAATTGTAAACAGTGTTCTGCCCCTCTCAGCAGCTTGTAAAGTGGATGCAGCCTGGAGTGAATCATCATCACAAGCAGGCAGCCAGGCAACCAGTCTGAGGGCCCGTTTCCACTAGAGCGAATCCGCATGCGTTGTCTGCATGCGGATTCGCATAACTAATACAAGTGGATGAGACTGTTTCCACTTGTCAGTTTTTTGGTGCGTTTTTCTGTGCAGGATTTTTCTGCACGGTAGGGCCTGCAGAATTCGCCTGCGTGTGGAATGCAGGCGATTCGCAGGCAATGTATTTAATAGGGGAAAACGCACATGTGTTTACTAAAACGAATGTACATTGAGCCAGGCAGTGACATGGTTAAAATCGCTGATAGCCTGCCTATGCGAAATCGCATGCGAAATCGCGGCAAAAATCGCATGCGGAATCGCATCCGCATGCGATTTTGTCAGTGGTGGAATCCCAGCGATTCGCACCGCACTAGTGGAAACGGGCCCTAAACACATACTAGTGTTATAGCTAGTTATATTCCAGCAATATTACAGCTCATTTAGTTACCTGTTACCACCTCAGATCAGCCTGTTTCTCCTCATGTCTCCTGCATGCTGTGAGTGACACAGTGAAATATATTTGTGAGCTGTGTGAGAAATGAATTTATAAGCAGGGATAGAGGGAGAGACCTGGGTGAATAAATAAAGTGCCCCTAGCACTAGTGGTAATGTGTACACTAATATAGAGTATAAAAAAAAAAGTTGTTTCAGTCGATAGTATACCTTTAAATATTCCTTTAAAGTACCCCTGAACCAGTTTTTAAATATATTCTGTTAATGCTGCTTTAGTTGTCCTTCATGTCCCTCGCTTTGCTAGCCGTGGATTATGGACAGGGAGGAAGTGTCAGTTCTTCCGTCTCTCTGTCCGTCCTTGGTCCTGCCCCCTCCACTCGCTGCTTATAGTTTATTAAAAGTGTTACAGCACTTAGCGTGCAGGGGAGCTGCACTGTGTGTAGTCTTGTGTAATTGAAGTCGGAACGATAGTGTACTTATAGATGTATTAGTACACTATCGTTCCGACTTCAATTATGCAAGATGACACACAGCATAGCTCCCCATGCGCTGCAACACTTGTCAGGAACTATAAGTGGCGAGTGGAGGGGGCGGATCTAAGGACGTGCGGAGAGGCGGAAGAACGGACACTTCCTCCCTGCCCATAATCAACGTTTGCTCAGTCGAATATTATGGCTGAACAGAACGGGGCACACAGGGGGTGCTGGAGGGGAGGAAGGTGCTGTGCATATGTCACATATGTCACCACAAGTGAGAGCAGCATTAAAAGTATGTACGGTAATTTAATAACCGGCCCAGGGGTACTTTAAGTATCGTTTGAAAATATTTTAACATTTCAGTGCAAGTACAGTAAGGCCTCTTGCCCCCTTACATTCTGCTAGCAACACAGATGGGTGTCATATATAGTACGTATGACACATGTTGCCAGTCCCATGAATTTAAAATGAATGGGATTTCAGTGCATTGCACAAAATTGCATGAAAACGTGTGTCAGGTTGTGGTGCGGAATCTCCAAAAGAGGCACCATAGTGACAAATACTAGAATGTAGTACATTATTTAGGACACCCACTGGTTGTAGCATCAGAAACACTTCCTATATTTGTATGTGCTTTGGGTCCTATGGGGAAAAAAGTGCTTTACAAATGTTTTGTTGTTGTATTTTGATATGTAGCCCTCCTACATATGTAGCCTTCCAGTGAGCGCTCATCATCCCCCCTCCACACTTGTGTGAAATCTGGACAGAGCACTAAACAAACATTCCACAGAGCTGCACCTGACAGGATTAAAGAGGTCGCCATCTGTGATCAATTTCAGAATGTAAGGGCTGGTGCACACCAAGCGTTTCTGGTAGCATTTTAAAAACCGCTGCCGCCTGTGAAAACGCTTGGCTAATGTATCTCAATGGGATGGTGCACATCAGCGGTTTGAGGTTTTTAGGAAACCGCAAACGTGGGTCCTGCAGCATTTTTGCCGTTTGCAGATGCATTTCTGCCTCAATGTAAAGTATAGGAAAAGCTCAAACCGCTCTGAAAAACGCTAGATCAGATCAGAGAGTTTTTTCAGGCGTTTTTGTTACAGAAGCTGTTCAGTAACAGCTTTACTGTAACAATATATGAAATCTGCTACACAAAAATGCTCCCAAAACGCTAAGCATGTTTAGAAAACCTCTCTATACATGCCTAGAATCACTCTGAAATCTGCTTCAAAAACCTCCAGTGTTTTGCGGATCTGCTAGAGGTTTTTGGTGTGCACTGGGCCTCAGTCAGGATTAGGAAAGATTTTACAATGGGCAAACACTGATACATAAATATAAATAAATATAATATACATTATAGCGGTGGCTGGATAGTGTAATGGTTAAGGGCTCTGCCTCTGACACAGGAGACCTGGGTTCAAATCTCGGCTCTGCCTGTTCAGTAAGCCAGCACCTATTCAGTAGGAGACCTTGGGCAAGACTCCCTAACACTGCTACTGCCTATAGAGCGCGTCCTAGTGGCTGCAGCTCTTTGTGTTTGTTAAATAAGTATAAATAATTTATAAATGAATATTGTAAAAAATAAGCAAATTTATCGGTTTAATTTATTTTCATTACAGTTCCTCTTTAATGTCCATGTGCAGTGTTCTTTATTTGTCCCCAGTAAACACATTAGTTCAGTAGGCAGTCTTGCAAGTCTAATTTATTATTATGAACCAGAACAGTAAATCAGTGAAGAATGGACATTATGATTGCTTTTGCAAGTGAATAAAATAGCCATATAGATTTTGAAAGAGAAATTAATTCACAGAAAGTATTGATTAATTTTCCTGTTGTTCCTCTGTAAAATCATTGCATGAGTCTGAAAAATAAACAAATAATGGGTTTGAATTTTGTTGTATAACAAACACAACAAATAGACAAAGTTAATATTGATAGTAAATGCACAAGGACACACCAGCACTAAAAAGGAGACCAGATGTTTTTTATATTTTTTTACAAATGCAATTAAAACCTTTTAAAGCAGACCTGAACAGAACTGCCTCAATGCTCTAAAAGATATGCAACAGCATAATAACCTATAAAGAAAAACATTTCTTTGTTACAGCTGATAAAAAATCCTACGATAAATCTACATTGTTTCTACTTCCTGCTTTCATGGAAGCAGATATATTGTTAACATCCTGTGCTTTCAAATGAGCTTATCTGCCATGGCAGTCAGCTGACAGGAGAGAGATCAAATTACAACCAAAAAAGGCAGTGGTGGTTTGGCACTTGCATTTCCGTGTGTAAAAGTTAACTTTAATTGTTCCAGTTAAAAGTAACAACAATTGCTGTGCACATAGACACATACAATTCCTACTCGATCTTGACTGGCTGTGGGGTGAAGTGGGAGTGGTGGTAAGCCTGACGACCGTTTCTCTCTATTGAGTGTCCTCAGAGGCTCTGTACACGCTGCCGCGTCCGTTCTGGACATTTAAATATGGGGGATATCCCCTCTCGCATAGTGCGCATCTGCCGCCGCCCGCTCGGCTTCCTGGAGTAGGATACAACAATGCCGTCACTTCCGCACCAGGCAGTCCTTGCTTTCTACCTTGGTACCGCTGCATTGTGCATGGAAATATTTTTCCATGCGTGCAGCAGCAAAAAAAAAACAGACGCTAGATGGTGCCAAAACTTAGGAAAACAATACTGACTAGCAACAACAGAGGATTCCTGTCTATATGTGAGAACAGCATTATTTAAACTCTAGAGGAGGAATACATATGAAAAAAACATATAAACATATCATTTCTTAGAAATAGGATATAGAAGGGGAGTAACTCCTCTTAATCCATAGCAATAACATGGAATATTTTTCAGGGTATTTTTCAGAATCTAGAGAACATAATTTATTGTGGCATTAAATTTACCTATCACAGATGATAGAAAATTAGACAGACTAAACTTAAACACACACAGGGTGCATTTCTTTGTTTTCCTTCTGTCCTGTGCAAGAGTTCAGGTCCACTTTAACTTACTGAACAAGGCACTGAATTTTGCGGCTTGATAGGCAAAATTGGGCGCATGGCGGTGGGCGCCTCAGAACGATGATTTTCCCTTCCTTGCCGCAAATCCTGGCTTTTAGAATAGCCACAATATGCGCTATAATGGTAAATTTCGGCGCCAGATTAGCGGCAAGAGGAAGCGATTTTGGCACACTGGTTTACAGAACTATTTTTTTTTCTGAAAGCCTGCCAGCCGAAATTACCCCGTTCTGCCGCTAATCGGGCACCTCTGGATGCCGAGATTTACCTTCATAGCCGCATATTGCGACTTTGTGGAAGTGGGGGGGTTAGCTTTAGGAGAGGGATTTTAGGTTTTGCGCCACTGGGAGGGAAGTGTTAAGTTTAGGCACCACCAAGGGGAGGGGTATCTTCAGGTTAGGCACCACAAGGAGGGATCTTAGGGTTAGGCACCACCAGGGGGATCTTAAGGTTAGGCACCACCAAGGGGAGGGGGTCCTTAGCGTTTTCCACCACCATCGCGGGCCTTAGAGTTAGGCACTACCAGGAGGGGGGCTTAGGGTTAGGCACCACCAGGGAGGGGTCTTAGGGTTAGGCACCACCATTGGGGAGTCTTAGGGTTATGCAGAACTGGGGTGGGGTCTTAAGGTTAGGCTCCACTGGGGGGATCTTAGGGTTAGGCACCACCAGGGGGGATCTTAGGGTTAGGCACCACCAGGTAAGGGTTCTGTGTGAGAGCAGGGTTAGGTTTAGCTATAGTAAAATACAGGTAATTTTACCCTTATTTTACTATCAAAATGCAGTAGAATATCTAAGTTTAGCGATATTTTCTTAGAGGTAATCCCCTGTGCCCTATTTTCCAGGTGCTTTTTTCATGTATGCCTTCCAATATTCCCCTGGCTCAAGAAACCCAGTCAGAGTTAATAGTGTCTGTCAATGGGTAACAGCATTAAGTACAGCCTGATATGCCATAGCAAATTCTTTTTGCCACATCAATTTTAACCTGCTGAAACTGCTTGATTTTGATATTACCTGTTTATTCAGTAAAAGTGGTTATCCAGGCATAAATATAAAAACATTTAGTTTTTTCAGTCCCCACTTTGCAACTATGCAGGTGGTAGTTGGAATATGCATCAAGTTCAACCCATGAGACTTCCTCTAATTATGCACTAACCAAAATGATTGATTCAAATAGTGTTGATTTGGGGAAATTAGGAATTGAGCTTAGTTCTCTCTGTTTCTGTCTCTTACCTCAAGGTTTTCACTAGCAATCAGTCAGAGAAGGAATGAATTTGGGTGGGGCCAGAGAGGCAGTGAGGAGAGTTTAACTTCCTCTAGATCACAGGTCTCAAACTCCAGTCCTCAAGGGCCATCGTCATGCCAGTGTTTAGGATGGACTGAGAAATCAAGAAATGTGTTCTACTTGATGAACCACACCTTTTCTGATTCAGTCCCATCAATTAATGTAACCACTTTATCCACCACTACAATATATCTACGTCCTCTGTGACTTAATTTAAGCCACAATGCCATAGATATACATCTTGTAGCTGAAGCACAGCTGTGCATGATTGGGCATTACTCCTGTGCACACCTCCGGCACTATCTGCTGCAGCACTAATTGGTTAAAGGGTATGTATGTTCCCTGAGCCAATACGACTGATTTTTACCATTAAAAATACTTTTATTTTCTCAGTTCATAGAGAAAAATACACACTGTAGCATTATTTCAGAATCAAATATCCTCACCATAAATTGTAACAGGAACATAGCCTAAGTTTGGTGATAAACGGTAGAAAGAGCCAAACAAATGTTGTGTTTTGTCTACAGTAGTGCTTTTTATTTTTCAACTGGAATTGGTAAAACTGAGAAATAATGTTTCCTATTTTTTTCCTCCTTGTCCCATAAAAATGCATAGAAAACAAAATATTTTGAAGGAAAAGTGCCATACAATGAAAGCCTAGTTTTTCTTAATAAACCCCCCCCCCCAAAAAAAAAACAAAATAAAATATAAATATAGTTTTGGTGTACGTATGTATTAAGGCCTCTTTCACACCAAGACGTTGCGTTTTAGGGGATGTTAAGATCGCATAACGTGCCCCTAACGCAAGGCATGGTGGTGTTGAAGTTGGACGTCAGATTGAGCCGCGTTATGCGGCTCTTGGTGCGCTATTTTCGTTCTATCTATACTGATAGAACAGCCGCTCCAGGATAGTGATGGGAAGTCCGGATCTTTTCAAGAATTCGGATGATTCGAATCGGATCATTGAAAAGATCTTTGAACCGAATCATTTGAATCATTTTACTAGGGAAGCAGACTGGGGTGAAATGACTAGCAGGACAGGACTTTCCCTGCACTGTACATTCTGTATGTTCCTGTTTCTTCCAGACAGACATCCACTGTGAACCGAATCGTTCATTGTAATGATTCGGATGATTCGACTCACAAAGATCCAGATCAAATGAACGATTCATTCATGATCCAGACAACACTTTGGGCTTGATTCACAAAGACTTTTGGGCGTGATAAGCATTGCACTAAGTAGGTTAGCACCACTTTGAGGGAAAAATCTTCGCGCAAAGTCCGGTGCACGAAACGTCGCATAGGGTTTAATGGCATTGCACGCATAAACTTTGCGCGCATAAAACTTTGCGCGCAAGTGTATTTTATAAACTGAGTTTAGGCGTGATAATGGGCTAACAGGTAGCACGGCTTTGTGAATCAAGCCCAATGAGTCCAGGTTACGTCACCACAGTCTAGTGAATATTAATTAGCCATGTGGGTAGTCACTGAGCATGTGCAAGCAGTCTAACGCAGCTAAATCCCAGTAAAACGCACAGCATGCTGCACTTTCCCAGAACGTGCAGCGTTACAGTGTAACGCAACGTGGGCTGCGTTACAGGCTGCTCTAACGTGCGCCTGTAACGTCCCACTGTGAAAGCAGCCTAAATTATTGCTGAGTTAATAAGGACATAGCTAAAATGTAAAAAACTGCTCTAGTCCATAAGGGGAAAAAAGGTTTTGATGATTTCCAATTAAAAACACAATTTGCCTAATTGTGGTCTTTATCTTCTGCGTATACTTTTTGAATAATTCAAGAAGAGCAGAGATCAGGTTTTATGACTCCATTGGCAGCATGCCTTTTGCAGGCAGGGGACTTAGCAAATACCAAAACCGTATGCTGAGCACATTATTCAGGCACCTGGAATTTTTAAAAGCAAATAAAACTGTTGATGGCATGCCACACTGTCAGCAATCATGAAGCTGTGGGTGTCTATCATAAGGTGCCCATTAACGGTACAATTTTTCCTTCAGATTCAATCTTTTGATGCGTTTGTTATGATGATGATATGTTTGCTATGTACAGAAAACTGCGGCGTGAGTGACACAAATTGACGTCAAATGATTATTTGTTCATTGGATTTTATAATCAAATCAAAATTTAAAACCATCTTAAATCTTTTCATTAATTGGAAAAATCCATAATTGCCTTCCGATTAGTTATGAGCATTCAAATCATGTCAAAAGATCGAATCTAAAGCTGGCCACTAACGGTCCAATTTCTAGCGAAAAATCGTTCGAGCGATCAGAAATTCTGATCGGATTGGTTGTAAATAATCTCCATTGGTGGACACAATCGATTATGAACGAGTGAAAAAAATGTCGCCCAAATGAATTTTCGTCCAACGAAAATTTGGATTTTCTTGGTGGTCGTGATAGATAGGAAGCAATGATTGGTTAGTTGATGGTGTAGTGAACGATTTTTCGTCCGATCAGAATTTCTGATCGCTCGAACGATTTTTCGCTAGAAATTGGACCGTTAGTGGCCAGCTTAAGGGAAAAGTTGTTATACAGAACAGACCAGCCAACAGCTTGGCCAAAACCTCTGAGTGGCTTACATGCGGTGTCATGTGTACTGTATAAATGATAAGCCTTCAGCAGTATTAATGAGGGATTCAATCATTCTTGCTCTGAGCAAAGATTATCTCTATTTAGCTCTATCACTATTTTCTTTTTTTTTTTTAAAGTATCCACACTTATGGATATATAGTGATCAGTACCTGGTAAATGTATTTCTTACCTGTGCCGAGTGATAGCCATCTGTATAATGATTAGATTATACCACCACCTAATAATCCACCAAGAAGTGAGTGAACAATGCTTAGAATACCTCCGGGAAGGCCACCAATCACACTAGTCTATATATAATATAAGGAGGAAAAAACACTGTAAAGTTTAATCATGCTATTAGGATTGAATCTATTATTATTTCATTCATTGAGCATTTGAAAGCCAAGTTAGAACTAAAATAATATATAAAAGGATGGTAAGTGAGTATTAACCACTTCGGTACCAGCAGCCTCGGCCCCCTTAAGGACCAGAGGCTGCTGGTACACTAAAACGCGCATGCCGACAAATCGCCGCAATAATCTGTCGCTCCCGCCGGTCACGCCGCTCTGTCCCCGCCGCAGGCTGCTCTCTCTGCCGTCTCTATGATGGTAGAGTGTTGTGCGCCGGTCAGGAGCCGCTTTCATTGGCTCCTGACTCTGTCACTCAATGTAAGCCAATGGGATTGGCTTACAGTAATGACAGGGCTAGGAGCCAATGAAAACGGCTCCTGCCCGGCTCACAGTGCTCTGCCATCATAGAGGCGGCAGGGCAGCACATTGCGGCGGGTAGAAAGCAGCGGGAACGGGCGGGGACACGCAGCGAATGGGACGTAGAGTTTACGTCCGGTCAGAACCGCAACGCCACCCGCCCGATGTAGATTTGTACTGCGTCGGTCCAAAGTTGGTTAACCGTGCAAGGCTGCTTGATACTGCTTGCAGTCTGTTTTCTGAGTACATGTACATGCCACACATTACATTGTGGTCTATGGCGGCACCACAAATTCTGGATTGCTCTATGTACCATAATTACCTCCTTCCCTGTTTTTGCTTCCAGGCCAATATAAAACTAGTTTTTCATGTTAGTTTACTCCTAGGTGAAACATACTTTGTTTTCAAACATTATCAATATAATTGCCACAAGCAAACAACATAATCAAAATAATTTTGACAGTACTTTTTCTTTTTCTTTGTAATTTTCCTGAAAAGTTATTTTAAAGAGAAAATAGAAGATTATCTCCTAGGAGAAAACTCAGAAAAAAAATAAATGGCCCTAGTCATACTGCCACAGCAGAGAGGGACAATCAGGTGTTACCACATTGCCATTTTCAGCTGTACATATAAACATATAATTTACTGTAATAAAAACAAATGCCTGCACCACCACTCTACTCACAAGCCTCTTTAACTCTGTGTCACTCATGCAGGCTGGTATAGCCAGAATTAGGAACCTGGACCACATGGGGTTCCTCACCCTGAGCTATACGAAGTCCATGAAATAGGGGCTTCTGGAAGCGTGGGCCAGTGCAGACTGCCGCTCTCCCACAATGCTCTTGTCATATCATGGAAAAATGAGATCTCATGTTATGAATGCTGAATCAGGCTATTGATACTCCCAACAGATCATTTACTTTTGGGTCATATTTTTGTAAAGCAGATGTTACAATGAATATATACATGGATGATCCAAATGTATGTAATGAGAAGAAGATAGGTAGGCACCAAATGCACTGTTATTTATTCACTGGTAGTAGAATGAGTAGTGTGTTCACCAACAGCAACAATTTTCAAGTATGCAAAGCAAAAGTAGCACAAGTGGGGCACCTATACACTTTAGATTAGTTTAATGATTGACAGTATGTTAATACAAAGACAGCCAGTTTATTCTGAAGCCATGGCCTCAGTTAGTTTTTCCAGCCACAAATGGTGCCTGCTTGGTGCAGTTATGCAAGCAGGGCCGGATTTAGGGCAAGGCCACCTAGGCCATGGCCTAGGGCACCTCAGGAGCAAGGGTACCAAAGCAGCAGGCTAAACTGGTGCAGCATTTGCAAGCTTGCAAATGCTACAATGCAGGGAGATCAGGCGAGCGCCGTACCGCAGTACTCCGCTGCTGGCTGCCTGTGCAGCCGCCACCTTGCTCTCTGTGCACGTTTGCATTGTGGCCGGCAGATATGGAATTGGGCAGCATTGGAGACAGATGGGAACAGGAAGCTTCTGCACTGGAAATAAGCGAATAAATGAGTGACACTGATGGCTGCTGCTGTGTGAAGGCGAACTAACTGCCTATACAGAAAGAAGGGGGGGGGGAGGAGGGATTAAGGGAGTCATCTCGCTACCTATACTGAAGGAGGGCGGCTGGTGACAGTGGCCTTGGGCGGTAAAGAATACAAATCCGGCCCTGTATGCAAGCCCTTTAGCATGGAAAGGATAAGTGGCGGTGCATTTGGGAAGCTGTGGTACCCAGCTTTAAGCACTGCAGAGCCCACAAACAGCCTAAGGCCTGAAGCTTTCTGGCATTGCTTTTGCAATGCTGGATGATCACCGATGATCAGCGAAGCATTGCAACAGTGGAACCCTGTGGGGGTGGGGGTCCACTTGCAGTGCTGCAATTGCAAAGCAGTTGCAAATCACTGCATGCAGCATGTTGGGAGCGATCCTGGAGTGATCCCACAAATGTCTGAAGAGCTAAATCGTGATTGCTCTGAGAATTGCGGTAAAAATCACAACCTCACGGGCATACAGCAGTGTATGTGCTTTCAACGTCTTGTGCCAGTTGGTTTAGACTCCCGGATGGTTGAGCTCTGGATAGCTGAGGCATTACTGCATTCAAAAGTAAAGCTTCCGGTTTCCTACTGTTGCTTGTTCAATGAAATGTGCAAAAACTTGTGCAACCTTTCTATAAATAGGATGTTTCATTGCGGACATTTGGGTATACATTTTGCATGTTTGCATTCTTTCTTCAAACACGAAATTAAGGAATTTAGATATTCTTTAGGAAGGCTTTTAGCTTTAGCTATAAAAACTTCACTTTATTCTAAGCTTTTCATTGTGGTAAGATTTCCATTTTGGGCTATAAACAGTAACATGTACTGTATGGAAAAACAAAAGTTATTGCTAAATATTTGTGCCTTTCTAACCTCTCCATGTGAATTTTATAGGGAAAGGTTATTTCACACCCCCTTTTTACATAAATAACAATTTTATGATTTTTAAAGGGTTTAATGCTGGGGATACACGGTACGTTCCTGTACCGTGTATCGACCAGCTGATAATATTCAGCTGGCCCGATCATGCCGCTCGACCCGCGCCCGCTCGATTCCCGCCGGCGGACAATGGTAGGGAATCGAGCGGCTGATAAGGACCGCCGGCGGGGACGGGCGGGAAGCGATCCGCGCGGACGAGCGGGGACATGGCTGGAGTCGATCCGGCGACTAATCGGCCGCCAGATCGACCCGTCTATGCCCAGCATAACACCTGGTCCTAATCTAATGGGGCTGACATGGCTGGAGACATTTACCACCTTGAGAGACAGAGTGTCTTCAAAAGACTCCAGGAATATCATCACCTGATTTAATTATCTCTGTGGGGAGCTATTGTAATGTGTACAGCAGTGTATTCCAGGTGCTGGACCTAATTGTGTTATGTAGATAAGATAAACGGTTTAACCTTGTATAGTGAGTACCACATGGTTGGGATGGGCAATTATTCCCAAAGGTGGGGGCTCTGCTGTTGTGTATAAATTGTCTTGTTTGACTTAATAAAGTGAGTGACTGTTTGGAATCACAGAAGTTCAGAGTGCTGTCTCTTGCTTCTGTGTGGGCTTGCTTAATGACATTGGTTCTGCCCAATGCATAGGTTTATTCCAGTACTGTCCTGCAGCTGAGTTGGTTCCTGAGGTTCTGGAAGCATTGTCTTGGCGGAGGGGCCCGGGTTGGGGTCTAACAAGCGGTTCCGTCACATGTACAATTTCTATTGATCGAGCAGAATAGAACATTATCAATTTTACCCAATCTGATAATATAAGTGAATTGAATGGCCGATCATGCAAGAAAATCAAGTAATGGATGGGCAACTTAACATTTTCAAAAGGACATTATCAATGGCAACTGTTTGTTTCTGATATGGGCATCTTTTAAAAACTTGTTTCTGATATGGGCATCTTTTAAAAACTCAGAAAACCCAAAAACATAGAAAAACAAATGCTTCAAGTAATTTGTAACTGCTAGTCTGTAAAAATACCAGTCACACAGTAATAAGTAAAGACTAGAGTTGACTTGATACTTTTTCCCAAAGAATAAAAAACAGCATGTGTTCCAGGAAATGTGGACTTAGGATTGTTACTACTGCTTTGTGGAAATAATTAGTAGCTGAAATAGAAAAAATTTAGAGCAGTGAAACACCTTCATTTTAAAATAGCTTTTTATTATCAATGCGGTTACTAGTGTAAAGGTGCTCTCTGTTGAAACAAATCTACTAGGGCTATATTTGTAGGACAGAGGCACCAAAAAAGTATAACATGAATTAAAAACATGGGGGAAAGGGGGTAGTGGTGGGCTTACCTCCCACAGAAGACTCAATAGATCTGAGTCAGTACAAGATAATCATTTATTGCTCAAAAAAGTGCTGCAACACGTTTCATGGGTCCACAACACACTGCATCAGGCAAATAAAATAGGAGCTAACTTTTAGTCTGTTGGTAAGGGCTAAGAGCACTAAACTGGTTGTTGAAAAAGGCAATAGGGGGTTATGGATATTTACATACCTGTGATGGTAGAGGGGACTACAAAAACAGAAAGTTCTCATTTTGAGCAGCTTCGTGAGGCTGCAATTGCTTGCTTACTACTGCTAATCTACTAACTCTTCAATAGCCCACACTATGTTCCAGTGTGGACTGCGTAAGGCCCCTTTTACATAGAAGGCTGAAGGTGGGGAATTTACTGCCTGTCAGCTTCTCCTATTTACCTGTAAGGCCGTTGCTAGCACTTGTAATCGGTGTTGAAAACCCACCAAAACTGAGCGCCACTATGGCCTAACTCAGGTGCAACATGTAGTGGTTTTTTGCCACTGCGTGTAAAAAATGATGACATGTGTGGGGTTCCTAATGCTGCAGTTCATCTGCATAATATTGTAGCTGGAAGTAGCTTGTGACCAGCAGCCGGAAGGCTAAACTGCCCGACAAGTGCGTAGTTCAGCTTCCTGTGTAAATGGGGCCTTTGGGTTATTATTATTTTCAACTAAAAACACACATTTACACTTGGTTTTAAATCTAGAATTTCTTTTTTTTTTTTATTACCGGTAAATGAGATTAGAAAGAATAAATTATATTATGCAACACATTCTATGTTATTCTGCTATTTATTTTGCATTTGCAACTATTTCCACATATTGAAGGAACTTACCGCTGCGCAGCGTATAGCATCTATAAGTGTCTCCATTGGCGCATCAAGTTTAGCAGCTAATTCGACGTTATTAGTCTAAAGAAAATAAGAAAATACAGTTATAAAAACAGAAAATATGTATGATAATGCCTATACAACATGTGTGTATATTTATTAACCCAATGGCAACTTCAAATGATATGCTTCGTTCGAAGCTGCTTTGTGCAGTGACAGCTTCTATCCTGCGTAGCAGTAAGAAATTACCTGCCCGAGTGACAGGCAGCTGACAGGGCCAATCAAAGTGCAGAAATCTCGTACTTTGAAGCTACTGGACCCGCCGGGCTCTGGGCAGGTTTAGTGGAGCGCTTGTTATGTGTAACAAAGCGCACTTTACACTCTCTGAGCATGGCATAATTTCACTGCGCATGCTATGGCTGTATAGTGTGTGCAGGGGATTATAACACTTCCTACTGTCATTACGCTGCACTGCTGTAGCAGCGCAGCTTAGTGAATCAAGCCCATGGTTTTCTGGATCACGATCACATGTCATATCATGTGATCGGAACTGAGAAGACCTGCTGGAAGTACTTCACAGCCCCGGCCATCTGGACAGGTATGTATTAGAGCTCCCTGCCGCCACACCTACCCTGCTGAGCTCGCCAGGCTGGGAAGGCCCACTTCCCCATGGGAAGGAAAAAGTTGGCCCTGCAGCCAAATAAAGTTTTACTTTGTTTGGCTGATGAAGAGTTAATACATTCTCTGTGAAGCCCTGCGTAAATAAAAAAAAAATTCTGGATCTCTGTATGTAAAATCCTTACTCCAATAAGACACTAAGGTGAGACTGCTTCCATTGTACTCAAACTTGAAGAAAAAATCCAAAAGCTTTTCCCTTAGTTATATCAATTACTACTTTAAATATTTTAATGTTGGTTTTCTTTTCTTATACGAAGAGGGAAGGAGACCACATACGGTAGGTGCCTGATGGTATTACTTGAGCCCCTCTGTTGGAAGGAGAGCAATGGCTACAGAGCTAGATCAGTTTAATATTTCTATAAAGCAGCCTGCTCACTCAAGTTTATAGACAATTGCAAAAAAAAATAAATAAAAATGTTTTATTGACATGCATACCGCAAAATCTTGGTTGTCAAAAGTCATGGGGCTGAACAAAACAAGTGCAAAAAGCATATAAATACAATCCCTTTAATGCTTTCTGCACACTGCAAATCCGTTTTGCGTTTCCGATTTGCAATTCCGATTTTGCCTGAATGCAATCAACAGAAAGATGGAGGCAAAAACGCAGCATGCAGTAACGATTAAAAATCAGAATCGGATGTAAAAACTGATTAAAAATCGGAATCAGAGTTGCATGCAGTGTGCAGGGAGCCTAATGCTGGGTACACACAATATAATTTTCTGGCAGATTTACATTGATTTTTTTTGCAACATGTCCGATCTGAATTTTGATCGATTTTCTGAATGATTTCCGTTCACTTTTATAGAAATTGTTTGGAAAATTGATCCAAATTCAGATCGAACTTGTTGGAAAAAATCGATCTGGCAGGTAAATTTGCCAGAAAATTGTGTCGTGTGTACCTAGCATTTCTGACTCCAGATAATGCTAATCAGCACTTTACATTGCATTTACCCCAGCAGGTGCCCTCACTAATCCATTGGAACACATTTCAGTTGTAATAGAGCAGCCAAATACCTATATTGATTCAGTCTGGTCACAAGATCTCACTTCAGTCAGATGATGCCATCTTAAAGGATACCCAAGGTGAGATGTGACATGATGAGATAGCCATATGTACAATGCCTACCTCACAAATAACTATGCTGTGTTCCTTTTTTTCTTACTCTGCCTGAAAGAGTTAAATATCAGGTATGTAAGTGGCTGACTCAGTCCTGACTCAGACAGGAAGTGACTACAGTGTGACCCTCACTGATAAGACATTTCAACTATAAAACACTTTCCTAGCAGAACATGGCTTCTGAGAGCAGGAAAGAGATAAAAAGGGCCAATAGTTCATAGATTTTAGCTCTGGCATTCTTCAATGAATGTGTTATTGAGAAAACACAACAAAACAGTTAAAACTTAAAAAGTAGATTTAAACCTTGGGATATCTTTAAAAAAGTCATTTTTAGGAGAAGGAAGGTAGATACAATTGTTTATTTTATTAGTTTATTTTCACTTCGGGTGTCCTTTAAGCCTCATCTACACGGTACAATTTTCCGTCAGATCGGATCAACTAGACAGATCTATTAGGTTCCCACCAGTCCAATCGGATTGCATTAGATTTTGCAATAGATTTTGGGTACTTATCAAAGCAAAATCTATTGCAAAATTAATCTGAAACAATTTGGACATCTACAACACGATGCAATTTCTTATTAGATTTATCTAATAGATCTGTCTATTTGATGGAAAATTGTACCATGTAGATGAGGCTTGAAAGAGTGGGCCCTACATGTTCAGCCAACAGCCAGTCACTGCATCTGTTTCAGACTGAGAACAGAGCTGGGTTCTTGGGTTGTTGCATGTTGCCATTCACATAGGTTTCTAAAAAGGAGGGGTTGTTCTTTGACTCATGAGGAACATCTCACTCGTCTCCCAATTGTCAGCTCCTGCCATGCTTCACAGTTTAAAAATGGCAAACCTGATGTCACTGTAGTGAATTCAGCAACTTTAATATATGGGTGTCAGAAGTCTAGAGGTATAAACCAGGTAACATTTGAGACATTGCGGGACCATGATAGAATTAATAATCAGAACTAGATAAGTAAAATAGTACAGTTAAAAACACACACACACACATTATATATATATAGCCCGGATATGTATTTGGCTGGTGTTTGCTCCGTCCACTCTTTCTAACCCTAACACACAATTACTCAATGGCCTAGTTTGTGAGCTTCACTGTCTTTGGCATCAATCATTTGCATTGAATTGAAACAAATCTTATTGGCTGTGGCTCCACACCCTTTTCTGAATTTGAACTCCAGTCACTCAATGACCAACTGTACCAGGTTAGAGGCTTGTGCCATAAACAGTGCAAGAATGGCAGCAATTAAATATTCCCCTTAAAAATCAATAGGTGAATTTTGATTGGCTTTTGTAGACTCCACCCACTTTTCTGCATATTAATCCCAGTCATCTTGTGACCAACTGTACAATGTTTGAGAACCCTACCATTAACAGTGTAAGAATGGCTGCAGTTTACATTTCCCAGTTAAATTTGTATTTTCCTCCGCCCACTGATGACCCGGCATTGCCCCGGAATGTATTTGGCTGGTAATGGCTGCGCCCACTTTTTCTATCCCTAACACACAATTACAAGGACCATGTTTGTGAGCTTTACGGTCTTTGACATCAATAATTTGCATTGAAATAAAACAAATCTGGCTATTTGTGGCTCTACCCTCTTTTCTGAATTTGAACCCCAGTCACCAATGACTAACTGTACCAGGTTTGAAGCTTGTGCCATTAACAGTGCAAGAATGGCAGCAATTAAATATACCCTTGAAAATCAATAGGTGAATTTTGATTGGCTTTTGTAGGCTCCACCTACTTTTCTGAATATTAATCCCAATCACCCAGTGACCAACTGTGCACATTTTGAGAACCCTACTATTAACAGTGTAAGAATGGCTGCCGTGTACATTTGCCCCGTGAAATTTATATTTGTCTCTGCCCACTTTTTGGTTATGGGGATCAAAAGTATTCTATATGTTATTCCAGGTAACTAGTGACCTTAGAAAAAGTAGAAAGGATGGCAGGGTTCTTTATATGTTAAACCAGATAGTTTCTAGTGACCTTAGCCCATTTTAAAACGCGGTAGGTCTGTCATTACTTTGACGCGTGTGCCAACGTGACGCGCGCACACACGTCCCTTCTGGCCCCGTCCTCCCCGGCTCTCGGCAGTGTCTCTGCATCTGTCCCTGCACATGCGCAGTGCTAAAAAGCACCGACACACGGACGGACAGAGGGACACTTGCCAATTATTGTATAGGATGTACTATGTGTGTGCCAAATTTCATTCAAATCCATTCAGCCATTTTTGCGTGATTGAGTAACAAACATCCAAAATTTTGCATTTATAATATTAGTGAGATATCTTACTCTGAATGCCTCTGCCAGAATGACTTTGCTTTCCTTAGGAAGGTTTAAGCAGTCCAGCTGTTTAAAGAAAACAATATATTGATAAGAATGTATAATACTGTATCATCTTTGATGCTTAACAAACTTTATACATTTATAATTGGTATCAGAAAACAAAAATGTGCTTTCTTAAAACAGAAAGAATTTGTGATAATTCAGGTTGGAGTTAGCTCCGAGATGTCTCCCAGTGCATCACTACTGAATACATGCAAATTAGCCACCATGAGCTTGGTGGTTAGTTGGTAATAATTGGTATCAGAAATGGATTACGGAGGAAATGGGGACCTAGCTAGGCAACACAGCAGTTTTTGTCCACCTTTGATGGTCACCTTTCTTTTTGTTAGTAGGATTTGGTGGGGGCTAGCATCAGCTAGGCCTCTAGACCTTGTCCAGGCCCTGGGCACCTGCCTGGGTTTGCCTTGTAGATGATCCAGCTCTAATTGGTATTATTCATGATAATGCCTACTAGTGGTGCTCGGATACCCTCAATCACAAATTCGAGTAAATCTGACCACGACAGTATCGAAATCCGGATACGCCATGATCGTGATTCTGACTTAATGCTCAATTCAGAATTTGACTCGTATTTAAACCCGTGATTACAAGTAAAATCCGTCATCAGGGCCGTGATCCGTATTTGACTTAAGCGTTAATAGCAAAGTCCCCATACACGCTACAATCACCAAAATTGCATGGATTATTAAGGTGAGAAGTAGCTACAACTTAAAAAAAAAATTAAAAACGAACTTTTAGTTTTTGAGAAAATCAATTTTAAAGTTAGAGTAAAAAATTATCACTTTAAATGTTATTATCCACTTTACCCCACACTGATATCTCCGTCGCTTTTTCCATCCTTTCACCTCCAGAGACTGAGATATCCGCACCTCCTGCGCTACCGCCGCTGTCCGCGCTCCCGGTCGTTTGTGCGCGCGCTCCCGCCGCTCGTGCACGCCACCGCCCACTCGCCCGGAGATCAATGAACGGGAAAAAACTTTCCCGTTCGTTGATCTAAGTCCCCGCAATGATCGGCTGCTTCTATGAGAAGCAGCAAGATCATTGTGATTTTCCCAGCCTCATTGTGCTTCCTGTAAGCGTCCTTCCAGATGCTTACAGGTCGAATGAGCAAAATATCACTGTAGCCATCTTATGACCAAATAGTAAAACTACACCCTAAAGCATTTTTCATATACACATACATTAGTTTTACACAATAAATTAACTCATTACCTCCCACACTCCTCAATTTTATTTTTTTTTGTAATTAAAAAAAAATATATTACAATAAAAATAAACATAAATAGTTACCTTAGGGACTGAACTTTTAAAATATTTATGTCAAGAGGGTATAACACCTTTACTTTATAAACTATGGGCTTGTAATTAGGGATGGATGCAAAACTAAAAAAATGAACCTTTATTTCCAAATAAAATATTGGCGCCAAACATTGTGATAGGGACATAATTTAAACGGTTTTATAACCAGGACAAATGGGCAAATTACGTGAATTTTAATTACAGTAGCATGAATTATTTAAAAACTATAATGGCCGAAAACTGAAAAATAATGATTTTTTTCCCCACATTTTTTCCCATTTTCCCATTAAAGCACATTTAGAATAAAATAATTCTTGGTATAATGTCCCACCTAAAGAAAGCCTAATTGGTGGCAAAAAAAACAAGATATAGTTTATTTCATTGCGATAAGTAATAATAAAGTTATAGGCGAATGAATGGAAGGAGCGTTGAAACGTGAAAATTGCTCTGGTGTTTCAGGGGTAAAACCCCTCAGTTGTGAAGTGGTTAATAATAGTAATAACTCATTTTAAACACAGAAATACACTTTAAGCAATCACAGGGTCCCTAGCAAACTACAACCATGCAGGCAGGTGATGAGTCCTGGAGATGGCCCGAACGGTTCGCACGCAAGCTTATTCGTGCGAACATCGGGGGTTCGCGTTCGAGGCGAACCGCAAACTTTATGCGAGTTCGACCCACCCCCTATACTAAATCATTGGCCTAAACTTTGACCCTTTACATCACAGCAGACACATGGCAGCCAATTAGGCGGCAATCCCTCCTGGAGTCCCCCGCCCCTCCCCCCCCCCATATAAGGCAGCAGCCATGTTCTTACTCTGTGCGCTGCTGTATTAGTGAGAGAGGGAGAGAAGTTGCTGCAGAGATAGGGAAAGCTTAGTTAGGCTCTTGTTAGCTTGCTCCTTGCTGATATTTGTTGCTGAAAAGCACCACCAAAACAGCTCTTTTGAGAGCTAATGTTCTTGTGATGTGTTTTTTGTTTTTTGTGTGGTCCACTGACACTTGCATATACAGCCCTGTCTGTCGCAGTTGGTTCTTGCTAATTGCTATACTGTGCCAGGCCCAGTACATTCAGTGCCTAGTGCAACTGCTGCACATTGTATTATAATATCAGTCACTGCACCTGTGTGACTGCACGCTGTTTTATATAGCAGTCCATGCATACCTTTAACTGCATCTGTGTGACTGCACATTGTTATACCAGCAGTCACTGCAACCTTTTCACTGCACCTGTATGACTGCACATTGTTATACCAGCAGTCACTGCATACCTTTCACTGCATCTGTGTGACCGCACGCTGTTTTATATACCAGCAGTCACTGTATCCATTTTCACTGCACCTCTGTGACTGCACATTGTTGTACCAGCAGTCACTGCAACCTTCTCAGTGCACCTGTGTGACTGCACATTGTTATACCAGCAGTCACTGCAACCTTCTCAGTGCACCTGTGTGACTGCACATTGTTATACCAGAAGTCACTGCATACCTTTCACTGCACCTGTGTGACCGCACATTGTATTATACTAGCAGTCAGTGCATACCTTTCACTGCACCTGTGTGACTGCACATTGTATGAGTCAAGTCAGTGCATACCTTCCACTTCATCCCCCCCAATATGGACAAAACAAAAGGCAGAGGCAGAGGCAGAGCCAGAGGCAGGCCACCTGGCAGGTCTGTTTGAGGTCGTGCTGAAGTGATTTCGTGCGGCCTTGGACCAAAGTACAGTGTTCAGAAGGCACGTGCCATCAACTCCCAAGATTGCCAGGACATAGTTGACTATTTAACACAGAACACCTCAGCTTCCGCAGGGAACCGTGACATGTCTTCCTCCACAGCCACCACTGCTACTACTAGCACCACATCCACCCCATTTGACACTTTGCAGGAGTTATTTGGTGGGGAATTAACTGATTCACAGCCATTATTGTTACAAGATGACGACACTAAGCATGTTACACCACCACCTCATATATCTGAGTTAGGCTCCAGTATGGACGTAAGCTGTGAGGATCAGAATCAGAATCATTTTATTTCGCCAAGCATGACTGGTTCAAGCCCGGAATTGGGTTTGGCACAATGAAGCAGTACATAGAAAGAAAGTAAAAACGTTAACATGACAGTAACACCTCATACTCAAATATCAAATATAGACATACACAAATATACAACCATACAATCAGCATTGGATATACATATGGCACAGTATTCCACTTTCACAAACACACTGCTGAGGACTGCCGCTCCTATGCAGGTGGAAGGGCTCTGATAGAGGGTGGTAGAATATTAAGGGAGTTCAGGAGGCTAACAGCCCTCGGGAAGAAAGAGTTCTTGTGTCTGGTGGTCTTGGTGGGGATGGCCCGAAGTCTCCGACCCAGTGGAAGTGGGGTGAAAAAACGGTGGCCTGGGTGAGAGAGGTCACTTGCAATCCTCAGTGCCCTGGCTCGCAGTCTAGTGTTATACAGGTGGTCAAGTGGGAGCAGAGGTCTCCCAATGATCCTCTCCGCCGACCTAATGATCCTCTGTAATTTGTGCCTGTTGCTGGTGGTGGCTCCCACATACCATACCAAGATGGCGGAGCAGAGGATCGATTCAATGGTGGCCGTGTAAAAGCATGTTAGAATCTCCTGCGTCATGCCGAACTTCCGCAGTTGGCGGAGGAAGAAGAGTCTCTGCTGGGCCTTCCGTTGGGTTGACGTGATGTTGACCCTCCAACTGAGATCGCTGGAGATGGTGGTGCCCAGCAGGCGAGCGCAGGGTACTCTAGCCTCCTCGGTGGCATTGATGTAGATGGGGGGAGGGGTAGGAGCCGACTTCCTAAAGTCAATTATAAGTTCAACGGTTTTGGCCGTGTTGAGCACCAAGCTGTTCTCCTTGCACCAGTGGCATAGTCTCTCCACCTGTTGCTGGTAATCCTGGATGTTGTCCTTGGTGACGAGGCCAACAATGGTGGTGTCAGGATGATGAAGTACCTGTTGTTGGTGCAGTTTTGGAGGTGTCTGATACAAGCAAAGCTGTGGAGGATGTGTGAGAGATCGAGGAAATGCCGCCGCGAGTGCTACTGAGCAGGCGGCTGATTCCGCGTCTGGTGCGGCGGTTTGCACGCGGCGGCGTGCAGCTGGTGTGGCTGAGCCTGTTAGTTCACACAGGTTTAGAGCTACGCACGTGCGCGTCAGAAGTCAGGACCTTTATGCCAGCAGGAGATGTGTCAGCTGATCAAGATGATCAGCTGATTCCTGCTGGACTCCTCATTGGCTCAGTGGTTCGGGCGGGGCGGCAGAGTCCTGCCACTATATATACAACTTGCTTGTCAGTTGCTGGTTGTCTGCCGTTGCGATCACTACGTGGAAGCACTCAGACCTTTAGTCAGATCCTACAGTGTGTTAGAACCAGGTGGACCTGGGAATTCACACTTAGCCAGATTATTTGAATTGTATTCTGTTTATGCTTAAGCTAGTTCCAGGGTGTAGAGACCAAGGACCTCACACCCAGCTTAGGGAACTGTGTTATCATCTGTGTTATACTTCAGACTAGTTCCAGGGTGCTGAGACTACGGACCTCACACCCAGTCTAGGGAATACTGTGATATCATCTGTGTATTCTTCAGACTAGTTCCAGGGTGCTGAGACCAAGGACCTCGCACCCAGAATAGGCATTGTTTGATATATGTTATGACTTATAGCTTTTCTGACTACTCCTCTGTCTTCTGATTCGGTACCTCGTATATCTGATATTCCGTTGCCAGACCCTGCTTGACTTGGATACTGAATCAGCCTTCTGTCTTTGTACTTTATCTGTCAGTGTGTTGCTGACCCGGCGTGCCCGACCTCGAGAGCTATCTCTCCCCTTTAAAGAGATAGTCTCCAGATCAGATAGTGACATCCATCATAGGTGTCATTCACACCTAGGTCCTTCCCATCTCCAGCCTGACTCCTCCCCCCGGAGAGCCTCAGGCTGCTGGAAGGTTCCTTTTCTCCCAGAGCTGTGTCTCTATATTGTATACCACCTGCTCAGCAGGTACATTACTCAAAGTATTACTGTTAGACCAAACACTCACTTATCCTTAGGTGTCCAGAGGTTAACAATATATCTGATTATCGGTGATACTGCAGATAATCAATAATCAGGTATATATCTGCATTCTTGGTGATACTGCAGATCACCAATAATCAGATTCTCTCTGCGTGCTGACACCAATCGTTACAGAACGGGAGACCCAACCCAAATGGACGCACTCTGCAGCCGTCTCGATGCACTCACCACTACGGTGGAAAATCACACCCGAGTGCTGGACAGTCACCAGACTCAAATCAACGCTTTGTCTGGGACTGTACAAGTTTATCAGATGGCTGTGGATACCGTGCAATCTCCTCCTAGCACAGACATACGTATGTCTGTACCTGAAAGGTTTTCTGGCCACAGATCTGACTTGCGAAACTTTAAAAACCGAGTGTTGTCATACTTTGAGTTGAGACCTAGTACTTCAGGAACTGTAGCTCAGAGAATAACGTTTATCAAGACACTATTGTCAGGAGATTCCCAGACTTGGGCATATAGTCTTCAGCTAGGTGATGGCGCGTTAGTGTCAGTTGAGGCGTTCTTTGAAGCTATGGCCATAATTTACGATGATCTGGATATTTCCTCGACCGCAGAGCGGAAGCTCAAGACATTGCGGCAGGGCAGAGATCCGGTCGAAAATTACGCAGCTGAGTTCAGAAAATGGGCAGTTTCAGCTAGATGGGACTCATTTGCATTATTAGACTGTTTTTTATCAGGGCTGTCAGACGCGGTCTCAGAGTTGATGTTGAGCCATCCTGAGCCCAAATCCCTTGATGAGGCCATTTCATTGGCCATCAAAATCGATCGTCGAGTACGATACCAAAGACAGATCCGGGGTAGGAACAATATGCGATACTTGACCTTTGCAGCGTCTCCTTCTGTTCCACCTCCACCTGCTTCGCCTCCACCGGAACCAATGCAAATTGGTCGGTCAAGATTGTCGCGGGTGGAGCGGAGATGCAGAGAAACAGAGCACCTCTGTCTGTACTGTGCAGAGAGGGGTCATAAAGTGCAGAATTGTCCCAAGAAGTCGGGAAACGCTGCCGCCTAGGTGTAGTCGGAGGTAATACCCTAGGCGCGCAGTCATTACCTCTAGATGATAAAGGTTTCCTTCTCCCTTGCACTATATCCTGGCAGGATAAGACTGAGACTACTGAGGCCTTCATAGATTCTGGCTCAGCAGCTAATTTTATGGATTATGAATTTGCTAAGAAATTGGGGATTCCGATCTCCCCACTAAAACAACAGATTCGGGTCACTGCAGTGGACGATTCCCCTCTGCAGAGTAATCACCCTCTTCCCCAGACCCCAGACTTGGGGGTCACAATAGGGGTGTTGCATATAGAAAGTTTATCGTTTTTTGTGTTACGAATGGCAACCTCAACGATCATTCTTGACATGCCATGGTTACAAATACACTCGCCTCAGATCAATTGGGCCACGGGTCAGCTAACGAGCTGGTCTGCCCATTGCTATCATCATTGTCTAGCGAAAGTAACCTTTGGTAAAACCAAGATTCACATGGAGGGATTGCCAAATCAGTATTCAGAATTTGCAGATGTGTTCTGTCCCAAGTCAGCAGATAAACTTCCTCCACACCCTCCCTTTGATTGCCCCATTGATCTTAGGTCGGGTTGTATGCCCCCTAGAGGTCATCTCTATAATTTATCTGGGCCAGAGAAGTTGACCATGCAGGAGTACATCCGAGAAAACTTATCTAAAGGTTTTATTCGCCCTTCTCGATCCCCGGCAGGGGCAGGGTTCTTTTTTGTGAAAAAGAAAGATGGAGGCCTACGGCCCTGCATTGATTATCGGGGTCTAAATAAAATTACAGTAAAAAATCCCTATCCTTTGCCTTTAATAGACGATTTATTTACTCAAGTCACCAATGCTAAGATTTTCTCAAAACTGGATTTGAGGGGTGCTTACAACCTTGTGCGGATCAGGGACGGTGATGAATGGAAGACGGCCTTTAACACTCCCGACGGGCACTACGAGTACCTAGTGATGCCCTTCGGGTTGTGTAATGCCCCGGCCGTCTTTCAAGAGCTGATTAACGAAGTCTTTAGAGAGGTGTTGGGTAAATTCGTCTTAGTATACCTAGACGACATACTAATCTTTTCGTTCAACCTCTCAGAGCACAGACATCATGTTAAGTTTGTGTTACGGAAGTTGAGACAAAACATGCTGTACGCGAAGCTGGAGAAATGCATTTTCGAAGTGACCTCTGTTGCCTTTCTGGGGTATATAATTTCAACCTCTGGCCTCTCTATGGACCCAGGAAAGGTTTCAGCTGTTTTGGAGTGGCCTCAACCTGTGGGATTGAAGGCTCTCCAGAGGTTCCTGGGGTTCGCTAACTACTATAGGAGGTTCATAAAGGGGTACTTCACGGTGATTTCTCCTCTGACCAGTCTCACAAAGAAAGGGGCAGATACTCACCACTGGTCCCCTGAGGCCCATGCTGCTTTCTCCACGCTAAAGAAATTGTTCTGTACTGCACCCATTTTGAGACATGTCGACACCGCCTTCCCCTTTATCATGGAGGTAGATGCCTCAGAGGTAGGGGTAGGGGCTGTGCTGTCTCAGCGTTCCGGCTTTCAAGGAAAGTTACACCCCTGTGCCTATTTTTCACGTAGGTTTTCACTAGGGATGGGACTTCGAATCCGGCGAATCCACGAATCCATCGAATCTTAGGAAAGATTCGAGGATTCAAATCCCCAGGCCATTTGCGCGCATTCGAATCCGACGAATCCGCGCAACCCGCCGCAACATTTCGTTGCACGCGTATACATTATCTGCGCCGCTTGTGACGTCATCGCGACCACCTCCGACCTCGCGTCCATCCGCGCATCGCTCCCGCGTGATGACGTTGACGCTGCCCTGCCTCTAGACGTCGCTTTCGCGGAGAAGGCCCGGCGTGGACGGACGGACTAGATCGGAAGGCGTGGACGGACAGAACAGCGACAGGTACAGTATGTCTGGGGGCACCCGTGGGGGACGTTGCTGGTGGGGGACGTTGCTGGTGGGGGTCGGCTGGTGGTCGGCTGGAAGTCGGGTGCGGGCCTACGTGAGGTCGGGCGGGCGGGCGGCCTACTAGGGGACCTATGCCTGGCTATCTATATTGGGGGGACCATACCTGGCTACCTATACTGGGGAGGACCTATCTACCTGGCTATCTATACTGGGGGGACCTATGCCTGGCTACCTATACTGGGGAGGACCTATGCCTGGCTACCTATACTGGGGGGACCTATGCCTGGCTACCTACACTGGGGGGGACCTATCTACCTGGCTACCTATACTGGGGGGACCTATGCCTGGCTACCTATACTGGGGGGACCTATACCTGGCTATCTATACTGGGGGGACCTATGCCTGGCTATCTATACTGGGGGCACCTATACCTGGCTATCTATACTGGGGGGACCTATGCCTGGCTACCTATACTGGGGAGGACCTATGCCTGGCAACCTATACTGGGGGGACCTATGCCTGGCTACCTACACTGGGGGGGGGACCTATCTACCTGGCTATCTATACTGGGGGGACCTATGCCTGGCTACCTATACTGGGGGGACCTATACCTGGCTATCTATACTGGGGGGACCTATGCCTGGCTACCTATACTGGGGGGACCTATCTACCTGGCTATCTATACTGGGGGGACCTATGCCTGGCTACCTATACTGGGGAGGACCTATGCCTGGCTACCTATACTGGGGGGACCTATGCCTGGCTACCTACACTGGGGGGGACCTATCTACCTGGCTATCTATACTGGGGGGACCTATGCCTGGCTACGTATACTGGGGGGACCTATACCTGGATATCTATACTGGGGGGACCTATGCCTGGCTATCTATACTGGGGGCACCTATACCTGGCTATCTATACTGGGGGGGGACCTATGCCTGGCTATCTATACTGGGGGACCTATGCCTGGCTACCTATACTGGGGGGACCTATGCCTAGCTGTCTATACTGGGGGGACCTATGCCTGGCTACCTACACTGGGGGGACCTATGCCTGGCTATCTATACTGGGGGACCTATCTACCTGGCTATCTATACTGGGGGGACCTATGCCTGGCTACCTATACTGGGGGGACCTATCTACCTGGCTATCTATACTGGGGGGGGACCTATCTACCTGTCTATCTAAACTGGGGGGACCTATGCCTGGCTACCTACACTGGGGGGGACCTATCTACCTGTCTATCTATACTGGGGGGACCTATGCCTGGCTATCTATACTGGGGGCACCTTTACCAGAAGCTACCTATACTGTCATTTTGATTATCATGTGCTTGTTCTTTGAGAAAAGGTTTGGTGGTTGAACTTAATGAGCCTTTCCTACCCTTCTCCCTTTATGAATGCCTGCAGTCCAAGTCCCACACAAGCCAGATACTCGCTGATGGCTGCTGTTGCCTGAGCCTCACACAAGCTGCCTCCAAAGTAGGAAAGAGACACCACCACAGACGTCTTGCTACAGTAAGAAAAGTAGTAATATACTCGCATTCTGTTTGTCTTTTTGCGGGACACAATGTACTGTACCTTACTATGTTTCTTCCATATATCACACAATTATTTTATTCAAGATTCGTGAGATTCGGGATTTGAAAGGTTCGAGATATTCGAGAACCTTTTCAGATTCGGATTCGGATTCGAAAAAATTGTGGATTCGTCCCATCCCTAGTTTTCACCCGCAGAGAAGAACTACGATATAGGCAATAGGGAACTTCTAGCCATTAAGTTGGCCTTTGAGGAATGGCGACATTGGCTAGAGGGTGCAGAACACACCATTACTGTCTATACTGACCACAAGAATTTGGAGTACATTGAGGGTGCTAAGAGACTTAGCCCCCGACAGGCCCGGTGGTCATTGTTTTTCTCAAGATTCAGATTTGTAATCACGTATACCCCTGGTAGTAAGAACATCAAAGCTGATGCTTTGTCCAGATGCTTTGAACCCGAGACAGCACAGCCCTCAGACCCAGAAACCATTCTTCCTCAGAAAGTGGTTCTAGCCACCACTGAGACCTGGAGGGACTGGACAAAAACGTTGAGTCCGTTCCAACAGGATGTACCTGAGGGAAAGCCTGAAGGGGTCATGTTTGTACCATTACCTTTTCATTTACAAATACTGCAGTTGTTCCATTCCCACAAGAATGCTGGGCATCCTGGGGCCACCAGAACTCAGGACCTCGTTGCAAGATGTGCCTGGTGGCCGTCATTGGCAACTGACTGCAAGGAATATGTAAGAGAATGTGCAGTGTGTGCTAGGAGCAAACCCTCCCATCAGGCACCTGTTGGGACATTGCAATCATTGCCAGTCCTGAGTGAACCATGGACCCATCTGTCCATGGATTTTGTGGGCGAACTCCCCAGGTCTGAGGGCATGACGGTCATTTGGGTGGTAGTCAATCGTTTTAGCAAGATGGCCCATTTGGTCCCCTTGAAAGGACTCCCCTCGGCTCAGGAATTGGCTGAGCTTTTCATCCAACATATTTTCCGGCTGCATGGTATTCCGGAAAATATAATGTCAGATCGGGGAGTCCAATTTGTTTCAAAATTTTGGAGGGCATTCTGCCATCAGTTAGACATGGAGCTATCTTTCTCATCAGGCTACCACCCACAGACCAATGGCCAGACCGAGAGAACCAATCAGTCTCTGAAACAGTTTCTGAGATGTTATGTGCCAGACGTTCAAACTGACTGGGTCAAATTCCTGCCATTTGCAGAATTTGCACACAACAACTTGAAGAGCTCCTCCTCAGGTTTTTCTCCATTCCAGATGGTAAAAGGAAGGTCACCTAAGTTCACCCCATTACCAGTGGCTGCCACCCCGTTTCCAGCCCTGGAAGATTGGCAAAGGTCATTGAAGCAGATTTGGGGAATGGTAAAACAAAATCTGAGGAGGCCTTTAAGAGTCAGAAGAAACAAGCTGATAAGAGACGTTCCATAGAATGGGAATTCCTTCCAGGTGACTTGGTTTGGGTGTCCACACGACATTTGGCTCTGAAGCAACTGTCTCCCAAGTTAGGTCCCAGATTTGTGGGTCCGTTTCCTGTGATCAGGAAAATCAATGATGTCACTTATGCCATCGATCTCCCTACCAGCATGCGAGGTGTGAGATCGTTCCATGTGTCCTTGCTCAAGCCGGCAGTGCACGTGGATTCCGCTCCCCCCCGTGTTGATTGATGACCAACCTGAATATGAAATTGAGAAGATTCTAGACTCCCGGCTTGTGCAGAACTCCGTGCAGTATTTAGTGCATTGGAAAGGGTATGGCATTGAGGAGAGAACTTGGGTGCCAGAATGTCGCATGCACGCGGAGGAGTTGAAAAAGGAGTTTTATAACTTACATCCTGAGAAGCCTGGCAGGAGATGTCCGGAGTCCACTCCTCGGGGGGGGGGCTTGGGGGTACTGTGAGAGATCGCGGAAATGCCGCCGCGAGTGCTACTGAGCAGGCGGCTGATTCCACGTCCGGTGCGGCGGTTTGCACGCGGCGGCGTGCAGCTGGTGTGGCTGAGCCTGTTAGTTCACACAGGTTTAGAGCTACGCACGTGCGCGCCAGAAGTCAGGACCTTTATGCCAGCAGGAGATGTGTCAGCTGATCAGGATGATCAGTTGATTCCTGCTGGACCCCTGATTGGCTGAGTGGTTCGGGTGGGGCGGCAGAGTCCTGCAACTATATATACAACTTGCTTGTCAGTTGCTGGTTGTCTGCCGTTGCGATCACTACGTGGAAGCACTCGGACCTTTAGTCAGATCCTACAGTGTGTTAGAACCAGGTGGACCTAGGAATTCACACTTAGCCAGATTATTTGAATTGTATTCTGTTTATGCTTAAGCTAGTTCCAGGGTGTAGAGACCAAGGACCTCACACCCAACTTAGGGAACTGTGTTATCATCTGTGTTATACTTCAGACTAGTTCCAGGGTGCTGAGACTACGGACCTCGCACCCAGTCTAGGGAATACTGTATTATCATCTGTGTATTCTTTAGACTAGTTCCGGGGTGCTGAGACCAAGGACCTCGCACCCAGAATAGGCATTGTTTGATATATGTTATGACTTATAGCTTTTCTGACTACTCCTCTGTCTTCTGATTCGGTACCTTGTATATCTGATATTCCGTTGCCAGACCCTGCTTGACTTGGATACCGAATCAGCCTTCTGTCTTTGTACTTTATCTGTCAGTGTGTTGCCGACCCGGCGTGCCTGACCTCGAGAGCTATCTCTCCCTTTTAAAGAGATAGTCTCCAGATCAGATAATGACATCCATCATAGGTGTCATTTACACCTAGGTCCTTCCCGTCTCCAGCCTGACTCCTCCCCCTGGAGAGCCTCAGGCTGCTGGAAGGTTCCTTTTCTCCCAGAGCTGTGTCTCTATATTGTATACCACCTGCTCAGCAGGTACATTACTCAAAGTATTACTGTTACACCAAACACTCACTTATCCTTAGGTGTCCAGAGGTTAGCAATATATCTGATTATCGGTGATACTGCAGATCATCAATAATCAGGTATATATCTGCATTCTTGGTGATACTGCAGATCACCAATAATCAGATTCTCTCTGCGTGCTGACACCAATTGTTACAGGATGATTATGATGATGACGATGATGATGATACTGCCATGGATGTCGCGTGGGATCCCAGTAGACATGATGACCGGGGGGACAGTTCAGTGGGGGAGTCAGAGAAGAGTAGGAGGAGACAAGTTGCTGAAAGAAGCAGTGGGAGCTCGTCATCAGAAACAGCTCGTGGCAGTGTCCGGCGGCATGTATCGCCACCTATGGACAGCCAGCCAACATGCCCTTATAGGTCAGCTGCTGACGCAACCACCTAAGTGCCATCATTCCAGGGCTCAGCGGTGTGGAGGTTTTTTTTGTGTGTCTGCCTCAGATAAGAGCAATGCGATCTGTACTATCTGCCAGCAAAAATTGAGTCGTGGAAATACCAAGACCCATGTAGGGACAACTGCCTTACAAAGGCAGCACATGGTAAGAAAGCACAAACGACAATGCAGAGGCAGCCTTACAGTATGTGGGGCCTGGGGCGATAGTCATATGCGGGGCCTAGAGACACAGATTTTCTGTGGATACATACAGATATGCTGTATATGCATGCATGCACGCGTGCACAGGCACACACACGCACACACACACACACACACACACACACACTGTGTAAAAATACACACTCTGTATAGGTTAGATAGGTAGATGCCCCGTTGTGGGTGTGGTCACACATTTTACATTGTTTAGGCTACATTAGTGGATGCAACAGGTCATTTCAGACTCCTCTATTAGCAGAAGACCCAATTAACAAATGCAGCCACTGTGTGCCCCTAACAGACAAATGCCTCCACCGTGTGACCACAATAGACAAATTCCACCACCATGTCCCCTACAATAGACAAATGCAGTCACCATATGCACCCAATAGACAAGACAGAAAAAACAAGTCACAATCCCAACAAAACCCTCACCCAGTGCTTTATATACACAAGTCAGTCATGCACTGATCCATAAGATGAATGGTATACAAACATTTATACTTAACTGGGTCTTCTTTCAGGCCCCTGTAGGTTGTAGTATTACTCAATGTGCATCCAGTCCCATCCGTTCCTCCGCTGCCCACCCTGGTAGTTGGGGATTATTGTGCATGCACTGCCCTGGCCATACTTGTGCTTGGTCTTGTTCCAATGGCCAGGAGCGTTCATCATCTTATAATTGCGCAGACTCAGAGCACTACCATCCATGGGAATGAGACGAAGCACACGCATGGCCAGGGTCACACATGCACAGTAGTCTCCGACCACCACAGTGGGCAGAGGAGGAATGGTCAGAACTGGATGCTACACTGAGGGAGCCCAAAGCATACCAGGGGGCTGGAGGAAGATCTGGTAAATAGAAATGTAATTATAGTATAAATGCTTGTATACCATTCAAGTCAGGCACACTTTAAAAGCATACCAGTTGTACATAAAGCAAACCTCTGTACTACATTACACAACAGACATTGCAAGGATATGCTTCAGTGAACTTATATGGAAATATCTATCATAAACATATACAGGTTAACCACTTAACGACCGCCTAACGCCGATAGGCGTCAGCGGGACGTTAGTGATATAGCATGGAAACGGGCGCTCGATCGAGCGGCCTTTCCATGCCAGTTCACGGAGGCTGTCTCCGTGAACAGCCGGAGAGACGCCGATCGCGGCTCGCCAGCGAACTGTAAACAGGCCTGGAAGAAATCCCCGCTGTTTACATCACACGGCGCTGCTGCGCAGCAGCGCCGTGACGTAGATCGGCGATCCTCGGCCTCTGATTGGCCGGGGATCGCCGGCATATGATAGGCTGAAGCCTATCCTTCAATGCGCAGGACGGAAATCCATCCTGCGCAGCCCATGGAGGGAGGTGAGGGGAAGGAGGGAGAGCCGAAAACGCTGCGGAGGGGGGCTTTGGAGAGCCCCCCCCCCCCCCCCCGCAGATCACAAACAGCGGGCGGTGATCAGACCCTCCCAGCAGGACATCCCCGTAGTGGGGAAAAAAGGGGGGAAGTCTGATCGCCAAGGCTCAATCCTGATTGGTGCTGCGGGCTGGAGAGCCCACACAGCACCGATCACTGCAGAAATCCCTGGTCCTTAAGTGGTTAAAATACTGGAAATAAGCCTATATAAATAAGCTCTGGTAGGCATCATTTAACAGCAGCAGTGTTGTGTAGCTCACTGATTTTTAGTTTGCTGAGTTTGTGTGCTGTTTCCTTATCTGGTGTACTTAATAACCTCTGGCTGTCCTTCAGAGCTGAAAGGGTTACATTAATTACCGGTCCGTCTGAGGTCTGACTCACAGCCTGTGCAGTATGGGGCAGACTGCAGGGAATTGTGCTGTGACTAAGCTGTCACTGTTGTCCTTGTGTGCTTATAGAGTGTCTCTGCCTGCCATGTGAGCTGTGGGGACACGTTCTCTCCCAGAAAGCGGGCTGCAGCTGGCACAAGCTTGTTGTGGGGGCGGGGACGGCTGCCTCAATCCTTTCTATTGGAGGAGCTGTGATTACGAGCAGTGTACTGGAGAGGGAAGGAGGAGGCGGCCAGAGATTTATAGTATGCAGCCACCTGGGACATAACTGCAGTGCACGCACGAGCACATTAGAGCAGGGAATAGGTCTGCTGGGTGCTGGGCCTTCTTCAGGTGCGGGGCCTGGGGCGATTGCCCCACTTGCCCCCCCAAAGGCCAGCTCTGGACAATGGGATGACCAGCTGAGGGAAAGCAGCACAAAAACACACAGCCACCCTCCGCCTCCTCTTCCTCCTACAGGTGCAGCATCTTCAGCTGCTTTATCCCTTGCACCTTCACAGCCACTCATCTCCACTCCACCTCTCACTTCGAGCGCTTCCTGCTCCTCTGCCCACAGCAGCAGCCAGGTGTCCGTTAAGGAAATCTTTGAGCGGAAAAAGCCAATGTCTGCCAGTCACCCCCTTGCCCGGCGTCTTACAGCTGGCTTGACAGAACTGTTAGCTCGCCAACTGTTACCATACCAGCTGGTGGACTCTTAAGGCTTCTGAAAATTTCTGACTGTGAGACACCGCAGTGGAAGATACCAGGCCGCAATTATTTCTCAAAAAAAGCGATACCCAAACTGCACCGTGATGTTGAAAGGCAAGTGGTGTCATCTCTGGCACACAGCGTTGGGTCAAGTGTCCATCTGACCACGGATGCCTGGTCTGCAAAGCACGGTCAGGGCAGGTACATTACTTATACAGCACTTTGGGTCAACCTGGAGACCGCTGGCAAGCAGGGAGTACGTGGCTGTGCATCGGACCTAGTTGTGACACCTCCACAGCTTGCAGGCAGGCCTGCTGCCACCTCCTCTCCTTTTCCTCCTACTCCTCCTGCTACATCCCCTTAGCTGTCATCCTCCTCGGCTGAGTGGCAGTGCTACTCTACTGGTGCTGCGATATCCTCTCCAACTACACACCCCCAGCTCCCCAGGGCCTATGCTGCATGCCAGGTATGACGGTGTCACGCCATCTTGGACATGTCTTGCCTCAAAGCCGAGAGTCACACTGGAGCAGCTCTCCTGGCTACTCTGAACACACAGGTGGATCAGTGGCTGACCCAGCACCAACTGGAGATCGGCAATGTGGTGTGTGACAACGGCAGCAATCTCTTGTCGGCTTTGAGTTTTGGGAAAGTTGACACATGCACCCTGCATGGCACATGTGCTCAATCTTATAATCCAAATATTTGTATGTAAGTACCCAGGCTTACAGGAAGTCCTGACGCAGTCCAGAAAGGTGTGTGGACATTTCAGGCGTTCCTACATGGCCATGGCACGCTTGGCCGATATTCAGCGGAGAAACTACTTGCCGATGAGGCGCTTGATTTGCGATAGCCCGATTCGCTGGAATTCACCACTCCTCATGTTTGACCTCCTGCTACAACAGGAGAAGGCCGTCAACGAATATCTGTACAACTACAGTAAAAAGTTATGCACTGGGGAGCTGGGGTTTTTCTGGCTGAAGTACTGGACACTCATGCGTAATGCCTGCAAGCTCATGCGTCCATTTGAGGAGGTGACAAACCTGGTGAGTCGCAGTGAAGGCGCCATCAGCAACTTGATCCAATATGCTTTCTTCCTGGAGCGTGCTGTGCGTAGAGTGCTGGATCAAACTGTAGAGGAGCATGAACAGGAAGAGGAGGAAGATTTGTTGGAAACATCATCTGCGGCATCATAAACACCTGAGGCATCACAGAGGAGGAGGAGTCGTCTGGGGAAGAGGAGTCAGAGGAGGAAGGTGGCTTTGAGGAGGAGGCGGAAGAACAACCGCAGCAGGCAGCGCATGGGGCTTGAGCTGCTCACCTTTCTTGTTATATTTTTTGTGGCTGGGGGGAGGAGGAGAACTTACCTGACATCACTGAGGAAGAGCAAGACAAGATAGTTAGTACGTCGGCATCAACTTTGTGCAGATGGCGGCTTTCATGCTGTCCAGCCTGTTCAGGGACCACAGTATAAGAAAACTCAAGGTGAATGACCTGTACTGGGTGGCAACATTACTAGACCCTCGGTGTAAGCACAAAGTAGCAGAGATGTTACCAAATACCCACAGGGCTGAAAGGATGCAGCACTTGCAACACAATTTTGGAAGTATACTTTACAGTGCATTTAACAACAATAACAATAACAATAACAATAATATTTATATAGCACTTTTCTCCCTGGGGACTCAAAGCGCTGCGACCCTGCATTATGCAGTCTCAGAGGCTCGGGAAAAGAGGTGAGTTTTTAGCCTTTTTTTAAAGCTGTCCAGAGAAGGAGCCTCTCGTACTGATTGTGGAAGTGAGTTCCATAGAGTAGGGGCTGCATAGGAAAAGGCCCGAGCACCAAATGTTAAGTGTATCCTGGGAATAACCAGCTTCATCTTGTTGGCAGAGCGGAGGGTGCGTGAAGGGGCATAAAGTTCCAATAGATCCGCTATGTATTTGGGTCCCATGTGGTGTAGAGCCTTGAATGTCAGCAGGCAGATCTTAAAATTGATTCTCCATTTTACTGGCAACCAGTGAAGAGTTTGCAGTACTGGGGTGATGTGTGAGCTGCGGGGGGCATTGGCTAGGAGTCTGGCTGCAGGATTCTGTACTAGCTGTAAGGGGCGCAGAGCCTTATCTGTAGATCCGATGAACAGGGCGTTGCAGTAGTCTAGGCGGGAGGATACAAATGCATGAACCAAGGCAGGTAGGTCTTCAGCTGGGATAAGGTGTTTGATTTTCGCTATATTTCTTAGATGGAAGAAGGAAGACTTGACGACAGCTGATACCTGCTGTCTGAGTTTTAGCTTTCCATCCAGGATCACCCCAAGGTTACGCACAGAGTCTTTATACTGTACAGTATCTCCCCCAATTGCTAGTTTGAGGTGGTGAGCGTTTTGAACTTTATCCATCATGTGTGGACCACCTACCACCAACACCTCTGTTTTGTCAGAGTTCAGCCTCAGCCAGCTGGTGTTCATCCAATTTTGTAAATCCACTAGACACGCATTTATGGATGCTGATGGGTCTTGGGTGCCAGGCTTGAAGGACAGATACAGTTGTGTGTCATCTGCATTTAAGGGTGATGTCACAGCACAATGGAATAAAGATGCCACTGCCAGTAATCTTCCTCCTCCTCCCATGTCCACACCCGCAAGGACAGGATGCTCTAGCGATGTCATGGTGATGTCGGACATGCGGACATTCTTTACTACAACGTCTCGCCTTAGCCCTTCCGGATCCACCCTCCACCAATGCCTCGACTGGCAGGTAGCCGACTACCTGTCCTTAAGTGCGGATATAAACACTCTGAGCAGCGATGAACCCCTGGAATAATGGGTGCGCAGGCTTGACCTGTGGTCAGAGCTGTCACAATTTGCCACTCAACTTCTGGCTTGCCCTGCCTCAAGCGTCCTATTAGAAAGGACCTCCAGCACAGTTGGAGGCATTGTCAGTGAGAAGAGAAGTCGCCCAGGTCACAAAAGTGTTCAGTACCTCACCTTTATCAAAATGAATGAGGCATGGATCCCGGAAGGCCACTGCCCGCCCGAAGACTAAGTCAGTCCCCACACAGCATCTCTGCCTGCCGGCCGCTACTGCCTGCCCCAAGACTAAATCAGTCCGCCCACTAGAGATGGGCCGAACGGTTACCAGCCAACTTCGGTTGTTCGCGTTCGCCTGCCAAAGGCGAACTTTCCCGGAAGTTCGATTCGCCCCATAATGCTCTATTGAGCAAAACTTTGACCCTCAACATCCCAATCAGCAGGCACATTGTTGCCAATCAGACTGCACTCACTGGTGGAGCCCCACCTCCCTTATACAAGGCAGGGTCCTTGAGCCATTTCACTCACTCGTTTGCCTATACTAATTAGTTAAGGGACAGCTGCTAGGGAGAGTTTCATTAGCCTCTTGTAGGCTTTTCCTCCCTCTTACTGGAGGGAGGAGGGTCTCTTCTGCCAGGGAATTCCAGTATTTCAAAAGCCAGCTTACATACCGTGGCTTGGGATTGAACCCAGGTCTCAGTGTAACAACAACAACAACAACAACAAATAACATTTGTAAAGCGCTTTTCTCCCGTGGGACTCAAAGCGCATAAGCATGGCTCCGACCATCGTGGTACAGGGGAAGAATTTTATAAATCTGGAAATGCCAGGCTAAACAGGTGGCTTTTCAGTCTGGATTTGAATAGCTCCAGGGATGGTGCTGTCTTTACTGGGTGTGGTAGGGAGTTCCAAAGAGTAGGGGCAGCATGACAGAAGGCTCTGTCTCCAGATTTTTTGAGGTGCACTCTGGGAGTGACCAAGTTTATAGAACTTGCTGATCTGAGGTTGTGAGAGGTGTGGTGCAGCTTCAGCAAGTCCTTCATGTATCCAGGGCCCAGATTGTGCAGGGATTTGAATGTCAGCAGTCCAATCTTGAAGAGTATTCTCCATTCTACTGGTAGCCAGTGCAGTGAGCGAAGGATCGGTGTAATGTGACAGTGGCGAGGCTGGTTTGTTAGCAGTCTGGCAGCAGCATTCTGTACTAATTGCAGGCGACGCAGGTCTTTTTTGGGGAGGCCAGCATAAAGGGCATTGCAGTAGTCCAGCCGTGATGTGATGAAGGCGTGGACTAGGGTTTGAAGATCCTCTGGGGGAATCAGATGTTTAATCTTTGCAATGTTCTTCAGATGAAAGAAGGAAGATTTAACTACAGATGAAATTTGGTTTCTGAAACTCAATTCCCCATCGATTAGTACGCCAAGGCTGCGCACAAGGTTGGAGCTGTTTATGTCTGAATTCCCAATCCTGATTGGTGTTGCTTTAGGATAGAGCTGTTTTGATGGCGAGCACTGGCTTTGGACAAACAGGACCTCAGTTTTGTCAGCATTCAGTTTCAACCAGTTATCATTCATCCATGCCTGAAGCTCAGCTAAGCAAGAGTTTATTTTTGGGGTAGGGTCTGTTCCACCAGGTTTGAAGGACAGGTATAGCTGTGTGTCATCGGCGTAGCAGTGGTACGTCAGGCCATGTCGTTGGATAAGTGTACCGAGTGGCAACATGTAGATTGCAAACAGCAGAGGGGATAGGATTGATCCTTGTGGCACTCCGAATTGTAGAGGTGCAGGTTTGGACATTATAGGTCCTAGGGATACTCTCTGTGTTCTGTCAGTCAGGAATGATCTGAACCACTGGAGGACTGATCCACTGATGCCACAGTACTCCTGCAGTCTGTTAAGCAGGATTTCATGGTCAACTGTATCAAAAGCAGCTGAGAGATCCAACAGGATTAGGATGGAGCATTCCCCTCTGTCCCTTGCCATGAGCAGATCGTTGCAGACTTGGATGAGGGCTGTTTCACAGCTGTGGTGTTTCTTAAAGCCAGATTGTAGAGGGTCCAGGATGTTGTTTACTGACAGCCTGGTTTCAAGTTGCAGATAGACAGCCTTTTCAATAACTTTACCTAAGAAGGGGAGGTTGGAGACAGGTCTGTAGCTGCTCATAGCATCTGGATCCATGGAAGGTTTTTTGAGAAGGGGCTTGATGATTCCTTCTTTTAGAGAGGTAGGAAACCTCCCTGCTTGCAGAGAGCAATTTACTATTTTGTGAAATGCTGGACCAAGCAGGTCAGGGCATTTCAGCATATGTTTAGTTGGTCCCGGGTCCAGGTCGCAGGTTGTCTGGCGGAGACGACAGAGGGTGTCTGAGATCTCTTCCTCACTAATACTTTTGTGTATGGTAGGTAACTAACATATCCCACCAACAATACTAGCTGAAGCTAGCCTAGCATGTACCATTTATGCTCAATCCAAAAGAAAAATTAGACTAGACAAATAACATTTATATCACGCTTTTCTTCTGGCGGACTCAAAGCGCCAGAGCTGCAGCCACTAGGGCACACTCTATAGGCAGTAGCAGTGTTAGGAAGACTGGCCTAAGGTCTCCTACTGAATAGGTGCTGGCTTACTGAACAGACAGAGCCGAGATTCGAACCCTGGTCTCCTGTGTCAGAGGCAGAGCCCTTAACCATTACACCATGCAGCCACTGCTTAAGGATATGTAGTCAGGCATGGCCTTGCCTTTTGTGTTCAACAGTTATCTAAAGAGAACCCCAGATAGCCAGGTAGATTCATCTCTCTCTCTCTCTCTCTCTCTCTCTCTCTCTCTCTCTCTCTCTCTCTCTCTCTCTCCGGTGGAAATGCAGACTGCAGGAGGGAAAGATAACAGCAGCAGCAAGAGTAAGGTGTGGTGGCAGACTAGGCCGTGCTCCTTGGCGGTGGGATCACAGACTGTAGTAGGGAAATACAACATAAACGTCAGAAGCAGGAGGAGGAGGACAAAGGTGTCTCATCAGCAGTCAGCAGCAGCACAGAAGGGCATGGCACCTAACTAATGGTATGTCAGCATGAAAATGCCACCCAAATATGAAAGCATCGGTGAACCCTAGCGGTGGGAACACAGACTTTAGTAGTGAAATACAACATCAGCGGCAGCAGAAGGAGGACTAAGCACTCAGTAGCAGCACAGAAGACCATGGCACCTAATTTGTGGTACCTCAGCATGAAAATGCTGCCCAAATAGGAAAGCATCCGTGGACCTTGGTGGTGGATACACATACTTTAGTAGTGAAATACAACATCAGCGGCAGCAGAAGGAGAACTAAGCACTTATCGGCAGCACAGAAGACCATGGCACCTCACTGGTGGTACCACAGCATGATAATTCTGCCCAAAAATGTAAGCATCCATGGACCCTGGCGGTGGGAACACAGACTTTAGAAGTGAATTACAACATCAGCCGAAGCAGCAGGAGGAGGACTACGCAGTCAGCGGCAGCACAGAAGACCACGGCACCTAACTGGTGGTTCCACAGAATGATAATTCTGCCCTAAAATGTAAGCATCCATAGACCCTGGCGGTGGGAACACAGACTGCAGTACGGAAATGCCACAGCTGGAGGAGAAACGTGTTTCAGCAGCAGCAGCATATGAGGCCATGGGACATGACGGGTGTCACCACAGCAAAAAATTAAACGAACCAGGTCAATTAGGAGTAGGTTCTAACTTGCTTTGGAAAGGCAGGCATTATTTAAATTCCCAGCCACTTCATGTCCCCCTGTGGCTGACAGCAGGGGCCAGGAACTCACCTTCCACCCAAGCCTGGTTAATTTTGAGGAAGGTGAGTTTGTCCACAGAGTTGTTGGACAGTCGAGAGCTCTTCTCGGTGACCACACCACCAGTCATCGTCCCGTCTGAAGAAGTGGCGTGTTGGTGATGAAATGCGTCATGTGAGCGGAGACCCTACCCGGAAGTCCAGCCGCACCAGTGTCTCCCGTGCCTCTGCCACTCTTTCTCCCCCTACCGTGCACTAGGTACCATAGCAGCTACTTACACGCAGACAACTGGCGAGTCCTCACACTTTGGATATGCTGCAGAAATAGAACAACAGAGGTCTCTCCAACTGGCGATACCAATACTGCTGCTGCTTCTTTTGGTACACGTGACTCTTGACACCCCTTGCGGTGAGAGGTTGAGGTTTGACACTATATACAAGTTTTAGTAATGAGGGGGTGTGTGTATAGATATACAGAGGCGTGCTTTATTCCAATAGCACCCAGGTTTGACTAGCTGTACGCTGTGAAGTATTAGATGCTGTTTCTGGGAAGGCTCCTAACATTGCTGCCTATGTGGAAATTGGACCCGAAGATATACTGACATGTCAGTGACAGTCCTTTTTTTGCAGTTCGAAAAGTTTGCAGGTTCACAAACTTTTTCGGAAGTTCGAGTTTGAGGTTCACGAACCTAAAATCGGAGGTTCGAGCCATCTCTAATCAGGACTGTGTTGGTACCCTATATATACATGGTCAGCTCTGCTTGTTTTTAAGGGGTGTATGAACGTTGAAATTTACCTTTGCTGCTTTTTTGATATAAATAAATTTGTATATTTTTGCAACTAGCCTTTCTCCATATGCAATTGTCCTTTTATGGGTGAGACAGGCTGTATTTAAGGTTTTTGATATCCTGTACCCCCTTGCATAGCATTATTAAAATTCCCAGCCACTTCATGTCCCCTGTGGCTGACAGCAGGGGCTAGGAACTGTTGGTGTCAAGTCCGCTGACCCAATGTAGTCAGACACCATGCCGGTCAGTCGCTGGTGCTGGTTGGAGGAGGATGCTGTGGCTTGCACCTCTGCTCTGGGCAGCTCCGCTGCATACAGGCTCTTTGTTAGGCTCAGCAGGTCTCCTGGGCACTGGATGCTGCTGCTGGTGGCCACAGGCACCTGTTGCTGGGTTGGCAGAACAGCAAAAGTGGGGGTGAAAGGCTGGGGGAATGCTCCCTGCAGTCTGTGCACAAAGGCCCCCTGCAACTCCCTTGTGCGGCGCTCAGTTGTGGATGGCGCCATGAACTGTCACAGCTTCCCCTTGAAACACGGGTCCAGGATCAAGGTGATCCAGATGTCCTCCCTTTCATGCATCTGGATCACCCAGGGGGTCCCTGCGATGGCAGCACAACATGCGCACAGCTATGGGGAAGAAGCAGGCGTGGGCAGACTGTGACATATCTTCATCGTCGTCCTCCGAGAGGACATGCCTGTCCTCGTCTTCCTGCGCAGTGTCCTCCTGAAACTGCCACCCCCTCACAATGGCAGCGGCGCTCTTCTGCTCCCCCTCAGCATCCAGGTTAGGTACCTCCAACTCCTCCACTACCTGAAAGTCGTCATCCTCCTCCTCCTCCTCCTGTGAGGTGGACTGTGCTGCCAACTGCTCCTGATTCAGCTGGGTCAGGGCTTCCTCTCCCTCTTCCAGCAGATCACACACCACCCTCTCCAGCAGGCAAACTAGGGGCACCCATTTACAGATGGATGCCCGCTCCCGGCTTACCATTCTGGTTCCCTGCAGGAAAGGATCCAAGACCAGGCACACTTGCTGCATGTGTGTCCACTCAGCTGAGAAGATCAGCTGCAGGTAAGAGGCGCCGTAGACGTTTGCCTCACACATGTACCTGGTGACAGTCGCCCTGTGCTGGCACAGCCGCTCCAACATCGGCAGGGTCGAGTTCCAGCGAGTTGGGACATCTATGATTAGGCAGTGTGATGGCAGGCCCTCGTGCTGCTGCAGGTTGGCCAGGGTTGAAGAGGCGGAGCGGCGGAAATGGTGCACCAGCTTCTGCACAGCATCCAGCAGCAGGTCCATCCCCGGCAGTGCTGCTCGGATACCCCTTTTCAAAATCCGGATTGAATTCGGATCTGGATACCCAGATATCCGATCCGAATAGGATATCCGAGTTTGAAATTTTGGAATCCGAATCCGAATCGGATATCCGGATCCAATATCCCAGATATCCGGCCAGATTCGGATATCTGGATAGAAAAAACGGAAGTGGCCTTTAAATTGCTTTTAAAATGTTTTTTTATGGTAAATGAGGCATTTAGCATCATTTTTTTTAAAGGGAAACACTAATTGATGACGTGGGGACTTAAAATCCCCCTCCCCCCCCATAAAAAATGGCTGTCAATTAACATCAGGACTAGGTTCTAGACCAGGCATGGTCAAACTTGGCCCTCCAGCTGTTGGGGAACTACAAGTCCCACAATGCATTGCAGGAGTCTGACAGCCACAGTCATGACTCATAAAGGCAAATGCATTGTGGGATTTGTAGTTCCTTACCAGCTGGAGGGCCAAGTTTGCCCCTGCCTGTTCTAGACAGTGGTCGTGCAGCCCACATTGTGTCCAAAGTCCAACCGCACAACTGGGACATGGCAGGTTTCAGCCCAGACACCTCCAAAAAATTACGCAGCAATTGTGTTTTGCGTTAAATATAGGTGGTATCAGCACAGCAGCAGTGGCCTGTGGGAGCAGCAAAGGCAGCAGGAGCAGGGCAATGCAGCATCAGCAGGTATAACATCTGCCAGGAGCATGCCAGACGTGGCACTTGGCATGTGGCACTTTGCACGTGGCACTTGGCACGTGTCACGTGACATGTGCCAAGTGCCAAGTGCCATAGCCAAGTGACAGTCAGACAGCAGAGAAGACACTAGTGCACACTAACTGTCACACTGGTACTGCTCAGCAGCACATCAGTTCTATAGTAAGCTAACACAGTAGTACTACTACTCTAACAACTAACTAGCATTGACTGCAGTACTACAGTACTAACTACACAATAACACAATAATCCTATTATTCCCTAACCTATACTGTACCTAAGGCTAGCTGGCCAGCAGGCAGCAGCTGGCCTGGTCTGTGCACAGCACACACACAGAGACACATAGCAGCTGCCTGCAGCAGCCCTGCAGCACACACTCTGACTGTCACTGAATGAAATCTAGCTAGCTAGCTACCTAATTAACAATACAATAGTGTAGTGATAGTGAAGGGGTTAATCCAGTGGCTGGATAGTGTACTGGTTAAGGGCACTGCCTTTGACGTGGGAGACCAGGGTTCGAATCCTGGCTAGGGTCAGTACCTATTCAGTGAGGAGTTCAAGGCAAGACTCCCTAACACTGCAGGGTGGCCTCCTGAGCGTGTCCCAGTGGCTGCAGCTCTTGAGCGCTTTGAGCCCAACAGGAGAAAAGCATTATACAAATGTTCAGATTATTATTATAATCACTGAACAGCTTTAGGTTTATCACTGTATACAGCACTTGCTAGGCCAGCAGCACTGGAGCATGTTACTCAGTGAGCATTCACAAGCAAGGACGATATTTCTCATCATGGCAGCCTTATTATACAGGGGGGCTTGGCCAAGGTTTCTTTCTGTGATTGGGTGCCAGGGCTTAGGCTGGGAGCCCTCTGATTGGCTCAATGAGGTCAAGTGGCGCTGGCCAGGGTTCCTTTCTGTGATTGGTTGCTAGGGCTTCTACTGGGAGCCCCTGGGAACCCTCTGATTGGCTCAATGACGTCATGGATGTCATCTTCTTAGTTACAGTATCTCAATAGTTGGATTTCTGTGAATATCCGGATCGCCTGGCAACTATCCGCGGATTGCTATCCGGATTTGGGCCCAGTTATCCGAAATCCGGTCGTATAGCTGAAAAAGTTCGGATTATCTGGGTAATCCGGATATCCGAAATCTTGCTGAGCAGCACTGATCCCAGGGTCGGTGCGCAGGAAGCGCTGCACCACCAAATTGAGGATGTGGCCCAAGCAGGAGACGAAGTCGAGTTGTCCAGTGCGCCAGCAGGTTGGCCCCATTATCGGACACCATGTAACCGACTTTAAGACCTCTGGGGGTCAGCCACCCCTGCTCCCTGAGGGCGACCTGGAAGTGGGTAGCCGTAAACGTATCCTTCCCCAGGCTGTCCAATTTCAGCAGCGCTTGGCGGGGTTGAGGCTTTGCGCTGGTGCTTAGGCGGGCTTGCTTGCGGGGTGTAGAGAGAATAGGATCAGAGGAGCCTCCTGCATCCCCCCTGATCCCGTGTGATGGCACCTAGTGGTGCTCAAATACCCCTTTTCAAAATTCGAGTTAGGTCGAATTCGAATAGTAAATTATTCGAGATCAGTCGAATATTCGAGTCGAATAATTTTTACTATTCGATTCGACCTCGGAATTCGAGCTCACTATTCGAGTCGGTATTCGAGCTCATTATTCGAGCTGACTATTCGAAATGGCCTTAAATAGCTTCCAACACTTGTTTTGAGGGTGAATGATGCAAGAAACCTCTTTTTTTCCAAGTAACAACAGCAAGTGATTATGTGGGGATGTTCCTTTAAAAAAAAAAAGTTGAAAAGAGAAGTTGTGTCCAGAAATTTGTTCAGTACTGTATATACTTCTTTTTCTTCTTCTTTATCTTCTATGCGTACGTTAAAAAGGGGCGCTGGGAAAAAAGGGCGCCGGGTTTTTAACGATAAGCATGGATAACGTTTAAAAATGTATTGTACTATATTTCGTTTAAAATTAATGTTTTTTAAAGTTATAAATCATTAAATAATGTGCATTAAATCGGCAATTGTAAAAACGTTAATCTTTCGTTTAAATACTGAAACGTATAATAACGTTAAAAAAAAAAATTACTAAGTAACCCTCCCTGTACCTACCCCTAACCCCTAGACCCCCCTGTTGATGCCTAAACCTAAGACCCCCCTGTTGGTGCCTAAGTAACCCTCCCTGTACCTACCCCTAACCCCTAGACCCCCCTGTTAGTGCCTAAACCTAAGACCCCCCTGTTGGTGCCTAAACCTAAGACCCCCCTGTTGGTGCCTAAACCTAAGACCCCCCTGTTGGTGCCTAAACCTAAGACCCCCCTGTTGGTGCCTAAACCTAAGACCCCCCTGTTGGTGCCTAAACCTAAGACCCCCCTGTTGGTGCCTAAACCTAAGACCCCCCTGTTGGTGCCTAAACCTAAGACCCCCCTGTTGGTGCCTAAACCTAAGACCCCCCTGTTGGTGCCTAAACCTAAGACCCCCCTTTTGGTGCCTAAACCTAAGACCCCCTGTTGGTGCCTAAACCTAAGACCCCCCCTGTTGATGCCTAAACCTAAGACCCCCCTGTTGGTGCCTAAACCTAAGACCCCCCTGTTTGTTTTTTCGTTTAAAAATAATGTAAAAAAAAAAATGTACTGTTTTTCGTTTAAAAATAATGTTTGAAAAAAAATATTGTACTGTTTTTCGTTTAAAAATAATATTTAAAAATGTATAAATCATTAAATAATGTGTAATCATGAGAAGCAGTAATAAAACATTAAGTCTCCGGGCGCCGCTTTTAAAACGTTATTTTTCACCGGCGCCCTTTTTTCCTATCGGGCGCCCATTAAACGATATTTATTATAGGAGTGAATGGCGGCGCCCGATTTGTCCACTAGCCTCAGGCGCACGAATTTACTGTTTCCATCTTCTATATCTTCTTCTTCTTCTTCTTCTTCTTCTATATCTTCTTCTTCTATATCTTCTTCTTCTATATCTTCTTCTTCTTTTATATTGTCTTCTTCTTCTTCTTCTTCTTCATCATCTTCTTCATCATCATCTTCTTCTTCTTCATCTTCTTTTTCTTCATCTTCTTCATCTTCTTCTTCATCTTCTTCATCTTCTTCTTCATCTTCTTCATCTTCTTCATCTTCTTCTTCTTCTTCTTCTACTACATCTACTTCATCTTCAACTTCTTCATCTTCTTCTTCTTCTTCATCTTCTTCTTCATCATCTTCATCTTCTTCATCTTCTTCTTCTTCATCATCTTCATCTTCTTCTTCATCTTCTTCTTCTTCATCATCTTCATCTTCTTCTTCTTCATCTTCTTCATCTTCATCTTCTTCATCTTCTTCTTCATCTTCTTCATCTTCTTCTTCATCTTCTTCTTCTTCTTCATCATCTTCTTCTTCTTCATCTTCTTCATCTTCTTCTTCTTCATCATCTTCATCTTCTTCTTCATCTTCTTCTTCTTCATCATCTTCATCTTCTTCTTCTTCATCTTCTTCTTCTTCATCTTCTTCTTCTTCATCTTCTTCTTCTTCATCTTCTTCTTCTTCATCTTCTTCATCTTCATCTTCTTCATCTTCTTCTTCTTCTCCTTCTTCTTCTTCTTCTTCTTCTTCTTCTTCTTCTTCTTCATCTTCTTCATCTTCTTCTTCTTCATCTTCTTCATCTTCTTCTATATCGTCTTCTTCTTCACTTATTTCTCTTTTCAATTTTTTTTTTTTAAAGAAATGCAGCTATTTTTGAGCGTAACAAATAGCTGGTGGCGCACGCATGTTGGAAGCGCCATTGTATGTGCTCCCTGGCAGTGGAAACACACAGACAGCAGGAGGTAAATTCAGCAGCAGGAGGAGGAGGATGAGTGTGTGGCAGCAGGCAGTCAATGAGGCAGGCAGCGTGACATAATAGCCCTGGTACCTAGCGGTGATACCAGGGCTGTAAATAAACACAGCAGGCAGGAGGTCCCAGACAGCGGTCGTGCAGCCCACATTGTGTCCAATACACAACTGGGACAACACAGTTTTCAACCCGGGCACCTCAGAAAAATTAAACCTTTTTTTTTTTTATGGTTTTGTAGTTTTGGTTTTACAACCAATTACACAGATATAGCTATTTTTTGACGTAATAGCTGGTGGCAGAGTGGCAGCAGAAGGTAAATCTGTGTACCCTGGCGTTGGGAAACACAGACAGACAGACAGCAGCAGCAGCAGCAGGAGGAATGGAGGAGTAATGTGAGCAGCTATTGTTTGACGTAATAGCTGGTGGCAGAGTGGCAGCAGAAGGTAAATCTGTGTACCCTGGCGTTGGGAAACACAGACAGACAGCAGCATCAGCAGGAGGAATGGAGGAGTAGTGTGAGTGTGGCAGCAGGCAGGCAGCGTGACATAATAGCCCTGGTACCTAGCGGTGATACCAGGGCTGTAAATAAACACAGCAGGCAGGAGGTCCCAGACAGCGGTCGTGCAGCCCACATTGTGTCCAATACACAACTGGGACAACACAGTTTTCAACCCGGGCACCTCAGAAAAATTAAACCTTTTTTTTTTTTTTTTTTATGGTTTTGTAGTTTTGGTTTTACAATCAATTACACAGATATAGCTATTTTTTGACGTAATAGCTGGTGGCAGAGTGGCAGCAGAAGGTAAATCTGTGTACCCTGGCGTTGGAAAACACAGACAGACAGACAGCAGCAGCAGCAGCAGGAGGAATGGAGGAGTAATGTGAGCAGCTATTGTTTGACGTAATAGCTGGTGGCAGAGTGGCAGCAGAAGGTAAATCTGTGTACCCTGGCGTTGGGAAACACAGACAGACAGCAGCATCAGCAGGAGGAATGGAGGAGTAGTGTGAGTGTGGCAGCAGGCAGGCAGCGTGACATAATAGCCCTGGTACCTAGCGGTGATACCAGGGCTGTAAATAAACACAGCAGGCAGGAGGTCCCAGACAGCGGTCGTGCAGCCCACATTGTGTCCAATACACAACTGGGACAACACAGTTTTCAACCCGGGCACCTCAGAAAAATTAAACCTTTTTTTTTTTTTTATGGTTTTGTAGTTTTGGTTTTACAACCAATTACACAGATATAGCTATTTTTTGACGTAATAGCTGGTGGCAGAGTGGCAGCAGAAGGTAAATCTGTGTACCCTGGCGTTGGGAAACACAGACAGACAGACAGCAGCAGCAGCAGCAGGAGGAATGGAGGAGTAATGTGAGCAGCTATTGTTTGACGTAATAGCTGGTGGCAGAGTGGCAGCAGAAGGTAAATCTGTGTACCCTGGCGTTGGGAAACACAGACAGACAGCAGCATCAGCAGGAGGAATGGAGGAGGAGTGTGAGTGTGGCAGCAGGCAGGCAGCGTGACATAATAGCCCTGGTACCTAGCGGTGATACCAGGGCTGTAAATAAACACAGCAGGCAGGAGGTCCCAGACAGCGGTCGTGCAGCCCACATTGTGTCCAATACACAACTGGGACAACACAGTTTTCAACCCGGGCACCTCAGAAAAATTAAACCTTTTTTTTATGTTTTTTTGGTTTTGTTTGTAAAACAAATTACACAGATATATAGCTATTGTTTGACGTAATAGCTGGTGGCAGAGTGGCAGCAGAATGTAATTCTGTGTACCCTGGCAGTGGGAAACACAGACCGACAGCAGCAGCAGCAGGAGGAATGGAGGAGTAATGTGAGCAGCTATTGTTTGACGTAATAGCTGGTGGCAGTGTGGCAGCAGAAGGTAATTCTGTGTACCCTGGCAGTGGGAAACACAGACAGACAGCAGCAGCAGGAGGAATGGAGGAGTAGTGTGAGTGTGGCAGCAGGCAGGCAGCGTGACATAATAGCCCTGGTACCTAGCGGTGATACCAGGCCGTAAATGAACACAACAGGAGGTCCCAGACAGCGGTCGTGCAGCCCACATTGTGTCCAATACACAACTGGGACAACACAGTTTTCAACCCGGGCACCTCAGAAAAATTAAACCTTTTTTTTTTTTTTTAATGGTTTTTTGGTTTTGTTTGTAAAACAAATTACACAGATATATAGCTATTGTTTGACGTAATAGCTGGTGGCAGAGTGGCAGCAGAAGGTAAATCTGTGTACCCTGGCAGTGGGAAACACAGACAGACAGCAGAAGGGCAGTACACAGCAGCCCACTGTAGGTGTAAAATGTGTGGCTGCAGGCGACGTAATAGTCAAAGTGAACCAGGCTGGCTTAGTGAGCAGGAGCCAGGAGGTGGTAAAGGGTGGTAAGGCACATTAACGATGGTTCTTAGCCAGTTCATGTCCCCCTCTCGCCGACAACAGGGGCCAGGAACTCGCCTTCCACCCACGCCTGGTTCATCTTGAGAAACGTCAGTCTGTCCACAGACTTGTGAGACAGACGTGAGCGTTTCTCGGTGACCACACCACCAGCTGCACTGAAGCAGCGCTCGGACAGCACGCTGGAAGGGGGGCAGGACAGCACTTCCAGGGCGTACTGCGCCAGCTCGCTCCAGATCTCCAGGCGCTTGACCCAATACTCCATGGGATCAACAGGGGCATCGCTGTCAAGCCCGCTGTAGGACCCCATGTAGTCAGCCACCATGCGGGTCAGGCGCTGGCTGTGACCGGTGGAGGATGCTGCTGCATGCACCTCCTCTCTAGTCACTGCTGCCGGAGCCTCTACAGTCCTGTAGAGCTCGTGGCTGAGAGACAGCAGGTCTGTGGGGCGCTTGCTGCTGGATGCAGGCACCTGCTGCTGCCTCTGTGCTGGCTGCTGGACAGTGGGGGTGGAAGGCTGGGGGAAGGCTTCCTCCAAGCGCTCAACAAGGGCCTGCTGCAAGCTCCTTATTTGTTGCGCTGGGTCTCCTCCTGCAGGCGGCAGGAACTGGCTCAACTTCCCCTTGAGGCGTGGGTCCAACATCATGCTGATCCAGATGTCCTCCCTCTGCTTCATCTGGATCACCCTGGGGTCTCTGCGCAGGCACGTCAGCATGTGCGCTGCCATTGGGAAGAGGCGGGCCACGTCTGCTGGCACATCGACGGCAGTGCTGCTGTCCTCATCCTCCTCCTCTGCCTCGTCAGCCTCATCCTCTCTCCACCCCCGCACCAACTCAGCTGCACTGTGCTGATCCCCCTCATCAGCAGCAAGGTCAGGGACCTCCACCAAGTCCTCCTCCTCCTCCCCCTCAGAGGTGGACTGTGCAGCTGCTTGCCGCTCCTGCTGGTCCAAGGCTGCCGCTCCCTGTTCCAGCAAAGCATCGAGGGCCCTGTTCAGCAGACAAACCAGGGGCACCCACTCGCAGACCATAGCATGGTCCCTGCTCACCATGTTAGTGGCCTGCAGAAAGGGAGCCAGCACTAAGCACACCTGCTGCATGTGCCTCCAGTCATCATCGGGGACGATGGACGGGATGTTGCTGGTCTTGTCCCTTCTCTGAGTGGCGGAAACAGTGGCCAGGGCAAGGTACTGTTTGACAGCGCGCTTCTGTTCAACCAGACGCTCCAACATCGCCAGGGTGGAGTTCCAGCGAGTCGGAACGTCAAGGATCAGCCGATGGCGTGGCAGATCCAGCTCCTTTTGCACGTCTTCCAGGCTCGCACAGGCTGCAGCCGAGCGCCGGAAGTGACGCACAACGTTCCTTGCCGTTTCCAGCAGTTCGCCCATCCCCTGGTAGGTGCGCAAGAACTTCTGCACCACCAGGTTCAGCACGTGGGCAAGACAGGGGATGTGGGTCAGGTTTCCCCTGTCTATTGCGGCAACCAGATTGGCCCCATTGTCGGCCACCACCTCTCCGACTCTGAGGCCTCTGGGGGTCAGCCAAATCCTCTCCTGCTCCTGGAGTTTGGCCAACACATGGGTTGCCGTCAGCTTGGTCTTCCCAAGGCTGACCAAGTGCAGCAGCGCTTGGCAGTGGCGGGCCTTCACGCTGCTGCTGAGGCGGGGGGTTTGGCCAGGTGTGCCGGAGGATGGCAGAGGATCGGAGGAACCTGCTGCAGTTCCCCTGACCCTGCGGGGTGGCACCACCCACTGTGTTGCTGCTGCTGCTGTGCCCGCTGCTGCTCTCCCATCCTCACCCCCTTCCACCAAGCTGACCCAGTGGACAGTGAAGGACAGGTAGCGGCCTGTCCCGAAGCGGCTGCTCCAGGAGTCCATGGTGACGTGGACCCTTTCACCAACCGCGTGCTCCAGCCCTCGCTCCACATTGGCCATCACAAAGCGGTGCAGTGCAGGAATGGCCTTGCGGAAGACAAAGTGTCTGCTGGGGAGCTGCCAGTCTGGGGCTGCGCAAGCAAGCAGCGCACGAATTTCGCTCCCCTCCTGCACGAGCGTGTACGGCAGGAGTTGGGAGCACATGGCCCGTGCCAGCAAGCCGTTCAGCTGCCGCACGCGACGGCTGCTGGGAGGCAGAGCCCTAACCACCCCCTGGAAGGACTCGCTCAAAAGGCTCTGGCGTGGCCTTTTGCTGGCACGGGAATCAGCAGACACAGCGGAGGAGGCCACTGAGGACTGGCTGCCAGAACAGGCCTCAGTGTCGGCGGCAGGAGTTGCAGAGGGGGGAGGAGCAGTGCGTTTCCGCACTCCTGCTGGTGCTGCTGGAGGAGCAGGAGGGCGGGTGGCTGCTGTTGCTGCTGCTGCTGAAGGCTGTGCAGTGATGGGTGTGGTGCCACTGCCAGCACCAGATGCCTTCAGCCTCTGGAACTCCTGATGCTGGTGAAAATGTTTCGCAGCAAGGTGGTTGATGAGCGAGCTGGTGCAGAACTTTAAGGGGTCTGCACCTCTGCTCAACTTCCGCTGACAGTGGTTGCAAGTGGCGTACTTGCTGTACACTGTGGGCATGGTGAAAAAGCGCCAGATTGGTGACAGAAACATCCCCCTACGGCATGGAAGCGCTGCTGCCTGTCTCCCTGTGGTGGTTTGGGGGGGGGCTTGGGTGCGGCTGGTGGTGGTACTGGCAGATGCTGCTGCTGCTGCTGCTGAGCCTGAGACACCAGCAGGCTGTGGGACCTGCCTACTGCTGCTGCCAATGCTTGCAATGATGCGCCTCCTTGCAAGGCCCACAAGAGCATCCTCCTCCTCCTCCTCAGAGCTGCTGAGGACGACATCCCCTGGAGGTGGTGGCACCCAGTCTCTGTCTGTCACCGGGTCATCAACATCCTCCCCCTCCTGAAACATGTCCTGCTGGGATGAGGACCCCCCAAACTCCTCTCCTGATGCATGGATGGGCTGCTTGACTGTCGCCACAGTCTTGCTGTCCAATCCCTCATCCCCCAAAGTGCCCATCAGCATCTCCTCCTCAAGATCGCCAACAACAGCAGACAATTTACTCATGATGCCTGGGGTCAAAAGACTGCTGAATGACAGGTCGGCGAGTGACGGTGAACTGGCCTCCTCCCCAGACCCTGCTGGGCGGCTGCTGCGAACAGGGGTGGTGGTGGTTGGTGGTGAGGGTGGAGGCCTCAGATGCAGAGCTGATGGCGGGCTGCTCATCCTCCGTCATGAGTTGCACCACAGTGTCTGCATGCTTTTCCTCAATGGGACGTTTCCGACCCGGCTGGAGGAAAATCGGAGCAGGTGCTACACGCTGCTGCTGCTGTGTCTCTGCAGCGTGAGTTGCAGATGCTCCTGCTGGGCGGCGCCCAAGGCGTCCACGGCCAGTGGCTATGGGAGGAATGTTAGCCACTGACGCTGCTGCTGCGGAACTGTGCATGGTGGCGCGCCCGCGCCCGCGGCTTGCCACAATGCTGCTCCCTCTCCTCCTGATTCCCTTGCTGCCCTTCCCCTTGCCCAAACCGCGCTGGCTGCCACTTCCAGACATCTTCGATGTTTTGGGCGTATAGACAAAAGTTTTTTAAAAGGGCGGGTGAAAAGTGGGGTACTTTAATGGAGTGGGTTGGTGGGTGAGGTGACTGAGTGAGTGTCCCTAGTACAGTAAGTAAGTAGTAACAGTCAGGAAGTACAACTAGCAGTTACAACTTACAATAATCAGTAGTAATCACAAGTAAATTTAGTGTGTGTACACTACAGACAGTGAGTGCACGCACGCGCAAACACGCGCAGGAGCTAGCCTATGAACAGTGACTGAGTGAGTGTCCCTAGTACAGTAAGTAAGTAAGTAGTAACAGTCAGTAAGTACAACTAACTAATTACAATAATCAATCAGTTATCAGAAGGAAATAGAGTGTGTGTAGTGTGTACACAGACAGTGAGTGCACACACGCAGGAGCTAGTAGCCTATGAACAGTGACTGAGTGTCCTAGACTCCTAGTACAGTAAGTAGTAACAGTAAGTACAACTAACTAATTACAATAATCAATCAGTTATCAGAAGGAAATAGAGTGTGTGTAGTGTGTACACAGACAGTGAGTGCACACACGCAGGAGCTAGTAGCCTATGAACAGTGACTGAGTGTCCGAGACTCCTAGTACAGTAAGTAGTAACAGTAAGTACAACTAACTAATTACAATAATCAATCAGTTATCAGAAGGAAATAGAGTGTGTGTAGTGTGTACACAGACAGTGAGTGCACACACGCAGGAGCTAGTAGCCTATGAACAGTGACTGAGTGTCCTAGACTCCTAGTACAGTAAGTAGTAACAGTAAGTACAACTAACTAATTACAATAATCAATCAGTTATCAGAAGGAAATAGAGTGTGTGTAGTGTGTACACAGACAGTGAGTGCACACACGCAGGAGCTAGTAGCCTATGAACAGTGACTGAGTGTCCTAGACTCCTAGTACAGTAAGTAGTAACAGTAAGTACAACTAACTAATTACAATAATCAATCAGTTATCAGAAGGAAATAGAGTGTGTGTAGTGTGTACACAGACAGTGAGTGCACACACGCAGGAGCTAGTAGCCTATGAACAGTGACTGAGTGTCCTAGACTCCTAGTACAGTAAGTAGTAACAGTAAGTACAACTAACTAATTACAATAATCAATCAGTTATCAGAAGGAAATAGAGTGTGTGTAGTGTGTACACAGACAGTGAGTGCACACACGCAGGAGCTAGTAGCCTATGAACAGTGACTGAGTGTCCTAGACTCCTAGTACAGTAAGTAGTAACAGTAAGTACAACTAACTAATTACAATAATCAATCAGTTATCAGAAGGAAATAGAGTGTGTGTAGTGTGTACACAGACAGTGAGTGCACACACGCAGGAGCTAGTAGCCTATGAACAGTGACTGAGTGTCCTAGACTCCTAGTACAGTAAGTAGTAACAGTAAGTACAACTAACTAATTACAATAATCAATCAGTTATCAGAAGGAAATAGAGTGTGTGTAGTGTGTACACAGACAGTGAGTGCACACACGCAGGAGCTAGTAGCCTATGAACAGTGACTGAGTGTCCGAGACTCCTAGTACAGTAAGTAGTAACAGTGAGTACAACTAACTAATTACAATATTCAATTACAATAATCAATCAGTTATCAGAACTTGGAAATAGAGTGTGTGTAGTGTGTACACAGACAGTGAGTGCACACACGCAGGAGCAGCTAGTAGCCTATGAACAGTGACAGTGAGTGTCCTAGTACAGTTACAGTATATAACTACAATACTAATACAATCCGTAGTAAAGGACAGCAGAAATACTGGTATAGAATAGAGAGAAATAAACAGAGGACAGGAGGACAGCTGCCCACACAGGCAGGCCCTGAGGCCTAAAGCTGTAAGCCTGCAGCAGCTGGCCTGTCTCTATGTAACACAAAAGCTACTAACTAAAATACAATGTCTAACTAACTAACAACAATATAGGTGTGTATAGGAGGTGTATGTGAGCAAAAACGCTAGGTAAATGACCACAATAAAGCTCTTGCTAAGCCAAAGCACAAAGGAGCAACTCTCTCTCTATGCAAGTCTCAGGCAAGGACGGAGAAACGTAACATGGCGGCCGCTATTTATAGGGTAGGGGCTGGCCAGGGTCCCCCTCTGTGATTGGCTGCCGTCAGAGGGCCTGGGAGCCCTCTGATTGGCTCTAAGGACATCAATCTGGGCTATGACGCTATTCGAGCTCGGTACCGAGCTCGAATAGCGCCGTTTGCTCGAATAGCTCGAATAGTGAATGGGCTATTCGAGTGTACGCGAATAGCCCATTCGAATAGCTGCAGCTATTCGGAGCTCGAATACCGAGCTCGAATAGCTGAAAAAGAGCTCGAATATTCGAGCTACTCGAATATTCGAGCTCTGCTGAGCACCACTGATGGCACCACCAACTGGCCTGCTGCCGTGCCAGCTGCTGTTGCTGCTGCTATGTTCTTCCATCCCTTTCCACTAGTGTTGGGCGAACATCTAGATGTTCGGGTTCGGGCCGAACAGGCCGAAAATGGCCGCGATGTTCCGGTGTTCGAGCCGAACTCCGAACATAATGGAAGTCAATGGCGACCCGAACTTTTGTGCTTTGTAAAGCCTCCTTACATGCTACATACCCCAAATTTACAGGGTATGTGCACCTTGGGAGTGGGTACAAGAGGGAAATTTTTTTTAGCAAAAAGAGCTTATAGTTTTTGAGAAAATCGATTTTAAAGTTTCAAAGGGAAAACTGTCTTTTAAATGCGGGAAATGTCTGTTTTCTTTGCACAGGTAACATGCTTTTTGTCGGCATGCAGTCATAAATGTAATACATATAAGAGGTTCCAGGAAAAGGGACCGGTAACGCTAACCCAGCAGCAGCACACGTGATGGAACAGGAGGAGGGTGGCGCAGGAGGAGAAGGCCACGCTTTGAGACACAACAACCCAGGCCTTGCATGAGGACAAGAAGCGTGCGGATAGCAATTTGCATTTTGTCGCCATGCAGTCATAAATTTAATACAGATGAGAGGTTCAATAAACAGGGACCGGAAACGCTAACCCATCACAGATGTTCATTGTTCATGTTACTTGGTTGGGGTCCGGGAGTGTTGCGTAGTCGTTTCCAATCCAGGATTGATTCATTTTAATTTGAGTCAGACGGTCTGCATTTTCTGTGGAGAGGCGGATACGCCGATCTGTGACGATGCCTCCGGCAGCACTGAAACAGCGTTCCGACATAACGCTGGCTGCCGGGCAAGCCAGCACCTCTATTGCGTACATTGCCAGTTTGTGCCAGGTGTCTAGCTTCGATACCCAATAGTTGAAGGGTGCAGATGGATTGTTCAACACAGCTATGCCATCTGACATGTAGTCCTTGACCATCTTCTCCAGGCGATCGGTGTTGGAGGTGGATCTGCACGCTTGCTGTTCTGTGTGCTGCTGCATGGGTGTCAGAAAATGTTCCCACTCCAAGGACACTGCCGATACCATTCCCTTTTGGGCACTAGCTGCGGCTTGTGTTGTTTGCTGCCCTCCTGGTCGTCCTGGGTTTGCGGAAGTCAGTCTGTCGGCGTACAACTGGCTAGCGGAGGGGGATGATGTCAATCTCCTCTTTAACCTTCCCAGCGTTCAATTTCCCCAGGATTTCTGTGCAAACAGTGATAAAATTTATTTTTAAAACTTTTTTTTCCCTGTAACTTGCCAAAATGTGTCAAGCAAGGGTCTAGTATACAGTGCAGGAGAGTATTGATGTGTATGCATGTTTATACTGTTCACAGCATGTTTTTTTGAACGGACATTTCTGTCCATACCGCTAGGGAGGTTAAAGTCTCCACAAGGGCCTGCTGGTATTCTTCCATTTTGACCTGTCGGACTCTTTCTTCAAGCAGTTTTGGAACATTGTGTTTGTACCGTGGATCCAGAAGGGTATAAAACCAGTAATTGGTGTTGTTCAGAATGCGCACAATGCGTGGGTCGCGTTCAATGCAGTCCTAGGCCGAAGAGGTCATAGCCTAGGGTCACAAAAACCTGTTTATTTGGGCAATTTCAATAGTAGTGATGGTGACGTACATAAATCTCAGCCATGGCCGTTAGCAACTTCTGAATTTCACGAAATGTCTCATGCAGGTAGAAGACATATTGTTAGACTTGGATTCCAAAGATGGGGTCCCTACATCTCTGCAAACCAGAGTTACAGGGGTCCAAAATTGGTAAAATCCCCCATAGGCTTTAATTGGGCCTCCTATTTACAGTTCCAAAATCTCACATCTTTTCAAAGGGCAAATGATCAGCAGTGGCAAATTTTCTAGCATTGTAGGGACCCTTAGGGGGAACATGACTGGTGAGTTTCGGGCCCCTAGGCCGAAGAGGTCATAGCCTAGGGTCACAAAAACCTGTTTATTTGGGCTATTTCAATGGTAGTGATGGTGACGTACATAAATCTCAGCCATGGCCGTTAGCAACGTCTGAATTTCACGAAATGTCTCATGCAGGTAGAAGACATATTGTTAGACTTGCATTCCAAAGATGGGGTCCCTACATTTCTGCAAACCAGAGTTACAGGGGTCCAAAATTGGTAAAATCCCCCATAGGCTTTCATTGCCTCCCTATTTCACTTTCCAAAATCTCACATCTTTTCAAAGGGCAATGGCTCAGCAGTACCAAATTTTCTAGCATTGTAGGGACCCTTAGGGGGAACATGACTGGTGAGTTTCGGGCCCCTAGGCCAAAGAGGTCATAGCCTAGGGTCACAAAAACCTGTTTATTTGGGCTATTTCAATGGTAGTGATGGTGACGTACATAAATCTCAGCCATGGCCGTTAGCAACGTCTGAATTTCATGAAATGTCTCATGCAGGTAGAAGACATATTGTTAGACTTGGATTCCAAAGATGGGGTCCCTACATCTCTGCAAACCAGAGTTACAGGGGTCCAAAATTGGTAAAATCCCCCATAGGCTTTCATTGGGCCTCCTATTTACAGTTCCAAAATCTCACATCTTTTCAAAGGGCAAATGATCAGCAGTGGCAAATTTTCTAGCATTGTAGGGACCCTTAGGGGGAACATGACTGGTGAGTTTCGGGCCCCTAGGCCGAAGAAGTCATAGCCTAGGGTCACAAAAACCTGTTTATTTGGGCTATTTCAATGGTAGTGATGGTGACGTACATAAATCTGAGCCATGGCCGTTAGCAACGTCTGAATTTCACGAAATGTCTCATGCAGGTAGAAGACATATTGTTAGACTTGGATTCCAAAGATGGGGTCCCTACATCTCTGCAAACCAGAGTTACAGGGGTCCAAAATTGGTAAAATCCCCCATAGGCTTTCATTGCCTCCCTATTTCACTTTCCAAAATCTCACATCTTTTCAAAGGGCAATGGCTCAGCAGTACCAAATTTTCTAGCATTGTAGGGACCCTTAGGGGGAACATGAGTGGTGAGTTTTGGGCCCCTAGGCCAAAGAGGTCATAGCCTAGGGTCACAAAAACCTGTTTATTTGGGCTATTTCAATGGTAGTGATGGTGACGTACATAAATCTCAGCCATGGCCGTTAGCAACGTCTGAATTTCACGAAATGTCTCATGCAGGTAGAAGACATATTGTTAGACTTGGATTCCAAAGATGGGGTCCCTACATCTCTGCAAACCAGAGTTACAGGGGTCCAAAATTGGTAAAATCCCCCATAGACTTTCATTGCCTCCCTATTTCACTTTCCAAAATCTCACATCTTTTCAAAGGGCAATGGCTCAGCAGTACCAAATTTTCTAGCATTGTAGGGACCCTTAGGGGGATCATGACTGGTGAGTTTTGCCACTGCTGAGCCATTGCCCTTTGAAATGGTGTGAGATTTTGGAACGGTAAATAGTAGGCCCAATGAAAGCCTATGGGGGATTTTACCAATTTTGGAGCCCTGTAACTCTGGTTTGCAGAGATGTAGGGACCCCATCTTTGGAATCCAAGTCTAACAATATGTCTTCTACCTGCATGAGACATTTCGTGAAATTCAGACGTTGCTAACGGCCATGGCTGAGATTTATGTACCGTATTTTCCGGACCATAAGACGCACTTTTTCTCCCCCCAAAATGGGGGGAAAAAGTCAGTGCGTCTTATGGTCCAAATGCTAAAATTTGGGCTAGCTCTAGATGTCCCCCCTGCTAATGATGCCTGATGAGCCCTTCTGCAACCGATGCCCGATAGTCTCGGAGGCGGGACCACAGTTCCCTCACTGAGCCAATCACTGCACTTGCTGAGTGTCAGTGACCTATCAGAAGTGAGTAGAAGTCGTTCCTTTGCTTGTTAAGGAACTACTCCCACTGACTTCTGATAGGTCACTGACGCTCAGCAAGTGCAGTGATTGGCTTCAAAGAGGGAGCTGTGGTCCCGCCTCCAAGACCATCGGGATCTGAGCAGTGCCTGGGCAGCCTCGTGTGTGCGTGTGTGCAGTTCACCCGGAGAGCTGTGAGTCTTTTTGAGCTGCTGTCATTTCTCACTTCAGATCGGAGAGCTGTGAGTCTTTATGAGCTGCTGTTATTTCTTACTTGAGATCCAGGCAGATCAGCGCGGTGTGAATAACCTGATCCTGGCTCACAGCTGGAAGTCTTCTCTTTGATCTGTGTTTAGAAGCCCTGCGATGCTGCTCTGTGTCATCTCTCAGCCTAGTCTTCCTACATGTCGGGTGAGCTCACGTGACATGCAGGAAGTAAGAGGGGGCTGAAAGACGACACACTGCAGGATCACAGGGCTTCTTAACACAGATCAGAGACAAGAGACGTCCAGCTGTGAGCCAGGATCAGGTTACTCGCACACACTACAAAGCTGATCTGCCTGTGTCTAGTAGTGAGGAATAACAGCAGCTCATAAAGACAGCTCTCCTGCTTGTGAATCGTTTAAGTGGCTTATGTGCCTGATAAAAGGTGAAAAGGTTAATGAATCAGGAGGAACTTTGCCTGCTGTCCTACTCCTGTAATGAAATGCAAATAATCCCTACAAGCTACAGAGTGTAAAGGGAATCAGAGACACATATTTTGATGTCCCTATGGCACTCAATAGTTAAATGATTAACTATAATTTTGGATGACAGAACACACTGCTGCAGCCAAGCATTCTGCTCTGTGGAGAGGGGAGGGGGACAGTTATGAGGTAACAGTGCTAACTTGTCATTTCACAATCTGTCTTAACAAATCAAAGAACTGCGTAGAAGACAGAAAATGCTAATGGTAGATGTCTGATGAAAATCATGTGCATGGGGCTTTTTATTTATAACTTACAATTAGCTATGTAGAATGTGCATGTGGCTCAGAAATGGCTTTTGGCATTAACACTGCAGTGCACATGTCCCTAGATCTCAAAACTGGCGAAAAAGCAATGATCCAAGCACCGTTTGATTTTGAGCCCCAATTTTAGTTATTTTAACATAAGTTAGGTGATGGTACAACACTACATTAACATCGTGCAAGGAATGTGCAAGGAAAGGAGAAACACCAATACACTTGGCACTGCTGTAATGGAATCTTCTTTATTGTTAAACCTCAAGTTGCCACTAAATGAACATGAAGATATACAAAAGTTTGCTTTCCTAAAACAGAAAGAATTTGCGATAATTCAGGTTGGAGTGAGCTCGAGATGTCTCCCAGGCACCACTGCTGAATATATGCAAATTAACCATTGTACCCTTAGAAGCTAAAAACACCTCCAGAACCGCTGGAATGCAATGATGTGTCAGCTTGTTAATATGTACAGAGCCATAATAATCCAACATGCATACAGACTGTTTCGGATTGTTTGATCCTCATCAGTACATGGCATGGATTAATTTGGCTCTATGGAGTAGGGCTTGTAAATCCGAGAGGCACAGACTAACCAGCAAGCTCATGGTGTCCCTTACACACCCCAATGAGTTCTGGGTCACCATGAGCTTGCTGGTTAGTCTGTGCCATGAAGATATACCTATCCTATTTGGGCTCATGATTGCTGTAACCACCACATATTGTCCAGGCACCACATACATGTTCAATCAGCCATTGCTGTAACAGGTAAAGCTCCACAAGACACCCCTGTACCTTGGACACACCAAGTTTAGTATATATCTTTTCTTCCTTGTTTTTTGTCTCTAAACTTAGGTGCGTCTTATGGTCCGGAGCGTCTTATGGTCCGAAAAATACGGTACGTCACCATCACTACCATTGAAATAGCCCAAATAAACAGGTTTTTGTGACCCTAGGCTATGACCTCTTTGGCCTAGGGGCCCGAAACTCACCAGTCATGTTCCCCCTAAGGGTCCCTACAATGCTAGAAAATTTGGTACTGCTGAGCCATTGCCCTTTGAAAAGATGTGAGATTTTGGAAAGTGAAATAGGGAGGCAATGAAAGTCTATGGGGGATTTTACCAATTTTGGACCCCTGTAACTCTGGTTCGCAGAGATGTAGGGACCCCATCTTTGGAATCCAAGTCTAACAATATGTCTTCTACCTGCATGAGACATTTCGTGAAATTCAGACGTTGCTAACGGCCATGGCTGAGATTTATGTACGTCACCATCACTACTATTGAAATAGCCCAAATAAACAGGTTTTTGTGACCCTAGGCTATGACCTCTTTGGCCTAGGGGCCCGAAACTCACCAGTCATGTTCCCCCTAAGGGTCCCTACAATGCTAGAAAATTTGGTACTGCTGAGCCATTGCCCTTTGAAAAGATGTGAGATTTTGGAAAGTGAAATAGGGAGGCAATGAAAGCCTATGGGGGATTTTACCAATTTTGGAGCCCTGTAACTCTGGTTTGCAGAGATGTAGGGACCCCATCTTTGGAATCCAAGTCTAACAATATGTCTTCTACCTGCATGAGACATTTCGTGAAATTCAGACGTTGCTAACGGCCATGGCTGAGATTTATGTACCGTATTTTCCGGACCATAAGACGCACTTTTTCTCCCCCCAAAATGGGGGGAAAAAGTCAGTGCGTCTTATGGTCCAAATGCTAAAATTTGGGCTAGCTCTAGATGTCCCCCCTGCTAATGATGCCTGATGAGCCCTTCTGCAACCGATGCCCGATAGTCTCGGAGGCGGGACCACAGTTCCCTCACTGAGCCAATCACTGCACTTGCTGAGTGTCAGTGACCTATCAGAAGTGAGTAGAAGTCGTTCCTTTGCTTGTTAAGGAACTACTCCCACTGACTTCTGATAGGTCACTGACGCTCAGCAAGTGCAGTGATTGGCTTCAAAGAGGGAGCTGTGGTCCCGCCTCCAAGACCATCGGGATCTGAGCAGTGCCTGGGCAGCCTCGTGTGTGCGTGTGTGCAGTTCACCCGGAGAGCTGTGAGTCTTTTTGAGCTGCTGTCATTTCTCACTTCAGATCGGAGAGCTGTGAGTCTTTATGAGCTGCTGTTATTTCTCACTTGAGATCCAGGCAGATCAGCGCGGTGTGAATAACCTGATCCTGGCTCACAGCTGGAAGTCTTCTCTTTGATCTGTGTTTAGAAGCCCTGCGATGCTGCTCTGTGTCGTCTCTCAGCCTAGTCTTCCTACATGTCGGGTGAGCTCACGTGACATGCAGGAAGTAAGAGGGGGCTGAAAGATGACACACTGCAGGATCACAGGGCTTCTTAACACAGATCAGAGACAAGAGACGTCCAGCTGTGAGCCAGGATCAGGTTACTCGCACACACTACAAAGCTGATCTGCCTGTGTCTAGTAGTGAGGAATAACAGCAGCTCATAAAGACAGCTCTCCTGCTTGTGAATCGTTTAAGTGGCTTATGTGCCTGATAAAAGGTGAAAAGGTTAATGAATCAGGAGGAACTTTGCCTGCTGTCCTACTCCTGTAATGAAATGCAAATAATCCCTACAAGCTACAGAGTGTAAAGGGAATCAGAGACACATATTTTGATGTCCCTATGGCACTCAATAGTTAAATGATTAACTATAATTTTGGATGACAGAACACACTGCTGCAGCCAAGCATTCTGCTCTGTGGAGAGGGGAGGGGGACAGTTATGAGGTAACAGTGCTAACTTGTCATTTCACAATCTGTCTTAACAAATCAAAGAACTGCGTAGAAGACAGAAAGTGCTAATGGTAGATGTCTGATGAAAATCATGTGCATGGGGCTTTTTATTTATAACTTACAATTAGCTATGTAGAATGTGCATGTGGCTCAGAAATGGCTTTTGGCATTAACACTGCAGTGCACATGTCCCTAGATCTCAAAACTGGCGAAAAAGCAATGATCCAAGCACCGTTTGATTTTGAGCCCCAATTTTAGTTATTTTAACATAAGTTAGGTGATGGTACAACACTACATTAACATCGTGCAAGGAATGTGCAAGGAAAGGAGAAACACCAATACACTTGGCACTGCTGTAATGGAATCTTCTTTATTGTTAAACCTCAAGTTGCCACTAAATGAACATGAAGATATACAAAAGTTTGCTTTCCTAAAACAGAAAGAATTTGCGATAATTCAGGTTGGAGTGAGCTCGAGATGTCTCCCAGGCACCACTGCTGAATATATGCAAATTAACCATTGTACCCTTAGAAGCTAAAAACACCTCCAGAACCGCTGGAATGCAATGATGTGTCAGCTTGTTAATATGTACAGAGCCATAATAATCCAACATGCATACAGACTGTTTCGGATTGTTTGATCCTCATCAGTACATGGCATGGATTAATTTGGCTCTATGGAGTAGGGCTTGTAAATCCGAGAGGCACAGACTAACCAGCAAGCTCATGGTGTCCCTTACACACCCCAATGAGTTCTGGGTCACCATGAGCTTGCTGGTTAGTCTGTGCCATGAAGATATACCTATCCTATTTGGGCTCATGATTGCTGTAACCACCACATATTGTCCAGGCACCACATACATGTTCAATCAGCCATTGCTGTAACAGGTAAAGCTCCACAAGACACCCCTGTACCTTGGACACACCAAGTTTAGTATATATCTTTTCTTCCTTGTTTTTTGTCTCTAAACTTAGGTGCGTCTTATGGTCCGGAGCGTCTTATGGTCCGAAAAATACGGTACGTCACCATCACTACCATTGAAATAGCCCAAATAAACAGGTTTTTGTGACCCTAGGCTATGACCTCTTTGGCCTAGGGGCCCGAAACTCACCAGTCATGTTCCCCCTAAGGGTCCCTACAATGCTAGAAAATTTGGTACTGCTGAGCCATTGCCCTTTGAAAAGATGTGAGATTTTGGAAAGTGAAATAGGGAGGCAATGAAAGTCTATGGGGGATTTTACCAATTTTGGACCCCTGTAACTCTGGTTCGCAGAGATGTAGGGACCCCATCTTTGGAATCCAAGTCTAACAATATGTCTTCTACCTGCATGAGACATTTCGTGAAATTCAGACGTTGCTAACGGCCATGGCTGAGATTTATGTACGTCACCATCACTACTATTGAAATAGCCCAAATAAACAGGTTTTTGTGACCCTAGGCTATGACCTCTTTGGCCTAGGGGCCCGAAACTCACCAGTCATGTTCCCCCTAAGGGTCCCTACAATGCTAGAAAATTTGGTACTGCTGAGCCATTGCCCTTTGAAAAGATGTGAGATTTTGGAAAGTGAAATAGGGAGGCAATGAAAGCCTATGGGGGATTTTACCAATTTTGGAGCCCTGTAACTCTGGTTTGCAGAGATGTAGGGACCCCATCTTTGGAATCCAAGTCTAACAATATGTCTTCTACCTGCATGAGACATTTCGTGAAATTCAGACGTTGCTAACGGCCATGGCTGAGATTTATGTACCGTATTTTCCGGACCATAAGACGCACTTTTTCTCCCCCCAAAATGGGGGGAAAAAGTCAGTGCGTCTTATGGTCCAAATGCTAAAATTTGGGCTAGCTCTAGATGTCCCCCCTGCTAATGATGCCTGATGAGCCCTTCTGCAACCGATGCCCGATAGTCTCGGAGGCGGGACCACAGTTCCCTCACTGAGCCAATCACTGCACTTGCTGAGTGTCAGTGACCTATCAGAAGTGAGTAGAAGTCGTTCCTTTGCTTGTTAAGGAACTACTCCCACTGACTTCTGATAGGTCACTGACGCTCAGCAAGTGCAGTGATTGGCTTCAAAGAGGGAGCTGTGGTCCCGCCTCCAAGACCATCGGGATCTGAGCAGTGCCTGGGCAGCCTCGTGTGTGCGTGTGTGCAGTTCACCCGGAGAGCTGTGAGTCTTTTTGAGCTGCTGTCATTTCTCACTTCAGATCGGAGAGCTGTGAGTCTTTATGAGCTGCTGTTATTTCTCACTTGAGATCCAGGCAGATCAGCGCGGTGTGAATAACCTGATCCTGGCTCACAGCTGGAAGTCTTCTCTTTGATCTGTGTTTAGAAGCCCTGCGATGCTGCTCTGTGTCGTCTCTCAGCCTAGTCTTCCTACATGTCGGGTGAGCTCACGTGACATGCAGGAAGTAAGAGGGGGCTGAAAGATGACACACTGCAGGATCACAGGGCTTCTTAACACAGATCAGAGACAAGAGACGTCCAGCTGTGAGCCAGGATCAGGTTACTCGCACACACTACAAAGCTGATCTGCCTGTGTCTAGTAGTGAGGAATAACAGCAGCTCATAAAGACAGCTCTCCTGCTTGTGAATCGTTTAAGTGGCTTATGTGCCTGATAAAAGGTGAAAAGGTTAATGAATCAGGAGGAACTTTGCCTGCTGTCCTACTCCTGTAATGAAATGCAAATAATCCCTACAAGCTACAGAGTGTAAAGGGAATCAGAGACACATATTTTGATGTCCCTATGGCACTCAATAGTTAAATGATTAACTATAATTTTGGATGACAGAACACACTGCTGCAGCCAAGCATTCTGCTCTGTGGAGAGGGGAGGGGGACAGTTATGAGGTAACAGTGCTAACTTGTCATTTCACAATCTGTCTTAACAAATCAAAGAACTGCGTAGAAGACAGAAAGTGCTAATGGTAGATGTCTGATGAAAATCATGTGCATGGGGCTTTTTATTTATAACTTACAATTAGCTATGTAGAATGTGCATGTGGCTCAGAAATGGCTTTTGGCATTAACACTGCAGTGCACATGTCCCTAGATCTCAAAACTGGCGAAAAAGCAATGATCCAAGCACCGTTTGATTTTGAGCCCCAATTTTAGTTATTTTAACATAAGTTAGGTGATGGTACAACACTACATTAACATCGTGCAAGGAATGTGCAAGGAAAGGAGAAACACCAATACACTTGGCACTGCTGTAATGGAATCTTCTTTATTGTTAAACCTCAAGTTGCCACTAAATGAACATGAAGATATACAAAAGTTTGCTTTCCTAAAACAGAAAGAATTTGCGATAATTCAGGTTGGAGTGAGCTCGAGATGTCTCCCAGGCACCACTGCTGAATATATGCAAATTAACCATTGTACCCTTAGAAGCTAAAAACACCTCCAGAACCGCTGGAATGCAATGATGTGTCAGCTTGTTAATATGTACAGAGCCATAATAATCCAACATGCATACAGACTGTTTCGGATTGTTTGATCCTCATCAGTACATGGCATGGATTAATTTGGCTCTATGGAGTAGGGCTTGTAAATCCGAGAGGCACAGACTAACCAGCAAGCTCATGGTGTCCCTTACACACCCCAATGAGTTCTGGGTCACCATGAGCTTGCTGGTTAGTCTGTGCCATGAAGATATACCTATCCTATTTGGGCTCATGATTGCTGTAACCACCACATATTGTCCAGGCACCACATACATGTTCAATCAGCCATTGCTGTAACAGGTAAAGCTCCACAAGACACCCCTGTACCTTGGACACACCAAGTTTAGTATATATCTTTTCTTCCTTGTTTTTTGTCTCTAAACTTAGGTGCGTCTTATGGTCCGGAGCGTCTTATGGTCCGAAAAATACGGTACGTCACCATCACTACCATTGAAATAGCCCAAATAAACAGGTTTTTGTGACCCTAGGCTATGACCTCTTTGGCCTAGGGGCCCGAAACTCACCAGTCATGTTCCCCCTAAGGGTCCCTACAATGCTAGAAAATTTGGTACTGCTGAGCCATTGCCCTTTGAAAAGATGTGAGATTTTGGAAAGTGAAATAGGGAGGCAATGAAAGTCTATGGGGGATTTTACCAATTTTGGACCCCTGTAACTCTGGTTCGCAGAGATGTAGGGACCCCATCTTTGGAATCCAAGTCTAACAATATGTCTTCTACCTGCATGAGACATTTCGTGAAATTCAGACGTTGCTAACGGCCATGGCTGAGATTTATGTACGTCACCATCACTACCATTGAAATAGCCCAAATAAACAGGTTTTTGTGACCCTAGGCTATGACCTCTTTGGCCTAGGGGCCCGAAACTCACCAGTCATGTTCCCCCTAAGGGTCCCTACAATGCTAGAAAATTTGGTACTGCTGAGCCATTGCCCTTTGAAAAGATGTGAGATTTTGGAAAGTAAAATAGGGAGGCAATGAACGCCTATGGGGGATTTTACCAATTTTGGACCCCTGTAACTCTGGCTTGCAGAGATGTAGGGACCCCATCTTTGGAATCCAAGTCTAACAATATGTCTTCTACCTGCATGAGACATTTCGTGAAATTCAGACGTTGCTAACGGCCATGGCTGAGATTTATGTACGTCACCATCACTACCATTGAAATAGCCCAAATAAACAAGTTTTTGTGACCCTAGGCTATGACCTCTTCGGCCTAGGGGCCCGAAACTCACCAGTCATGTTCCCCCTAAGGGCCCCTACAATGCTAGAAAATTTGCCACTGCTGATCATTTGCCCTTTGAAAAGATATGAGATTTTGGAACTGTAAATAGGAGGCCCAATGAAAGCCTAAGGGGGATTTTACCAATTTTGGACCCCTGTAACTCTGGTTTGCAGAGATGTAGGGACCCCATCTTTGGAATCCAAGTCTAACAATATGTCTTCTACCTGCATGAGACATTTCGTGAAATTCAGACGTTGCTAACGGCCATGGCTGAGATTTATGTACGTCACCATCACTACCATTGAAATAGCCCAAATAAACAGGTTTTTGTGACCCTAGGCTATGACCTCTTCGGCCTAGGACTGCATTGAACGCGACCCACGCATTGTGCGCATTCTGGACAACACCAATTTCTGGGTTTATACCCTTCTGGATCCACGGTACAAACACAATGTTCCAAAACTGCTTGAAGAAAGAGTCCGACAGGTCAAAATGGAAGAATACCAGCAGGCCCTTGTGGAGACTTTAAAGAGGAGATTGACATCCTCCCCCTCCTCTAGCCAGTTGTACGCCGACAGACTGACTTCCGCAAACCCAGGACGACCAGGAGGGCAGCAAACAACACAAGCCGCAGCTAGTGCCCAAAAGGGAATGGTATCCGCAGTGTCCTTGGAGTGGGAAAATTTTCTGACACCCATGCAGCAGCACACAGAACAGCAAGCGTGCAGATCCACCTCCAACACCGATCGCCTGGAGAAGATGGTCAAGGACTACATGTCAGATGGCATAGCTGTGTTGAACAATCCATCTGCACCCTTCAACTATTGGGTATCGAAGCTAGACACCTGGCACAAACTGGCAATGTACGCAATAGAGGTGCTGGCTTGCCCGGCAGCCAGCGTTATGTCGGAACGCTGTTTCAGTGCTGCCAGAGGCATCGTCACAGATCGGCGTATCCGCCTCTCCACAGAAAATGCAGACCGTCTGACTCAAATTAAAATGAATCAATCCTGGATTGGAAACGACTACGCAACACTCCCGGACCCCAACCAAGTAACATGAACAATGAACATCTGTGATGGGTTAGCGTTTCCGGTCCCTGTTTATTGAACCTCTCATCTGTATTACATTTATGACTGCATGGCGACAAAATGCAAATTGCTATCCGCACGCTTCTTGTCCTCATGCAAGGCCTGGGTTGTTGTGTCTCAAAGCGTGGCCTTCTCCTCCTGCGCCACCCTCCTCCTGTTCCATCACGTGTGCTGCTGCTGGGTTAGCGTTACCGGTCCCTTTTCCTGGAACCTCTTATATGTATTACATTTATGACTGCATGCCGACAAAAAGCATGTTACCTGTGCAAAGAAAACAGACATTTCCCGCATTTAAAAGACAGTTTTCCCTTTGAAACTTTAAAATCGATTTTCTCAAAAACTATAAGCTCTTTTTGCTAAAAAAAATTTCCCTCTTGTACCCACTCCCAAGGTGCACATACCCTGTAAATTTGGGGTATGTAGCATGTAAGGAGGCTTTACAAAGCACAAAAGTTCGGGTCCCCATTGACTTCTATTATGTTCGGAGTTCGGCTCGAACACCCGAACATCGCGGCCATGTTCGGCCCGAACCCGAACATCTAGATGTTCGCCCAACACTACACGTGACCCGTTCGGCCAATCTCAGCGCTAGCCGAACGTTCGGGGAACGTTCGGCCATGCGCTCTTAGTTCGGCCATATGGCCGAACAGTTTGGCCGAACACCATTAGGTGTTCGGCCGAACTCGAACATCACCCGAACAGGGTGATGTTCTGCAGAACCCGAACAGTGGCGAACACTGTTCGCCCAACACTACTTTCCACCAATGTTACCCAGTGTGCAGTAATGGACAGGTAGTAGTCTGTCCCAAATCGGCTGCTCCAGAAGTCCATGGTGATAGGTGATATAGATCCGCTCGCTCACAGCGTGGTCGAGTGAATGGGCCACATTTGCCACCACAAAATCCGGCAGTGCTGGGATTGCGGTCGTTGAAAAGTAGTGCCAGCTGGGGATTCGCCAATCTGGGATCCCAAACTGGAGCAGCATGCGTATATCACTCCATTCCTGCACCAGGGAGTATGAGCTGGGAACTTATGGCCCAGGCCAGCAAGCCGTCTGGATGCGCCTGTGGCCAGGAGGCAGAGGCTTGGTCAAACCATGAAAGCTGTCACTCAGTTGGGTCTGCCGATGTCCTGCACGGGAAGCTGAGGAGGGAGCAGAGGAGGTCAATGAGGACTGGCTGGCCTGACCAGCCTTAATGTCTGTGGCATGAGCTACCAAGGGCACACTGGAGGGAGAAGTGCGTTTTCGTGCTGCAATGGCTTGACGACCGTGAGGGAGGGATGATCTGTGATGATCGTAAACAGCTAATTACGATGACGCAAAATTTTGCGTACATTTTTGCATTTACGCTTATACCAAATTACGATTTGTAAATTCAATTGATTTCATATAGAGATTCGTAATTTTGCCTAAAATTTTACGTCATTTTCGCGTAACTTTGTGCCGACTTTAGCAATGAATAGCAAAGCCCCCATTCAAAGCAGTGACAGTAAAATGAACTTCTACATCTGTTCAGGAGAATAGTGGGTACAAGTCAAAAAAGAATCTTCCAGAAAGACCTTGTAGTTTTTATGAAAATCAATTTTAAAAATGCAAAGAAAAAATGGTTTTTAAACTAAAAAAAAATGACAGTTTAAAAACCATTTTTCTTTGCATATTTAAAATTGATTTTCTCAAAAACAATGTCTTTTTGAAAATTTTTAGAAATTCTTTTTTTTACTTGTACCCAATATTCTCCTTAAAATATGTTTTATTTTTGGTCGCAATAGCATGTCTGGGGGATCCATCTTAAAATGGCGCCTGCGAATAATGGCGCACGGTGTTGCCGCTAATCCGTTTGCCGCTTATCGCTATTTAACGTTAAAGCCTTATTGTTATTTTACATTAAAGCCTTATCGTTATTTAGCGTTAACACACAGAACCCTCTCTGTACCTATCCCTAACCCCTAAACCCCCCCTGGTGGTGCCTAACCCTAAGACCTCCCCTGGTGGTGCCTAACCCTAAGACCCCCCTGGTGGTGCCTAACCCTAAGACCCCCCTGGTGGTGCCTAAACCTAAGACTCCCCTCGTGGTGCCTAAACCTAAGACTCCCCTGGTGGTGCCTAACCCTAAGACCCCCCTGGTGGTGCCTAACCCTAAGACCCCCCTGGTGGTGCCTAACCCTAAGACCCCCCTGGTGGTGCCTAAACCTAAGACCCCCCTGGTGGTGCCTAACCCTAACCCTAAGACCCCCCTGGTGGTGCCTAACCCTAAGACCCCCTGGTGGTGACTAACCCTAACCAACCCCCTAGTGGTGCCTAATCCTAACCACCCCCCTGGTGGTGCTTAACCCTAACCGCCGCCCTGGTGGTGCCTAACCCTAACCTTGACAGTGTTACATTAAATCCATTCACCGTTTTGCAGTTAAATAACGTCTGCAGTTTGGCTTATGTAGGATGCTATTGATAAATAACATTACTGTGGGCAATAACGTCTGCTATTTGGCAAATGAACGGCACTATTGATAAATAACGTTAGTGTGTGCCACTATTGATAAATAACGTTAGTGTTTGCCTTTGTCTTTTTTCCCTGTGCGCCATTATTATGCAGTACTAACGATAAATAGCGATAAGCGTATCTTTTTAAAGTGGCGCCATTTTTATGCATAGGCGATGTGCGCCATTATTCACTGATCCATGTCTGGGGGCTTTGCTATTAATGGCTACAGTCGGCACAACATTTCGTGAAATTGCGTGAAAATGACATGAAATTATGAAATATTACTATTACATATGAAATTAATTACGATTTTCCCTTAAATTTTGCATTACAATTGTGATACATAAATGCGAATTTCGCATATGCAAAATTTCGGCCCACCACTAGGGATGATGATGCTGCTGCTCCTAAATGCAGCGCAGTGGGTCTCCTGCTCTGACCACCCCCGTCCTGGTCTTTCAGCCTCTTAAACGCTGCGAAATCATTATGGTGCTGGCTCTTCAGGTGGGTCTGGAGGGATGAGGCACCCATCTTGGCTGCGTTGCACCCACGGTTCAAGGTTTTTTTGCAGGAGTTACACACTGGATAGCTTGCATACAGGGTGGAAAAATGGGAAAAAATCCATATTGGGTGCGAAAACACCCCCCTATGGTGCGAAGAGGGTGCGGTGGCTCACCCTCTGGTTGGGAGTTGCGTGATGGTGGTGCCGGCTGAAGAAGCAGCTATGGCTCCTGGCTTCCACGCCCACTGCTGGACCTATCCCTGCCTGACATGTGCCAATTCAGTTGCCTACGCTCCTGTGCCTCATCCTCCTCCGAGCTGCTTTCGGTGACCTCAGCCACATAAGGACGGTCCTGCCAATCATCCTCGTTCTCAGGAAACAGCTCGTCTCCTGACTCCCCCATCACTTCTTCCACTCCAACATCCCAAGACACAGACCCCTCCTCATCCTCAAATTCTGTTTGTGCTGACCCTTCACATGAGGCTCCATGATCTCCTCAAGGGCAGCCATCAAGATGCTACCCGGACCCAAGACTGAAGGGCAAAACGCTCTTGTCCAGGGAGGTCTCCCCACTGGCTGCTGGGGTGGATGTCACTGCAAGCGGGGAGCGTTGCCTGCTGCTGCGGGGAGTGCTGATCACAGCGGAGGTCTGCGAACAAGTAATGGGCTGCTCCTCCACCATCATCTCCAACACTGCGTCTACCTGCCTGTCCTGAATGGCCATACGGTGATCCAAGGTGCTGAAAATGAGTGCCAACGGTGGCCGCTGTGCTGCTTCTGAATGCCTCTCTGCTTCCTCCCCTACAGCTGAGCGCTCTCTTGCTGGCGGTGAACCAGTCCCAGATGCAGCAGCAGTGATGGCACTCCCTCTCCTGCCTCTGCCCCTGGCAGACATTCTCTATAAACAATATTTGAAGGTGGAAAGTGTGCTGCTTTTGTGCTGTCAGTATGAACGCAGACTTTAGTAGCGGAGGACAAAGCGGCCGGTCAGTGCAGCAGCACAGAAAGACCATGGCAACTCTCTGGTAGTACCACAGTTTAATAGTGCTGCACAAAAAATTATATGTGTCCGTGGACCTGGGCAGTGTGAACGCAGACTTTAGTAGCGACTGAGTCAGGAGGAAAAAGCGGCTGGTCAGTGCGGCAGCACAAAAGGACCATGGCAAGTCACTGGTAGTACCACAGTTTGATAGTGCTGCCCAAAAAATTATATGCATCCTTGGCCCCGGCAGTGGGAACGCAGATTTTAGTACCTAAACACACAATACAAGTTTTCCGGAGTCTGAGGCACATACAGATGGTCCTGTTCATAATCATCATAGAACTCTTCTCCTGACCCCCCCACCACCTCTGCCACCCCACAATCCCCAGACACAGACCCCTCATCGTCCTCAACATAAACTTGGGATGCTGGCCCAAGCCCAACCTCCTCCTCCACATCAGGCCCCATCATCTCCTCAACGGCAGCCCTCAATACTCGCCCAGACACCAGACTGAGGGACACAACACTCTCGTCCAGGGAGGGCTGCTGACCACTGGCTGCTGGGGTGGATGTCAGAACTTGCGTAGGGTGTTGGCTGTTGCTGCTACTGGGAGTGCTGCTCACTGCAGAGTTTTGTGAGAAACTAATGATGGGCTGCTCCCCCGTCATCATGTCCAACATCACTCACAAAACTTGGTGAACGAACTGCAGTGGCAGTGTTTATTCAAAAGGGATGTTGCTCTCCTCCCAAATCAAAAAGTCTTAATACTATCTTCTACCGGTTCGCAACACCAAAGTCTAATAAAATGTGTATCTAGGGATGTTATGCGCTATAAACGGTAACCTGAGGGCTTTTAACACTGTCCGACAGTGATTTAGTCCCAGCTTGTGGATAATTTTAGATGTCCACTGTATCGATGTTCATCGGGGAATAAAACAGAAATAAGATCGTAATAGTGTAGTATCCTTTTCAAATCATGCACCTCTGTCTAGCGTATCTTGACCCAAACACTGTTGTGTACTCCTATTTTTATTGCCTAAAGAAGCGGGCCTGCGCCTGCGAAACGCGTTGCAACCTTTATTTGGCGTGTACCAATAAAAATCATTTCTTGAAACATACAGTTTCCCAGTGTCTGCTTATAAGAGTCTTTTTAGGAGGGATGCACTTGAAACAAAAAGAAAAACAGAGAGCCCAATATAGTGCAGTAAGTCTAACAATTGTTGGCGAAATAATTAACAGATGTGGATATACTCACAAACACGGGTCACCACACAGGCAACCACTTGAAATGCAGGTGGGGAGTATTAGAACCTGACCCCACTCAGGTTTAAAAAAGTCGCTCTCTGTAGATAGAAAGAAGGGGACAGTCCCCTCCACCCAAGGTGGACTATATACTGTGCAAATAACAATTTATTTTGGCACTCCGCAATGCGTTTCGCAGGTATAACCCGCATTGCCACTATTGGACCTTTTTGAGCTTGCACTCCTTGCCTGAAGAAGCGGGTTATACCTGCGAAACGCGTTGCGGAGTGCCAAAATAAATTGTTATTTGCGATTGTCCATCATTTCAGGAGGTAAGTCCACCTGTACTCCTCCTTTTTAGTTGTTTTTAGATCATTTTAACCTGCCTGGCGCCTCTGTCCAAAATTTGCACATTTTTAGGAGGGGTATATCTTGAGCCGAGGAGGAGTTTCTGTAACACATACAAAAGTGCATTGAGTTGTTTGTGACCAGACAGCAACAGAGTCTGGTGAGCGCATTTGTTTGGCTTTTGGTGCAGGATCGCACATTCCTGTGCTCTTTTGCAATCTATCCCTAGATGAGCAATTGGTGACAGTGGGCCCTGGTTTGCACGGGTGCTGTATACTGGGGAAGAGGCTGGCCGGAGTGCTCACGGGTGTATGGGCGCAGGAATATTAACATCCAAAGATGCTGCACTATGTACTGTTTATTCTCTTCCATATGAGGAATTGATGTCTATGATTGATGAGAGGCCGGAAAAAAAAGTAGTGGATTTGAAGTGCTTCATGCGAGATATGCTGTTTGTATTTGAGCAGCATATAAATATGGTGAGCGCACTGCATATTATTTGTATTTTTTGTGTATCATTTTTTGTATTTTGTCACTAATTATGTATCTTGTATATTAGTGTACACCATTGTCTGTATTATGTACCCCACTTTTGTTTCTTACTTTGTACAGCGCCACGGCATATGTTGGCGCTTTATAAATCAATAATAATAATAATAATAATAAATATTACGTGCTGGTGTTTGCATGCTTAATACGTGTCATTCTAGCCAAGGTGGAGGTGCATGATATGAAAAGGATACTACACTAGAGTTGGGCCGAACCTCCGATTTTAGATTCGCGAACTTCCGCGGAAGGTTCGGTTCGCGTTAAAGTTCGCGAACCGCAATAGACTTCAATGGGGATGCGAACTTTGAAAAAAAAAAATTTATGCTGGCCACAAAAGTGATGGAAAAGATGTTTCAAGGGGTCTAACACCTGGAGGGGGGCATGGCGGAGTGGGATACACGCCAAAAGTCCCCGGGAAAAATCTGGATTTGACGCAAAGCAGCGTTTTAAGGGCAGAAATCATATTGAATGCTAAATGACAGGCCTAAAGTGCTTTAAAACATCTTGCATGTGTATACATCAATCAGGTAGTGTAATTAAGGTACTGCTTCACACTGACACACCAAACTGTTCACTGAACAGAACAGGTATGCAGTGGCGGGTTCACTGAACAGAACAGATATGCAGTGGCGGGTTCACTGAACAGAACAGGTATACAGTGGCGGGTTCACTGAACAGAACAGGTATGCAGTGGCGGGTTCACTGAACAGAACAGGTATGCAGTGGCGGGTTCACAGTACAGGTATGCAGTGGTGGGTTCACAGAACAGGTATGCAGTGGTGGGTTCACAGAACAGGTATGCAGTGGTGGGTTCACAGAACAGGTATGCAGTGGTGGGTTCACAGTACAGGTATGCAGTGGTGGGTTCACAGAACAGGTATGCAGTGGTGGGTTCACAGAATAGGTATGCAGTGGTGGGTTCACAGAACAGGTATGCAGTGGTGGGTTCACAGAACAGGTATGCAGCCAGGAACAAGCTAAGCCTAACTAATCTTTCCCTATGAGAGAGAGTGTGCAGCAGCTCGCCCTACTCTCACTAATGCAGGCAGGCAGTGGCACACGAGTGACCGTAATGGTCGCCGCTGCCTGCCTTTTAGTAGGGGGGAGTGGCTCCAGGGGCTAGTGTAGCCTAATTGGCTACATTGTGCCTGCTGACTGTGATGTAGAGGGTCAAAGTTGACCCTCCATGGTGCATTATGGGGCGAACCGAACTTCCGCAAAGGTTCGCCTGCGGGACGCGAACGCGATCCACGGAAGTTCGCATGGAACCGTTCGCAGGCGAACCGTTCGGCCCAACTCTATACTACACTACTACGATCTTATTTCTGTTTTATTCCCTGAGGAACATCGTTACAGTGGACATCTGGAATCATCCACAAGCTGGGACTAAATCACTGTTGGACTGTTATAAGCCCTCAGGTTACGGTTTAGAGCGCATAACATCCCTGTATACACATGCAGTGGCAATGTGACTGTAAGTAGTAACTCAAGGGAATCACTGGCTAATGAGCTGAATAATACCAGTGAGCAATGAGCAGTACAACGTAACTGAAGTGTATCACTGCCAAATGAGCTAAATACAAGTGAGCAGTGAGCAGTGAGCAGTACAACGTCACTCGCGAAACTTGGTGAACAAACTGCAGTGGCAGTGTGACTGTCTGTAAGTAGTAACTGAAGTGAATCACTGGCTAATGAGCTGAATAATACCAGTTAGCAGTGAGCAGTACAATGGAACTGAAGTGTATCACTGCCAAATGATCTGAATACAAGTGAGCAGTGAGCAGTACAATGTAACTCACGAAACTTAGTAAACGAACTGCAGTGGTAGTGTGACTGTCTGTAAGTGGTAACTGAAGAGAATCACTGGCTTATGAGCTGAATAATACCAGTGAGCAGTACAACGTAACCAGGGCTGGTTTAAGCGACAATGGGGCCCCAGGGCAAAATAAACCTTGGCCCTCCCCCCCCCCTCCCCCCCCCAACAGATACCCCGGAGCAAGAATTGGCATTAAGGGACCTTTTTTGCAGCTGGTATAGTCAGGGTTTGAAGCCCCAACCGGTCGGAGCGCCACATTCTGGCTACCCCAGCCTGCATGGGGGACAAGGGGTTAAAAAGTTTCAGGAGGGGGGACCCCACATAATTAAAAAAAAAATTCCCACACTCTAAACATAAAAAAAAATTGGGAAAATAGGAAAAAAAATGCCAGGGATCTTCATACAGCCATATTGCGGCTGTATAGCGATCCCTGGCCAAAGCGCTGCGGCTGCGTATGGACCCCCTGGAAACCCCGTCAAGAAATGTATTGCTCTTTCTTTTGATACATGTAAAATTACACTACCGTTAGGTACTAAAAGTGACATTTACCGCATTTAAAAGTATACTTTTTTCCTTCGAAACTTTAAAATCGATTTTCTCAAAAACTATAAGGTCTTTTTGAAAAATTGTTTTTTTTCCTCTTATTCCCAATGATCTCCTTAACATATCCTGCAAATTTAGGGTTTCTAGAATTTAAGGTGGATTTGCTATTAACCATTAAAGTCGGCTGGTTTTTAAATGTGTATTTTTTTTCCTTTGAAACTTCAAAATCGATTTTCTCAAAAACTATAAGGTCGATTTGAATTTTTTTTCCTCTTGTAGCCACTGGGGGCCCCTACAAGCTCTGGGGCCCTGGGGCAGCTGCCTCCTTTGCCTCTATGATAGCGCCGGCCCTGAACGTAACTGAAGTGTATCACTGGCAAATGATCTTAATACAAGTGAGCAGTGAGCAGTACAACGTCACTCACGAAACTTAGTAAACAAACTGCAGTGGCAGTGTGACTGTCTGTAAGTGGTAACTGAAGGGAATCACTGGTAATGAGCTGAATAATACCAGTGAGCAGTGAGCAGTACAATGTCACTCACGAAACTTAGTGAATGAACTGCAGTGACAGTCTGTAAGTAGTAACTGAAGTGTATCACTGGCTAGTGAGCTGAATACAAGTGAGCAATGAGCAGTACAATCAGTCTGAATCTGCCTGCCTGCACTAAACACACACATTTCCAGTACACTCTGACTACACTGACTTCAACTAACTTCAGCAATGACTCACTGGCTAGCTAGCTGAATATAAGTGTAGTGTACAGTATAAGAGCACTGTTAGGAGTAAAAACGCTTTGTTTACAACCAAAAATGTGCTTGCTTTAGCTACAAATGGCCCTGAGATGATCCTCTTACTCTCAGTGCCACAGTCTTAGCAAGCACAGAGCTTTTCATCATGGCTGCCAATTGATATACAGGAGGGGAGGGCATAGCCTTCCCCAGACCTCCCAACATTTGGAGCCAGGAAAGAGGGACACTTAAACCCGCCCCTGCCACGCCTTTAACCACGCCCCCAAATTTACATGCATCGCGTGCCCACCTCCCTCCCCTATACAGTTCCCGCGTGCCAACCTCTCTCCCCTATACAGTTCCCTGGCGTATAGTGACCCGCCTTTCATTTTAAACAGAGGTAGCTTTAGAGATTTACTTTAAAAACTTATTTTAAAACTTTGTAGAGGCCTGTCACAAAATCAGCTAAAAAATAAATAAATAACGGTCTGCTCCTAAATAGCATGTACAGTCTAGCACCTCTTAAGGTCCATACACACTATAAAATATTCCTCAGCACAGGGGCGTAGCAATAGGGGGTGCAGAGGTAGCGACCGCATCGGGGCCCTTGGGCCAGAGGGGCCCCGGAGGGCCCTCCCTCAACTACAGAATTAGCTCTATGTTGGTCCTGTGCTCATAATAATCACTTCTAAAGATACTTTGAATAGCGGTAATCATTAACAAACTGTTCCCTATCCCCTTCTTGCATCTCTGACACTGTAGTTGCCATTGGTAGGTTTTGGTGCGCCGTATCAAGTGTTATGTATAGAGTGATTGGGGGGGCCCCATTGTAAAACTTGCATTGGGGCCCACAGCTCCTTAGCTACGCCACTGCCTCAGCAGATTCAATCACGGTGATCGGATCTGCCGAAGATCAATGCCCTAAAACGCCAGCCAATCGTAATTTCGATCCAATTCTGGCCTAAATAAATGGTCATTACAGATTGGTCAAGATGGGTTTTTTTTGTGGTCCAAGGGACGTAGAGATAGTAAAGGGCCCTGTAGGTGTCCCCCTGCTAATACTGCTCTCCTTGGTGCTTGCAGAGTATTAGCACAGTGTAACAATCCGACACACACCTCTCGGGCCGCGCTGCTTCCTGCGTGCTTCTGTCATCTCCCTGTGCTTGTACTCTGTGACCCAGTAGCATGTATAAATTGGCATAGCACCTCCAGGTCACACGGTACGGGCACCGGGAAAATATGGAAGCACACAGGAAGGAGCACCTGGCTGGACAGGTGAGTGTTGGAGCACTCCGCTGTGCTAATACTGTACTCTGCAGGGGCCCTGGGGAGAGCAGCATTAACAAGAGGGATGCCTGGGAGAGTGGTAGTACTATTGATTTTAATAGATTTCATGCTGAAATCCATAAAAAAAATGATGTGCAGTGTGTGGCAGTCATAGATCCCTCTCTGATCAGATGTCGATCAGAGAGGGATCAATCTTTTGAGCACATTGGGAGTAAGTCTGCTAGTGTATAGCGGGCTTTAGATGGACGCTGGCTGTCTAACTGGGAGAGGGTTGCTCTGTGGATTTGGAACATGCACATGGGAAATAAGGAAGCACATAGGAAACAAAATGCACATAGGAAGCTATTCCTTACTTCACCACTTGTTGCTGTAGGTATAGTGTGTGGCATGTGGATGGCTGCTGTGAGTGGAGTGCTGCTGAGCCTGTATGTCAGCGTGTCTCCCCATGCCTTACCTTCCAGCACGGTCCCTGCAGCCAGTGAGTGTCCCTCCCCTCCTCCGGAGATTGTTGTGCAGAGAGTTTAGAGGAGAGGGGGAAGGCAGGTCAGAGGGCACAGCTGCTGAAGCGTGACAGCCAGGCAGAGGACCCCGCATGTTACATGCAGAGTGACAGAGAAGATGTGTGGGAAAACAGACAGCCAGACACCGCAGGTCTGTAAGGGAAGAGGAGAGCAGAGCAGTCACCCGGGGCTTTGCAGCTGACGTCATCATTGCTCTGTGTAGGAAGTCCCGCGGTGACTGCACTGCTCTCTGTAATTACTCTGCCGCTCTCCATCCTGATTGCTCAGCCCGGGACTGAGGCAGGCAATCGCGGGAGGGGGGATCAAGCCTCCTAAACCGGGAGAATCCCGACGAAGTCGGGGCGGTTGGGGAGTATGCCTTCCCTCCTATGATTGGTTGCTAGGGCCTGGCTGGGGGCCTCTGATTAGCCCAGGGAAGTCACTTCTGCCCATTTCCATGCATTTCCGCTAATCACAACCTAACCACGGCTTCTGGGTCATTTTCAGGAGCGTGAATGTGATTGGATTTTTGCATTCATGGTCTGCCAAAGCAAATTTTAGTGATTGAAAATGTATCCACGGCGTTGAATACCGGAGGCGGATAGCGAAAAAATGGTCGTGAATCACAGCAATTCGTGATCATGAATCCACATCCGAGCACCACTGCTGCACACTTCGATTTACTTTAAGTTCAGAAGAGGAGCAGTGCAGCTTCAGTGAAAGGCTGTGTCTGAGGCATGATGATGTCCCCTGCCTCTGCTTTGCATCCAAAGTAATGGACCCTTGCAGAGCTATGACAAATAATCACCTCATCTCCTGCTGTATCTGTGTCTCTCTTCTTCAGACAGGCAGCTCTGTTTCCCCTCTATTAACTGTGTAGAAGCTGGGGTTTGTGTCACTGAGCTCAGCTGCTTGCATCTGAACCTATCCAACAGTACAATGTAGTGCTCCCCCCTCCTCCATTCGGGAGCAGGAAAAAATGGCGCACAGCTCCACCAGAACATTATGGTGCTGTCTATTTAATGTAAAACACTATTTAGCGTTTTGAAGTTGTAACATTGTTGTAGCACAGTGGTATAGGACTGAACTGTGGTTATATTTTGTGCATAAAGTGCAGGTTCGAATATAGTCAATGATCTTTTTTTTTAATTATTTTCATTTAATGATACATGCGCTGCTATCTGAGAATTAATAAAAGATTACTTTAAAAAATACTTTTTACGAAGTCAAAGTTTTGTGTTTTTAATATCCCAGCTGCATAACATATGCAAAGGAAGCAGGGGCGTAACTAGAAATCACTGGGCCCCCCTGCAAATTTTTGGATGCCCCCCCCCCCCCCATAGGTGCCAAATAATCGTAATGGGGCAGCGTTTCACTGTAAATTAATTGTAAAGTGGGCAGCATTTTACCAGACAATCGTAATGTGGGCAGAGTTCACCAGAAAATCGTAATGTGGGCCAGAAAATCATAATGTGGGCAGAGTTCACCAGATAATCGTAATGTGGGCCAGAAAATCATAATGTGGGCAGAGTTCACCAGAAAATCGTAATGTGGGCAGCAGTTACCAGAAAATTGTAACGTGGGCAGCAGTTACCAGAAAATTATAACGTGGGCAGCAGTCACCAGAAAATTGTAACGTGGACACCAGTCACCAGATAATTGTAACGTGGACAGCATTCACCAGACAATCGTAATGTGGGCACTGCGTTCACCAGAATATCGTAATGTGGGCCAGAAAATCGTAATGTGGACAGAGTTCACCAGAAAATCGTAACGTGGACAGCATTCACCAGACAATCGTAACGTGGGCAGTGTTCACCAGAAAATCGTAATGTGGGCCAGAAAATCGTAATGTGGGCAGCGTTCACCAGAAAATTGTAACGTGGACAGCATTCACCAGACAATCGTAACGTGGGCAGTGTTCACCAGAAAATCGTAATGTGGGCCAGAAAATCGTAATGTGGGCAGAGTTCACCAGAAAATCGCAATGTGGGCAGCAGTCACCAGAAAATCGCCATGTGGGCAGCAGTCACCAGAAAATCCTAATGTGGGCAGCAGTCACCAGAAAATCCTAATGTGGGCAGCAGTCAGTCACCAGAATATCGTAATGTGGGCAGCAGACACCAGAAAATTCTAATGTGGGCAGCAGTCACCAGAAAATCCTAATGTGGGCAGCAGTCACCAGAAAATCCTAATGTGGGCAGCAGTCACCAGAAAATCGCAATGTGGGCAGCAGTCACCAGAAAATCGCAATGTGGGCAGTCAGTCACCAGAATATCGTAATGTGGGCAGCAGACACCAGAAAATCGTAATGTGGGCAGCAGTCACCAGAAAATCACAATGTAGGCAGCAGTCACCAGAAAATCATAATGTGGGCAGCAGACACCAGAAAATCGCAATGTGGGCAGCAGTCACCAGAAAATCGTAATGTGGGCAGCAGACACCAGAAAATCGCAATGTGGGCAGCAGACACCAGAAAATCCTAATGTGGGCAGCAGACACCAGAAAATCCTAATGTGGGCCAGAAAATCATAATGTGGGCAGAGTTCACCAGAAAATCGTAATGTGAGCCAGAAAATCATAATGTGGGCAGAGTTCACCAGAAAATCGTAATGTGGGCAGCAGTTACCAGAAAATTGTAACGTGGGCAGCAGTTACCAGAAAATTGTAACGTGGACAGCATTCACCAGACAATCGTAATGTGGGCACTGCGTTCACCAGAATATCGTATTGTGGGCCAGAAAATCGTAATGTGGACAGAGTTCACCAGAAAATCATAACGTGGACAGCATTCACCAGACAATCGTAACGTGGGCAGTGTTCACCAGAAAATCGTAATGTGGGCAGCGTTCACCAGAAAATCGTAACGTGGACAGCATTCACCAGACAATCGTAACGTGGGCAGTGTTCACCAGAAAATCGTAATGTAGGCCAGAAAATCGTAATGTGGGCAGAGTTCACCAGAAAATCGCAATGTGGGCAGCAGTCACCAGAAAATCGCCATGTGGGCAGCAGTCACCAGAAAATCCTAATGTGGGCAGCAGTCACCAGAAAATCCTAATGTGGGCAGCAGTCAGTCACCAGAATATCGTAATGTGGGCAGCAGACACCAGAAAATTCTAATGTGGGCAGCAGTCACCAGAAAATCCTAATGTGGGCAGCAGTCACCAGAAAATCGCAATGTGGGCAGCAGTCACCAGAAAATCGCAATGTGGGCAGTCAGTCACCAGAATATCGTAATGTGGGCAGCAGACACCAGAAAATCGTAATGTGGGCAGCAGTCACCAGAAAATCACAATGTAGGCAGCAGTCACCAGAAAATCGTAATGTGGGCAGCAGACACCAGAAAATCGCAATGTGGGCAGCAGTCACCAGAAAATCGTAATGTGGGCAGCAGACACCAGAAAATCCTAATGTGGGCAGCAGACACCAGAAAATCCTAATGTGGGCAGCAGACACCAGAAAATCCTAATGTGGGCAGCAGACACCAGAAAATCCTAATGTGAGCAGCAGACACCAGAAAATTCTAATGTGGGCAGCAGTCAGTCACCAGAATATCGTAATGTGGGCAGCAGACACACTAGAAAAAAAATGCCCCTGTAAAAAAACATTCCTTACCTGTCAGGAGTCTCTCCAGGCCTCTCAGCTCCCCGACGATCCTCCTGTGCACTGCAGCACATCTCCCGCGCTGACAGGCACTGTGCAGGGCTACGGCAAGATGGCTGCCGAAGCCCTGTACTGGAGACACAAATAGTCTCCAGTACAGGGCTTCGGCGGCCATCTTGCCGTAGCCCTGCTCTGCCTGCCGGAGACTATGCAGGCTGCTGGAGCGGGGCTGCGGGGAATGAACTGGCGCAGCGTCTATTAGACGCTGCGGCCAGTTAAGCACCTTGCTGGGGGGTCCATATCAGCGCTCCCCCCGCGCACAGTGAGCGGGCCCCAGAGCAGCCCCGGGCCCCCCTGCGGCTGAGGGGGTCGCATCCCCGGTAGGTACGCCGGTGAAAGGAAGTGGGAAGGCAAAATAAAGATGAGAGTTTGCAGCCAGTAACTCCCGTGTCTCCTTCTTAACCTTGCATAAGATATTCAGCTGGGATATCAAAAACACAAAACGTTTACTTCATAAAAAAGTATATTTCAACTAATCTTTTACCAATGCACAAATAGCAGCGGTATCTCTATCAATGAAAGAAAAAAAAAAAATTAGCGTGCACAGATTCAAACCTGCAAAGTTTTCTTCAAAGTCCAGTGCTTTACCACTAGGCTATCCTTCCTTCTTAGAAACCTGGCTTAGTAATGCTTAAAGAGTAACTGTCAGGCTGCAAAAGCTAATTTAAACCTCTATTCTCCTGTGTTAAACAGTTTAGAAGAAAGCCAAAAAGGCAATCCTGAAGTTAAAAATCCCTCTAAGGGCCCTTTTCCACGCTGAATTGCAAAGTCGCAAACCGCTAGCGATTTTACAATCGCTACGGTTTGCTTTTTAACATAGGAATCGCGGTAGGTCATTTTCACTCCCGCGATTCGTTTTTGACAGGAACGCGAACGCGCGGCGGAGCGATATTTGCCGCGATTTTGCTCTGCAGTGCATAGCATAGCAAAATCGCGGCCGCGAACGTCGGGGAATCGCCGGTAATTGCAATTCAGCAATCGCTAGCGTTCAGCGTGAACGCTAGCGATTGCTAGTGGAAAAGGGCCCTCAGTTTTGATGTGTGCTTATCAGCAAAGATGTTAGACCCAAGCTCTTAAGAAGCCGAGAGCCGCATACCATACTGCAAAGCATACACAAAAGAAGAGAAAGCAACAGGCACTGCAATAACAGGAGTTCAAAGTTACAAAGTTGTATAAATCGGACTGCTATGACATTGACTGGAACTACTGGATTGAAGGGTTGCGTGCTCTAATCCACAAAAGCAACAAGGCATATATAGTATTCCAGGAGAGGGTGAGGATTGGCACATGCAGTACTCCTTATTAAAACACAGCTTTATTGTGTCCGGCTGTACATCACAGAAAAACAGGACATATCCAAATGTAGTTAAAAAGATTCCTACCCAGTCTAATGTCCGGTGGGGTGAGGTGGGAGCGGTGGCTTGCCTGACGCACGTTTCGCTCGTATGAGCGTCTTCTGAGGCTCTGCGTTTTAATAAGGAGTACTGCATGTGCCAATCCTCACTCTCTCCTGGAATACTATACTGCAAAGCATTCTGGGGCCCTCCCCTCGGCTGCTAATGAGAAGTTACAGGGCTCGTGTTACAAAAGCAGCAGCTCACAACATTGAAAAAACTCCCGGCAGAGTACACTGCAGGAGTCCGCTATTGTTCCTAGCCACATGGCTAATTAATATTCACTGCACAGTAGTGTTTATCATTACGGATCTTTTGTGTGAGTGAATCATCAGGAAGCAGGGAGGACACGACCACACATTTGGCTTCATAGGAGACAGACAAACATGGAACCTGCCATGAGCTGTCAGGAGCATCAATCTCTGCATATACTATATAAAAATTCTGTGAAGTACAAACATGGACAGTGAAATGCATATATAATGTAAGTACAGCCAATCTTTAGCTACTGATATATGTGTTTATTTTCTCTGAGACCTTATACCTAACAGCTCCTCTTTAAAGAGACTCTGAAGCGAGAATAAATCTCGCTTCAGAGCTCATAAATAGCAGCGACCCAAAGCGACCACTGCGACACTTGGTCGCAGATTTGGTCGTGATTTATTGCTTCCTGGAGGCAGGGCTAACGGCTGCAGCCCTGCCTCCAGTCGTGTCTGTCAGCAGCGCATCGCCGCCTCTCCCCCGCCCCTCTCAGTGAAGGAAGACTGAGAGGGGCGGAGGAGAGGCGGAGTTACGCGCTGACAGACGCGCGTGGGGCAGGGCTGCGGCGGTTAACCCTGCCCCAACCAGGAAGCGTTCCCCGGGTGTATCGAGGGGGATTTGGGGGTGAAGGGACCCCCGTTAAGCCGCGCTATAGCGGCGTTTTAGCAGGGGCACACGTGCCCCTGCTATTTGTGAGGTCTGAAGCGAGATTTATTCTCGCTTCAGACTCTCTTTAAACATTCTTTTATAACACTATGCTGACCAGCACCATCTACTGGTTATACATTTCACTGCAAACACCACAGGCAGCCCGAGTCTTATTACAACGGAAAATTACGTTTTAAACTGTAAACCGTTAAATAGCCTTTAAAGGGCGTGCGCCATTTTTTCCAGGCGCCGCTTTTGACTGTATGCCCTCCATTCTACAAGCACACTTCTGGAGCTTAGAGTGGACCTGAACTCTTGCACAGGACAGAAAGAAAACAGAGAGAAATGTATTTAGAGAGTTTAGCCTGTCTAATTCCCCTTCATCTGTGACTATTCACAAGTAGTAATTTTGATCTCACCTGTGTCAGCTGACTGTCATGGCAGGTAAGCTCACTGGTATACACAGGATGTAAACAATATGTCTGCTTCCTTGAAAGCAGGAAGTAGGCACAGTGCAGATTTATTGCAGGATTCATATCAGCTGTAACAAAGAAATGTTTTTTTATTTAAAGGTCATTATGCTGTCGCATATCTTTTAGGCCTCGTTCAGACTATACGCGCTGCCGTGCGCATTTTGGCAGCGCGTATAGTGTGCGACACGCAAGAACGGTAGAAGGGCATAGACAGCCCTTCTACCGTTCCCATCAGATGCGCTGCGTGGCAGCGCGATTGCGCTATCGCGTGCTGCACGCATTTTTGGGAATCGCAGCGCAGATCACATTCATTGTAATGAATGGGATCTGCAGCGCAGCGCATAGGAGCGCAGATGGCGTGCGATCGGACGCGTTGCGTTCCAATCACACAGCCATCTGCGCTAAATGATGTGAACGAGGCCTTAGAGCAGAGAGGAAGTTCTGAGTTCAAGTCCACAATTGTTTTTACATTGAACCTCTCAAGGAAGGTTTGCAACACTGCACGACATAAGAGGTGCTGGGGTTTAGAGGGAATGATTATATATATATATATACAGTGGGTTGCAAAAGTGTTCGGCCCCCTTGAAGTTTTCCACATTTTGTCACATTACTGCCACAAACATGCATTAATGTTATTGGAATTCCACGTGAAAGACCAATACAAAGTGGTGTACACGTGAGAAGTGGAACGAAAATCATACATGATTCCAAACATTTTTTACAAATAAATAACTGCAAAGTGGGGTTGTGCGTAATTATTCAGCCCCCTGAGTCAATGCTTTGTAGAACCACTTTTTGCTGCATTTACAGCTGCCAGTCTTTTAGGGTATGTCTCTACCAGCTTTGCACATCTAGAGACTGAAATCTTTGCCCATTCTTCTTTGCAAAACAGCTCCAGCTCAGTCAGATTAGATGGACAGTGTTTGTGAACAGCAGTTTTCAGATCTTACCACAGATTCTCGATTGGATTTAGATCTGGACTTTGACTGGGCCATTCTAACACATAGATATATTTTGTTTTAAACCATTCCATTGTTTATGTTTAGGGTCATTGTCCTGCTGGAAGGTGAACCTCCGCCCCAGTCTCAAGTCTTTTGCAGTCTCCAAGAGGTTTTCTTCCTAGTTTGCCCTGTGTTTGGCTCCATCCAGCATGGTGGCATAGTGGTTAGCGCTCTTGCCTTGCAGCGCTGGGTCCCTGGTTCGAGTCCCAGCCAGGTCAACATCTGCAAGGAGTTTGTATGTTCTCCCCGTGTCTGCGTGGGTTTCCTCCGGGCACTCCGGTTTCCTCCCACATCCCAAAAACATACAGATAAGTTAATTGGCTTCCCTCTAAATTGTCCCTAGACTACAATACATACACTACACGAAACAGACATATGACTGTGGTAGGGACTAGATTGTGAGCTCCTTCGAGGGACAGTTAGTGACAAGACTATATATACTCTGTACAGCGCTGCATAAGATGTTGGCGCTATATAAATACTAAATAATAATAATAATAATAATCCATCTTCCCATCAACTCTGACCAGCTTCCCTGCCCCTGCTGAAGAGATGCACCCCCAGAGCATGATGCTGCCACCGCCATAATTGACAGTGGGAATGGTGTGTTCAGAGTGATGTGCAGTGTTAGTTTTCCGCCACACATAGCGTTTTGCATTTTGGCCAAAAAGTTCCATTTTGGTTTTATCTGACCACAGCACCTTCTTCCACATGGTTGCTGTGTCCCCCACATGGCTTGTGGCAAACTGCAAACGGGACTTCTTATGCTTTCTGTTAACAATGCCTTTCTTCTTGTCACTCTTCCATAAAGGCCACCTTTGTACAGTGCATGACTAATAGTTGTCCCATGGTCTATGGACAGAGTCTCTGTAATGATTTGTGTCAGCAAAGAACAGAATTCTGATTATTAGGTGATCTGCAGTATCACCTATAATGCAGATATATACCTGATTATATGGTGATCTGCAGAATCACCTATAATACTGGTATATAAGAAGCTGATGTGACAATAAATGGCAATGAGTGATTGGCGCAACAGTAGTACTTATAGCTTTGGCAATACCTCACCAGAGGAGCTGGTGAGTACTAACAGTACAGTGCCCCTCACCAGAGTCAAGGGCCCTCTGGTGAGAGTAGAGTGGTCAGACAGATCGGGTTCGGCAACAGACAGACAGATGCAGTACAAAATCGGAAGGCAGAGACAGGAAGGTATAAGCAAGCAGAGTCGGCAGCAAGATCAGATGGGCAGAGGTACAGAGTCACTGAGCAGAAGAGTAGTCAGAACGAGCCAGAGTCATGCACAAATAATAACACAGTAATGTAAATCTTCAAGGCTATCAAACAATTCCTATCTTGTGTGAAATCCCCAGTTTCCTCCCGGATCAAAGCACACCAGAACTATCTAAGGGTCTGAGTGCTAACACAGAGTATTCGCAACAGCAGACAAGTTGCGAGTGAATCAGCTAGGCTTATGAAGCAGAGGAGACCCTTCTGGCACGCCCCCTCCTATCAACCAATGAGGAGTGGCGAGTGTCTCCTCTGACATTAGCCGACCGGCCGGTCAGCTGACGCGCCTCCTCCCCGCATAAAGGTCCTGTCTGTGCGCGCGCACACACGACAAGGCAACCCTATGTGCAACTGACAGACCCGTCCTCGGTGTGCTAGACCAGTGTTTCTCAACATTTTATTGGTGTGTACCCCCTTAAAAACCTGTGTACTCATCAAGTACCCCCCTAGCATAATAACCATTATGAGAAGTACCCCTTAACAAATATATATTGAATCGTAGTGCATGATAATGGTTCTAAACAACTTCCAAGTATTTACTATTGCTTTTAATTAGGTAAACTACTAATTTGGCATTGTTTAAATAAGATTTATAATTTTCTAAAACTGTAAATTGGTTATTCTTGGTTAAGTGTATCAAGCCCAAGTACCCCCTGGAACCATCAGAAGTACTCCCTGGGGTACGCGTACCGCATGTTGAGAACCTAGGTGCTAGACGCCTGAGGCACGGATATACTGCTAGACAGGGAGCTGGAGGCAGCTGCGGAGGTAGCTGTTCACCGCGGCTGTCTCTCTAGCGTTTGTTACAGTACCCCCCCCCCCCCCTTGATGCGTGGACTCCGGACACGTCCTGCATGGCTTCTCAGGATGTAACTCATGAAACTTTTTCTTAAGTTCCTCAGCATGCATGCGATGACCCGGCACCCAAGATCTTTTCTCAGGCCCATACCCCTTCCAATGAACAAGGTACTGTACTGAGTTACGCACCCGTCAAGAATCCAAAATCCGCTCAATCTCATACTCAGGTTCCCCCATCAATCATCTCAGGGGGGGGGGGGGAGAGGAATCCACATGCACAGCAGGCTTCAACAAAGACACATGGAATGACTTAACCCCTCTCATACTGGGTGGTAATGAAATGACATAAGTGACATTATTAATCTTTTTAGACACAGGGTATGGGCCTATAAATCTGGGACCCAATTTTGCTGATGGCTGTTTCAGTGCCAGATGTCAGGTAGAAACCCATACCATATCTCCGGGTACAAAGTCCCGCTCTACAGATCGCTTTTTATCAGCCTGCTTCTTCTGGGTCTGGAAGGCCTTTTCCAGGTTCCTTTTCACCATGGTCCAAATCTCCTTAAAAGATCCCTGCCACTCCTCCAAAGCAGGTAAAGGAGAAGACACCACTGGCAATGGAGAGAATTTGGGAAATCTCCCCGTCACCACCTGAAAGGGAGAAAAGCCTGAAGAGGAACTTTTCAGGTTGTTATGCGCAAATTCTGCGAATGGCAAGAACTTTGCCCATTCTAACTGCACGTCAGCCACATAGCATCTAAGGAACTGCTCTAAGGACTGATTAACCCTCTCGGTGTGCCCATTGGTCTGTGGGTGGTAGCCAGAGGAAAATGACAGGTTCATTCCGAGATGACAAAAAGCTCTCCAGAATTTGGACACAAACTGAACTCCCCTAACTGACACCACATTTTCTGGTATGCCATGTAAGCGGAAAATGTGTTTAATGAAGAGATCCGCCAGTTCCTGGGCAGAGGGGAGTCCTTCCAGTGGAATAAAGTGAGCCATTTTGCTGAACCTGTCGACTACAACCCATATGACTGTTTTCCTATCAGACCTGGGGAGTTCGCCCACAAAATCCATGGACAAATGGGTCCATGGCTCCTCAGGCACTGGCAAAGACTGAAGGGCGCCCACAGGAGCCTGCCTGGATGGCTTATTCCTGGCACAAACTGTACAGTTTCTGAAAAACTCCCTACAATCTAAGACCAGAGAGGGCCACCACACACACCTAGACAGTAAATCCTGCGTTCTGGCCACACCAGGGTGCCCTGCATTTTTATGTGCATGAAACAATTGTAAAATTTGCAGCCGCAAATGAAGTGGCACAAATAGAACTCCGTCAGGTTTCCCCTCGGGAATATCCTGTTGATAAGGCCCCAAAGTAAGCTACCAATCTTCCCAGGTCTCGGTGGCTGCCACAACAACTTTTTCGGGCAGTATGTTCTCGGGAGTTGGTGGTGGCTGTACTGTCTTGGGCTCAAAACATCTAGACAGGGCATCTGCCTTGACATTTTTACTCCCTGGCTTATACGTAATATTAAATCTGAATCTTGAAAAAAATGATGACCAGCGGGCCTGTCGAGGACTAAGCCTCTTGGCCCCTTCAATATATTCCAAGTTTTTGTGGTCAGTATAGACTGTAATCACATGTTCTGCCCCTTCGAGCCAATGACGCCATTCCTCAAACGCGAGTTTAACCTGCCTGGCGTTCTGATTCCGTTTTTTGCATTTTTTTTTTAAATTTATCATGGAGCTAGCCTAGCGCTAGCTACATGATTCCCCCCCTCCCTGCGGTGTCCCTCCCACCCCTCCGATCCCCGCCGGCACAATCACCCGTCCGGAAATCCCGTTCTGAACGGGATTTCCAGGAGGGCTTCCCCGTCGCCGAACGTCGCAACGTCATCGACGTCATGGACGTCATGACATCACAAGGAGTCCCGATCCACCCCTCAGCGCTGCCTGGCACTGATTGGCCAGGCAGCGCACGGGGTCTGAGGGGGAGGCTGTATCGCGGCGGGTAGCGGCGGATCAGCTGCAAGCGGCGGCGATCAGGCACAACACGCAGCAAGCAAAAAAATTATTCAAATCGGCCCAGCGGGGCCTGAGCTATGACCTCCGGTGTCTCTGGACGAGCCTAGCTCATCCAGAACACCAGGGAGGTTAATGGCTAACAGCTCTCGGTTACCGATATCCTAATTTCTTTCTGCGGGAGAGCATTTACGTGAGAAGAAAGCACATGGATGCAATCTGCCCTGGAAACCCGAGTGTTGAGACAGCACACTCCCGACCCCAATCTCTGATGTGTCCACCTTAACTATAAAGGGACAAGTGAGATCAACATGTCGCAAAATAGGGGCGGAGCAAAACAAGTTCTTCAGAGATGAAAAAGCAGAATGTGCTTCAGGTGACCAATTATAAGTGTCAGCTCCTTTTTTGGTGAGGTTAGTGAGAGGTGACACTACAGAAGAAAATCCCTTGATACATTTTCTGTAATAATTGGCAAAGCCAAGAAATCTTTGGAGTGCCTTCAGCCCCATGGGCTGTGGCCACTCCAAAATGGCAGCTACTTTTTTGGGGTCCATGGAGAGCCCTGAGGTTGAAATGATATACCCCAAGAAAGGAACTTCCAACACCTCAAAAAAGACATTTCTCAATTTTTGCATATAAAGAATTCTGTCTCCGTTTTTTCAGCACAAACTTCACATGCTCCCTGTGTTTCGCTAGACTGGGTGAGAAAATCAGTATGTCGTCCAGATATACCAAGACATATCGTCCCAGGACCTCTCGGAAAATCTCATTGACCAACTCCTGGAAGACAGCAGGAGCGTTACACAACCTGAAGGGCATAACAAGGTACTCGTAGTGCCCGTCAGGTGTGTTAAATGCCGTCTTCCATTCGTCACCCTCCCTTATGCGTACCAGGTTGTATGCCCCTCTTAGATCGAGTTTAGAAAAGACACATGCATCAGTAAAGTGTAAAGAAAAGGCAGAACCCAGCTGCAAGCCAAAGTACTCGATGAGTCATGTATTTAGAAAAATATAAAAAACATTTATTTATACAAATATATACCCTCCTAAACAAAACTATCTATACAGTGATAGGCAATAAAGTTGTTAGTAAGCGGTCTGTAAGCATGCCCAGCACATAGTTGATAGCAGCCTAAATGATGCAGAGTCCTCTCAGCAGTTCAGCATATTTATGAAAGCCTGGATCAGCATATGATCCGTTGATATATGGACTACAACGGAAAGCATGGCTCTTGTATAACAGCAGAGTCCAGGTAGCGGTAGCTCCAAAGATGCATGCAAATGCTCTGGCCTGAAAACATACAAATCGAACTGGCTCTAATGTGGACCAAAAATATGCCACTGCTGATAATGATCAGCCATCAGACTGTAGGAACTAAAGATGTCCACTCGCAACATCCAAGTCCCAGTATAACAGTGTCCATAGATAGAGAGTCAAAAGCAAGCAGGTTAGTATCCAGTAAAGCAAATTGGAACAGCGTTATAGCTACCAATCCTGTGATGGCATAAGCTTTCGTATGGACCATGCATCTGTTTGAGGAAGTCCATCAGATATAAAAGAAAGGCTTCATGGTGTCAGTAGCGAGAGGGCATCAAGCTGCATCACGTGTGGCTGTAGCAGGCTGCAAAGTCAACCGGTTTCGCCGGTAATCCGGCTCTTCAGGACTCCAGGCCGTGTGAGTACTGCCTCGTATGTTGGCAAGCGTTCTCCACGCCATAAAGGCGTTGAACCCGAAAGTACGCAGGCCACGCGTCATAAGAGGCGTGGCTTCTGCATTCCAGGCAGCCCGGGCTGGCTGGAAATTCCCAAGGCCGCGCACGCCCAATGCGCACACCCGGGTATCCGGCCGAGCGTGCGCAGACAGTAAGGGGGAGCAAACCGCTGGACGGGCACATCGCCGTCCAGCGGAGCCCCGCTGTCCGCGCACAGGTGACAGTAAACACCCCCAAATAGAGGCAACAGTGCCCTTATCCACAAACAAACTAGGAGGGAAATGTGAAATGGATAGAAAAAGAAAGAAAAAGAAGGGAAGGGAAAAGGAGAAAGTAAAAAAGAATAAAACACAGAAAAAGGATTAAAAATGTATGTGTACACTGGGCAAAAGGTGACCCCACTCAGAGTGAAACAGCACCACCGGGCTTATAGGGAGAACCCTGCTTCAATATAATCATTAATTACATATTTGCATAATCAAGACCAATATCAATAGAAATAATAATACAGTAAACTAACCAAGAATTACATAAAGTTAGAAGTTTGAAAAAAACCCAAATAGCTATAAATATGTAATTGCATTTTGTGGTGTCTCTTCCAACATGCACTAAATGCATGTAAGGAAGATAGGGAATCCCCAATAATTGGGAATTGGGGTGTGTATATCCCGGGCCCAAGGCGGGAACAGTCAGCCCCCCCACACAAAAGGAAAGCCCCAAGGGGGCAGCAGCAAGGACACAGCTGGGGCCAAGCGACAGCCACATACCCCGGGGGGACAGGTCGACAAGTACCCCAAAATTTTAGGGGTCACAGGTGTCAACTACACGAAAAATAAAAGTTACTATATACAAGGACCTATTAAGTAGTTCATAAGAAAGGGGAGTACTTCAGTTCATCATTAAGGCCAGGAGGAACTGTGGCCTTTAATTCATATATCCAGCGACATTCGCGCTGTAAAACCAGTTTTTCAAAGTCTCCACCTCTCAGTGGTTGGTGTACACAATCAACTGCACTGAAAGTAATGCAGTTTGATGGATTGAATTTACATGCAATTACATGTCTGGCTACAGGAGAACATAGGTTGTGTCCCACAATATCCTGCGTATGTGCGTAAATCCGACGACGAAAGTTACGTGTTGTCATACCGATATAGAAGGTATCACACGTGCATTTAAGCACATATATGACGCCCTCCGTTGAACAATTTATAAAGTGCTTGACATGTACAGTTCTCTTAACATGTGGGAAGGTATTGGATCGCCCCACTGTTATAAATGGACATTGGCTACATGATCCACACCGAAATACTCCCCTTTCCCTGCATGGATCGATGCGGGCATTACCGGTGTAATGACTTCTAACAAGTCTGTTAGCAATGGTGGGGGCCTTTCAGAAGATGACCCTAGGTCCATCTGTTACACATTGTCTAATCCTGACATCATCTGTCCCCCCCCGAGGAGTGGAACCACCAGGTTTCTCGGGATGTAAGGCATGAAATTCTCTCCTTAATTCGTCTGCATGCATGCGCGTCCCCGGTACCCATTGCCTCTCCTCAATGCCGTACCTTTTCCAGTGTACGAGATATTGTACCGAGTTTTGTACAGAGTGTGAATCTAGAATCTTTTCCACCTCATATTCGGGTTGGGCATCTACCAAGACAGGGGGAGGAGGAGTGGGACCCACCTGGACTGCTGGTTTAAGAAGGGAAACATGGAAGGACCTTACCCCCCGCATGCTAGTGGGAAGATCGATGGTATAAGTAACATCGTTGATTTTCTTAGCAACCGGGAATGGACCCACAAACCTGGGACCGAGCTTATTAGAAGGTTGTCTAAGGGTCAAGTGACGTGTGGACACCCAGACCAAGTCTCCTGGTCGGAACTTCCACTCCAACGACCGTCTCTAATCAGCTTGACCCTTCTGACTCAAAAAGGCCTTCTCCAGGTTACTTCTTACCGTCCCCCAAAGGTCCTTAAATGACCTTTGCCAGGCCTCCAGTGCTGGAAACGGAGTGGAGGCTATAGGTAATGGGGAAAATTTGAGTGATCTCCCCGTCACTACCTGAAAAGGAGAGAACCCGGAGGACGAGTTTTTTAAATTGTTTTGGGCAAATTCTGTGAAGGGCAGGAATCTGACCCAATCGTCCTGCGCCTCTGCCACATAACACCTTAAAAACTGCTCTAAAGACTGATTTATCCTCTCAGTCTGGCCATTGGTCTGTGGGTGATAGCCAGATGAGAAAGACAGCTTTATGCCCATGAGCTGGCAAAAAGCTTTCCAAAATCGTGAGACAAATTGGACTCCCCTGTCTGAAACTATGTCTTCGGGAATGCCGTGTAATCGGAAGACATGAGTGATAAACAACTCGGCCAATTCCTGAGCCGAGGGGAGTCCTTTCAAAGGCACAAAATGGGCCATTTTGCTAAATCGGTCGACTATCACCCAAATGACCGCCATACCTTCAGATCTGGGAGGCTCACCCACAAAATCCATGGACAGGTGGGTCCACGGCTCACTCGGGGTGGGCAAAGGCTGCAAAGTACCGACAGGTGCCAGCCGGGATGGTTTACTCTTGGCACATATCACACACTCCTTCACGTATACCTTGCAATCCGCTGCCAAGGAAGGCCACCACGCGCATCTGGCTACCAGATCCTGTGTTCTAGATGCCCCAGGATGCCCTGCATTCTTATGCGCATGGAACATCTCAAGAACCTGGAGGCGAAATGGCAGAGGCACGAACAGGACCCCTGCGGGCTTCCCTTCCGGGATGTCCTGCTGAAAGGGAGCCAACGTCTCCCTCCAATCCTCCCAAGTTCCAGTGACTGCCAGAATCAACCTCTTAGGAATAATGGTCTCTGGAACGGAGGGCTGTGCTGTCTCTGACTCAAAACATTGGGATAAAGCATCCGCCTTAACATTCTTGCTCCCCGGGGTGTACGTAATAATAAAACTGAACCGGGAGAAAAATAACGACCATCGAGCCTGACGAGGGCTCAACCTCTTAGCCCCCTCGATGTATTCTAAGTTTTTGTGATCGGTGTAAACCGTGATGGTATGCTCAGCTCCCTCTAACCAATGTCGCCATTCCTCAAAAGCCAATTTAATGGCCAAGAGTTCCCTGTTGCCAATATCGTAATTCCTCTCTGCAGGGGAGAACCTGCGAGAGAAATAAGCACACGGGTGCATTCTACCCTGCAAGCCTGACCGCTGAGACAGCACAGCCCCCTCCCCAACCTCCGAGGCATCCACCTCCACAATGAACGGGAAAGACGTATCCACATGTCTGAGGATGGGTGCTGAACAGAATAGGCCCTTCAGGGTGGTAAAAGCATGTAAAGCCTCAGGAGACCAGTGAGTGGCATCTGCCCCCTTTTTAGTGAGACTGGTAAGGGGAGAAATGACCGCGGAGTACCCCTTTATGAACCTTCTATAATAATTGGCGAAGCCAAGAAAGCGCTGAAGGGATTTCAACCCAACCGGCTGTGGCCATTCCAGAACAGCGGAGACCTTGGCAGGATCCATAGACAGGCCCGTGGTGGAAATTATGTACCCCAAGAAAGCGACAGATGTTACTTCAAAGATGCACTTTTCAAGCTTTGCGTATAAAGAGTTCTGCCTTAACTGATTCAAAACAAACCTCACATGGTTTCTATGTTCAGAGAGATTGTTGGAGAAGATAAGGATATCATCTAGATAAACTAGAACGAATCTCCCCAACACCTCCCTGAATACCTCGTTAATGAGTTCCTGGAAAACGGCCGGAGCATTACATAGCCCGAAGGGCATCACCAGGTACTCATAATGCCCGTCTGGTGTATTAACCTCCTTAGCGGTAACACCGTGTGTGACACGGGGTAAGCCGCCGGAGGGTGCCGCTCAGGCCCTGCTGGGCCGATTTAAATAATTTTTTTTTTTTGCTGGACGCAGCTAGCACTTTGCTAGCTGCGCCAGCACCCCGATCGCCGCCGCCGCGTGCCCGATTGCCGCTATCCGGTGCGGCGCGCGTGCCCCCCCCAGACCCCGTGCGCTGCCTGGCCAATCAGTGCCAGGCAGCGCCGAGGGGTGGATCGTGTCTCCCAATGACGTCCCGACGTCGCTGACGTCATCCCGCCCCGTCGCCATGGCGACGGGGGAAGCCCTCCAGGAAATCCCATTCTTTGAACGGGATTTCCTGATTGGAGATCGCCGAAGGCGATCGAAGCGGGCGGGGGGATGCCGCTGAGCAGCAGCTATCATGTAGCGAGCCCTGGGCTCGCTACATGATTTAAAAAAAATAAAAATAAAAAAAAAACTGCTGCGCTGCCCCCTGGTGGTATTTTTCATACCGCCAGGGGGGTTAAAGGCCGTTTTCCACTCATCGCCCTTTCTTATGCGTATCAGATTGTACGCGCCCCGCAAATCTAGCTTAGAAAAGATCTTAGCGTCTGTAATCTGAGTGAACAAATCGTCTATCAGTGGCAGCGGATAGCGATTTTTTACTGTAATCTTGTTAAGACCGCGATAGTCGATGCAGGGTCGCAGGCCTCCGTCCTTCTATTTAACAAAAAAGAAACCTGCTCCAGCAGGCGACCGGGACGGGCGAATGAAACCCTTGGCCAAATTTTCACGGATGTACTCCTGCATGGCCAATTTTTCGGGCCCTGACAGATTGTACAAATGGCCCCGGGGGGGTACACAACCTGAACGGAGATCAATGGGACAATTGAAAGAGCGATGTGGGGGCAATTTGTCTGCTGCCTTGGGACAGAACACGTCGGAAAATTCAGAGTACTGGTCTGGTACCCCTCCCACCTGAATTCTGGTTTGCCCTAAGGTCAACTTCCCCAAACACCGCTGAAAACAACGAGGTGACCAAGTGGTTAACTGACCCGTGGCCCAGTCTATTTGAGGTGAATGGAGTTGTAACCACGGCATGCCTAGGATAATAGTGGAGGTAGACATGTGCAATGCAAAAAACGATAATTGTTCCCCATGCAATACCCCTATGGTGACCTTCACCTCCGGGGTCTGTGACAGAGCACGATTCCGTTGCAGAGGGGAATCGTCTACTGCCGTGACCTGAATGGGGGGTCTCACAGGAGTGAGAGGAATACCCAACTCCTGAGCAAACTCAAAGTTCATAAAATTGGCCGCTGAGCCCGAATCAATAAAAGCCTCAGTGGCCACAGATTTATTCTCCCATGTAATAGTACAGGGGAGAAGCAATTTCTTTTCTTTAAGGGGTGAAAATGGTGTGCCTAGGGTGTCACCCCCCACTACTCCTAGGCAAACTCGTTTCCCGACTTATTCAGGCAGTTTCGCACCCTATGCCCTGCTTCTGCACAGTATAGGCATAGCTGTTCCGTCATTCTCCGCCTTCGCTCCACCTGGGTCAATTTTGATCGACCAATCTGCAATGGTTCAGGTGGAGGCAAGGCCGGAGGGGATGAGACAGACGGAGATGGCGTTACTAACGGTGCGGCGGAGGGTGCCGCATAGGATGTCACCCTGACACGGTGACTGCCCCGAATCTGCCTCTGATGGCGTAATCGACGGTCAACTCGAATGGCCGATGTGATGGCCTCATCAACTGTCCTGGGTTCGGGCAAAGTTAACATTAGATCGGAGACCTCCTCTGACAACCCAGACAAGAAGTAATCCATCAGGGCAAAATTGTCAAACCTGGCGGTGACTGACCATCTGCGAAACTCTGCCGCATAATCCTCGACTGAGCCTCTGCCTTGTCGCAGAAGTTTGAGCTTGCGCTCAGAGGTTGCCGCAAGGTCAGGGTCGTCGTATATCACGGCCATGGCCTTAAAAAATTCCTCTACCGAGGTCAGAGCTGTATCAGTGGGAGGCAGATTGTATGCCCAGGTCTGGGAGTCACCAGTTAACAATGTTTTAATAAAGACGACCCGTTGGGTCTCAGTCCCCGAGGATCGGGGTCTCAACTCGAAGTATGACAACACTCTACTCTTAAAATTCCGGAAGTCAGACTTGTGGCCGGAAAATTTATCTGGTACGGGCATCCGTATGTCATCGCTAAGAGGGGATCGCACTGAATCAACTGACGTCTGAAGGGTTTGCACAGAGCCTGTAAGGGCATCAATTAAAGCTTTGTGCTGGCCCAGTGCTTGCTGGATAGTATCCACCGAAGTGGCGAGCACAGTTAGAGGGTCAGCGCGTGCGTCCATTTGTTAATTGGTCTGGCGTTCTGTAACGATCGGTGAGCACAGAGAGTATCTGATTACCGGTGATCTGCAGTATCACTGGGAATACAGATATATACCAGATTATAAGTGATCTGCAGTATCACCGATAATCCGATATACTAGCTAACCTCTGTTCACCTGAGTAGAGTGTAGTGTTTGGTGTAACAGTAACACTTTGAGGACTAGGCCTCAGTGCAGCAAGGAGTACTGCACAGATTCCTTCCGCAGACCTGAGCTCTCCAAGACGGGAGGAGTCAGACTGACAGTAGGAAGGATGTCTGAAAGTAACCCTCAGGAGGAAGGGTCGTTAACAGAGCGAGGAACCGCCTCTAACGGTAAGGTCGGTTCTCGAGGTCGGACAAGCCAGGTCGTACACACACGGACAGATACAGTACAAGATCAGGAGACAAAGGCGGAGTCTAAGTACAGGCAGGGTTCGGCAACGGGGTATCAGAAATATCGAGGTACAGAATCAGGAGGCTGAGGCGGAGTCTAGAAACGAGCCGGGGATCGGCAACAGAGTATCAGAAATATCGAGGTACAAGATCAGAGTTCAGAAGGGTAGTCAAGGCAGGCAAAAGTCATAACAGATAATCACAATCAAACTAGTACTTTAGCTATCAACAGAATCTAGCTAAGTGTAGGATTACAGCTCCAGCTGGTCCCGGCACACTTGCGGATCTGACTACGGATCTGGGTGCTCCCACGTATGTGATCGCAACGCCAGACAAAGAGCAAGTGAACAGCCAGCAGTATATATACACAAGGACCTTTCCAGGACCTCCCTAATTGCTGGACCAATGAGAGTTGTGGAAAATGTCAGCTGACCCGCCTGGTCAGCTGACTCACTTCTGGCTGTAATTTAAACTCAGCCTCTGTGCGCGCGCGCGTGTCACTCTGAGCCTTGGTGGACTATCAGTCCCAGCCACACCAGTACTGTCTAGCAATGTATTTTGTGAACCGCTTGCGGGGGCCGCCTCTAATGCGGATTCCGCCGTTCTCAATGCGGATTCCGCCATTCCCAATGCGGATTCCGCCGCTCTGCCTAAATGGCATGCGGCGGTTTTTCCGCGTTGTGACGCCCTGCTGGACGCAGAAACAGCCGCCTCACTATGAGAGACAGCGGCTCTTCCGCGTTTCCTCACAGCCCTGTAATCTTTTATGGTGAAATCAGACCAATCTTGTATAGCTCCTCCTAGAGGGGCTTCTTCTCTTCATTTATGTTGTAATTTGAGAATAATTTTGCGTGCAAAAAGAAGTAGTCAGAACGAGCCAGAGTCATGCACAAATAATAACACAGTAATGTAAATCTTTAAGGCTATCAAACAATTCCTATCTTGCGTGAAGTCCCCGGTTTCCTCCTGGATCAAAGCACACCAGAACTATCTAAGGGTCTGAGCGCTAACACAAAGTATTCGCAACAGCAGACAAGTTGCGAGTGAATCAGCTAGGCTTATGAAGCAGAAGAGACCCTTCTGGCACGCCCCCTCCTATCAACCAATGAGGAGCGGCGAGCGTCACCTCTGACGTCAGCCGACCGGCCGGTCAGCTGACGTGCCTCCTCCCCGCATAAAGGTCCTGTCTATGCGCGCGCGACAAGGCAACCCTATGTGCAACTGACAGACCCGTCCTCGGCGTGCTAGACACCTGAGGCACGGATATACTGCTAGACAGGGAGCTGGAGGCAGCTGCGGTGGTAGAGCTGTTCACCGCCGGCTGCCTCTCTAGCGTTTGTTACAGTCTCCCACCTGAGCTGTAGATCTCTGCAGCTCGTCCAGAGTCACCATGGGCCTCTTGACTGCATTTATGATCAGCGCTCTCCTTGTTCGGCCTGTGAGTTTAGGTGGATGGCCTTGTCTTGGTAGGTTTACAGTTGTGCCATACTCCTTCCATTTCTGAATGATCGCTTGAACAGTGCTCCGTGGGATGATCAAGGCTTTGGAAATCTTTTTGTAGCCTAAGCCTGCTTTACATTTCTCAATAACTTGATCCCTGACCTGTCTTGTGTGTTCTTTGGATTTCACGGTGTTGTTGCGCCCAATATTCTCTTAAACAACCTCTGAGGCCCTCACAGGGCAGCTGTATTTGTACTGACATTAGATTACACACAGGTGCACTCTATTTAGTCATTACCACTTATCAGGCAATGGCCTCAATTCACTAAGCTTATCTCCTGTCTTTAATAACTCTTCTAGAGTTGTTACCATGGTGATAAGGCATGTAGTATTCAGGAAACATTTTACCTCAGGCAAGCCTAAAGTTAACTCTTCTGTCTTTAAGTTAACTCTCCAATCCTTAAAATAACTCCATAGTTAAAGACAGGCTGTTAATTAACTGCATATGAAAAGAACTACAGAGGAGGTAAATTAACTACAGAGGAGGTAAATTAACTACAGAGGAGGTAACTTAAGGAATGAAGAGGTAAGATAACTCCATCACTGTGTGGAGGTAAGTTTTCTCTTGCCTTATTATCTCCAGCATGATCTTAGTGAATTGAGGCCAAGGTCTATAGGCAACTGACTGCACTCAGATCAAAGGGGGCCGAATAATCATGCACACACCACTTTTCAGTTATTTATTTGTAAAAAATGTTTGGAATCATGTATGATTTTCGTTCCACTTCTCATGTGTGCACCACTTTGTGTTGGTCTTTCATGTGGAATTCCAATAAAATTGATTCATGTTTGTGGCAGTAATGTGACAAAATGTGGAAAACTTCAAGGGGGCGAACTAAACCAAAAACCCAAGAGTCAACTAAATGGGAAAAAAGGAAATTAAAAACACCTTACCTTTCGCTAGTTATCCAATGAACTCTCTGAACATGTGCAATGCACTCATTTATATGCTTAAAGAGAACCCGAGGTGTGTTTAAAGAATGTTATCTGAATACAGAGGCTGGATCTGCCTATACAGCCCAGCCTCTGTTGCTATCCCAAACCCCCCTGAGGTCCCCCTGCACTCTGCAATCCCTCATAAATCACAGCCGTGCTGTGAGGCTGTGTTTACAGCTGTAGTGTCAGTCTCAGCTGCTCCCCCACCTCCTGCATAGCTCCGGTCCCTGCCCCCGTCCCTTCCCTCCAATCAGCAGGCAGGGAAGGGATGCAGGCGGGGACTGGAGTTCTGCAGGAGGCGGGGAGAGCAGCAGACTGACACTATAGAGATAAACACAGCCAGCTCTGACAAGCTGTTTGTCAGCAGCGTGGCTGTAATTTATGAGGGATTGCAGAGTGCAGGGGGACCTTAGGGGGGTTTGGGATAGCAACAGAGGCTGAGCTGTATAGGCAGATCCAGCCTCTGTATGCAGATAATATTCTTCAAACCCACCTCGGGTTCTCTTTAACTGTGCTAGAGGTGGGCGTGGTTATGCAGGCTCACCCCCACCTCTATCACAGTTAAGCATATAAATGAGTGCATTGCACATGTTCAGAGAGTTCATTTGGTAGCTAAGGAAAGGTAAGGTGTTTTTAATTTCCTTTTTTTCCCATTTAGTTGACTCTTGGGTTTTTGGTTTAGTTCCCACTAGACTGCTTATAAAAACTGGCATTTTGCTTGGTAGAGTAGGACTCACCAGATTGGGGACACTTTGGCGCAGTTGGTGAGCTTAAAGGGACACTTAAGCCAGAAAAAAAAAGAGTTTTACTCACCTGGGGCTTCTACCAGCCCCCTGCAGCAGTCCTGTGCCCTCGCAGCCACTCACTAATCCTCTGGTCCCCTGCTGGCAGCTAGTTTCATTTTTGCCGACAGGCCCGTCAGGACTGGCCACGCGTAGCTTTTTATGCATTCCCGACTGTAATTATCGCTATTGCGGGCCACAACGCGTCCAAAAATATGCGTTGCCACAATACGAAAGCATAGATATGCGGCAATGCGAATTTTTGTACGCGTAGCGGCCCGCAATAGCACTAATTGCAGTCGGGAATGCGGAAAAAGCTACGCATGGCCAGTCCTGACGGGCCTGTCGGCAAAAACGAAACTAGCTGGCAGCGGGGGACCAGAGGATTAGTGAGTTGCTGCGAGGGCACAGGACTGCTGCAGGGGGCTGGTAGAAGCCCCAGGTGAGTAAAACTCATTTTTTTTCTGACTTAAGGTTCACTTTAAGCGCGTTAAAGCGTAACCAAGAGCCCCTGTCACTGCTTTCCTGTTGTGTGCTGCAGCCCCTCTGTAATTATATATTTCCTATGGAGTCTGGGGACCTCCAGTGCTGTGTGCATGCTTTGCATAGAATTGCATAAAATTCGGTTTGTGCTGCTTACCCCTTGGTATTTATTTATAATTTTCCCCTGTGAGCCTGCATAACCACGCCCACCTCTAGCACAGTTAAGCATATAAATGAGTGCATTGCACATGTTCAGAGAGTTCATTTGGTAGCTAGCGAAAGGTAAGGTGTTTTTAATTTCCTTTTTGGCGCAGTTGGTGAGCTTAAGCGCGTTAAAGCGTATAGGGGGGGGGGGGCAGAGGTGGTTTAGGGAGGGGGGCCCGGATTTGCTACTTTGCTTAGGGCTCCATTTGGCCTTAATCTGGCTTTGGATCCTGCTACTTCCCACATATTCCAGCGCTTCGAGCCCACTCTCTCCCCTACATGACTGTGTATCCATTTGCTGCATTGCTGCAAAAGGTAGGACAGAACTGTTCATTAGTCCTTGTGTGCGCAATAAGATGACATCATGTTGTGCATGTATATGAACTAGATAGAAGTACAAGGACATAAGGGAGGATTAAACAGAATGATGAGTGGGAAGCAGCCAAGAGAGGACTAGGGATGCTCGCCGAATTCCGCGGAATTGAGATTTCTGCGATTCCAATTGGAAATTCGCAATTCCGTTACAATGAGATGAAACGGAGAAGCCATAGCGCTAAACGGTAATTGCGGAATTTCTATGCGGAATTATGTCGGAATGCAGAATTTTTAAGCCAATCAGAAGGATGACCCTAGACAGAAGCTTAAAAGTTAACCTCCCTGACGGTATGTTATATGCGGCTGTGCGGCCGCGGGAGGGTTTTTTTCACTTTTTTTTTTTAGCATGTAGCTAGCCTAGCGCTAGCTACATGCTTCCCCCCTCCCTGCGGCGTCCCCCAGTATGCGCCGATCACCGCCGGCGTGTATGCCCATCCGGAAATCCCGTTCTGAACGGGATTTCCAAGAGGGCTTCCCCCGTCGCCATGGCGACGCGCGCGATGATGTAATCGACGTCGGGATGTCAGAGGGAGTCCCGATCCACCCCTCAGCGCTGCCTGGCACTGATTGGCCAGGCAGCGCACGGGTCTCGGGGGGGGGGCACCCTCTGATGCGGCGGGTAGCGGTGAATCGGCGCGGGGCGGCGGCGATCGTAAGTAACATGCAGCTAGCAAAGTGCTAGCTGCGTGTATAAAAAACAATTATGCAGATCGGCCCAGCGGGGCCTGAGAAATCCTCCTGAGCGGCTTACCCTGTGTCCAGCACGGGGTTACCGCTAAGGAGGTTAAAACACCAGGATTTCTGCATGAAAATCGGAATTTCAGCACCAATTAGAGTCTTAAAAAAAACAACCAATCCTACATTAGCAACCAGCTCCCTAGCTACCTATCATCAGCTATCCCACCCATTTTGTATATAAGAGAGGTGTGACAGTCACGAATAGGCCTAGTCACGAAGCTTGTGGGTTTCAGTCTGGTGTTTTGGAGAGAGGAGAGACAGACCCATATTAGTTGTTACGCCAACTCCTGCTGCTCCCAAAAAAAATGTAATAACTGCTGTGAAACCACCTCTAGGTCCCATGGCCTATGCCAACTCCTGCTGCTCCCAAAAAAATTGTAATGACTGCTGTGAAACCACCTCTAGGTCCCATGGCCTACAACCAGTGGCGTAGCTAAGGAGCTCTGGGCCCCAGTGCAAGTTTTTTACATTGGGGCCCCCAAGCACTCTATACATAACAATTGATGTGGCACACTAAAACCACACCAAGGACAAACACATTGTCAGAGGTGGATGGGGAACAGTGTGTCAATGATTACTACCATTCAAAGCATCTGTAGAAGTGAATATTCACAGCACAGGACCAATAAAGAGCTAATACTGTGGTTGCAGTTGGGCCTCTTCGGGGCCCCTCTAGCCCAAGGGCCCTGATGCAGTCGCTTCCTCTGCACCCCATTGCTACGCTACGTAATTACTGTCGTGGAACCACCTCTAGGTTCCATGGGCTACGACAACTCCTGCTACTCCAAACAAAAATTGTAATGACTGCCGTGGAACCACCTCTAGGTCCCATGGCCTACGACAACTCCTGCTGCTCCAAACAAAAATTGTAATGACTGCCGTGAAACCACCTCTAGGTCCCATGGCCTACGACAACTTCTGCTGCTACAAAATTAAAAAAAAAATTGTAATGACCGCCGTGGAACAACCTCTAGGTCCCATGGCCTACGATGTTTGAAAAATTAGGTTTCAAATGAGATTACTGAAATTGTACCGCCAGAATGCGGAATTCCGTGGAATACTGTGGAATACCACCGGAATGTAACGGTTACGGAATTTCGTTCTGACGGAATTTGAAATTTCCGCGATACCGGAAATCGCCCTTTCCGGTCATCCCTAGAGAGGACAATACAAAGACTGCTTTGGGGGGAGGGGACAATAGGATGGCTGCTTTTGTGACCCCTGCAACTTGGGGGTGGGTGCTATCGGGGCCCACTCCTTTTCTCCTCCTTCCTTCCCCTTTGCAGAGCGCAATGGAGCTGTGTAAAGACATATATTTACCTGCTCTCATTGCGTTGGGTCTCCTCTTTCTTGCTCTTGACAGTAACTAACTTTAGCAGAACTACAGAAGAGACAAGAGATCCCATACAACCGCAGCACACCATAAGATAATAGTATCAAAAATGAGATTTTTGATACTATTATCTCATGGTGTGGTTGTATGGGATCTCATGTCTCTTTTGTAGTACTGCTTAGCTGTTTTAATCAAATCAGTTAATGATGGTGCTCAGTGCCGAAGCTGGGCGCTGTCATAGCAGCAATGCTTAGTGGTGCTCGGATACCTCTGATCCACGTATTCGACAACCACGACCGTGGTTAAAAAAAAATCCGGAACCATCGTGATTGCTTTCCAGATTTGAAACTGATCCACGAATTTGACCGAATTTTTGCCGTGAATGAGTCAATCACGGCCGGATCCATGGCCGTTATCCGGATTTTCTTTTAATGTTTATAGCAAAGCCCCCATACATGCTACAATCCCCCAAATTGCATGGATTAAAAAGTTGATAAGGGGCTACAACTTTTAAAAAATCAAAAAGAACTTTTACTTTTTGAGAAAATGGATTTTAAAGTGAAATCAACACTTGAAATGCGTCTATTAATTGGTAATAATTGTTTTTAAACAGAGAAATACACTTTAAGCAATCGCAGAGGTGATGGTGAGTCCCAATGGCACCTGGTGGTGGTACCACTGGAGGGAGGAGGATGAGACAAGTGTGTAACGCCACAAAAAAAAAAAACCAGAGAGTTTTTTGTCAAAGTTCTTTTTTTCTCCTTGCAGCGATAGCAATGACATCACAGCAGAGTTGTCAGTGGACCCTGAGAATGCAGACTTTAGTAGCGAGTCAGGAGGACTAAGCGGTCAATGCGGCAGCACAGAACGACCATGGCACCTCACTGGTAGTACCACAGTTTGATAGTGCTGCCCAAAAAATGATATGCATCTGTGGACCCTGGCAGTGGGAATGCAGACTTTAGTAGTGACTGAGTCAGGAGAACTAAGCGGCCGGTCAGTGCGGCAGCACAAAAGGACCATGCCAATCACTGGTATTACCACAGTTTGATAATGCTGCCCAAAAAATTATATGCATCCGTGGACCCTGGCAGTGGAAACGCAGACTTTAGTAGCGACTGAGTCAGGAGGACTAAGCGGTCGGTCAGTGCGGCAGCACAAAAGGACCATAGCAACTCACTGACAGTACCACAGCCAAAAAAATTAACCAAGGCAGGCAGGTTCTACCTTGCTTTGGAAAGGCAGGCATGGTTAAATTGCAGCAGCCAATTCATGTCCCCCTGTCGCCGACAATAGGGGCCAGGAACTCACCTTCCACCCAAGCCTGGTTGATTTTGAGGAAGGTGAGTTTGTCTACAGAGGAGTGGGACAGCCGAGACTGCTTCTCGGTGACCATGCCACCGGCCACACTGAAGCATCTCTCGGAGAGAACACTGGAAGGGGGGCAGGACAGGACTTCCAGGGCATGCTGGGCAAGCTCCCTCCAGATAACCAGTCTCTTGACCCAGTACTCCACGGGGCTGTCGCCAGTGTTAAGCCCGCTGAATGACCCCATGTAGTCAGACACCATGCTGGTCAGTCGCTGGTGGTGTTTGGAGAAGGATGCTGCGTCTGCTGGCACCTCTGTTCTGGGCATCTGCACTGCATACAGGCTCTTGCTTAGGCTCAAGGCCAGATTTGTGGGAAGGCCCCCTAGGCCGGTTCCTAGGGCGCCTGAATTCAAAAGGGCAACTGTAGGTGTAGAGCCATCCACAGCATTCCATCGTGATATTGATATAAATGTCGGCTTGGTCTACACACAGCTGCCCGCTTCGCCATGCACACTGAACCCTGTGCAGGCAGTGCAGCAGGTGGCTATACAGGAGTCGGCAAATAGTGGAACAGAGAGGGAGCTTTTAGGACCAGCAGGCAGTGGCCGCACACTCATTGCAGCCTTCCCTGCTCTGCCTGAAACAGCATGCCTGCAGCTCTGCCCTCTGGTACAAACTTCTCCTGATCAGCCTAAGCTGGCCACTAACGGTCCAATTTCTAGCGAAAAATCGTCCGGGCGATCAGAAATTCTGATTGGATTGGTTGTAAATAATCTCCATTGGTGGACACAATCGATTATGAACGAGTGAAAAAAATGTCTCCCGAATGAATTTTCGTCAAACGAAAATTTGGATTTTCTTGGTGGTCGTGATAGATAGAAAGCAATGATTGGTTAGTTGATGGTGTAGTGAACGATTTTTCGTCCGATCAGAATTTCTGATCGCTCGAACGATTTTTTGCTAGAAATTGGACCGTTAGTGGCCAGCTTAAGTTGGGAGGCATAGAATGAAGCCACCCGATCAGATGGGGCTGACACTCCTGATCAAGGCAGCATGTAGGAAGGAGAGACCTCTGCTGTTTGTGAGATGTGTCTGTTTCCCCTGTCTGTGTTCTAAACACACACCAGACCACAACACACACATCTTAAAGAGAAACGGTGACCAAGAATTGAACTTCATCCCAATCAGTAGCTGATACCCCCTTTTACATGAGAAATCTATTCCTTTTCACAAACGGATCATCAGGGGGCTCTGTATGGCTGATATTATGGTGAAACCCCTTCCACAAGAAACCCTGAGGACCATGGTATGCCTGGCAGTTTCCTGTCTGTGAACCTTGTTGCATTGTGGGAAATAGCTGTTTACAGCTGTTTCCAACTGCCAAAAAAACATGCAGCAGCTACATCACCTGCCAGCAGTAAAAATGTTACCATGTAATAAATGTCAGAATGTAAATCAGGGAGAGGAAAGATTTTACAATGGGCAAACACTGCCTAAATCATTTATACATAATTATTGTAAAAATGAAGCACTTTTGTATTACATTATTTTCGCTGGAATTCCTCTTTTATACACTTTTATACACTCATTTATACACTAGGGGGTGGTGGTGGATGCAGCAGATGCAGAGGACTTGCCCAATTCCTTATTGATTTTCCGGGAATCTGCCTGCGGTGTATGGGCAGCTGACAGATCTCTCTCTAATCAGATTAGATCAGAGAGAGATTTGTCTCTTGGTGGAATCTATCCATCATTGCTATATGTATGGCTACCTTTACTCTATCATGGCAGCATTAGGACCCTGTGCAGCGTCATTCCTGTAAGTCCAGGTCCTTATCAGTACTGGAAGTGGAGGGGGGTCAGGGAGAAGTAGAGAAGGCTTTAGCACAGTATAGGATGCATAAGGGGCTGCTGCACACACACCTGCACACACACACACACACACACACACACCTGCACGCACGCACGCACACACACACACCTGCACACACACACACACACCTGCACGCACACACGCACGCACACACACACACACACACACACACACACACCCCCCCCACACACACACACACACACACACCTGCACACACCTGCACACACACACACACACCCCACACACGCACTCACGCACGCACGCACGCACACACACACACACGCACGCACTCACACACACACGCACGCACTCACACACACACACACACACACACTTTCCTCTTGGGCTGGCTTTTATTGCTCCATCCTGGGAGAGCAGCTGGATGACATCATTGACAGAAGTCAGTGAAAATTAAACAAATTTGCAGACCAGCTGCGCGCCCTTACTAGTGTACTAGGAACTGTCTTCCAATCTTACCCTACAAAACTATGTATAACTCCTTATCGATGCAGTCTTTACAACTACTGTGCAGATACATGCTAGGATTTAAAGGGGCCTTTGCTATTAACTGCTAAAGTTGGCGGGAATTGTTTCCCTAAGAACTGTCATTACGGGATTTAAATGTACGGTATACTTTTTTTCTTTGAAATTTTAAAATTGATTTTCTCAAAAAGTGTAAGGTCTTTTTGAAAAAAATTTATCCTCTTGTTCCCACCGTTTTTCTTAACGTTCCTTGCAAATTTGGTGTTTCTAGCATTTAAGGGGGCTTTGCTATTAACCGCTAAAGTCGGCGGGAGTTTATTTTTTCCACGGTCAAAGGGAGAACTTTAAAATCGATTTTCTCTAAAACTATAAGGTCTTTTTGAAAAAAAAAAATTCCTCTTGTTCCCACTGTTCTTCTAAACATTCCCTGCAAACTTGGTGTTTCTAGCTTTAAAGGGGGCTTTGCTATTAAACGTTAAATTCGGCAGGCAGACATTTTCCAAATGGCAGCAAAGCAGGGCTTAAAACAATAAATAATGTTTAGACAGGACAAAAAAAAGCAGGTTTTAAAACGTTAAATTACGTTCACAAGGTCTGCGCTGTTAAAACGATAAATATCGTTTTAAACAGATATTGGGCAGAAGGGGGCGCCATTATTTAACCGGCGCCATTTTTCACTGGATGCCAGTTGGCAACCCTTACTTGTGAGTACAGGTGCTGTGTTATTAGCATCCATTTTACTGCTTAAAGAGAATCTGTAACGTCAAAACGTCCCCTGGGGGGTACTCACCTCGGGTGGGGGAAGCCTCAGGATCCTAATGAGGCTTCCGACGCCGTCCTCCGTCCCTGCAGCCCTCCGTAAAGCGGTGACGTCAATATTTACCTTCCCGGCTCCTGCGCAGGCGCTCTGACGGCTGTCGGTTCCGAAGTAGGCGGAAATTCCCGATCGCCTTCGGGTCTGCTCTACTGCGCAGGCGCAAGTCTCCGGCACCTGCATAGTAGAGTGGACCCGACTGAGATCGGGTATTTCCGTCTACTTCAGAGCCGAAAGCAGCCACAGCGCCCCCGCTGGAGCCAGCAAAGGTAAATATTGAATTGACAGTCGGGTCTGTCGCCGGCTGTTCGGAGGGCTGCAGTGAGACCCCCGTGGGACAGAGGACGGCGTGGGAAGCCTCATTAGGATCCCGAGGCTTCCCCCACCCGAGGTGAGTACCCCCCAGGGGATATTTTTGATGTTACAGTGTCTCATTAACTTACAATACTATTTTGAGCTCTTTTTGACTTTTGAGAATAATCCACTACAGGACACTCCTCTTTACAGATCCACAACTATGTCCAGTATGACATTTACTGTATTTTCTGCCATTTAAGATGCACTTTTTCTCCCCCAAAATGGGGGAAAAAGTCCCTGGGTCTTATAAGGCAAAGTCAGGGAATCCCCAACTTACGACCGCCTGCCAATATAAACCGCGACCCACCGCCATTGGGGATTCCCATCAGTCTTCTCCATCCGGCTTCCTCTACTGCTGGGCTTCTAATGATCCCGTCATCATTAGAAGTGGCACAAGAGGAAGCTGCACGGAGAAGATGGATGTCTGCAATCCATGCGAGCATGGCGGATGAGGTAAGCCGGCTGCCGCTGCATGCACGGGAGGGCCAGGTGACACAAGGGGGAGGGAAGGGTGGGAGGAGAGGTATATGGGGGAGCCAGACTCACTGCGCACACATGGAGGAGCCTGGAGGGGACATGGGAGAGCCTGGAGGAGACATGGGGGAGACCGTAGGAGACCTGCGGGAGCCCTTAGGAGGCATGGGGAGACCGGAGGAGACATGAGGGACACAGTAGGAGACAGGAGGACACATGGGGACACAAGATGAGAAATGGGGAGACATGAGGACACATGAAGGAGACATGGGAGATACAGGAGGAGACATGGGGACATAGCAGGACACAAGGAGGACACCATTTGGGGGAGGACATGTACAAGATGCTCCTGAAATATGGATGCACCAGGTTTAGTTTATATTTCTCAGATTCTTGCCCTCTAAACCTATGTGCATCTTATATTCCAGAGCGTTTTTTACAGCAGGAAATACGGTACGTTGTTGATTCCATTCTGATTTATAACGTTTTAAACATACCACAACTTTAACAATGATGCTCAGGCTACACTTCTTGATTTTAGCCACAAGTTTCTGAAGAAAACAGAAAGAAAATAAAAATGATCTTAAACATATGATATTTGGAAATGTTAGCAGAGATTCTCTAAAAATAAATAAGCCAGCTCAACTGAGGAACCCTAGGGAGAAGGTACGTACAAAAAGGGCGCCTGGACAAAAAGGGCGCGGGGTGTAAACGCTAATTAACAATTAATCTTTAATAGCGTTTATAAAAATAGTGTGCTATATTTCGTTTACAAATAATGTTTAACAAATTTATAAATCATTAAATAATGTTTATGAAATCGGCAATTGTGAAAACTTTAAATCTTCCCTGTTTCAAAAGTGAAACTTATAATTACGTTTATTAAAAAAACGATAATATATGTTTAATTGTTATAATTGTATATTATTGTGAATAACCTTCATGTATGGTTTTTTCTTATAATAAAATCTGAAAATATTCTTTATAACAATGATATAAATATAACTACGTTCATAATAAGTGTTGTAAAACATTAGTAAATATTACTAAAATTGTAGTAAAACTATACCTAAGCCTACTCTCACACAGAACCCTCCCTGTACCTATCCCTAACCCCTAGACCCCCCTGGTGGTGCCTAAACCTAAGACCCCCCTGGTGGTGCCTAAACCTAAGACCCCCTGGTGGTGCCTAAAACTAAGACCCCCCTGGTGGTGCCTAAACCTAAGACCCCCCTGGTGGTGCTTAAAACTAACCACCCCAAAGCCCTCCCTGTACCTATCCCTAACCCCTAGACCCCCTGGTGGTGCCTAAACCTAAGACCCCCCTGGGAGTGCCTAAACCTAAGACCCCCCTGGTGGTGCCTAAACCTAAGACCCCCCTGGTGGTGCCTAAACCTAAGACCCCCCCTGGTGGTGCCTAAACCTAAGACGCCCCTGGTGGTGCCTAAACCTAAGACCCCCCCTGGTGGTGCCTAAACCTAAGACGCCCCTGGTGGTGCCTAAACCTAAGACCCCCCTGGTGGTGCCTAAACCTAAGACCCCCCTGGTGGTGCCTAACCCTAACCACCCCCCTTAGTCATCGCTTTATTATGTGGATAATAATGTTTTACAAATTGTGACTCCAAAAAATATATTCCAATTTACATTACGTACTGATCGCTTTATTTTGTGAATAATGTTTTAAAAACAGTAAGGGATAAAACTTTAAATAAAAAAAAATATTGCAATTTACATTACGTACTGATCGCTTTATTTTGTGAATAAGGTTTTTAAAAAAGTAAGGGAAAAAACTTTAAATAATGTTTTAATTATTTAAATAAGATAAATATGTTTAGTATTTTCATAAACGTTATTCGGCACGGGTGCATTTTATAAACGTAAATCACCACAAGCTCAGTTATAAATCATTAAACATCTCCGGGCGCCGTTTGTAAACTTTATTTAGCTCCGGGCGCCGTTTGTAAACTTTATTTAGCTCCGGGCGCCGTTTGTAAACTTTATTTAGCTCCGGGTGCCGTTTGTAAACTTTATTTAGCTCCGGGCGCCGTTTGTAAACTTTATTTAGCTCCGGGCGCCGTTTGTAAACTTTATTTAGCTCCGGGTGCCGTTTGTAAACTTTATTTAGCTCCGGGCGCCGTTGGTAAACTTTATTTAGCTCCGGCGCCCTTTTTTCCTGCTCGGCGCCCATTAAACGTTATTTATTATGGGAGTGAATGGCGGCGCCCTTTTTGTCCACTAGCTGCCTGCGCCCTTTTTTCCCAGCTCCTCACATCACTGCTTTTTGGCTAGATGCAGCATTTTTAAATATCTTCAGGATTTCTCCATTTAGGCTCAATTCCGACTGCAGCACAAAACGATCCATTTCTCCGTATTCAAACTGACCGCAAAAACTGACAGTGAATGGATTCTATGTTATTAATAGGACCCGTTCACACTGTCAGTCCAGAAGGGATCCTTTTGGCCCACAGTGTACAAATCTGATCGTCTGTAGTGCAAGAATATCTGCTTTGAACTCGACATTTGTGATCTGGCTCAATGTGAACCAAGCCAGGAACACTAATGATACCATTCATATAATGCGATGTCTAGAATAGATCATGTGTTGCAAATATGATCGGAGTATTCTTGTAATTGAGCATTCTGTGATCACCACAAGATATAAACAATGTTAGTAATGATGGAGAGTTGAATACCCTTCTCATAAAATGATTATGTCTGGTTTTCACTGTTCTATCTACCACATAATAAAATTTCTGTACCCATGGCTACAGGGAGGCACAAGTGTACTAAATCATAGCTGTCTGAAAACTAAATTAGAAATGATTTTTATTGACATGAGCAGTATATAGATAAAAAAAAAAAATCAGTACTTGTGAATTATGCTCTGCAGGTCATCTTTGATTGAAATATCTGCCGTTTATTTAAATTGATTTTTACCCCAGCTGTCTGTAGGAAATAATGCTGATCTAATTGGTAACAGTAAAAAAGGGCGCAGGAGGCTAGTGGACAAATCGGGCGCCGCCATTCACTCCCATAATAAATATCGTTTAATGGGCGCCCGATAGGAAAAAAGGGCGCCGGAGAAAAATAACGTTTTAAAAGCGGCGCCCGGAGACTTAATGTTTTATTACTGCTTCTCATGATTACACATTATTTAATGATTTATACATTTTTTAATATTATTTTTAAACGAAAAACAGTACAATATTTTTTCCAAACATTATTTTTAAACGAAAAACAGTACAATATTTTTTTTTTTTACATTATTTTTAAACGAAAAAACCGCACAATATGTTTTTGAAACGTTATTAATGCTTATCACAGGGGGGTCTTAGGTTTAGGCACCAACAGGGGGGTCTTAGGTTTAGGCACCAACAGGGGGGTCTTAGGTTTAGGCACCAACAGGGGGGTCTAAGGTTTAGGCACCAACAGGGGGGTCTTAGGTTTAGGCACCAACAGGGGGGTCTTAGGTTTAGGCACCAACAGGGGGGTCTTAGGTTTAGGCACCAACAGGGGGTCTTAGGTTTAGGCACCAACAGGGGGGTCTTAGGTTTAGGCACCAACAGGGGGTCTTAGGTTTAGGCACCAACAGGGGGGTCTTAGGTTTAGGCACCAACAGGGGGGTCTTAGGTTTAGGCACTAACAGGGGGGTCTAAGGGTTAGGGGTAGGTACAGGGAGGGTTACTTAGGCACCAACAGGGGGGGTCTTAGGTTTAGGCATCAACAGGGGGGTCTAGGGGTTAGGGGTAGGTACAGGGAGGGTTACTTAGTATTTTTTTTTTAAAACGTTATTATACGTTTCACTATTTAAACGAAAGATTAACGTTTTTACAGTTGCCGATTTAATGCACATTATTTAATGATTTATAACTTTATAAAACATTAATTTTAAACGAAATACAGTACAATACATTTTTAAACGTTATCCATGCTTATCCCAGCGCCCCTTTTTAACGTACACGATCTAATTATCTGTCATATAGACAGTTTAAAGGAAACAGAAAGCGAGGATCACTCTTTTCAGTGGTGATGCAAAAACCTTTAAAATCCCTAAATTAGTTCCAGCACTTTTCACCTCTATCTACTCTACATACGTTATCACTTCTTTACATTTCCTCATTAATTACAGATACCATCCCACCTGGAACCTTCGCTCCTCCCAGGAGACCCTCTTGTCCTTTAGCTTGTTCACCTCCTCTCACTTCCGCATCCAGGACTTCTCATCAGCATAACCTCTTCTTTGGAGCACTCTCCCACAGCCTGTCACTTATGCTCTGACCCTGAAAATCTCCAAATGTACTCTAAAAAAACACTTATTCAGACAAGCCTATAATTTGTTATAGGTAGCATTGGAGGTTTACAACCTCATCCGCTAATCCCTGTATGTACAGTGATGTCAGCACTCAGTGAGTGATCCTGTCAATAAGTTATCATGAAAGAGGAACCATACAATTGTTTAGGTCATAAATGTAAAATACAATTGTGTTTTTACCACAATGAAGAAGGTGATTGTCAGGAGACATTTCTTTGTACATGGATCTTTCCTTCCTTCTTTCTATAAAGGGAAACAATTCAATTATAAGATTTTGATTTCAGAATGTACACATTTTTTTGAATATTTGAAGACATTAGGAAGATCTATATAATTCAGTCAATAAAGGTTGATGCTAATTTTGTTTGACTTAAAGTGAACCTCCAGACTAAAAATCTACTCAGCAGCACTGAAAAGGCTTGGTGTTTCTGTAACAGTTTCACAGAACAGAACTTTGTTTTTCTTATAGAAGTCTCATTCTTTGCTGCATTTTTAGCTAAGCTCCGCCCCATCAAAGAAAAGTGCCCAGGCTTTTTTCCCCTGATGCTGTGCAAAGCATGATGGTATTTCCTTTCTTGTTATTCACATTGCCTAGCAACTGGGAGGGGTGATCAGGACACAGAACAGTTGGAACTGTGTCTCATGCTCCCTGTCACCTCCTTTCCACCAAAAAGATGGCTGCCCTTATGAAATCACAAACCTTTGCCTGTTCTTTAAAAACAGGGTGGGCAAGAGATTATATTACCTATCTATTTTAATTAACATTACTAATGTAACTTAATGACAGTATGTTTGTTTAAGCTGAAGTTCCTCTTTAAGAAGACTCAAATACAGTAGCAAGAAACATATGGAAAAGGATGGCTCATGTTTCTATCTCTAAAATACCCTGTGTGGAGTTCCCCATACACTTGTGTCTTATTTTGGTGAGTAAATGGGCATCCCCAGTACCAGTCACGTAAACAGCCCAATGGCCTGCAGTAAGGAAATTTGCAGAGCATAAGTGCAAGATACAGCACACCCCAGGATAGCTGTTTAGCTAAATATACACTCACCTAAAGGATTATTAGGAACACCATACTAATACGGTGTTTGACCCCCTTTCGCCTTCAGAACTGCCTTAAAGGGGCACTATGGTGAAAAATTGTAAAATTTAAAATATGTGTAAACATAAACTAATAAGTACATTTTTTCCAGAGTAAAATGAGCCATAAATTACTTTTCTCCTATAATGCTGTCACTTACAGTAGGTAGTAGAAATCTGACAGAATTGACAGGTTTTGCACCAGTCCATCTTTTCCTAAAGGGAATATGTCTGAGGGACTGTAACGATTGGTGTCAGCACGCAGAGAGAATCTGATTATTGGTGATCTGCAGTATCACCAAGAATGCAGATATATACCCGATTATTGATGATCTGCAGAATCACCGATAATCAGATATATTGCCAACCTCTGGACACCTATAGATATATGAGTGTTTGGTGCAACAGTAATACTTCGAGTGATGCACCTGCTGAGCAGGTGATATACAGTAAAGAGACACTGCTCTGGAAGCACAGGAACCTTCCAGCAGCCTGAGGCTCTCAAAGGGGAGGAGTCAGGCTGGAGGCAGGAAGGACCCGAGAGTGAGTGACAACTAAGGCTGGATGTCACTATGATCTGGAGACTATCTCTTAAGGGGAGAGATAGCTCTCGAGGTCGGCCAGGCCGAGTCGGCAACACACTGACAGATAAAGTACAAAGACAGGAGGCTGATTCGGTATCCAAGTCAAGCAGGGTCTGGCAACGGTATACGAGGTACCGAATCAGAAGACAGAGGAGTAGTCAGAAAAGATATAGGTCATAACAGATATCAAACAATGCCTAGTCTGAGTGCGAGGTCCTTGGTCTCTGCACCCTGGAACTAGTCTGGAGTATAACGCAGATGACAATACAGTTCCCTAATCTTGGATGCGAGGTCCGTAGTCTCAGCACCCTGGAACTAGTCTGGAGTATAACACAGATGACAGTACAGTTCCCTAATCTTGGATGCGAGGTCCGTAGTCTCAGCACCCTGGAACTAGTCTAAGCACAAACAGAATACAATTCAATAATCTGGCTTAGTGTGAATTCCCAAGGCCACCTGGTTCAAACACACTGAAGGATCTGACTAGGTCTGAGTGCTTCCACGTAGTGATCACAACGGCAGACAACTTGCAAGTGCCCAGCAGGAACTATATATGGAGTAGTGCTCTCCAGCACCACCCCTAATTGCTCAACCAATAGTATCCTACTCCGGAGTCAGCTGATCGGCGTGGTCAGCTGACTCCTCTTGCTTAGTATAAGAATTCTGCCTCTCAGACTCAGCCACACCAGACACACGCTGCTGCGTGCAACCCGCCGCGCTGGACGCAGAACCAGCCGCCATACTGTTGTTGCATGCGGCGGCTTTTCCGCGTTCTGCCTTGCTATCAAACACACGCTTCCGCGTGCAAACCGCCGCGCTGGACGCGTAACTAGCCGCCCTACTGCTGTTGTATCCGGCGGCTTTTCCGCGTTCTGCCTTGCCACCAAACACACGCTTCCGCGTGCAAACCGCCGCACTAGACGCGGAATCAGCCACCTGCACAGTAGCACCTGTGGCGGCTTTTCCGCGATCTCTCACAGGGACAATTTAAGTGGTAGATTGATATAAGGGATCATTTAAAGAGTTAAAATTGAGTTTCGGCTGAGGCAAAAGGCCAAGATTTGCTTTAATTTTTGGAGAAAGGAAGAGTTAGGATTATCCATAAAGTTACTGGTGGAAGGGGGGCATAGTTAGTAACAGGTTAATTGTAAGTGTTAGGCAGAAGATTGGTGTAGATAGCTTCAGTAAAGTGTGGAGGTGACTTTAGTCTTAGTAGAGGCTAAAAGCGTTGCATGAAGTAATAAATATTAAAACAAAAACATGTTTTATTCCCTATTAAAATTCCTGTAACAGTGTGAAATACAACAAGGCCTTCTTAAAACAAAGTATTTGCAATTATTTAGCTTTCTATGAACAAGAAGGTAATCCCATAATGCATCACTTCTGCTCACTAAGTGGATGTGCAAAAATACCAGGCATACCTCCATAGCCTCTGGTGTATAGCATAGCATGCCATTAGTTTATTTATTTTTAAAGAGCAATATCATCCAACTGGTTCTGTAAAATGATGGGCTATAGGTATACTGTACATTAGTGGATAATGTAGTGGGCAATCCGGACCCCTGCCTTTCACCACTTAATCTTTTCCTGCCTGTCAGCCTTGTTCCAGTTAGTTACCCTGTCATTGAGTCAGTTTTAGAGATGGCCCGAACCTCCGTTTTTCGGTTCGCGAACTTTTGTGAAAGTTCGGTTTACACAAACTTTCGCGAACCACAATAGACTTCAATGGGGAGGCAAACTTTGAAAACTAGAAACATTTATGCTGGCCACAAAAGTGATGGAAAAGATGTTTCAAGGGATCTAACATCTGCCTGAGCCTGAGAACCGGCTACCAGTCACCACCACACATCCAAGTAAGGACCCATTTGCTGTATAAGTAATTTACCTGCCCTGACCGTGCTTTGCAGACCAGGAATCTGTGGTCAGATGGACCCCTTACCCAGCGCAAGACGAACCAAATCGAAAGCATTTGCCAAGAATGTGTTATGGAGGGCAAGTCTGCCATTCATTCAACTGTATGAAACTTTTGATGGTACTTTCTCAGTAGCATGGTGACCACAGGTAATGGCTGGGGAATCCTGGTTTGATTCAGGTCCGGAGTGGGAGCCTAAGAAACAGCTACCACCACCACACATCCAGGGCCAGCCTTAGGTTTCACAGCGCCCTGAGCGTAACCAGATTTTGGTGCCCCCCTCCCCCATCCTCTTCACTTACCCACGTACATGCCGGCAACTACGTGGGGTGTGTGTTTGGAAGGTAGTGCGGAGACAGCCAGCAACAGACACAGACAGGTAAAGTAAACTGCACAAGCCACGGATTGGGGGGGGCATGATGGATATTTACATTGGGGGGACATCGGAGAGGCGTCATCACAAAACTGATTGCTGAGAGATTTCATGCTGAAATCGATCAAGAATCGCCTGTGGTGTAAGGGCAGCCGACAGATCTCTCTCCGATCAGAGAGAGATCTGTCTCTTAGTCGATCTGCCCATGTATGGGCACCTTAATAATAAAAATACTAAGGACTGTGTGGAAGGGAGAGAGGCATGAGAATGGGGAGGGAGATAGATGTGGGAAATAAAAAAGTGGGACATCAGAAAGAAGGGAAGATAAAGTGGTAAAGGCAGAGGAGATCTTGTGGGGAGATGAATAGTTTCTCACTAGTGCTCCAGTCTTTATTCAGTGTGGCTGGGACGTGCAGGGTTAAATAAACTATCATACTATGGTGAGAACTGAGAAAGCAGAGAGGGGGAGGGGGTCGGGGGACACTGCCAGGGACGGATCTAGATCAAGTTGCGCCTGGGGCAAGGTCAGGTTTTGGCGCCTAAACTGCCATTCCCCATCCACATTTTGCCGCCTTTTTAAGAATTCAACAAACTGCGCCTGGGGCAAGAGACCGGTCTGCCCCCTCCCCCCCCCCCCCTAGATCCGTCCCTGGACACTGCAGAGATAACAGATCAAAGTCCGACAGAAAGTAAACTAGTTTTAATTGTCCAGCTTACACAGCACTCTGCTCCACTATCACCTCTCCCACTAGACAAGCTTCCAGCTGCAGCACTCCGATTTCTCTCCCCCTGTTGTGCAGATCCATCGCTGGCTGAGAGAGGCTTTTAGATATATCCAAACTTGCCGCTCTGCAGCCTCACCGTCCATCTCGCAAGACACTTTTATGGAGGGAGGGAAGCGTGCGCCCCCCTGGAAGCCGGCGCCCTGAGTGACCGCTCCGGTTGCTCAGATCAAAGGCCGGCCATGCACACATCCAAGGAAGGCAGCAGGCACGCTGTGGGCAAAGGAGCAGGAATGGCTACCACCAAACACCCAAGGAAGGCAGCAGGCATGGCATGCACGTCCCGAGGTAGTTACCAAAAATAACAATACAGGAGGACTTTCGAGGCCCTGCTATATATGAGATGAATCAACTTTAAATCCTTTAATGATAATCTGTTATGGAGGGCAAGTCTGCCATCCATTCAAGGTATGCACTGACTGCCAGATATAATACAATGTGCAGTCAAAGATGCAGTAAAAAGTATGCAGTGACTGCAAACAGCTGTTTGTGTAGTGATGGCCGTGCTGGACAGGTGCACACCATAACGAGAGTGCAGGTGATGGCAGCTTTCCAGCCCATATGGTCGCCGGGCTGAGGTAGCTGAATGACAGAGCAGTGACTGTCGAGCTGATCAAATTTGGTCTGTCCACAATGAAGCAACGACCTTATTATCGTGGTTTTGCCCCCCCCCCCTCCCCCGACACACTCATATAGCCGTCAGTCTTTGCTTCATTGTGATACGCAAGCCCCTTCACCGCGGCAAGGTAATGATCACGAAGGGGAATTGGCACATATACATGCCTTTTGTTTTGTTGTTGCAGCTGCAGTGCAGCCAGGAAAATTGGGCAGGCATGTACGCACCAGAAAAATTATTATAGGGGTCTTAAAAATTCAGGAATCCACTTGGAGTCCTGGACCCTGTTGGTGGTGGCGGAGAAGGCAGTCAACCGGCCTGCGGGCAGAGATGCTGTGTGGGGAGCGACTTAGTCTTGGGGCAGGCAGTCACACGGTGGGCAGGCAGAGATGCTGTGTGTAGGGACTGACTTAGTCTTCGGGCAGGCCTGAGCGTGCTTTGCAGACCAGGCATCCGTGGTCAGATGGACTCTTGACCCAATGCTGTGTGCCAGAGATGTCACCACTAAATTTTCGTTTACACTTCTTTGATCATTTAAAAATTTGTTTTCATATGTATAAAGCTTAAATACCGTTTTCAACCTTATTGTATTAGGAATACATCGCTTTTGGTAATAACTTTTTTACACTTATAATGTGTTGATTATAGTTACTAAAATATCGCTTTTAATATTACTGTTATTTTAAGATTTCTAATTCGTACGTGATTGTAAGGCTATCTATTGTATTGTATATATTTATATATATATACTTTTCTCTATTTATAATATTAATGTATACGTGATTTTAAGGCTATTTTAAGGCTATTTATTCTATTCCAAATATATAAATTATTTTATTCATGTTATTTGTAGAGAAGTATTTTAAGAATTAAATATATTATTGTTTTTATGTGTTTAGGGTGTTTGTGCGGTGGGGATGGTTAGGTTTAGGCATTACCAGGGGGGTCTCGGGGTCAGGGATAACTACAGGGAGGGTTATGTATAGTTACAGTATAATATATGCAACCAGGGGGTGGTTAGGGTTAGGCACCACCAGGGGGGTGGTTAGGGTTAGGCACCACCAGGGGGGTCTAGGGGTTAGGGTTAGGTACAGGGAGGGTTAGGTATAGTTACAGTGCAATATAGACCACCAGGGGGTGGTTAGGGTTAGGCACCACCAGCGGGGGTGATTAGGGTTAGGCACCACCAGGGGGGGTGGTTAGGGTTAGGCACCACCAGGGGGGGTGGTTAGGGTTAGGTACCACCAGAGGGGTCTAGGGGTTAGGGATAGGTACAGGGAGGGCTCTGTGTGAGAGTAAGGTTAGGTATAGTTACAGCACAATATATGTAATATATACAATTTATTAAATTATGTATATTTAAACAAAGAGGGGGTCTAGGGGTTAGGGATAGGGAGAGATCTGTGTGAGCCTACAGTTTGGTATAATTACAATAAAATATCTGTAAAACCTACCATTGCATTGCTATGCTTAATACAAGTGTAAATATTGTTTTTGTTATAGACGCTATTTGACGTTTCTTTTCAGAATTATGCATGTAGTACTCCCTGTTGCTACACACTTTCGGTCCAACGAACACAGCATGGATGATCTTCATGTCACTGCCCTGAAGGGTGGCTTCAAATGTCAAATGATCGATTAATAGCAGAAACAAAATTTATAAATTGGTTCAAAGCTGTGCAGAATGGTTTGAATAAGGACAACAACTTCTTATATTGGTATGAGACTGATGATATTTAAACTTTCTCAGCCATCCTAGCTGAACTTATGAACTAAGAATTTACGATAACTCTGGGTCAATCCTAATCCAGGTCTGTGAGCAGGGAGTAAACAAGGATGCTTATCTTAGCTAATAACCTCTAACCCCCATTTAGATGGTCTGTTTGAATTAAGGCATCTTAATGACGTGTATTTATGCTTGAAAAGAATATCTGTTTTCCCTTTTGATGTTGCATGTATATAAGCTGTCTGTACCACCAGCCTGCAAACTAACAGGATATAAGCCAGACGAAGGCTGCAAGGCCGAAAGCTTGCTTGTTTTTATTTATTTTCAGTTAGCCAATAAATGGTATCATCCTGATTTAAAACGTCTTGCTTTTTCAGAATTAGTTTGTTGTTATAGACGGTATTTTGCCATTTCATTTCATTGATTTCCGTTTATTTAACCTATTTAGCACTAAATTTTCGGTTACAACCTCTTAAACGAAAAATATGGTTTTACAATTTCAGCTATAACCACCTTTTTTCCAGGCACTCTTTTTCTGATACACGCCGGTACAGTTAAGTTATAGCCTTTTTTGAGAATAAATTGCGGCCTGGTATCTTCCACTGCGGTGTGTGGCTTTGATTTTGTGTGCTGCTTTTCCTCAGGTGGTCATCCCATTGCAGTTTGTGCTTTGTAATCATGTGCCTTCATAAGGTAGTTGTCCCTACGCGAATCTTGGTCTTTCTATGGCTCAATTTTCGATTGCAGTGAGTACAGATGGCATTGCTCTCATCTGAGGCAGACACACAAAAACATTTCCACACCGCTGAGCCCTGGGGTGATGTCATTTTGGTGGTGGCGGCCGACTGAGTGTTAAGTGGGGTGCCAGAATCAGAGCAGGAGGAGGAAGATATGTCATGCTTCCGTGCGGAAGCTGAGAAAGATGAGGTGTTCTGTGTTAAATAGTCAACTACGCCCTGACAATATTGGGGGTTGATGGCACGTGCCTTCTTCTGAACACTGTACTTTGGTCGAAGGCCGCACGAAATCACGACAGCGTGACCTCGAACAGACCTGCCAGTTGGCCTGAATCTACCTTTTGTTTTGTCCATATTGGGGAGGATGAAGTGAAAGGTATGCACTGACTTGACTAATACAATTTGCAGTCACACAGGTGCAGTTAACAGGTATGCACTGATTGGTATATCACACTGCGTGCACTCACGTAGGTAGGTGGGTGCACTGAACACAACAGGTAGGTATATGCAGTGATGGGTATTACAAATGTGCACCTGTCACACACACGTACCGTGAACAGGTAGAGTGACTGGTGGTATGAAATATCACACTGCGTGCACTCACGTAGGTAGGTGGGTACACTGTGAACAACAGGTAGGTATATGCAGTGATGGGTATTACAGTGTGCACCTGTCACACACAGACAGGTACCGGACAGGCACAGTGACACTGCGTGCACTCACGTACGTAGGTGGGTACACTGTGAACAACAGGTAGGTACATGCAGTGATCGGTATTACAATGTGCACCTGTCACACACAGACAGGTACTGGACAGGCACAGTGACACTGCGTGCGCTCACATAGGTAGGTGGGTGCACTGTGAACAACAGATAGGTATATGCAGTGATGGGTATTATTACAATGGGCACCTGTTACACACAAGCAGGTACCGAACAGGCACAGTGACACTGCGTGCGCTCACGTAGGTAGATGGGTGCACTGTGAACAACAGGTAGGTATATGCAGTGATGGGTATTACAATGTGCACCTGTCACACACAGACAGGTACCGGACAGGCACAGTGACACTGCGTGTGCTCATGTAGGTAGGTGGGTGCACAGTGAACAACAGGTAGGTAATTATATGCAGGGATGTGTATTACAATGTGCACCTGTCACACACACAGGTAGTCACTGAATGCGCTGGGCCTGGCTGGCAGTGGCACACACAGTAGGAATTACCAAGGCTGTCTATGCAACACAAGTGTCAGTGGGACACACAGAAAAAAAAATATATCACAAGAACAAGATTAGCTCTCAAAAGAGCTGTTGAGGAGTGCTTTTTTAGCAATAAGAATCAGCAAGGAGCAAGCTAATAAGCCTACAAGAGCCTAACTAAGCTTTCCGTATGAGAGTCTGCAGCAGATTTCCCTTCTCTAATTAATGCAGGCACACGAGTGAGTCCAAAGCCTGACGCTGCCTGCCTTTTATAAGGGGGGGAGTGGCTCCAGGAGGGAGTGTAGCCTGATTGGCTACAATGTGCCTGCTGACTGTGATGTAGAGGGTCAAAGTTGACCCTCATGATGCACTATGGGGGCGAACCGAACCTCCGGAAAAGTTTGCAGTTCTCCGCGATCGCAAACCCCAGAGGTTCGCCGGAAACCGTTCGCCAGCGAACTGTTCGGCCATCTCTAGTCAGTTTACCTCGTCCTGTCTGTTACTCCACTTACCCTATAAAAGACCTTTACATTATATGGTAGCCACCAGTTTTCACTTGCAAGCATAGATTCACTTTGCAATTATACTGCTGCTCCTATCTGCCTGCAAGCTGCTCGCGCAGTCACATGGAGCAGTGTGGAGAACCAGCCTCACTTCACCCTTTCATACATACCAAGGCTCTGTACACCATTATCTCCCACAGTCTGCTGTGCGGCCGCAGAGTGCAAGCTACGCACTCAGATTAAGTATACATACAGAGCCTAAGCTGCAGATGCCAGCCACTTCCTGCATGGAGGAGCACCTGGATATCATCAAGCCCAGTCCCCGGCTATAGAGACAAAAGCCCAGATGCTGGTTAACCTTATACAAGCTTACCAACCATATGCAAGGTTATTCTAAGGTCACCTGACCATTCATTACCACTGGCTTCCCTAAGTGGGCTCTGCGTTTTCTTGTCTCTACTACAGACTCCAGATACCCTGGCCTGCCAGACTGTCCAGTTCCCTTGTCCTGCTTGCTCCATTTGTCTAGTCCTGTCAGTCAATACAGTCCACACATGCTGTTCTTTTCCTTATCCTGCCAGCTCAGTCCACAAGCTAATGCCCATTCCCCTGTTTTACCAGCCTATCAGTCCAGTCTCATCCCCTTGCTCTTTTCCAATGTTAGGACTACCTTGGAAAACACACTGACATACGGTAGTACTGTCAGTTATCTTTTACTAATCCAGATTCTAGTCCACACTGCAACATTTGCCCTCCTGTTCTTCTCATCACTGTTGGGGACAGCCTCGTGAGTTACAACCTGGTAGCCAATTGCAGCGAAGCAGTCCACTGCCCTCTAACGTTAGTGGCTCATTGCCCATTGCTTGATGCTCAAGTGTAGACCAGCCGCTACTTAGATGTGATACTTGGCTCCTATCATACACTATGCTTTGATCTTCCAACATGTTAGATCACCCTTTAAATTGATTAAATGAAAAGAATGGGGTGGGGTTTAACAGGGCTGGCCTTTGATATGAGCGAGCGGAGCAGTCGCTCAGGGCGCAAGCTCTCAAGGCCGCATGTGTTGCACATATGCTGAAAGTATGGTTAATAATTCCAATGTGCGAAGGGAGCGGGCTGGGTGAAATCAGGAGTGCATTTATTGAACATTTTCTCTAATGAACAAGCACATGTCTTTATCAGTCTGGAGTTACAGGATTGTGACAGTATATCCTATCCTTACATATGAATACACATCTATATTCATCAATACATTCTCCATAACAAGTATAACTTTCCTATAAGAGACATTAACCATATAACATGTGCAGCTGCTCTATGATTACTTAATCGGCATCACAGTAAGCAAGCAGTGCATTATATCTCATACAGACACATCAGCTCCCTATAGCAATCACATCCACTATACAGTAGCACCAAGTGACCCATCAGTATATTTCACTCACAAGTGTGTGGGGTTTATGTACACCCACTGCATCACCAGCAGCCTTGGCTGATTACAGGAATGGGATCTGAATCATTTTACCCTGTTTATAGCCCTAAATATGTGTTTTCTTACCTGTAATGAACAAGCACATGTCTTTATCAGTCTGGAGTTACAGGATTGTGACAGTATATCCTGTCCTCCCAGGAACTAAAGATCGATGTGTTCTGTTCCTCCCTTGCAGTGCTTGTCCTAAGGTCTTAACACTCTGCTGCCATCTAATGGTGATTTACTAAAGGGTCATTAATTTTTTCCTGATATAGCTGGCATTATCTTGGATTGCTGAGGCTGGCAATGCTATAAATATTAGTTTATTTTTATGGGGTGCCTATTTTTGACATATCTTACACATGCGCCCTGTCGCCCCTTGCCGCCCCGCTGTCTCTCCCTGTGTCCTCTCCGTCTGTAATTAGAGCAGGACTACAAAAACATGGTTGCCGATGTCCACAAATGCAGACAATCGGCTGCCATTTTCTTGTATCCCTGCTCTAACTACAGACGGAGCGGAGGCGGGGAGAGAAGAGCGACGTCGGCGCTGGAGTGTGGAAGTCAGGTGAGTCAGTCTCTGCCCGGCCCGCTGCCACAGAAGGGGGCATACTAGCTACACCGGGGGCATACTACCTACACTGGGGCATACTACCTATACTGGGGGCATACTACCTACATTGGGGGCATACTACCTACACTGGGGCATACTACCTACACTGGGGCATACTACCTACCCTGGGGGCAGCTATGCTACTACACTGGGGGCATACTACCTACCCTGAGGGCATGCTGCTATACTGGGGGCAGCTATGCTACTACACTGGGGGAATACCACCTACACTGGGGGCATGCTACCTACACTGGGGCATACTACCTACACTGGGGGCAGCTATGCTACTACACTGGAGGCATACTACCTACACTGGGGGCATACTACCTACACTAGGGGCAACTATGCTACTGCACTGGGGGCAACTATACTACCTTCACTGGGGGCATCTATACTACCTACACTGGGGGCAACTATGCTACCTACATGGGGACAACTATACTAGCTACCTATACTGGGGCAACTATACTACCTATACTGAGGACTACTATACTAGCTACCTTTATTGTGGCAACTATACTACCTATGCTTGGCTACCTACACTGAGGGCACCTACACATGAGATCCTATACTGAGGGCACCTATACCTGGCTACCTACCTACCTATACTGAGTCTGAGGGCATTTTTTTGGGGAGGGACACACCACAGCTATAAAGAGCATTGTAAATTGTTGGTGCTATATATGGGCCTGTGTGTGTGCGTGCTTATGTGTGTACGTGCGCAAAGAGGATGGGGGGGCACCAAAATCCGGTTTCGCTCAGGGTGCATTGAAACCTAAGGCCGGCCCTGGGGATTAAGCAAAGCCATTACTCTGTCTGGAGCCCTGTCTGGTCTAGCCATAGCTGGAAACTAAAGCTTAGAAATTAAAAATATCTGTTTTACTTTGATACTTCAAGATTTAGTCAGGTGAGTCAGTCTCTGCCTGGCCCGCTGCTGCAGAAGGGGGGATTGACTGGGGGCATACTACCTACACTGGGGGCATACTACCTACACTGGGGGAATACTACCTACACTGGGGGTATTCTACCTACACTGGGGGCATGCTACCTACACTGGAGGCATGCTACCTACCAGGGGTGTAACTAGGCCCCACAGGGCCCCCCTGCAAAATTTCTGAGTGGGCCCCCCTGGGGCCCGCTCGTGACCATTTTGTGGGGGTTGAAGGGGACGCAGCATGAGGGGAAAGCCATGGCCACATTCGGTGGGGAGGAGTGACGTTCCTTCCCCCCTCCCTCACCTCTGGGCTCTCCCCTCTGAGCTCCTCTACAACTTAAATTAGAGTCCGGGCAGCGGCGGGGAGCGACAGGCAGCAGACAGATACATACCTTCCGTGTGCTCCAGCGTGCGTTCCTCTCTCTAGTCTCTGCCGCTGCCCGCCACTGCCCGGACTCTAATTTAGAATGGAGGGGAGCGCAGAGGGGAGAGCCCCGAGGTGAAGGAGAGGGGGGGAACGTCCCCCCTCCCTGCCGAATGTGGCCATGGCTTTCCCCTTATGCTGTGTCCGCTCCAACACCCACAAAACGGCCACGAGCGGGCCCCAGGGGGGGGCCATGGCCCCCCCTGCGGGAGCAGGGGCTGCAGGCCCTATTGTTACCCCAGTGCTACCTAAACTGGGGGCATACTACCTGTCACGGACGGTTGCGGGGCCACAGACGCGTCCTGGAACCGCCCGTGAAGAAAAAGCGATCGCACTTGATTCTCTGCATCGATTGCGCTTCAGATCCATAGAATCTGGATTGGTTGTGTAGGCTACCTGTAGCAACCTGGAGTTTCTCTTCGTTCCAGCTGTCACGGAACAGCCGTGAGAAACGTGGGCGAATTGGAAGGATCCGCGCAGTCCAATTTATGATCGCTTTCTGGCTAAATTTGTGCAGCCATTACAGGAATCAGAAATGACATTCCTGGGTTTTTTTTCTTTATTTTCTCTTTCCCTCCTTCCACCAAAAGGGCCCTAGCCTGCTGCAGTGTCCCTGGCTTCAAGCTGTGCTGATGGCCCATCCATCAGGTATAGTTGATAAACACCATGACAGAAGCAATCTAGTTGAGGAAAAACCAGACACTCTGGCTCCTTTTCCCAGCAGGGGAGCCAACATGTGGCTTGCTCCTGCAGGCTTCAAAAGACCCATCACCTAGGGATGACCTGCTGTCAATCCCAGATGTAGATCATATTCCATAAACTGCTAGATGTGTCATATTTTCTGTGTTGCCAGGCTGGCAGACCCTCCAAACTAACAGAGCATGTAGGGCCCTGTCTGGCGCTGGTTCTGAGAACATTTCAGAACATTCTGAGGTAAAGACTGCCAGTTAGGCAGTTCGAAAGTGCCCTGATGATACCACAGGGGTCCCACCCCTCATGTTTGGTATCAGGCTGCTGGGTAAATCGAGGCAGACCTGAAAATATTAGTAAATCTGCCCTGACCTGTACGGTTCTGTGAGATAGAGCCCGTATACGGTTAAGACATGATTTCTGGTCCCCAGGACAAGGGGAGGACTCATGTTCTAAGGGGGTGTGTGGCCCCGCCCTCACTCCCTCCTACTGGATCAGGGGCATAAGAATGGCAGAGGAGACAAACTCAGTGTCCTCCATCCTGAAACATCATCCTGATCTCATCTGTGCCAGCTTGAGGATATGCTGGCATCCACCTGATCTGAACTCTGAACTTTGATTGAAACCCAGAACCTTACAAGTTTTCCCACTAAAGGACGTCTTTCCAGGAACTAAGTATTTTTCTCCCTTCTTTTATTTTTCATACTGGCTATTACTGTCTTAATAATTGTTGATTTTAATAATTGTCCGTATATATTAATTATTTATATTGCTTTCAATAAACCGACGCTATCGTCAGTTGTTGTTCTAGCTACCCTATTATTCAGTACACACAGAACTGATCCCAGGTCTCTGAAGAGACGCTACTATTGTTTGTTGTTGGCTAGACAGAATACAGCGTGTTTTAACCGTTTTTATTTGTAGATCTAGGCTCAGACAGTCAACGGGCTCCTCTGTCCCATGGTAACGGAGGTGGTGGCAGATACCCTGAACTAGTGTTTAAAGTTGTAATTACCATACCCCACAGGCTCACTTCTGGTTTGTCTGCGGCCAATTCCCAACGGTTCCTGCGCATTGACTGCGACCAGAGTTCGCACGATCCGTGTGCTGGCACCGTTTGAAAGGCCATTTGCGGTCTGACCACTGAGGGCTCCTGTGACACTACCTACATTGGGGGCATACTACCTACACTGGGGGCATGCTACCTACATTGGGGGCATACTACCTACACTGGGGGCATACTACCTACACTGGGGGCATACTACCTACACTGGGGGCATACTACCTAAACTGGGGGCATACTACCTACACTGGGGGCATACTACCTACACTGGGGGCATACTACCTACACTGGGGGCATACTACCTACACTGGGGGCATACTACCTTCACTGGGGCATACTACCTACACTGGGGGCATACTACCTACACTGAGGGCATACTACCTATACTGGGGGCATACTACCTACATTGGGGGCATACTACCTACCCCGGGGGCAGCTATGCTACTACACTGGGGGCATACTACCTACACTGGGGGCATACTACCTACACTGGGGGCAGCTATGCTACTACACTGGGGGCATGCTACTATACTGGGGGCAGCTATGCTACTACACTGGGGAAATACTACCTACACTGGGGGCATGCTACCTACACTGGGGGCAGCTATGCTACTACCCTGGGGGCACACTACCTACACTGGAGGCTTACTACCTACACTGGGGGCAACTATACTACCTACACTGGGGCAGCTATGCTACCTATATGGGGCATCTATACTACCTACACTGGGGGCAACTATACTAGCTACCTATACTGGGGCAACTATACTACCTATTCTGAGGACTACTATACTCGCTACCTTTATTGTGACAACTATACTACCTATGCTTGGCTACCTACACTGAGGGCACCTACACATGAGATCCTATACTGAGGGCACCTATACCTGTCTACCTACCTACCTATACTGAGTCTGAGGGCATTTTTTGGGGAGGGATGCACCACAGCTAAAAAGAGCGTTGTAAATTGTTGGTGCTATATATGGGCCTGTGTGTGTGCGTGCATATGTGTGTAAGCGCGCAAAGGGGATGGGAGGGCACCAGAATCCGGTTTCGCTCAGGGTGCATTGAAACCTAAGGCCAGCCCTAGGGATTAAGCAAAGCCATTACTCTGTCTGGGGCCCTGTCTGGTCTAGCCATAGTGTAATGAATAGCGGAGATGCCGCCGCATGGGAGAGCGGCATGGCGGCTATCTCCGCGTCCCAGCTGGCGGCTGCTGCCACGCAGCAGCGTGATGCTGCCTTGCCTGGTCCTTCTAGTGCACACAGATGGAGAACTACGAGCGCGCGAGCGCCAGGCGACAGGACCTTTATGCTGCTAGAAGAGGAGTCAGCTGATCATGCCGATCAGCTGACTCCAGCTATGCTCCGGATTGGCTGAGTGACTGGGGTGGCGCTGTGGAGCGCTTTAAGTATATATAGAATCAGAATCAGAATCAGGTTTATTTCGCCAATAATATATAGGATATAATATAGGACTCGCTTGTCACTTGCAAGTTGTCTGCTGTTGCGAACATATACGTGTGAACGCTCAGACCTGAGTCAGATCCCACAGTGTGTTAGAACCAGCCGGAGCTGGGAATTCACACTGAGTCAGATTCCATTGATAGCTTTAAAGTACTAAGGAGATTGCTATATTGCTACTATCATCTGTTAGACTAGTTCCCAGGTGTTGAGACCAAGGACCTCACACCTAAGACTAGGAGATTGCTATATTGTTACTATCATCTGTTAGACTAGTTCCCAGGTGTTGAGACCAAGGACCTCACACCTAAGACTAGGATTGATATATATACTGTTACCTGTTATGACCTCAGGCTTTCCTGACTACTCTCCTGTTCTCTGATTCGTTACTTCCACCCATCTGATTACCTGTTGCCAACATTGCCTGTACCTGGATACTGTATCAGTCTTCCGCTTCTGTACTTTGTCTGTCCGTGTGTTGCCGACCTGGCTTGTCTGACCTTTCTGGCTGTCACCTAGCCCCTGGGTGATCAGCCTTACTGTATAACTGTGATGCCTGCTCTTCAGGTGGTTATTAGCTGCTATACCAGGCCTATGGTCGCCAGCTCCACTGGAGACCATTGTGCAGCACAGTCAGTGGGTCTCTACCTATCCAAGGTCCACTGGCTGCAGTACAGTCTGATTCCTTGCCTTTCAGGGAATCCTTGGCTGCAGTATAGTCTGATTCCCTGCTCCTCAGGAGCTGCAGACCAACCATCATCAATATTACTCCAGACAGTGATTCCTGCTCCTCAGGTATCCACTGGCTGCAGTACAGCCTGGTTCCCTGCCCCTCAGGGAATCCTAGGCTGCAGAAGTGTTTGTATCTCCCGCTTCTCGGGAGATAATCTCTCCAATTACTGTTGCACCAAAACACTATATCACATTGGGTGTCCTGTGTCTAGCTATACTAGTATTATTGGTGATTCTGCATATCACCACATAATCAGGTATAGCATCTCTATTATTGGTGATACTGCAGATCACCAATAATCAGAAAAATCTGTGTTGGTGACACCAATCGTTACACATAGGTGGAAACTAAAGCGTAGAAATTAAAAATATCTGTTTTACTTTGATACTTCAAGATATAGATGCCAGAAATGTGGAGCACTATGTGTTATTTATTTTCATGCTAGCTAGGAGAGTGTGTGCTGGGGAATATGTCTGGGGTTTAAGCTGTCTAAATTAATTAGTAGACTAGAGACATTATACCTTCCAAGCTTCATACTTGTCAACCAACTCGGTAAGTAGGGCAACCAAGATTTGTCCTTCTCCCAGCTGAAAGACAAAATAAACAAAACCATTATAAAACTGTATTAATTTAGTAAAACACATCTTAAATCCATTCAGTCAAAATGAGCATGTAAAAACTTAAAAAAAAAAGAATAATTAAAGGCTGCCGTCACAGAAAGCTGTGTGTCACAATTGTCAGTAGCTCACAGAAATGGGCTATAAAAGTCAAAGTAAGGCCCGGTTCACATTAGCGTTCCAGGTCCGGCTTCCCCTGACCCGGAGCGCTCCGTACACAGCGGATGGTGAATGGATACATTGTTAATCAATGTATCCATTCACACTCGTGCGACCGTCGGGATCCGGATCCGATCCGGGAATGCAGCTCCGGGACGATCCGGCTTTTTTCCAACATGCTCCATTTTTGCCCTCCGTCCCGGTGCGGCTGCGGACCCAGGCCGGATCCTGACCCGAACATGCGGCCATACTGTGCAATGAGAAACGGATGTTTCTCATCACACTGGCAATAGGACCGGATGCTTCCAGCACCGGTCCTATGCCACTTGGGGGGCCCGGACTACATGCCGGTATACCCCATGCTTGCGGTGCCTTTCTGGCACTGCAATGTATCTAGTTCCGGCTACTTTATTGTAGCCAGAACTGATACATTCCGGATCCGCAACTGGTGGCAACTTGTGGCCACCGCAGAGACCCGTACGGTCTCTTTGCGGCCCCCTGACCCGGACCCCTGAACACTTGCGGACTCGAGCCGCAAGTGTGAACGGGGCCTAAGGTTGAAATGCATTGAGCTCCTGAATCACATTAACATTTTAGTTGCAGCACAATAAGTCCATAATTTTTATGCAGAAGCATTTTTGAGTGAGCATGCTTAGTCATTTTATAAACCATGCATAATATGTAAGTATTATTATTAGTATTAGTTTGTCTTAGCCTCTGAGGAAGCTAGTAACTGTGAAACAGCTCTCAGGCTCTGCCCACTGTCTACCACATTATCTGTATCTGACTGTATGCAATAAAAGTGTAATAACTAGGTACAGTGCCACTATCTTCTATCACTCAGGCAGGGAACACACTTGACTGTTTTCGTACGCGGTTTCTGCACAGAAAAACTGAGAACTCACGTTAATCAATGGGCTTGTCCACACTTAATATTTTGTTCGCGCGCAGAAAAAAAACTGACATTCTGCATCATGACTCTGCACATTTTGTCAGTTTTTTGTATCAATTACATCAGCTGCTATGAAAAAACGCGCACGTTTTCCTGCATAGAGACACACTTGGTGTGCAGAAAAAGTATGCAGGAAAACGCGCACAGAAAACTGAAAGACAAGTGTGTTCCCTGCCTAAGAAATATTATTATTATTATTATTTACATATATACATACTGTAGATACATGTAGTATTAGGGTGCCTTAGAGCATAGGTTCTCAACGTGTGGTACGTGTACCCCAGGGGGTACTTCTGATGGTTCCAGGGGGTACTCGGGCTTGATATAATTAACCAAGTATAACAAATTTAGAGTTTTAGATTATGATAAATCCTATATAAACTACACCAATTAGTATTTTAGCTAATTAAAAGCAATAATAAATGCTTGGAAATGGTTTAGAACCAATTATTATTTACTATGATTAAAAATATATTTTTCAAGGGGTACTTGAGATAATGTTTACTATGCCAGGGGGTACTTGGTGAGTACAGGGTTTTAAAAGGGGTACATACCAATAAAATGTTGAGAAACACTGCCTTAGAGTGCATTGTTGTAAATATAAATATGGCTGACATCCAAAGGGTCTAGCTATCTCAGCCATAAATTGAGAAAAGACAGTTATAAAATATCCTCAGGGTACTTAGAAAACTGTAGTGAATTTGCCATTCAGTTTAGTATGGAGGCGTAACAATAGACCCTGCAAGGGAGCTGCAGGGGGGCCCAGAAGCAGGAGGGAGGGGGAGAAGTTTATATTCCCTGTACTGGGACACTGACAACTATGGGAATGGGGAGAAAAAGCTTTTTGTTGTCTGCACAATTATTCTAATGACTGCATCTGCTCAGCCACTGATAAGGAATCATACAAAGTTTTGCAGACAAAGATTTGTATTCAGTGTGCAGCAGGGTCTTGTGTACAGTGCCGAGCCCCAAACCTCTCTACTCCTCCCCAAGTGATCTGGACTGTAATGATGCTGGAGAAGTTTGCAGAGCCAATTGTGCTCCATCAGAGATGGACAGAGTGAGTGTGGTAAGCTGATGCTGGGAGCACACTCCTCTATTGGTCTTCTGTATGTGTTTTCTGTACACCATGTGTGCGAGGGGGGGCAGGGGGCCCAGTGATTTCTAGTTACGCCCCTGGTTTAGTAAGTATGTATCAAAAGTTAATTTGCGCATAAAGTTACAAATTGTGGGCTTGAGAACAAGACCTCTTAACCACTTTAGCTTTTAGGACTTAGCTCCTACGTCCAAAAATGCATGCTGGGTGCAGGAGCTTCGTCCATGAAAAAAAACACCACCGAAGCCGATAATGCCTTCACTCGCAGGGGGTACTCGTAGCCGCCCGTTAGCCCAGAGATCAATGAATTGGAACACAGTTCCCATTCACCCATTCATTGATCTAAGTTCCTGTGTCAATAAAAGCCGGCATCAATGAGATGCCTGCATCATTGTGATGTCGGAAGTAACACGTCCACGTGTTACTTCCTGTTTAGTGTACTAATAGTACGCAACAGAAAGTAATACGCGAGGACATCTTGTGGCCAAATTGTAAAATTACACTTGCATACATTTATTTTACAAAACAGACCTACACATATTTTAAAATTAACTCTTTCTCACACTCTCACAAAAATACACCAAAAAAAATAAAAAAAATTACAATTAAAAAAAAAAATTACATAAGTAGTTACCTTAGAGTCTGAACTTTTTTTTAATATGCATGTCAAGAGGGTATATTACTATTATTTTTTAAATTATGGGCTTGTAAATAGTGAAAAATAAATAGTCAATAGTAAAAATGCACCTTTATTCCAAAATAAAATATTGGCGCCATACATTGTGATAGGTTCATAATTTGAATGGTGTAATAATAGGGACAAATGGGCAAATAAAATACATGTGTATTAATTATGGTAGCATGTATTATTTTAAAACTATAACGGCCAAAATTATATGAATAATAATTGTTTTCAATTTTTTCTTAATTTTCCCGTTAAAATGTACCACCCAAAGAAAGCCTAATTGGTGGCAGAAAAAAACAAGACATAAATAATTTCCTTTTGATAAGTAGTGATAAAGTTATTGGTGAATGAATGGGAGAAGCTCTGAAATGATGCATAAGGTGAAGAATAGAGATGGGTCGAACGGTTCGCCGGCGAACGGTTCCAGGCGAACTTCGGGTGGTTCGCCTTCGCCGGTGAAGGCGAACTTTCCCGGAAGTTCGATACGCCCCATTATGCTCTATGAGGGTCAACTTTGACCCTTTACATCACAGTCAGCAGGCACATTGTAGCCAATCCGGCTACACTCAGCCCTGGAGCCCCACACCCCCTTGTATAAGGCAGGCTCCGGCGGCCATTACACTCACTCGTGTGCCTGCACATAGACAGACTAGGGCGAGCTGCTGCAGACTTTTTCTCCTAGGGACAGATTAGTCATGCTCTTGGCTTCTTAGCTTGCTCCTGGCTGAATGTTATTGCTTTAATAGCACCCCTTATTCAACAGCTCTTTTCAGAGCTAATCCTGCTCGTGTGATCATTTTTTTTTCTGTGTGTCAAACTGACACTTGTGTTGCTTAGACAGCATTGCTAATTCATACTGTGTGTGTATCACTGCCAGCAGCCCAGAAGCAGCAGCAGCACATTCAGTGACTACCTGTGTGTGTGACAGGGAGCTGCACATTGTACTACCCAGTACTGCATATACCTACTACTAGTACCTGTTGTGTTTAGTTAGCCCACCTCCTCACTTATACACCTACGTTTATGTTGAGTGAACCCACCTCGTTGCATATATACCTTTTGTGTTGAGTGAACTCAACTCACTGCATATAACTACTTTTGTGTTGAGTGAACTCACCTGACAGCATCTAACTACCTTTTGTGTTCAGTGAACCCACCTCACTGCATATAACAACCTTTGTGTTGAGTGAACTCACCTGACAGCATCTAACTACCTTTATGTTCAGTGAACCCACCTCACTGCATATAACTACCTTTGGGTTGAGTGAACTCACATCACTGCATATAACTACCTTTGTGTTGAGTGAACTCACCTGACTGCATCTAACTACCTTTTGTGTTCAGTGAACCCACCTCACTGCATATAACTACCTTTGGGTTGAGTGAACTCACCTCACTGCATATAACTACCTTTGTGTTGAGTGAAATTACCTGACTGCATCTAATTACCTTTTGTTTTCAGTGAACCCACCTCACTGCATATAACTACCTTTGGGTTGAGTGAACTCACCTCACTGCATGTAACTACCTTTGTGTTGAGTAAACGCACCTGACTGCATCTAACTACCTTTTGTGTTCAGTGAACTCACCTCACTGCATATAACTACCTTTGTGTTGAGTGAACCCACCTCACTGCATATAACTACCTTTGTGTTGAGTGAACTCACCTCACTGCATATAACTACCTTTGTGTTGAGTGAACTTACCTGACTGCATCTAACTACCTTTTGTGTTCAGTGAACCCACCTCACTGCATCTACCTACCTTTGAGTTGAGTGAACCCACCTCACTGCATATACCTAGCATCCACCCGAGATGGACAAAATGGACAAACCAGGTAGAGGAAGAGGTAGAGGCAGACCCAGAGGAAGGCCACCTGGCACTGGCAGGTCTGTGCAAGGTGGTGTTGTTGTGATTTCATGTGGACCTGGCCCAAAGTACAGTGCTGAGAAGAAGGCACGTGCCATCACTTCCCAAAATTGTGAGGACATGCTTGAGTATTTACAAAATATAGGTAAAAGGCTGCGCATCCCTGACCCAATACTGTACAATTGAATGGTTAATCGCTGTGGCGCACACCACCCCCCCTGGACTAAAATGTACGCCCGCATCCAAACAATGCAATACTGGTCTATGGAGAAATTTTAGCTTCCATCATAGTTTTGCATGCAAAAATATAGATATACTGGACATCTGCACCAACGTTGAGGTAAATCTCCAGAGCAGATGTCCTAACACTAAACTGACCTAAGTTAAAAGCAAATGTCTTTACCCTGGCAGCAGCTACGCTAAAATGTGTAACTTACATTCAATACAGACAGCAGAAAACAAAGCAAGCGCTCACCAATATGGGCCGCATCTGAATGACTCACCACCTCATATGCACCGCTTAAATAGCTCAAATACACACTCAGCAATCAGACAGATGCAAAACATATGCAAAACTAAACTAGATACTTACCATGCAAAACAGGATAGCACAATGGGTGCTGCTAGCCTGGTAGTTACAGAACTGTGGATACAAAATATAGGTAAAAGGCTGCGCATCCCTGACCCAATACTGTACAATTGAATGGTTAATCGCTGTGGCGCACACCGCCCCCCCTGGACTAAAATGTACGCCCGCATCCAAACAATGCAATACTGGTCTATGGAGAAATTTTAGCTTCCATCATAGTTTTGCATGCAAAAATATAGATATACTGGACATCTGCACCAACGTTGAGGTAAATCTCCAGAGCAGATGTCCTAACACTAAACTGACCTAAGTTAAAAGCAAATGTCTTTACCCTGGCAGCAGCTACGCTAAAATGTGTAACTTACATTCAATACAGACAGCAGAAAACAAAGCAAGCGCTCACCAATATGGGCCGCATCTGAATGACTCACCACCTCATATGCACCGCTTAAATAGCTCAAATACACACTCAGCAATCAGACAGATGCAAAACATATGCAAAACTAAACTAGATACTTACCATGCAAAACAGGATAGCACAATGGGTGCTGCTAGCCTGGTAGTTACAGAACTGTGGATACAAAATATAGGTAAAAGGCTGCGCATCCCTGACCCAATACTGTACAATTGAATGGTTAATCGCTGTGGCGCACACCGCCCCCCTGGACTAAAATGTACGCCCGCATCCAAACAATGCAATACTGGTCTATGGAGAAATTTTAGCTTCCATCATAGTTTTGCATGCAAAAATATAGATATACTGGACATCTGCACCAACGTTGAGGTAAATCTCCAGGGATGCGCAGCCTTTTACCTATATTTTGTATCCACAGTTCTGTAACTACCAGGCTAGCAGCACCCATTGTGCTATCCTGTTTTGCATGGTAAGTATCTAGTTTAGTTTTGCATATGTTTTGCATCTGTCTGATTGCTGAGTGTGTATTTGAGCTATTTAAGCGGTGCATATGAGGTGGTGAGTCATTCAGATGCGGCCCATATTGGTGAGCGCTTGCTTTGTTTTCTGCTGTCTGTATTGAATGTAAGTTACACATTTTAGCGTAGCTGCTGCCAGGGTAAAGACATTTGCTTTTAACTTAGGTCAGTTTAGTGTTAGGACATCTGCTCTGGAGATTTACCTCAACGTTGGTGCAGATGTCCAGTATATCTATATTTTTGCATGCAAAACTATGATGGAAGCTAAAATTTCTCCATAGACCAGTATTGCATTGTTTGGATGCGGGCGTACATTTTAGTCCAGGGGGGGCGGTGTGCGCCACAGCGATTAACCATTCAATTGTACAGTATTGGGTCAGGGATGTGCAGCCTTTTACCTATATTTTGTATCCACAGTTCTGTAACTACCAGGCTAGCAGCACCCATTGTGCTATCCTGTTTTGCATGGTAAGTATCTAGTTTAGTTTTGCATATGTTTTGCATCTGTCTGATTGCTGAGTGTGTATTTGAGCTATTTAAGCGGTGCATATGAGGTGGTGAGTCATTCAGATGCGGCCCATATTGGTGAGCGCTTGCTTTGTTTTCTGCTGTCTGTATTGAATGTAAGTTACACATTTTAGCGTAGCTGCTGCCAGGGTAAAGACATTTGCTTTTAACTTAGGTCAGTTTAGTGTTAGGACATCTGCTCTGGAGATTTACCTCAACGTTGGTGCAGATGTCCAGTATATCTATATTTTTGCATGCAAAACTATGATGGAAGCTAAAATTTCTCCATAGACCAGTATTGCATTGTTTGGATGCGGGCGTACATTTTAGTCCAGGGGGGGCGGTGTGCGCCACAGCGAATAACCATTCAATTGTACAGTATTGGGTCAGGGATGCGCAGCCTTTTACCTATATTTTGTATCCACAGTTCTGTAACTACCAGGCTAGCAGCACCCATTGTGCTATCCTGTTTTGCATGGTAAGTATCTAGTTTAGTTTTGCATATGTTTTGCATCTGTCTGATTGCTGAGTGTGTATTTGAGCTATTTAAGCGGTGCATATGAGGTGGTGAGTCATTCAGATGCGGCCCATATTGGTGAGCGCTTGCTTTGTTTTCTGCTGTCTGTATTGAATGTAAGTTACACATTTTAGCGTAGCTGCTGCCAGGGTAAAGACATTTGCTTTTAACTTAGGTCAGTTTAGTGTTAGGACATCTGCTCTGGAGATTTACCTCAACGTTGGTGCAGATGTCCAGTATATCTATATTTTTGCATGCAAAACTATGATGGAAGCTAAAATTTCTCCATAGACCAGTATTGCATTGTTTGGATGCGGGCGTACATTTTAGTCCAGGGGGGGCGGTGTGCGCCACAGCGAATAACCATTCAATTGTACAGTATTGGGTCAGGGATGCGCAGCCTTTTACCTATATTTTGTATCCACAGTTCTGTAACTACCAGGCTAGCAGCACCCATTGTGCTATCCTGTTTTGCATGGTAAGTATCTAGTTTAGTTTTGCATATGTTTTGCATCTGTCTGATTGCTGAGTGTGTATTTGAGCTATTTAAGCGGTGCATATGAGGTGGTGAGTCATTCAGATGCGGCCCATATTGGTGAGCGCTTGCTTTGTTTTCTGCTGTCTGTATTGAATGTAAGTTACACATTTTAGCGTAGCTGCTGCCAGGGTAAAGACATTTGCTTTTAACTTAGGTCAGTTTAGTGTTAGGACATCTGCTCTCTCTGGAGATTTACCTCAACGTTGGTGTAGATGTCCAGTATATCTATATTTTTGCATGCAAAACTATGATGGAAGCTAAAATTTCTCCATAGACCAGTATTGCATTGTTTGGATGCGGGCGTACATTTTAGTCCAGGGGGGGCGGTGTGCGCCACAGCGATTAACCATTCAATTGTACAGTATTGGGTCAGGGATGCGCAGCCTTTTACCTATATTTTGTATCCACAGTTCTGTAACTACCAGGCTAGCAGCACCCATTGTGCTATCCTGTTTTGCATGGTAAGTATCTAGTTTAGTTTTGCATATGTTTTGCATCTGTCTGATTGCTGAGTGTGTATTTGAGCTATTTAAGCGGTGCATATGAGGTGGTGAGTCATTCAGATGCGGCCCATATTGGTGAGCGCTTGCTTTGTTTTCTGCTGTCTATACTTGAGTATTTAACACAGAACACCTCATCTCCCCAGCCACCAACGCTATAACAAGCACCACATCCGCTGCACTTGACACTTCGCAGGAGTTATTTGGTGTGGAAATCGCTGATTCACAGCCAATAATGCTACAACAAGATGAAGACGCTAAGCAAGTTACAACACCTCATACGTCTGAGTTAGGTGGCGATAGTATGAACGTAACGTGTGAGGAAGGGGATGATGAAGCACCTGATGTTGGTGCAGTTATGGAGGTGTCTGAGGAAAGCAAAGCTGTGCAGGAGGATTATGATGACGATTATACGGATGCCACGTATGTTCCCAATAGAGGAGATGACCAGGGGGACAGTTCAGAGGGGGAGCCAGAGAGGAGTAGGAGGAGACGAGTCCATGAAAGAAGCAGAGGGAGCTCGTCCTCAGAAACAGCTGGGGGCAGTGTCGGGCACCATGTATCACCAGCTATGGCCAGCCAGCCAACATGCCCTTCAAGGTCAGCTGCTGATGCCACCATAGTGCCATCACCCCAGGGGGGCTCAGCGGTTTGGAAATTTTTTAACGTGTGTACCTCAGATCGGAGCAAAGCCATCTGTTCTTCCTGTCTCCAAAAATTGAGCCGTGGAAAGGCCAACACTCACGTAGGGACAAGTGCCTTACGAAGGCACCTGGAGAAAAGGCACAAACAGCAATGGGAGGAACACCTGAGCAAAAGCAGCACCCAAAAGACAAGCCACCCTCCTTCTCCTCTTGCTCCTTCAGGTGCACCGTCTTCATCCGCTTTCTCCCTTGCACCTTCACAGCCACCCTCCTCCACACTGCCTCTGCCCTTGAGCGGTTCCTGCTCCTCTGCCCACAGCAGTAGCCAGGTGTCCGTGAAGGAAGTCTTTGAGCGGAAGAAGCCAATTTCGGCCAGTCACCCTCTTGCCCGGCGTCTGACAGCTGGCGTGGCAGAACTATTAGCTCGCCAGCTATTACCATACAAGCTGGTGGAGTCAGAGGCTTTCCGTACATTTGTGGCCATTGGGACACCGCAGTGGAAGATACCAGGCCACACTTATTTTTAACGAAAGGCCATACCCAAACTGTACCGTGCAGTTGAGAGGCAAGTGGTGTCATCTCTTGCGAAGAGCGTTGGGTCAAGGGTTCACCTGACCACGGATGCCTGGTCTGCCAAGCACGAGCAGGGCCACTACATTATTTACACAGCCCATTGGGTCAACCTGGTGACCAATGGCAAGCAGGGAGTACGTGGCTGCGCAGCGGACCAACTTGTGACACCTCCACGGCTTGCAGGCAGGCCTCCAGCCACCTCCTCTCCTCCTGCTACATCCTCTTCGCTGTCATCCTCCTCCTCCTCCTTGGCTGAGTGGCAGTTCAACTCTAGTGGTGCTGCCATCTCCTCCTCTCCAGCTACACAGCCCCATCTCCCCAGAGCCTACGCTGCATGCCAGGTACGACGGTGTCACACCATTTTAGACATGTCTTGCCTCAAAGCGGAGAGTCACACTGGACCAGCTTTCCTGGCTGCTCTTAACAAAGAGGTGGAGCAATGGCTGACCCCGCACCAGCTGGAGATCGGGAACGTGGTGTTTGACAACGGCAGCAATCTCCTTTCCGCTTTGAATTTGGGAAAGCTGACACATGTACCCTGCATGGCACATGTGCTTAATCTGGTTGTGCAAAGATTTGTGTCAAAGTACTCAGGCTTAGGGGACGTCCTGGAGCACGCCAGGAAGTTGTGTGGGCATTTCAGGCGGTCTTACACGGCCATGGCACGCTTTGCAGACATTCAGCGGAGAAACAAGTTGCCGGTGAGACGCCTCATTTGCGATAGCCCGACTTGCTGGAATTCCACCCTGATCATGTTTTCTCGCCTGCTAGATCAGAAGAAAGCCGTCACCCAGTACCTGTATAATTACTGTAGAAGGACACAATCTGGGAAGATGGGGATGTTGTGGCACAACAACCGGACACTGATGCGAAATGCATGCAGGATCATGCACCCGTTTGAAGAGGTGACCAACCTGGTGAGTAGAGATGGGCCGAACCTCCGATTTTAGGTTCGCGAACCGGGTTCGCGAACTTTCGCGTAACGTTCGGTTCGCGTTAAAGTTCGCGAACCGCAATAGACTTCAATGGGGATGCAAACTTTGAAAAAAAAAATTATTATGCTGGCCACAAAACTGATGGAAAAGATGTTTCAAGGGGTCTAACACCTGGAGGGGGCATGGCGGAGTGGGATACATGCCAAAAGTCCCGGGGAAAAATCTGGATTTGACGCAAAGCAGCGTTTTAAGGGCAGAAATCACATTGAATGCTAAATGACAGGCCTAAAGTGCTTTAAAACATCTTGCATGTGTATACATCAATCAGGTAGTGTAATTAAGGTACTGCTTCACACTGACACACCAAACTCACCGTGTAACGCACCGCAAACAGCTGTTTGTGTAGTGATGGCCATGCTGGACTGGTGTGCACCATGGCGAGAGTGCAGGTTTTGGTGGCTTTACAGCCCATATGGTCGCCTGGCTGATGTAGCTGAATGACAGAACAGTGACTGTCCAGCTGATCAAATTTGGTCTGACCACAATGAAGCAACGACCTTATTATCTTTTGTGTGCCCCCCGAGACACTCATCTAGGCGCCGGTCATTGCTTCATTGTGATACGCAAGCCCCTTCACCACGGCAAGGTAATGATCACGAAGGGGAATGGGCGCATGTACAGGCCTTTTCTTTTGTTGTTGCAGCTACCCGCAGTGCAGCCAGAAAAATTAGGCAGTCATGTACACACACCAGAAAAATTATTACAGCGGCCGCTGCTAGCAGCGGCCTAAAAAATTCAGCAATCCGCCTGGAGTCCCGGACCCTGTTGGTGGTGGCGGAGAAGGTAGTCAAGCGGCCTGCAGGCAGACATGCTGTGTGGAGGGACTGGGAGCGACTTAGTCTTCTTGGGGCAGCCCAGGCAGCCAGTCACACGGCGTGCAGGCAGAGATGCTGTGTGTGCGGGGACTGACTTAGTCTTGGGGTGGGCAGCAGCCCTCCGGGATCCATGCCTCATTCATTTTGATAAAGGTGAGGTACTTAACACTTTTGTGATTTAGGCGACTTCTCTTCTCTGTGACAATGCCTCCAGCTGCGCTGAAGGTCCTTTCTGACAGGACGCTTGCGGCAGGGCAGGAGAGAAGTTGGATGGCAAATTGGGACAGCTCTGGCCACAGGTCAAGCCTGCGCACCCAGTAGTTCAAGGGTTCCTCATCGCTGTTCACAGCAGTGTCTACATCCACACTTAAGGCCAGGTAGTCGGCTACCTGCCGTTCCAGGCGTTGGTGGAGGGTGGATCCGGAAGGGCTACGGCGAGGCGTTGGACTAAAGAACGTCCGCATGTCCGACATCACCATGAGATCGCTGGAGCGTCCTGTCTTTGACTGCGTGGACACGGGAGGAGGATTAGTGGCAGCGGTACCTTGCTGGCGTTGTGCTGTCACATCACCCTTAAAGGCATTGTAAAGCATAGTTGACAGCTGGTTCTGCATGTGCTGCATCCTTTCCACCTTCCGGTGAGTTGGTAACAGGTCCGCCACTTTGTGCCTGTACCGAGGGTCTAGTAGTGTGGCCACCCAGTACAGCTCATTCCCCTTGAGGTTTTTTATACGGGGGTCCCTCAACAGGCAGGACAGCATAAAAGACGACATTTGCACAAAGTCGGATCCAGTACCCTCCATCTCCTCTTGCTCTTCCTCAGTGACGTCACGTAAGTCAATCTCCTCCCCCCAGCCGCGAACAATACCACGGGAAGGTTGAGCAGCACAAGCCCCCTGCGACGCCTGCTGCGGGTGTTCTCCTGTCGCCGTCCCCTCCTCCTCCTCCTCCTCCCCCAAAGAAACACCTTGCTCATCATCCTCTGAGTCTGACTCGTCTTCTGCACACGACTTCTCTTCTTCCTCCTCCTCCCCCCTCTGTGCTGCCGCAGGTGTTGAGGAAACAGCTGGGTCTGATGAAAATTGGTCCCATGCCTGTTCCTGCCGTAACGGTTCCTGGTCACGCTCATTCACAACTTCATTCGCCACTCTACGCACAGCACGCTCCAAGAAGTAAGCGTAGGGAATTAAGTCGCTGATGGTGCCCTCACTGCGGCTCACCAGGTTGGTCACCTCCTCAAATGGCTGCATGAGCCTGCATGCATTTTTCATCAGTGTACAGTTGTCGGGCCAGAACATCCCCATCTTCCCAGACTGTTTCATTCTACTGTAGTTGTAGAGGTAGTGGGTGACGGCTTTCTTCTGTTCTAGCAGGCGGGAGAACATGAGCAGGGTCGAATTCCAGCGAGTCGGGCTATCGCAAATGAGGCGTCTCACCGGCAGGTTGTTTATCCGCTGAATTTCTGCAAATTGTGCCATGGCTGTGTAAGACCGCCTCAACTGCCCACAGAACTTCCTGGCCTGCTTCAGGACATCCGCTAAGCCAGGGTACTTTGCCACAAATCTTTGAACAACTAGATTCATGACATGTGCCATGCAGGGTATGTGTGTCAGCTTCCCCATATGCAAAGCGGCAAGCAGATTGCTGCCGTTGTCGCACACCACGTTGCCTATCTCCAGGTGGTGCGGGGTCAGCCACTCATCCACCTGTTTCTTAAGAGCAGCCAGGAGAGCTGCTCCAGTGTGACTCTCCGCTTTGAGACAAGACATGTCTAAGATGGCGTGACAGCGTCGTACCTGGCATGCAGCATAGGCCCTGCGGAGCTGGGGCTGTGTAGCTGGAGAGGAGAACTGCCACTCAGCCAAGGAGGAGGAGGACAGCGAAGAGCATGTAGCAGGAGGAGAGGAGGTGGCAGGAGGCCTGCCTGCAAGCCGTGGAGGTGTCACAATTTGGTCCGCTGCGCCCTGCTTGCCATCGTTCACCACCAGGTTCACCCAATGGGCTGTGTACGTATTGTAGCGGCCCTGCCCGTGCTTGGCAGACCAGGCATCCGTGGTCAGGTGTACCCTTGACCCAACGCTCTTCGCAAGAGATGACGCCACTTGCCTCTCAACTTCACGGTGCAGTTGGGGTATGGCCTTTCTCGAAAAATAAGTGCGGCCTGGCATCTTCCACTGCGGTGTTCCGATGGCCACAAATTTACGGAAGGCCTCAGAGTCCACCAGCTGGTATGGTAACAGCTGCCGAGCTAACAGTTCCGCCACGCCAGCTGTCAGACGCCGGGCAAGGGGGTGACTGGCCGAAATTGGGTTCTTCCGCTCAAACATTTCCTTCACGGACACCTGACTGCTGCTGCGGGCAGAGGAGCAGGTACCGCTCAAGGGCAGAGGCGGAGTGGAGGAGGGTGCCTGTGAAGGTGCAAGGGAGAAAGCGGCAGAAGCAGATGATGCACCTGAAGGAGGAAGAGGAGAAGGAGGGTGACTTTTCTTTTGTGTGCTGCTGCTGCTTTTGCTCAGGTGGCCATCCCATTGCTGTTTGTGCCTTTTCTCCAGGTGCCTTCGTAAGGCACTTGTCCCTACGTGAGTGTTGGCCTTTCCACGGCTCAATTTTTGTTGGCAGAGCGAACAGATGGCTTTGGTCCGATCTGAGGCACACACATTAAAACATTTCCACACCGCTGAGCCACCCTGGGATGTGGGCACTATGGGGACCTCAGCAGCTGATGCTGAAGGGCAAGTTGGCTGGCTGTACATAGGTGGCGATACATGGTGCCGGACTCTGCCACCAGCTGTTTCTGACGAAGAGCTGCCCCAGCTTCTTTCAGCAACTTCTCTCCTCCTACTACTCTCTGACTCCCCCTCTGAACTGTCCCCCTCTTCATCTCCTCTATTGGGAACATACAGAGGATCCGTATCATCGTCATCATCGTAATCATCCTGCCCAGCTTCGCTTGCCTCAGAAAAATCCAAACATGCACCATCAGTAGGTCCTTCATCCTCCTTACACGTTACATCCATAGTGTTGCCGCGTAACGCAGACATATGAGCTGGTGAAAAATCATCTGGCTGTAACAACAATGGCTGTGCATCAGTGATTTCACCACTAAATAATTCTTGCGAAGTGTCAAATGCAGCGGAAGTGGTGCTAGTAGTAGCGCTGGTGGCTGAGCAAGATGAGGTGTTCTGTGTCGCTAAATACTCAACCACGTCCTGACAATCTTGGGAGGTGATGGGACGTGCCTTCTTCCGAGCACTGTACTGTGGGCCAGGTCCACACGAAATTACATTTACACGACCTCGCGCAGACCTGCCGGGTGGCCTTCCTCTGGCTCTGGCACTACCTCTTCCTCTACCAGTTTTGTCCATATCGGGTATGCACGGAGTGGTATATCACACTGCGTGCACTCACGTAGGTAGGTGGGTTCACTTAACTGCACAGGTATGCGCACTGATGCGGTGGGTTCACTGAACACAACAGGTATGCAGTGGCGGGTTCACTGAACACAACAGGTATGCAGTGGAGGGTTCACTGAACACAACAGGTATGCAGTGGCGGGTTCACTGAACACAACAGTTATGCAGTGGCGGGTTCACTGAACACAACAGGTATGCAGTGGCGGGTTCACTGAACAGGTATGCAGTGGCGGGTTCACTGAACAGTACAGGTATACAGTGGCGGGTTCACTGAACACAACAGGTATGCAGTGGCGGGTTCACTGAACACAACAGGTATGCAGTGGCGGGTTCACTGAACAGGTATGCAGTGGCGGGTTCACTGAACAGTACAGGTATACAGTGGCGGGTTCACTGAACACAACAGGTATGCAGTGGCGGGTTCACTGAACACAACAGGTATGCAGTGGCGGGTTCACTGAACAGGTATGCAGTGGCGGGTTCACTGAACAGTACAGGTATACAGTGGCGGGTTCACTGAACACAACAGGTATGCAGTGGCGGGTTCACTGAACAGGTATACAGTGGCGGGTTCACTGAACAGAACAGGTATACAGTGTCGGGTTCACAGAACAGGTATACAGTGGCAGGTTCACTGAACACAACAGGTATGCAGTGGTGGGTTCACTGAACAGGTATACAGTGGCGGGTCCACTGAACAGAACAGGTATGCAGTGGCGGGTTCACTGAACACAACAGGTATGCAGTGGTGGGTTCACTGAACAGGTATGCAGTGGTGGGCTCACTGAACACAACAGGTATGCAGTGGCGGGTTCACTGAACAGTACAGGTATACAGTGGCAGGTTCACTGAACAGAACAGGTATGCAGTGGCGGGTTCACTGAACAGTACAGGTATACAGTGGCAGGTTCACTGAACACAACAGGTATGCAGTGGCGGGTTCACTGAACACAACAGGTATGCAGTGGCGGGTTCACTGAACACAACAGGTATGCAGTGGCGGGTTCACTGAACAGGTATGCAGTGGCGGGTTCACTGAACAGTACAGGTATACAGTGGCGGGTTCACTGAACACAACAGGTATGCAGTGGCGGGTTCACTGAACAGGTATACAGTGGCGGGTTCACTGAACAGAACAGGTATACAGTGGCGGGTTCACAGAACAGGTATGCAGTGGCAGGTTCACTGAACACAACAGGTATGCAGTGGCGGGTTCACTAAACAGGTATACAGTGGCGGGTCCACTGAACAGAACAGGTATGCAGTGGCGAGTTCACTGAACACAACAGGTATGCAGTGGTGGGTTCACAGAACAGGTATGCAGTGGTGGGTTCACAGAACAGGTATGCAGTGGTGGGTTCACAGAACAGGTATGCAGTGGTGGGTTCACAGCACAGGTATGCAGTGGTGGGTTCACAGAACAGGTATGCAGTGGTGGGTTCACAGCACAGGTATGCAGTGGCAGGTTCACTGAACAGGTATGCAGTGATGGGTTCACAGCACAGGTATGCAGTGGCAGGTTCACTGAACAGGTATGCAGTGATGGGTTCACAGCACAGGTATGCAGTGGTGGGTTCACAGAACAGGTATGCAGTGGTGGGTTCACAGCACAGGTATGCAGTGGCAGGTTCACTGAACAGGTATGCAGTGATGGGTTCACAGAACAGGTATGCAGTGGCAGGTTCACTGAACAGGTATGCAGTGGTGGGTTCACAGTACAGGTATGCAGTGGTGGGTTCACAGAACAGGTATGCAGCCAGCCAGGAACAAGTTAAGCCTAACTAATCTTTCCCTGAGAGACAGTCTGCAGCAGCTCGCCCTACTCTCACTAACGCAGGCAGCACACGAGTGACCGTAATGGCCGCCGCTGCCTGCCTTATATAAGGGGGGGTGGGGCTCCAGGGGCTAGTGTAGCCTAATTGACTACACTGGGCCTGCTGACTGTGATGTAGAGGGTCAAAGTTGACCCTCAAGGTGCATTATGGGGCGAACCGAACTTCCGCAAAGGTTCGCCAGCGGGACGCGAACGCGAACCACCGAAGTTCGCGTGGAACCGTTCACCGGCGAACCGTTCGGCCCATCTCTACTGGTGAGTCACGCTGAAGGCACCATCAGCGACTTGACCCCCTACGCTTACTTCCTGGAGCGTGCCATGCGTAGAGTGATGGATGAAGCTGTGGAGGAGCATGAACAGGAACAGTTACGGCAGGAGGAGTCATGGGAGTGATTTTCATCCGAACCAGATGTTTCCTCGACACCTGCGGCAACACAGAGGGGGGAGGAGGAGGAGGAAGAAGAGGAGTCATGTGGGGAAGGAGAGGAGTCAGACTCGGATGAGGATGAGGAAGGTGTTTCTGTGGAGGAGGAGGAAGAGGCGGCGGCAGAAGAACAACCGCAGCAGCCGTCACAGGGGGCTTGTGCTGCTCCACGTTCCCGTGGTATTGTTCGTGGCTGGGGGGAGGAAGAGGAGTTGCGTGACGTCACTCAGGAAGAGCAAGAGGAGATGGAGAGTACGTCTGGATCCGACTTTGTGCAGATGGCCTCTTTCATGTTGTCCAGCCTGTTGAGGGACCCCCATATCAAAAAACTCAAGGGGAATGACCTGTATTGGGAGGCCACGCTACTAGACCCTCGGTACAGGCACAAAGTGGCAGACCTGTTACCAACTCAACACAAGGTGGAAAGGATGCAGCACTTGCAGAACAAGCTGTCAATGATGCTTTACAATGCGTTTAAGGGTGATGTGACAGTACAACGCAATAAAGGTACCACTGGCAGTAATCCTCCTCCTCCCAAGTCTACGCAGGCAAGGACAGGACGCTCCAGTGATCTCGGGGTGATGTCAGACATGCGGACATTCTTTAGTCCAACGCCTCGCCGTAGCCCTTCCGGATCCACCCTCCACCAATGCCTGGACCGGCAGGTAGCCGACTACCTGGCCTTGAGTGTGGATGTAGAGACTGCGAGCAGCGACGATGAACCCTTGGTCTACTGGGTGCGCAGGCTTGACCTGTGGCATGAGCTGTCCCAATTTGCCATCCAACTTCTCTCTTGCCCTGCCGCAAGTGTCCTCTCAAAAAGGACCTTCGGTGCAGCTGGAGGCATTGTCACTGAGAAGAGAACTCGCTTAAGTCACAACAGTGTTCAGTACCTTACCTTTATCAAAATGAATGAGGCATGGATCCTGGAGGGCTACTGCCCGACCGAAGACTAAGTCAGTCCCCACACACAGCATCTCTGCCTGCTGCAGGCCGCTTGACTGCCTTCTCCGCCACCACTAACAGGGTCCAGGATTCTAGGCGGATACCTGAATTTTTAAGGCCGCTGATAGCAGCGGCCGCTATACTAATTTTTCTGGGGTGTGTACATGCCTGCCTAATTTTTCTGGCTTCACTGCAGGCGGCTGCAACAAAAAAACAAAAGGCATGTACATGTGCCCATCCCCCTTCGTGATTATTACCTTGCCGCGAGGAAGGGGCTTGCGTATCACAATGAAGCAATGACCGCCGGCTATATGAGTGTCTCGGGTGGTTGGCACACCAAAGATAATAAGGTTGTTGCTTCATTGTGGTCAGACCAAATTTGATCAGCTGGACAGTCACTGTTCTGTCATTCAGCTACATCAGCCGGGCGACCATATGGGCTGGAAAACCAACATCACCTGCACTCTCGTCATGGATGCACCAGTCCAGCACGGCCGTCGCTACACAAACAGCTGTTTGCAGTCACTGCATACCTTTCACTGCATCTGTGACTGCACATTGTATTACACTTGGCAGGCTGTGCATACCTTAGACTTCAATGGATGGCAGACTTGCCCTCCATATGATTATCGTGAAAGGAAATCTTTTGGACTGCTAACCATATAATAATTGCCCGCCATAACTGGTTCTCGTTAAAGGATTTATAGTTAATTCATTTGAAATACAGCAAGCCCTCGAAAGTCCTCTTGTATTGTTATTTTTGGTCACTACCTCGGGACGGGCATGCCTGCCTGCTGCCCTCCTTGGATGTGTAGTGGTAGCCGTTTCTCAGGCTCCACACCGGATTTAAACCCTCATTCCCCAGCCATTACCCGGGGTCACAATGGCAGACTTGCCCGCCTCCATATGATTCTCGTGAAAGAAATGTGGTGTCATCTTTGCCCGCCATAATTGGTTCTCGTTCAAGGATTTAAAGTTAATTCAATTCAAATACACAGCAGGGCCTCGAAAGTCTTCCTCCTGTATTGTTATTTTTGATCACTACCTCGGGACGGGCATACCTGCCTGCTGCCCTCCTTGGATGTGCAGTGGTAGCCGTTTCTCAGGCTCCACACCAGATTCAAACCCTCATTCCCCGGCCATTACTCGGGGTCACAATGGCAGACTTGCCCGCCTCCATATGATTCTCGTGAAAGGAATGTGGTGTCATCTTTGCTCGCCATAACTGGTTCTTGTTAAAGGATTTAAAGTTAATTCATTTCAAATACACAGCAGGGCCTCGAAAGTCTTCCTCCTGTATTGTTATTTTTGGTCTCTACCTCGGGACGGGCATGCCTGCTTGCTGCCCTCCTTGGATGTGTATTGGTAGCCGTTTCTCAGGCTCCACACCGGATTCAAACCCTCATTCCCCGGCCATTACCCGGGGTCACAATGGCAGACTTGCCCGCCTCCATATGATTCTCATTGTAGTGGTACTGAACAAGTACACAGCAAGTAGAAAATGTAATAAAAAAAAAAAAAGTAAGCTTTTAACAATGCCATGGAAAGTTGATAAGGCAGTCGCACATTACCTGAGTGAGTGAGGAAGAGCAATCACGCCATGTTGCGCAGTAGTCCAGCATGGCCGTCACTACACAAACAGCTGTTTGCAGTGCGTTACACAGTGAGTTTGGTGTGTCAGTGTGAAGCAGTACAATAATTACACTCCCTGATTGATGTATACACATGCAAGATGTTTTAAAGCACGTTAGGCCTGCAATTTAGCATTCAATGTGATTTCTGCCCATAAAATACTGCTTTGCATCAAATCCAGATTTTTCCCCGGGACTTTTGGCGTCTATCCCACTCATCCATGCAAAAACTCAGATGTTAGACCCCTTGAAACATCATTCCCATCACTTTTCTGATCGGCATAAGTGTTTCTAGTTTTCCAAGTTCGCCTCCCCATTGAAGTCGATTGCGGTTCGCGACATTTCGCGCGAACTGAACCTTCCGCGGAAGTTCACGAACAGGGTTCGCGAACCAAAAATTGGAGGTTCGGCCCATCTCTAGTGAAGAAACACTAAAGGCTGAAGTGGTTAAAGATGGTAAATAAAACCTGTAGGTGGACATCAGATAGATTTACTACAATACATACTAAATGTAATACATAGTAGTAAATATGACACTTTCTGCTTTATTTCCTGCTTTTCTTTTTCCTTTCTCGCCTCCTCCTTTCCTATCTCTCCTTCCCTGTATCCTTTACAAAAACAGGCCAACTTCATTTGAGTTCTATTTCCAAAGTTTATCATCAGTTAGATCCCTTATTTCTGCTGTCTACATAGCTTGCACAGCTTACATACCTTGAACAGCAGTTCAGCTTTTGGACGTGCAATCCCTATTTTAGAACAAAATCTTGTCTTTATTTAATAGCGTCACCTGTGGCACCAGTGAAGGTGATGAGGAATGGATGTGAATACCTGTTCTTAGAGTATTCATATGACTTTACGGTCATTTGAAAACTACCCAGGCCCTTCTGAGAGCTATAACTCTTCAGTAGGCCCATGTAAAGTATCTTATATGACACTGGTTTCTCTGCATCATGTAATACAGAGAACCTTGATTTATGCAGGGGCAGAAAAATCTTCAGTCCTTGCTCAAAGGAATGAATTTTATCTAGGGAAGGCAGGATAGCAGTGGAGAAATGTAAAGCTGTTTTGCAGCTAAGATTAATAACATGGAAGTTATGCAGATGACACGCGAAAAATTTGAATATCATTCAAAAGTTCATTTATGTCTGTAATTTAACTACTTAAAGACCGCCCCACGCCAATGGGCGTGGTCGCGGCGGCAGCCCCAGGACCGCCTAACGCCAATTGGCGTCAAGTTCTGGGCCTGGGATTTTCAGGCGATCGCGCACAGGCTGCGCGCGCATCTCCTGCTTGAGGGGCGAAGCTCCGCCCCGACTTCAGTCTCCGAGCCTCGATTGCCGCTCGGGAGACTGTTAGACAGCAAAACCGCCATCTTTACACATTGTACAGCGCTGCGAACAGCAGCAGTGCTGTACTGGGGACAGCCGTGCGACACGGCTGTGCCCTCTGTAACTGCGAGAGTGATCCGCTGTCATAGGCTGAAGCCTATGACAGCCGATCACACTGATTGGCTGGCAGGGGGAGGGAGGGGGGATTTAGAAATATTTAAAAAAGCAGCAAATTTTTATTAAAAAAAAAACAAATAAACAAAGACCAAGAAATAAACAAATGTCTGAAGGGCGATCAGACCCCACCAACAGAGCTCAGACCCCACCAACAGAGAGCTCTGTTGGTGGGGAGAAAAGTGGGGGGGGGGGAATCACTTGTGTGCTGAGTTGTACGGGCCTGCAGCTATGCCTTAAAGCTACAGTGGCCCATTTAGTTAAAATTGCTCTGGTCTTTAGGGGGGTTTTCCACTGCAGTCCTCAAGTGGTTAACTTAAAAGGTGAAACTAATATATGAAATTGAACTCCTCACATGCAAGCGAGCTATTGCAAGCCTTTGTTATAATTTGGATGATTCTGGCTTACGTCTTATGAAAACCCCCAAATCAACATTTAGATGATTAGAATATTATAAAAAAAAAAGGTCAGTATTCTAGCCTCAAAATGTCAGACTCCAATCAGCTAATTGTTCCAAAACTCCTGCAAAAATGGTCTCTCAGTCTGACATAAATGAATTTTTGCTTTATACTGAAATTTTTAGAGTTTTGCCTCTATTAAACTTATACAAGACCAGTATTTTTCTGAGAATAGGTGCCTTATACAAAGTAGACTCTGAGAATATTGTTCTGCCTCAAGAAGCACGAAGGTATGTAACATTCCAGTCTAAAGTAAACCATAAAAATAACATTTTTTGTTTAATTCAGATGTAAGGGTTTGTTCACACTACAAGAGCTTTTCTAAGCGCTTTGTGATTTTAAATGCTATTGCTAATGTTATTCTATGTGAGTGTTCACACTGGAGTGATGTGATTTTGTAAAAATCCCCCATAGCATTGCATTAGCAAGAGCTTTTCAAAATCACTAGCGCTTAAAAAGCTCTTGTAGTGTGAACAAGACCTAAGATCACACAGCTGTTTTATGAGAAACCATATAAAACTTTATAACCATATAAAGGAGGAACTTTAACACAGGATTGAACTTCAATCAGTAGCTGATACCCCCTTTTCCACGTCCCATGTGTGGCTGATATTGTGGTGGAACCCCTCCCACAGTGTGATGTCATTGCCATAGTCCTGACAGTGTGCGGTCTGTGAACCTCATTGCATTGTGGGAAATAACAACTGTTTCCAACTGCCAAGCAAGCAGTATCTCCCTATGTGCAACCTAAGTCTTTAGCTTATCACGATTTTAGTGGATGTGTTTATATAAAATGGCAGGTGGATCAAACAACAGGAACAAAATACATGGCAAGTATCAATCATTTATTGATCTTCTACTTGTACTTCTCACTTTGCAGTGTATTGCTTTATCCCTCCCCCCCAATATCTGTCAGTAAAGTTTATTTTTAATGTACACTACTGGCAATTTAAACAATGAAACAATGCAACCACCATAGGGTGTCATCTGTGCCGTATTAACGTTGCCGCTCTCAAATTTATTTAGAATCTGATAACCTGCATATACAGTGGGATGCAAAAGTTTAGGCAACGTTGTTAATCGTCATGATTTTCCTGCATAAATCGTTGGTTGTTACGATAAAAAATGTCAGTTAAATATATCATATAGGAGACACACACAGTGATATTTGAGAAGTGAAATTAAGTTTATTGGATTTACAGAAAGTGTGCAATAATTGTTTAAATACAATTTAGGAAGGTGCATACATTTGGGCACTGTTGTCATTTTATTGATTTCAAAACCTTTAGAACTAATTATTGGAACTCAAATTGGCTTGGTAAGCTCAGTGACCCCTGACTGACATACACAGGCAGGGCCGGCCTTAGGTTTCACAGCGCCCTGAGCGAAACCTGATTTTTGTGCCCCCCTTCATCCTCTTCATGCATGCGCGCACACACACGCACTCACACACACACACACACACAGGCCCATATGCAATTCACCTCTTCTCCTGAGATATCTCCTAGGACAGTGGTTCCCAACTTTTTTGATGTGATGACACATCACACAAAATGCTCAGATCTCTGTGACACATCACATCTGTATGATAGGAAAAATACTAATAACCACGAATGGATGGAAAGAGTGCATTATCCTGAATATACTTAAAAATGAAGGCTAGAACCTTTCAGGAATATTAATAAAAACAGTCAGTGGGACAGTTAGCCCCACTCCCCCCCCCCCATTTAGAATGATAGCACAGCACCGACAATTTGCACCACGGGTTATAGCTGCAGTGCACCCCCCCCAAAAAAAAACGCCCCCCCGATCTCACGTGTAGGTGCCCTCAATATAGGTTGCCAAGCATAGGTGCCCCCAGTATAGGAAGTCGAAGGTCTCCATCACCCCCATAGGTAGCCAGGTGTAGGAGCCTTCAGTATAGGTAGCCATGTGTTGGTGCCCTCAGTAAAGGTAGCCAGCTATAGGTACCCCCAGTATAGGAAATCAGGTGTAGGTGCCCTCAATATAGGCAACCAGCTATTAGGCACCCCCTTGGAAGCCGGCGCCCTGAGTGACCGCTCTGGTCGCACAGGTCAAAGGCCGGCTATGTACACAGGTGAATCCAATTATAAGAAAGGGTATTTAAGGGTGTCGATTGTAAGTCCCCCCTCTTTTAAATTTCTCTGAAGAGTAGCAACATGGGGGTCTCAAAATAACTCTCAAATGTCCTGAAGACAAAGATTGTTCACCATCATGGTTTAGGGGAAGAATACAGAAAGTTTTCTCAGAGATTTCAGCTGTCTCTTTTCACAGTTAGGAACATACTGAAGAAATGGAAGACCACAGGCTCAGTTCAAGTTAAGGCTCGAAGTGGCAGAACAAGAAAAACCTCAGATAAACAGAAGCGACAAATAGTGAGAACAGTTAAAGTCAACCCACAGACCAACACCAAAGACCTACAACATCATCTTGTTGCAGATGGAGTCACTGTGCATCATTCAACCATTTGGTGCACTTTACACAAGGAAATGCTGTATACAGAGGAAGCCTTTGCTTTGCCCACAGCACAAACAGAGCCGCTTGAGGTGCGCTAAAGCACATTTGGACAAGCCAGCTTCATTTTGGAATGAATAAGGTGCAATGGTCTGGACTGCTGAAACTAAAATTGAGTTATTTGAGCATAACAAGGGGCGTTTTGCATAGAGGAAAATCAACACAGCATTTCAAGAAAAACACCTGCTGCCTACTGTAAAATATGGTGGTGGTTCCATCATGCTGTGGGGCTGTGTGGCCAGTGCAGGGACTGGGAATCTTTTCAAAGTTGAGGGTCACATGAATTCTACTCAGTATCAGCAGATTCTGGAGACCAATGTCCAGGAATCAGTGACAAAGCTGAAGCTGCACCAGGGCTGGATCTTTCAACAAGACAATGACCCTATACACTGCTCAAAATCCACTAAGGCATTCATACAGAGGAATAAGTACAATGTTCTGGAATAGCCATCTCAGTCCTCAGACCTGAATATAATTGAAAATCTGTGGTGTGAGTTAAAGAGAGCTGTCTATGCTCAGAAGCCATCAAACCTGAATGAACTAGAGATGTTTTGTATAGAGCAAGCTTTCTCAGGGTCCGTTCACACTGCACGCGTTTCCAGCCGCGTTTTGGAAATGCGTGCAGGTGGCCGACACGCACGACATCAGACATTGCATAGAGTGCAATGTCTGATGTTCACACTGCATGCGTTCCGGACCTGTGCGGTCCGGGAACGCATGCTGCACGCAGATTTTGCTAAAACGCGTGGCTGTCCCATTCACTTTTCAGTGATGGGATCAGCCACGCAATGCACACAAACGCGGATGGCCACGCGTTCGTACGCGTTGCGGTCCGCACGCGTTCCGCACGCATGGCCATCCGCATTTGTGATCTGAACGGGCCCTTAACCAGGGTTCCCTGGAACCCCAGGGTTCCTTGAGGACTCTGCAGGGGTTCTTTGGCATTTTACCCTATCGTGGGTGAAGTATAATAGAGCACATTATAATAGGGGGTACTGTAACAAGAAGCACTAAATTAGGGGGTCAGGAGAAAGTATAATGAGTGGCAGTGTAATAGGAGATAGTGAAATTAGCAGCCTAACCTACTTAAAGACCATGCCTCCTGAAAAATAAATGTAGGGGTTCCTCAAGACCAAAAAATTGTTTGCAGGGGTTCCTTGAGATCCAAAAGTTATTTACAGGGTTCCTCCAGGGTAAAAAGGTTGAGAAAGGCTGGTATAGAGGAATGGTCCAAAATACCTTCAACCAGAATCCAGACTCTCATTGAAACCTACGTAAATTTCTGCAAAAGGAGCATCTACTAAATATTGATTTCATTTCTTTTTTGTGGTGCCCAAATGTATGCACCTGCCTAATTTTGTTCAAACAATTATTGCACACTTTCTGTAAATCCAATAAACTTAATTTCACTTCTCGAATATCATTGTGTGTGTCTCCTGTATAATATATTTGACTGACATTTTTTATCGTAACAACCAAAGATTTATACAGGAAAAACATGACGATTAACAATGTTACCTTTTGCGTCCCACTGTATATCACTGCAAATTACTGCACCTTATGGGTAGAGATGTCGCGAACCTCCGATTTTCGGTTCGCGGAAGGTTCGGTTCGCGTAAAAGTTCGCGAACCACAATAGACTTCAATAGGGATGCGAACTTTGAGAAATAGAAAAAATTATGCTGGCCACAAAAGTGATGGAAAAGATGTTTCAAGGGATCTAACACCTGGAGGGGGGCATGGCGGAGTGGGATACATGCCAAAAGTCCCGGGGAAAAATCTGGATTTGACGCAAAGCAGCGTTTTAAGGGCAGAAATGACATTGAATGCTAAATTGCAGGCCTAAAGTGCTTTCAAACATCTTGCATGTGTATACATCAATCAGGGAGTGTAATTAGAGTTCTGCTTCACACTGACACACCAAACTCAATGCGTAACGCACCGGAAACAGCTGTTTGCGTAGTGACGGCCGTGCTGGACTGATGCACAACATGGCCAGAGTGCAGGCTGTGACAGTTTTCCAGCCCATATGGCGCCGGGCTGTGGTAGCTCAATGATAGAACAACAGTGACTGTCCAGCTGATCAAATTTGGTCTGTCCACAATGAAACAACAACCTTATTATCTTCTTGTATGTAGGTAGGCATAGGTAGGAGTCCCAGTATAGGTAGGTAGGCATAGGTCGGTGCCTCAGTAGTTATCTAGGCTTAGGTAGGAGACCCAGTATAGGTAGGTAGGCATAGATAGGAGTCCCAGTATAGGTAGGTAGGCATAGGTAGTAGTCCCAGTATAGGTAGGTAGGCAGGCATAGGTAGGTGCCTCAGTAGTTAGCTAGGCATAGGTAGGAGACCCAGTATAGGTAGGTAGGCATAGGTAGGAGTCCCAGTATAGGTAGGTAGGCATAGGTAGGTGCCTCAGTAGTTATCTAGGCATAGGTAGGAGACCCAGTATAGGTAGGTAGGCATAGGTAGGAGTCCCAGTATAGGTAGGTAGGCATAGGTAGGTGCCTCAGTAGTTATCTAGGCATAGGTAGGAGACCCAGTATAGGTAGGTAGGCATAGGTAGGAGTCCCAGTATAGGTAGGTAGGCATAGGTAGGAGTCCAGTATAGGTAGGTAGGCATAGGTAGGTGCCTCAGTAGTTATCTAGGCATAGGTAGGAGACCCAGTATAGGTAGGTAGGCATAGGTAGGAGTCCCAGTATAGGTAGGTAGGCATAGGTAGGAGTCCAAGTATAGGTAGGTAGGAGTCCCAGTATAGGTAGGTAGGCATAGGTAGGTGCCTCAGTAGTTAGCTAGGCATAGGTAGGAGACCCAGTATAGGTAGGTAGGCATAGGTAGGAGACCCAGTATAGGTAGGTAGGCATAGGTAGGAGACCCAGTATAGGTAGGTAGGTGTCCCAACAATCGGCCAGGAGCAAGCCAAGAGCCTAACTAATCTTTCCCTAGGAGAAACAATCTGCAGCAGCTTGCCCTACTCTGTCTATTGCAGGCACACGAGTGAGTGTCATGACCAGCGAGCCTGCCTTATATAAGGGTGGGTGGAGCTCCAGGGCTTAGTGTAGCCTGAATGGCTACAATGTGCCTGCTGACAGTGATGCAGAGGGTCAAAGTTGACCCTCATAGTGCATTATGGGGCAAATCGAACCTCCGCAAAAGTTCGCATGGTGCAGGCGAACGCGAACCCCCAAAGTTCGCCTGGAACCGCTCACAGGCGAACCGTTCGCTACATCTCTACTTATGGGATGCTTGATTCACTGCATAAACCAAAGGGTACAGGCTGCTACTACAAAGCAGAAGCTTTCAATGCCACTGATTATGCTTGCAGGAGGTGTCCCCTGAGCTCTTCTAAACAGCCTATAGGTCGCAGATCATTAGTCCCTCAGCATCAGCATCTTCCTTGAATTTTTACGTTAGGACCCCTTTCACACCTACGATTGCAAAACACTAGCGATTATCGCTAGCACTTTGCTGTGGCATTTTTTACGTGATGATAGCATATACTTTACTGGACGGTTTTGCGCGATCATGATTGAAATACATTGCAATCGTGTTTGCTCTAATATCGCAAAAAATGCTACATGTAGTGCGTTTGGGTTTAGAGCTCATCGTGAATCCCCTGCCATTGTGGCAGTGAGATCACTGCTATATAGTTAACATTGCACTTTTATTTTAAAAAGCGCTAGCGATCACCGACGATTCTGCGATTAGCGGTAAACACCCTCTAATCGCCCCAGTGTGAATGTGCCCTAATAGCCAATGAGAAAGGGGTGTTAAAAAGGTCTGTTGCTCATTGGCTAGAATGATGTTACTTATAGGATTGCTTCATCATTGGGGTGATTGGGTAACAGGAGTAATTGATCCGTCTCACCACCAGGCACCCTCATGGGACAAGGAGAGAGTCTGAATAGCTCCTGTACCCATCAATAGTAGATACAGAGCTTTGTATGTGGAGTAATGTATACTCCCTCCTCCCTTTTAAAACACAAACACACACACACACACACACACACACACACACACACACACACACACACACACACACACACACACACACACACACACACATACACACACACACACACACACACACACACACACACACACACACACACACACCACACACCCCACACCCCACACACCACACACACCACACACCACACACACACACCACACACACACACCACACACACACACACCACACACACACCACACACACACACCACACACACACCACACACACACACACACACACACAACACACACAAAAAACACACACACCACACACACACACACCACACACACACACACACACACACAACACACACACAAACACACACACACCACACACACACACACACCACACACACACACACACCACACACACACACACACCACACACACACACACACACACCACACACACCACACACACACACACACCACACACACACACACCACACACACACACACACCACACACACACACACCACACACACCACACACACCACACACACCACACACACACCACACACCCCACACACCCCACACACCCCACACACCACACACACACACACACCACACACACACACCACACACACACACACCACACACACACACCACACACACCACACACACCACACACACCACACACACACACACACACACACACACACACACACACACACACACACACACACACACACACACCACACACACACACACACACCACACACACACACCACACACACACACACCACACACACACACACACCACACACACACAAACACACACACCACACACACACACACACACCACACACACACACACCACACACACACACACCACACACACACACACACCACACACACACACACCACACACACCACACACACCACACACACCACACACACCACACACACACCACACACACCACACACACCACACACCACACACCCCACACACCCCACACACCACACACACACACACACCACACACACACACCACACACACACACACCACACACACACACACCACACACACACACCACACACACCACACACACACACACCACACACACACACACCACACACACACCACACACACACACACCACACACACACACACCACACACACCACACACACACACACCACACACACACACTTTTGTTTTACTTTGAATGACAAACGAAGTGACATGATGATAGACATGTATATACAGTGCCAAGCACACAAATAACCAGGCTGTGTTCCTTTTCTTCTTTCCTCTGCCTGAAAGAGTTAAACATCAGGTAATAAAGTGACAATTTCTGTCTGGGTCGGAACAGGTCGCACTGGGTTAGACTATAGCATAACCCTAAGTAATTACAGCCACAAAACACTTTCCTGCCATTAAATGGCTTACGAGTGCAGGAAAGAGATAAAAAGGATTAATAATTTATAGATATGAGCTCTGGCATACTTCAATGAAGGTGTCATTGAGCAAAGACAATAAACACTGGGGGATATCTAGACAAGTCATTTTTAGGAGAAGGAGGACAGACACAATTGTTTTTCTCATCAGTTTATTTTCACCTCAGATGTCCTTTAAGTAAGAAAATCAAAGTTTTTTTAGCGTAAAAATATTTAATTAACATACAGTAGGTGTCAAAGAAATATAGCCATAAAAATGAATATGTATAAACTTACTGAGATTATTCCAGGGCATGTGGCCGGGTCAATTTTCTCGGGTTCATCAGCAGCAGAAGCTTCAGGGAAGAAAAGAATATATTCAGAACAACCTGCTTGTGCAGTTGTTGAATAATAGTTACTCAGTTAACAATAACTATACGAATTGACAAGTAACATAATGAAATAAAAATGTGTGTGTATATACAGTATAGTATCAATCCTTCTTTGGAATTGCCTGTGTCACCTTTTTCTTTCCAAGATAATAAGCTAGTGTGATGGATCACAGTGTCTCTGTAGGCTGGAATTTCTCTGCAGCATATACCATTGCTATAGTCCCATATACCATTGATATAGTGCCATCTACCATTGATATAGTGCCATATACCATTGATATAGTGCCATATACCATTGATATAGTGCCATATGCCATTGATATAGTGCCATATACCATTGATATAGTGCCATATACCATTGATATAGTGCCATATGCCATTGATATAGTGCCATCTACCATTGATATGGTGCCATATACCATTGATATAGTGCCATATACCATTGATATAGTGCATATGCCATTGATATAGTGCCATATACCATTGATATAGTGCATATACCATTGATATAGTGCAATCTACCATTGATATGGTGCCATATACCATTGATATAGTGCCATATACCATTGATATAGTGCCATATACCATTGATATAGTGCCATATATCATTGATATAGTGCCATATACCATTGATATAGTGCCATATACCATTGATATAGTGCCATATGCCATTGATATAGTGCCATATGCCATTGATATAGTGCCATATGCCATTGATATAGTGCCATATGCCATTGATACAGTGACATATGCCATTGATATAGTGCCATATACCATTGATATAGTGCCATATACCATTGATATAGTGCATATGCCATTGATATAGTGCCATATACCATTGATATAGTGCATATACCATTGATATAGTGCCATCTACCATTGATATGGTGCCATATACCATTGATATAGTGCCATATACCATTGATATAGTGCCATATGCCATTGATATAGTGCCATATGCCATTGATATAGTGCCATATGCCATTGATATAGTGCCATATGCCATTGATATAGTGCCATATGCCATTGATATAGTGCCATATACCATTGATACAGTGACATATGCCATTGATATAGTGCCATATACCATTGATATAGTGCCATATGCCATTGATATAGTGCCATATGCCATTGATATAGTGCCATATGCCATTGATATAGTGCCATATACCATTGATATAGTGCCATATGCCATTGATATAGTGCCATATGCCATTGATATAGTGCCATATACCATTGATATAGTGCCATATGCCATTGATATAGTGCCATATACCATTGATATAGTGCCATATGCCATTGATATAGTGCCATATGCCATTGATATAGTGCCATATGCCATTGATATAGTGCCATATACCATTGATATAGTGCCATATGCCATTGATATAGTGCCATATGCCATTGATATAGTGCCATATGCCATTGATATAGTGCCATATGCCATTGATATAGTGCCATATGCCATTGATATAGTGCCATATACCATTGATATAGTGCCATATACTATTGATATAGTACCATATACCATTGAGAGAATTTAAGCGAACCTGAACTCAGAACTTCCTCTCTGCTCTTAAAGATAAACACCAGCATAATAACCTTTATACAGAAAAAAATTTCTTTTATACAGCTGATGCAATTCCTGCAAACAATCTTCAGTGTATCTACTTCCTGCTTTCATGGGCATAGGCATATTGTTAGCATCCTGTTTTTACAATTGAGCTCTCTGCCATGGCAGAGGAGATTCCTGAGCTGACACAGCTGAGTGATCAAATTACAACTTGTGATTAGTCACAGATGAGAGGGAATTAAAATAGCTAAACTCTCTAAATGCTGTTCATACAGGGTGCGTTCCTCTATGTTTTCCTTCTATCCTGTGCAAGAGTTCAGGTCCACTTTAAGTATTTGAACTGAAACCAAAGTAAGGGCCCTTTTCCACTAGCAATCGCTCATGCTAAACGCTAGCGATTGCGAAAGTCCCTAATTTTTTTCTGTGATTGCGATCGCGATTTTGCTATGCAATGCATTGCACAGCAAAATCGCGGTAAAAACGCTCCGCGGCACGATTGCACTTTTTTAAAAGTTGAATTACGGTAGTGGAAAATACCTACTGCGATTCCTATGTTATTTAGCAAACCGTAGCAATTTAAAAATTGCTAGCGATTTGCGATTTTGCGATTCAGCATCGCAAACGTTGATAGTGGAAAAGGGCCCTAAGAATATCAGATTCCAGGAAATAACAATATATTTAGGATCAGGCTTACAGACACAATTGTTCAGCTAATCAATTTATTTTCAAAACGTGCCTAAAGGTAAAGATAACTCCTTCGCACTACAGGGGCTAGTAGGAGTAGTGGTCTGATTCTGAAGGTATTTATTTATGGTTTAATAACATCACCACTGTTATAAATCCACATTTATAAAATGGAAATCAGCTATTGATTACTGGAGACTGTACTTGTTTTGATAGTACTATCATAGTTAATTTAAATTTCTGATCTCTGCAGCTCCATTTACACAAAACAAAGTAAGAGATCACCAGCCACGACCATTACTTCTCATTACAAAAGTAGCAGTACATGGCTCATAGATTTATACTTTGTCTGTGTACACAGTAGAATTGGCTAGTTCATGGAAATATATTAGTGGCAAGCGGGGTGTTTTTTTTTTTTTTTTTTTGGTTGGGGTTTGGTTCTCCAATCCACTCATTTGACGCCCATAATATTCACCATAACAAAAGTGGGGAATGCTATTTGATTATTGGTAAAGTGATTGTTATGCTGATCTTAACCACTTGAGGACTGCAGGGCTAAACCCCCCTAGTGACCAGGCCATTTTTAGCTAAATTGGCCACTGCAGCTTTAAGGCCAAGCTGCAGGGCCGCACAACTCAGCACACAAGTGACCCCCCCCCCCCTTTTTCTCCCCACCAACAGAGCTCTCTGTTGGTGGGGTCTGATCGCTCCCCCCATGTTTATTTTTTTTTAAATAAATATTATTGTTACGTTTTTTTTCCTAAAATACCCTGTTCCTTTTAAATTATTCCCTCCCTCCCTCCCTCTCTCCCCACAGCCGGCCAATTATGGCGATCGGCTGTCATAGGCTTCTGCCTATGAGAGCCGATCGCTCTCTTGTCCCCCATGGGGACAGCCGTGTCACACGGCTGTCCCCGGTGCAGCGCTGCTGCTCATCGCAGCGCTGCACCAAGTAAATAGACGGCGTGATCGCCGTCTAACAGTCTCCCGAGCGGCAATAGCCGCTTGGAGACTGAAGGCGGGGCGGAGCTCCGCCCTCCGAGCATGAGATGCGCGCGCACCATGCGCGCAATCTCATGCTAAACAGAGCCCCAGGACTTTACGCCAATTGGCGTTAGGCGGTCCTGGGGCTGCCGCCGCGGCCACGCCTACTGGCGTGACGCGGGCGGCAGGAGGTTAATGCTGTGGTTGTTACTTATTTCCAAACAGCAAAAGCAACAACCATAAGGTGGGCATCGATTAAACAGATGACGTCTTTTACAAATATGGTAATCTGAAAAGTACCTCTATTTCTGCAGAAATAGCACTTTTCTAGGACTCTTCAGGTCAGGGTCTTCTTTAAAAATATACGCTCCATAGAGTGTTTTTTTATTTGTTTGTTTTGGGGTTTTTTGTGTGGGTGGGTGTCAAGGTGCCCATAGACCTGACCATTGTGGACAGATTCAACAAAGAGACACATATATTTACATGGCCTGTTCTCTCATAAAGCAAGGTGAAACATTTGCATCAGGTGCATAGATTACAGGGGCAGCATGTTTGTACTGTGTTTACATTTACAGCATGCAGTCAGAGTAGGAGGAGAAGTGAGAGGAGAGCGAGGTGAAGAGGTCCTCATTGAGGAAAATCAGCTAGTTATGCTGTGTGAGGAGTCTGACAGTGAGTGAGGAGGAGGGAGGCAGGAGAGCAGCAGTGTATAATTTGACTTGCACAGCATAAAGGGGCCCATACACTTACCGATTTTCCCGACGATATACAGCTGATTCGATCACTGTGATCGAATCGGCTGTGAAATCATTGCGCAAACGCTGACCGAACGATCGATTTCCATCCAAAATCAATTGTTCCCGTCGATCCATCAGTGCGGAAGACTTCACTCAATTGCCGGCGGGTCGGGAGTGCGTCGATAGCGGCGTTCGTATGCCTGACGACCGACGCAATACAGCGGCAATACACTACCTGCTCCGAGTCCCCGCTCACTCCGCTGTCCTCTTCTCCGTGCTGGGCTCAGAGTCCGGCTGGCTTCACTGAACTTCCTTTCCCGGCATTAGAGCGGCCTCTACTGTTTATACATCCCCTGGCAGGAAGTTCAGAGAAGCTGCAGCCCTGGAGCCCGGAGCGGAGAAGAGGACAGCAGGTAATGTATAGCTGGCTGGGGGACGGTGCCGACGGCAGCGGCAGCACCATCACAGATTGTGATTGGTTTCATGCTGAAATTTATTCACAATCTGTTTGCAGTAAAGGCAGCCATACGATCCCTCTCCGATCAGATTCAATCAGAGAGGAATCTATCTGTTGGTTGATCTGATGGCAAATCGACCAGTGTATGGCCACCTTAAGGGAGGAGGTGGCACTGCAGTCCTGAATGGAGGAATGGAGTGGTTGAGGGTGAGCAGTTTGTTTGTCACAGACTCACAACCAGCCAGAGTGCTATTGTGTTGAGCTGCAGCATGTCATGTGAGAACATTAAATGAAGGAGTAAATTGTCGGGTGCTGTGCAATCATTCCAAATGGGGGGGGGGGGGTTGGAGGGGGCGCATCCTCACAAGTTTGCTTCAGGCAGCCAAATGTCTAGAACCAGCCCTGATTATCTCTAATTGAATCTGATTAGAGTAACATTTGTCTCTTGTCGAAGCTGCCCAGGGCAGCACGGTGGCGTAGTGGTTAGCTCTCTCGCCTTCAGCGCTGGGTCCCTGGTTCGAATCCCAGCCAGGGCACTATCTGCAAAGAGTTTGTATGTTCTTTCCGTGTCTGCGTGGGTTTCCTCCGGGCACTCCGGTTTCCTCCCACATTCCAAAAACATACAGATAAGTTAATTGGCTCCCCCTAAAAATTGGCCCTAGACTACAGTACTTACACTACATAATATAGACATATGGCAATGGTAGGGATTAGATTGTGAGCTCCTTTGAGGGACAGTTAGGCCCGGTTCACATTAGCGGTGGCTATCCGGAATAGCCGTGCCGGAGCCGCACCGCATGCTGGCCGGACGAAACGGACGCACGGCATAGCAATGTTAAGTCTATGCCAGGGTTCACATGTGTCCGTTTCGTCCGGACCGGAGCCGGACCGGATCCGGACTCCGGTGTCCGTTCCAACATGCGCTATTTTTTGGTCCGGCTCCTCCGGCAGCCGTATCCGGGGCGGAGCCGGACTGCACCATCCGGCCAATGGAAACCAATGAGAACCGGAGAGCGCACAACACACTGGCAAAAAATCCGGATGTTCTACCCCACTTCCTATGCGGATTTTTGCGGCGATATTGGCTGGGGACACATGGGCAAGCATTTTGGAGTGGAGCAGCACAGCTGGATCCGGATCCGGAGATGTTGGCAGCATGTCGGAGGTGGAGGTGAGTGCTAAACAGCAGAGGGCCTGATTCCACAGGTCCCCCTTCTGCTGACCTCCCAGACCCCAAAATTTTTTTTTTTTATACAGGTTGTACTCTTTAAGAATCCGGATCCGGACCGCAACCGTGTTCATACCGCACGGAAACCGTATGCAACCGGACCGGATCCGGACAGGAACCGTACGGTTCAGGTCCGATCCGGCTCCGGTGCGGTCCGGACATCCGGTGCGGTTTTTGCAAAACCGCAAGTGTGAACCGGCCCTAAGTGACAATATAAATATACACTGTTCAGCGCTGCGTAATATGTCGACGCTATATAAATACTAAATAATAATAATAATAATATACTACAGGCCGATTCCCGTCTGATTTTAGCATGAAATCTTCAGAGAATTGGCTGAGCCCACCGCTGCCCCCTAATGTATAAATGTGACACCCCCCCTCCCCCCCAATGTGTGCATTTATACATTCCCTGTCCTGTAGCAGCCTCCGCACGGTGATCGTCCATCTTGCCGTGTAACAGCCGCGTACACGGTAGTGTATCTTGCGGCATGCTTGATCAACCATGCAACCAATTTCCATCCTGAAATTGGTTGTTTTGTCGGTCAGACATGCACTTGGCGGCACAGATTTTCATCCAATTCGATTATAATAATCGAATTGGATGGTCAATCGGCCGCCAAGTCGCCTGATGTATGGCCACCTTTATTCTGTAAAACATGCACTGTAAGTCATGTTGGAAAAGCTTACTTTTCACTCTCCACTAATCATATTATGCTACAATCAGCTGTGATATGTCCACTATTGCACTCTTTTAATGTAATAACATTCTTTGACAACCTCCGTGTACAATTAAAAAGAATTCTGATAATTACCCAATGCTTAGAAATGTGACTACTCTGGGAGGTACATGATAACTCTTTGGAACGTATTAAAAAAAGAAAAAGCATTTACTCTACAAATCATATTATCTTCATTTCAAATCCATCTATGGTCTAAAACACTAAACACAGAATAGAACTAATAGCAAAAAATATATTGGATGGGTTTATACTCAAACTTATTTTTTACCAAGAAGCTATCTGAGCTTATTAATTGATAAGACTGTGGTTGCCATACAAAAATGATCAGATTGACTTGAGCTATGCTAAGCAGTGTAAACAATGCAGAATAGATTCTCCCCTGTCCAAGGAGAAAACAAAGAACCTCCTCTTCTTTGTTTGCACAGCAATTACTTAAATACAAAACAACCTAACCATTTGTCCTGCAACCAGGAATGCTATCAGCTAGTTTTAAGGGGCCCATACACTGGTCGATTTTAGCCATCGATCGATCGATTCTTTGGAATCAATCAGAAATCGATTCTATCAAATCTATTGATCAATCGATTTGCGGGCGATTTCGATCGATTTGATCTATCTGACAGGATAGAAAATCTAGGTTGATCTGCTGGTGGCAGCAGATTGATGGCCCATATAGTTGAATTAGATCTAATGGTCCAGTAATGTATTTAGATCCATTTCCAATAGATTTCCAGTAGATTTCATTCTGAAATCTATTGGAAATCTGTTCCTAGTGTGTGGCACACAGATTTGACCTGACAGGCATCTGACAGAAATCTATCTGATGGTCGAATCTGCTGGAAATCTATAAGTGTATGGCCACCTTTAGTGAAGTGTAAATATGACTTCAAGTAACATTCAAGTGTTTTCTGTTTTTTCTTTTCTTTGCGGTGTTTAATGTTTTAGAGGGGAAAACATGTATTTTTCAGTTTCATACTACTTGAAGGTTGAATGATTAGGATGCCACAGTTTCCTGCAACAGCATTTTCTAATGCTGGATTTAACCACTTGCTGACCACCCACTACCAATAGGCGGCAGCTAAGTGGCACCCCTAGGGCCGCGTAACGCCGATTGGCGGCGGTACCTGGGGGACTAATTAGCCGGGGATCGCGCGCATCTGCCGGCATTAGGCTCCGCCCACCCGTGACGTCAACCCGCCGGCTGTTTAGAAGCGCCGGCGGGTTGTTAACCCTCGATCTGCTGCTACAAAGTGTATAATACACTTTGTAATGTATACAAAGTGTATTATACAGGCTGCCTCCTGCCCTGATGGTCCCAGTGATTGAGGGACCACCAGGGCAGGAGGCAGCCCCCCCTAGTAAGCACAACAGCACACTGATCCTGCCCCCTGATCACCCACAGCACCCCTCAGACCCCCCCGATCACCCCCTCAGACCCCCCCGATCACCACCTCAGCACCCAATCACCCCCCTAATCACCCATCAATCACTATCTGTTAATGCTATATTTTAGATTAGGTCCTAAACTTCCCCCTGGGGACTCCTGATCACCCCCCCCCCCACACACCCTCAGATCCTCCCCAGACCCCCTTATTCTCCCCTGTAATCACCCACTGATCACCTGTCAATCACCTGTGTCAATCACCCATCAATCACCCCCTGTCACCACCTGTCACTGCCACCCATTAGATCAGACCCTAACCTGCCCCTTGCGGGCGCCTGATCACCCACCCACACCCTCAGATTGCCCACAGACCTGCCCTCAGATCACCTCCCAAGTGTATTGTTTACATCTGTTTTCCCCTCTAATTACCCACTGATCACCCATCAATCACCCCCTGTCACCACCTGTCGCTGCTACCCATCAGATCAGACCCTCATCTGCACCCAATTACCCGCCCACACCCTCAGATCACCCTCAGACCCCCCCTGATCACCTCGCCAGTGCATTGCATCGGGGAGCTCGGAAGTCTTTGGGAGCCAAGTCCTCCCGAAGACAGGCGGCTCCATACTACGCACGCGCAAGTGCCTCATAGAGGACACGCGCGAGTGCCTCATAGAGGGCACGCGCGAGTGCCTCATAGAGGGCACGCGCGAGTGCCTCATAGAGGGCACGCGCGAGTGCCTCATAGAGGGCACGCGCGAGTGCCTCATAGAGGGCACGCGCGAGTGCCTCATTGAGGGCACGCGAGAGTGCCTCATTGAGGGCACGCGAGAGTGCCTCATAGAGGGCACGCGAGAGTGCCTCATTGAGGGCACGCGAGAGTGCCTCATTGAGGGCACGCGAGAGTGCCTCATAGAGGGCACGCGAGAGTGCCTCATAGAGGGCACGCGAGAGTGCCTCATAGAGGGCACGCGAGAGTGCCTCATAGAGGGCACGCGAGAGTGCCTCATAGAGGGCACGCGAGAGTGCCTCATAGAGGGCACTCGCGCGTGCGCAGTGTAGAGCGGCCCGTCTTCGGGAGCACTTGGGCTCCCAAAGCATTTCCAAAACCTCCCTTCGGCGGGGGAACAGCGGTATTTGACCGAAACGGTCGAATACCGGTACGGGGGAGCCAGCGCAACAGCGGGGATCAGGAGAGGAGAGGGAATGCTCTATGGGACCCAGAGCCTCCCTCTCCTTAGATGAGTATCTGACTTTTTTTTAATTTTGGTTCCCATTAGCTTTAATTGTGGCTGAGACCAACCGTTATGCCACACAATACGCAACCGCCAATCCAAGAAGCTACCATGCCCAGCCTTTTCAGTGGAAACCACTCCAAGTTTCCCAATGTAACATTTTTTGGAGCCTTCTCCTTAACATGGGTCTAGTCAAAAAGAATGTATTGCGGTCTTATTGGTCTACATACCCAATACATCACATGCCCATGTTCTCTGCTGCCATGTCCAGGTAACGATTTGAGAACATCCTGCGCTTCCTGCACTTCAGTGCCAATATAACATGTCATCTAAGAAGCCACCCTGCTTATGACCGGTTCCACAAAATTTGGCCCCTCATAGATCACCTGTCATCAAAATTTGCAGATGCTTATACCCCTGAACAGTCATTTTGAGGCATTTGGTTTCTAGACTACTCCTCACAGTTTTGGGCCCCTAAAATGCCAGGACTGTATAGGAACCCTACAAGTGACCCCATTTTAGAAAGAAGACACCCCAAGGTATTCTGTTAGGTGTATGATGAGTTCATAGAAGATTTTATTTTTTGTCACAAGTTAGTGGAAAATGACACCTTGTGAAAAAAAACCAATAAAAATCAAATTCCGCTAACTTGTGACAAAAAATAAAATCTTCTATGAACTCACCATACTCCTAACAGAATACCTTGGGGTGTTGTCTTTCTAACATGGGGTCACTTGTGGGGTTCCGAAACTGCCCTGACATTTTAGGGGCCCTAAACCGTGAGGAGTAGTCTGGAAATCAAATGCCTCAAAATGACCTGTGAAATCCTAAAGGTACTCATAGGACGTTGGGCCCCTTAGCACACCTAGGGCTTGATTCACAAAAGAGTGCTAACTGTTAGCACGGCCGTTTTCGCATTGCGCGCGATCGCGAATTTTCGCGCGAAACGATAACCGTTTTGCGCGCAACCGCGAATTTTACCGCAAAATCGATATCGTTTTCGCGTGCAAATTCACGTTTGCGCATGAAAACGTTATTGTTTCGCGTGAAAATTCGCGATCGCGCGCAATGCGAAAATTTGCGCGAAAACGGCCGTGCTAACAGTTAGCACTCTTTTGTGAATCAAGCCCCTAGGCTGCAAAAAAGTGTCACACATGTGGTATCGCCGTACTCAGGAGAAGTAGTAAAAATGTATTTTGGGGTGTATTTTTACACATACCCATGCTGGGTGGGAGAAATATCTCTGTAAATGGACAATTGTAAAATTCATTTACAGAGATATTTCTCCCACCCAGCATGCGTATGTGTAAAAATACACCCCAAAACACTGAGTACGGCGATACCACATGTGTAAAACTTTTTTGCAGCCTAGGTGCGCTAAGGGGCCCAAAGTCCTATGAGCACCTTTAGGCTTTACAGGGGTGCTTACAATTTAGCACCCCCCAAAATGCCAGGACAGTAAACACACCCCACAAAAGACCCCATTTTGGAAAGTAGACACCCCAAAGTATTTAGAGAGGGGCATGGCGAGTCCGTGGCAGATTTCATTTTTTTTTTTTTTTTTTGTCGCAAGTTAGCAGAATGGAAACTTTTTTTTTTTTTTTGTCACAAAGTGTCATTTTCTGCTAACTTGTGACAAAAAATAAAATCTTCTAAGAACTCACCATGCGTCTTAGTGAATACTTTGGGATGTTTTCTTTCCAAAATGGGGTCATTTTGGAGGGGGGGGGTTATTTATACTATCCTGGAATTCTAGCACCTCATGAAACATGACAGGTGCTCAGAAAAGTCAGAGGTGCTTCAAAATGGGAACATTCACTTTTTGCACCATAGTTTGTAAACACTATAACTTTTACTCAAACCAATAAATATACACTAAATGGATTTTTTTTTTATCAAAGACATGTAGCACAATAAATGTGGACAAAAATGTATATAGAAAGTTTACTTTATTTGAAAAATGTCAGCACAGAAAGTAAAAAAAAAAAAATCATTTTTTTGACAAAATTCATGTCTTTTTTGATAAATATAACAAAAACTAAAAATCGCAGCAGCAATCAAATGGCACCAAAAGAAAGCTGTATTAGTGACAAAAAAAAGGAGGTAAAATTCATTTAGGTGGTAGGTTGTATAACCAAGCAATTAACCGTTAAAGCTGCAGTGGTCTGAATGGAAAAAAGTGTCTGGTCCTTAAGGGGTTTTAAGACTGCAGTCCTTAAGTGGTTAAAGAACAGCCTGATATCTGTAAAACATAAAATACATGTGTGGGTGTGTCCGGTCGGGCGACTTCCTTTGTGAGTTCAGGGAACCAAAAGAACAAAAGACAAGGGACACCAAAAGCGCCAATATACAGTAGAAGTTATTCCAAAGACAGTGCAGTTTGTAGGCTAAAATGCACCCAGGGCGAGGGTGTAAAAATTGTGCGCCCCCCCTGGAGCAAGGTATGGGTGCCCGCAGTATAGGTTAGCCAGGTCTAGTTGCACTCAGTATAGGTTCCCCCAGTATAGGTAGTCAGCTATAGGTCCCCCGGTATAGGTGAGCCAGTATAGTTGCCCCCCGGTATAGGTTAGCCAGGTAGGTGCCTCCAGTATAGGTAGCCAGTATAGTTGTCCCCAGTATAGGTTAGATAGGCAAGTGCCCCCGGTATAAGTTAGATAGGTGCTGGGGCAGGTTAGCTAGGTGGGTTACAGGTTAGCTAGGTGGGTGCCTCTAATATAGGTAGCCAGAATAGTTTCCCCCAGCATAGGTTAGATAGGTAGGTGCCCCCAGTATAGGTTAGTTAAGTAGGTGCCTGCAATATAGGTAGCCAGTATAGTTGCCACCTGTATAGGCTAGCTAGCTAGGTAGGTGCCCCCAATACAGGTTAGATAAGTAGTTGCCCCCAGTATAGGTTTGATAGGTAGGTGCCCCCCAGTATAGGTTAGATAGGTAGGTGCCCCCCAGTATAGGTTAGATTAGATAGGTGCCCCCCAGTATAGGTTAGATTAGGTAGCTGCCCCCCAGTATAGGTTAGATGAGGTAGGTGCCCCCCAGTATAGGTTAGATTAGGTAGGTGCCCCCCCCCCCCCAGTATAGGTTAGATTAGGTAGGTGCCCCCCAGTATAGGTTAGATTAGGTAGGTGCCCCCCCCCAGTATAGGTTAGATAGGTAGGTACCCCCCAGCATAGGTTAGATTAGGTAGCTGCCCCCCAGTATAGGTTAGCTTAGGTAGCTGCCCCCCAATATAGGTTAGATAGGTAGCTGCCTCCCAGTATATGTGAGATAGGTAGCTTCCCCCCAGTATAGGTTAGATAGGTAGCTGCCCCCCAGTATAGGTGAGATAGGTAGCTGCCCCCCAGTATAGGTTAGAATAGGTAGGTGTCCCCCAATATAGGTTAGATAGGTCCACCCCCCCCTCATAATGGAGGGGGGGACCCAGAGCCGCGGGGAGAGCAGCCCGACCTCTCCCTCCCTCTCCCCGGGCCGCCCTCTGTGTTCCCCCCTCAGATCAGATGCAGAGTAATTAGCGCAGCAGTAAGTGTACACAACTACTCACCTTCCTGCGTTCCACTCGCCACTCACTAGCCGCTGATCTCCTCTCGGCATAGACGCTTATACACACGCTGCTTCCGGCTAAACAGGAAGCAGTTTAGCCTGTTTAGCCGGAAGCAGCGTGTGTATAAGCGTCTATGCCGAGAGGAAATCAGCGGCTAGTGAGCGGCGAGTGGAACGCAGGAAGGTGAGTAGTTGTGTACACTTACTGCTGCACTAATTACTCTGCATCTGATCTGAGGGGGGAGCATGGAGGGCGGCCCGGGGAGAGGAAGGGAGAGGTCGGGCTGCCCTCCCCGCGGCTCCGGCTCCCCCCTCCATTACAGCGCCCCCCTCCCAACAGTGCCCAGGGCAGCGGCACGGGCCTCACGGCCCTGAAAACGGGCATGTCCAAAGGTTAAGTAATAAAAATCTACATACAAGGCTGGGTTGCTGAAAGGCAACCACACTAACAGACAAGTGGAGAATACCATCGGGTCTGTCAAAAAATCTACTTCAGATGGTTGCTTTCCAAAACAAGAAATATCACTTGAGATGACTCTCAGGGGAAACCCATCACTAAACGGAAGAACTGGAGGAGACACCCCAGGGACATAAAGGTTCAAAAACCATTAGGTAAATGATGGTCTTTCCTCATATGAGGAATAGGATAGGGTTTTCAATATATGTTCATTGAATCAATTTCAAACAGTGTCTTAGATTGCACTCCCAAGTCCTAATGTGCTACATACATGTACTACATGTTGGGCATACCACCCAGGAGGTTTTTAAGTGTAGCATGTGCCCCCAATATAGGTTTGCCAGTTATAGGTGCCCCAGTATAGCCCCCCCCCCCCAGCAATCTCTGACATTATGTGTCAGTTACTCACCATGCCTCTCTCCAGTGCCGATCGGACCACCTCCACTGCATACAGCTCCGATCTTCTCTGTCCAGAGCATCAGGACTCAGCTTGATGGCATCATACCTAGCTACCTATACTGGGGCACTTATACCTGGCTACCTATACTGGGGGCTAAATACCTCATCAGAATTAATGTTCTACACCCTCGCCCTGGGAACAATTTAGCCTAGAAACTGTCCTGATTGGAAGCTAAAGCTTAGCTTCCAATGCACTATCTTCATCATGCACACAGGGGAGACATGGGGGTCTTATACATGAGTCGGTTTATACTCACCGTGGCGTGCTGATCCTTCATCATCTACCTCCGATAGTGACATGTTCCCCGGCAATCAGTGTTGATGATGCCAGGCTCACGCAGCATCACCGACATCGGGCGACAGACTAATTATTATTTTTTTTGTATTGAATTCAATACAATAACCTGCAGGGGATTCCAACGACAGATGCTCGCCACACGGTGGGAAACATAGGACAGGTAATGTATAAATGCACAGTACAATACACTACGGGGGCTGTGGATGCTGTGGATTCCCGAAAAATTTCAAGCTGAAATCGACCGGAATCGGCCTGCGGTGTATGGGCAGCTGACAGATCTCTCTCCAATCAGATTCAATCAGAGAGAGATTTGTCTGTTGGTCGAATCTGCCCATCATCACCAGATGTATGGCCACCTTTACATTTGTATTAGTGCAGGTTGAGCAGCTGCAGCTTGGAAAGTGTAAATGATCAGAGATTTTTGAAGAGTAATTTTGAAATTTAGTTTAGATTTTGTGTTTCAAGCTTTTATTAAACTAAAAATGTATACTAGACCCTTGCTTGACACATTTTGGTAAGTTACAGGAAAACAGTTTATGGAAATTAATTGGATCACTTTTTGCACAGAAATCCAGCAGAAACTGAACACCGGGGAGGTTAATGACCAAGCCTGTTTCTTTCAACCTAACTGCAGCTTATGCTATGTTAATAATCATTTCACACTGGCTTACTCCTTTATTTCAATATCACAACTGATCTACACCTAATGTGTGCATTTACTGTATCTAATGTATATGGATGCAGAATAACTTTAATAGTATTGCACCTGCTGTGAATTCATTAAAATATTATGGTTCTTGCTGACTCCACCTTTCTCAGTGTTGATGAGGAGTGATGAACATAACATTCTCATAACACCTCGAAAGTGGAAGCAATTTAGCAAATAAAAGCCACTATCTGCTAATCAATTAGCTGATTTATTATTGGCAGCTAGTGCCTTTTATTGTACAGCGCAGATTCTACATCCAATCATGGAGATGTAATCATTAGGAGAGTGAGTAAATGAGTAGAGAAGTCAATGGGCTTGATTCACTAAGACAAATAGCATGCCTTATCCGAGTTAATAGGCCTTATCAGAGATAACACGCCTTATAAAAGTTAACACGATTTATCAGAGTAGCATAGCGAGTGCTACGAACTGGCAGGGGCTCAGGGCAGGACAGGTGGAGCTCTCGTCATTGCCATTTAGCAGGCATAAGTTCGTAGCTCTCGTTATACTACTCTGATAAGGCGTGTTAACTTGGATAAGGCGTGTTATCTCTGATAAGGCGTGTTAACTTGGATAAGGAGTGTTATCTCTGATATCATACTATTTATCTTAGTGAATCAAGTTCAATGAGATACTAATAATGCTGGCTTGCATGAAAATTACATGCACATTTTATGTAGCTTGATATTGGGCTAATCAAATACACTCCCTGTCTATTTTGACTGTCTCAATTCCAAGCTGCAACTCTGATTTATAAAATAAGTAAATGTATAGGAGTAGATTTTTTGAAGATAAGGTAGACAGTTCAAAAGTAAGCAAGGTGGTAACGTGATTACCTTATTTTAAATAAGGATATTCTGTGCTTCTAACTAGTTTTGGTAGCAGGTCCTGATTATTAGATGCAATGGTTCTAGTGCTATAGAAGTTACAGAAATGACTGCATTTAGTGTCAATCCTTAGTTTTCGATTGACAGGTTTTGACAAGGCTTCTTCTCTTTTTGTTTTTTAGATACAATATAAATGACATCATACAAATAACAAGAACAATGACTACAACAACCAGCTCATAAATATAAAGATCAGGTACTTACAAACTAGCCCATCCACCTAATAGCTGATAGGCTAACATCTGATTCTTTAGCGCCTGGGGAGGCTTGTATTAGGTAGAGGAGAGGGGAGGCAGGGAAGAGGACAGGTTGGTGTTGGGCAGAGAAAGAGTTTAGTGTTATGGTGCCCATACACAATACAACAAAAACGTTTGATTATCCCGTTTATTCAATCTAAATGATCGAATTGAATGAGAGTTGAAAATATTTTTTTTTTCGATCAAGAAATTCGAACAATTATCCCGATTTTTTTTTTTTTTTTTTGTTATTTTTTTTTTTTATAAAAAATCTGATCGGACATGCTGGAAAAATGTTTATATTTGATCTAACGGAGTAATCAAACTAAATTATCTAATCAAAAAAAATGAAAAATTGTACCATGTATGGCCACCTTTAAGCAGAAGAAAGGGGGGAGGGGGGTAGCATTAGGCAAAGGATAGGGGAGGTTGGTGTAAAGCAGAGAGGAGGGGAGGTTAGTGTTCGGCACAGGCAGAAGAGGAGAGGGGAGGTTAGTATAATGCTGGGAATAGATGGGTTGATTATGGCTCTCAATTCTGCGCCCAATCATTTTGCCCTCTCAATTCTCTTATATTCCGCTCATTTTTCTTATCTTTTTTCAATTCACTACAATGAGAAATTGAGCGGCAGGATGATCGAACGGTGATCGGACATGTTAGAAATTATCGATCGAGCGATCTAATCAGCTCAGAATCGAGCCGTGTATTCCCAGCATTAGGCAGAGAAGAAGAGAGGTTAGTGTTAAGGTGGCCATATATGGTACAATTTTTCATTTTTTTTTCGATTAGATAATTTAGTTCAATTATTCCGTTAGATCAAATATAAAGATTTTTCCAGCATGTCCGATCAGATTTTTCTCGAAAAAACAGGATAATCATTCGAATTTCTTGATGGAAAAAAAAATATTTTCAACATTCAATTCGATCATTTAGATAGAATAAACAGGAAAATCGAACGTTTTTTATTTTATTGTGTATGGGCACCATTAGGCAGAGAAGAGGAGAGGTTAGTGTTAGACAGAGGAAATGTTAGTGTTAGATGGAGGAGAGATTAGTGTGAGGAAGAGGAGAAGTTAGTGTTAGGCAGAAGGAAGGGGGAGATTAGTGTTAAACAGATGATAGCTTAGTGTTAGGCGGGGAAAGGGGGGGGGGATTGTAGTTAGAAAATAGACAGAGGAAAGAAGAGGTTAGCGTTTGGTAAAGGAGAAATTAGTGTTAGACAGAAGAAAAATTAGTGTTAGGCAGAGGTGAGCGGAAGATTGTTTTAGGCAGAGAAGAGGTTAGTGTTAGGCAGAGGAGAGAGGAGATTAGTGTTGGACACTAAGCAGCGGAGGCAGATGAGATATTGGTGTTAGAGAGAAAAGATGAGAAGTTAGTGTTAAGATAAAGAAGAGGAGAGGTTAGTGTTAGGCAGAGAAGAGAAGAGGCAAGGGTTATGAAAAGTAGAGGGGAGGATAGTGTGAGGTATAGGAGAGGTTACACAGGAGGTTAGTTGAGGTACAGGATAAGAGAGGTTAGTGTTAGACATCAAAGAGAGGAGGTTAATGCGAGGTATAGGATATGAGAGTTTAGTGTTAGACATCAGAGGAGGTTAGTGTGAGGTATAGTAGAGGTGGGTGTTGGGCCTCAGAGAGTGGAGGTTAGTGTGTGGCACAGGAGAGGAGAGGTTAGTGTGAGGCATAGGAGAGGAAAGGTTAGTGTGAGGCATAGGAGAGGAGAGGTTAGTGTGAGGCATAGGAGAGGAGAGGTTATTGCTAGACATCGGAGAGAGGAGGTTAGTGTTAGGTATAGGAGAGGTGGGTGTTGGGTGTCAGAGAGAGGAGTGTGAGGCACAGGAGAGGAGAGATTGGTGTGAGGCACAGGAGAGGAGAGGTTAGCGTGAGGCGTAGGAGAGGAGAGGTTAGTACTAGGCATCGGAGAGAGGAGGTTAGTGTGAGGTATAGGAGAGGTGGGTGTTGGGCATCAGAGAGAGGAGGTTAGTGTGAGGCATAGGAAAGGAGAGATTAGTGCTAGGCATCATGGAGAGGAGGTTAGTTTGAGATATAAGAGACAAGAAGTTAGTATTAGGCATCAGAGAGAAGTGGTTAGTGTGAGGTATAGGAGAGGAGAGGTTAGTGTTAAGGCCCGTACACACGCCGGACTGGAGGCAACGACGGGTCCGTCGTCACCTCCCGCTGGGTGGGCGTTCCAACGACAGTCCGGCGTGTGTACGCACTGTCGGCGGACTGATACGGCTGTTTCTGAGCGATCCGCTGGGCGTTGCCTCCAGTCCGGCGTGTGCACGGACCTTTAGGCATCAAAGAGAGGAGGTTAGCGTGAGGTATATGAGCGGAGAGGGGAGATTAGTCTATAAAATTCCCTCCCCACTACTAATAGCAGTCACTGTTGAATCAGCTGTTAGTCATTTAGCTGTTATTGGCTGATGGGCTAATCAAAAGTACAAAAGAGAATAATTGTCTGAATATAAGCAATCTCTTACCAAAGCAACAGCTGAGGCCCACAATCATCAAAACAATTGCGATCTTCATGTTGAAATGACTGGTATGAGAGCGATACCTGAATACTCAATCATCTGTACTTGTTTTCCCCACTCAATTTATACAGTAAAATATTGCTTTAGGGTAAGGGATGACAATTATTAGTCATACGTCTCTGAAATGCTCCACTTATTAAATTTTAATCCTTTTAAAGGTATTTGTCCATTAGCTTACAGTCATGTGTTTGCATTCACATTAATCTATTTACACCTTTGATTTAATCTTAAAACGCAACAATGAATTCCTGTTTCCACTGTGAATGTATTACTTACTTTCTTCCTGGTGTTTAGTACAAGTTCTTGCCTTTTGAAGACCTAAATTATTTTTTTATTTTCCTGTACTGCACATAGTGGGGAGAACTGTTGTTCAGTGTCAGCTAGAATAAAACACCATTGATTGACTTAGTATATAACAATTGCAATGTTTCAATACAGCTCAAGTCTCATCTTCATCAGTCAGGGTTTAATACTTACACTTGTCATGTTTTATACATTATTATTAATTTGTATAGTGCCATTATCTTCTGTAGTGCAGCACAACATAATTATAAAACACTAGTACTTAGGCCCGGTAGGTTGCACAGTGCCTTGCGGCCGCATGTCCCCACTTCTGGCCATGCTCACCCCCGCCCGGTTCTGCCACAGGCTCGCATGCTCGCGGCCATATGCGTGTCCTTGGCCCTGAGTCTGCGCAGTATATATTTGGCACACATGGATGCAAATGGGTGCAGACACCTATGGTTTTATTAGATAGCCTGGTTTATAAGATGAAGAAGAAAGTACAACATAAGTATAAGGCTCGTTACACACCAAAAGCGTGCAGGAGAACGGCTCCTGCATGCGTTGCGGCGTGTCGTCGGGAAACTCCGGTGCGACGCTGAGTAACGGCGGTGGTAGTTATTTACCCCGAAGGGGAAACGGCGATTCCCGACGATAAAATGCGCCGGGACGCGTCGTACCGCAACGTATCGAAACGCAGCGTCGGGTGTACAAGTTAAAAGGAAAGTCTATGGACTTTCCTTTTACCTTGGTTAACGCAAAGTATAGACTTTGCGTTAAAACGCCAGAAGTGGGCTCTGGTGTGAAAGAGCCCTAAGTACTACTAAAAAATATGCAGCACAGCCAAGAAGAAACCAACAATCTACACCATGCTTGAAAATATCAAAACTATACTTTATTAATGAATATACGACAAATAATACATAATTTTCTACAATAAAAACAGCAGTTGTGGGAAACTACAGTGGGGAGAACCCTGTCAACTTACACTAAAAATGCTTGCAATCTTACATTGAAACAGTGTAATAAATGTATCTTCTTGTCATTTATATGTACTTTTTACAATGGATGCAGAAGCTATATATTTATTTGTTTCCAGGAGAGATTTCATCTTTTTGCTAAGTTAAGCTTGTTAAGTACTACTGGTCTTACTAAAGTAAATGTTATAGGCAAGTGTTAGAGCACCACTATTGTAAAATATAAAATATATGTGTGCAAGTACATTTCTTCCAGATTAAAATGCACTTTATATTACCTTTCTCCTATGTTCCTTTTGTTTACAGTAAGCAGTAAACATCTAGATCTGACAAAATTGAGACTAAACCATCTCCTCATGGGGGGTTATAGGGGTTTTCTTTATTTTCAAAAGCACTTTTGTATAGAACAAAGGAGATACCGAGAATCTACCAAGAGGAAATGGATTAGTTCAAAACCTGCCATATCTGTCAGACTTTTACTGCCTACTGTAAGCAACTGTATCACAGGAGAAACATAATATATAGTGAATTTTACTCTGTGACAAATGTACTTTGTAAAAGAATGCATACAGATGTATTTTAAACTTTAACCTTTTCATGATAGCAGTCATTTAAAGTGTACCAGAGACAAAGTGAATTAAAAGTTTTATACATACCTGGGGCTTCCTCCAGCCCCCTCTACACCGATCACTCCCATACTGCCTTCCTCCGCCTCCTCGCTTGATTGGTGGAAGCCCCATTAGTTGGGCCAGTTGACGCAGGCACAGTTTGCTCGCACGCACACCCCTTTCTTGCTACCGTAGATGGAAGCATTCTGAACAGAGCGCTCCCGGCCATGGAAGTGCAGCAGAGCAAACGCACATGACCAGGCCGCGCATGCGCAGTGCCCCCCAACCCAGCCAAGCTAACGGGGCTTCTACCGAACAAGGGAGGAGGCGGAGGAAAACAGCGTGGTGGCGATCAGTGCAGAGGCGGCTGGAGGAATCCCCAGTATGTATAAAACTTTTATTTCACTTCATCTCAGGTTTCCTTTAAAGAGACTCAGAGATGAGTCTCACTGCAGTTTTTTACTTACCCGGGGCTTCCTCCAGCCCCATAAGCATAGATGTGTCCCTCGCTGTCCTCCAGAGTGCGGCCATTCTCACGCAGTCAACCACCAGTAAGCGGCTCAGTCGGACTCAGTCTTCAAGGTCCGCGCATGTGCAGAAGGTGCACCGCTGACATCACTGGGTCGCTTACCGTGGCTCACCGCGGCTGAACGGGAGATCGTAGGAGGATGGCGAGGGACACATCCATGCTTATGGGGCTGGAGGAAGCCCCGGGTAAGTAAAATAACTGTAGTGAGACTCATCTCTGAGCTTCACATGAATCAAAATAACCCCCATTATTCATCACTTTCGGGCATCCCAGCAATATGCAAATTATGTAAGAAAGCCAAAGCTGCTGGCAAAGCTGATTTTGCTGTTATAGGGGTCTAGTTTAGAAGAGCTACTTGTACTAATTGTGATGGGAGACGATTAATATATCTAACCAGCTACAAACTTTTGAAAAGCAAAAAGATCAAGGTTTGCTGAGATCCATATATATCAGTCTAAACCAGGGATGTCAAACCGGTCCTTCGAGGGCCGAGGTCCTTACACATTTTTGACACAGCTCAAATGAATTGATGGGTCTGATTCAGTAAAGGTGTGGTCCATCAGGTAGAACACATTCTTCTTTCTCAGTCCATCCTAAACACTGGCATGGATCTGGCCCTCCAGGCCTGGAGTTCGACACCTGTGGTCTAAACATATGTATGTGGCCTCATCGCACTGCTGCTGGAGTCTGCTCTCCCACTATGCCTCCATGGTCTGGATGTAAATCCTGCACAGGTGGACTGGACGGCCTTGTTCTATCACACTGCAGGAGGTGGGAAAATAACCAAGTGCTGTCGGTCTGTTACATTCGTGTGTTTAAGGCTACCATCTCCTTGGTTTGCAGGCTTAACTTTGGTACTCTCCATCTGTTCTTACTGAGAAACCTGGCAATGTATCCTGGAGTCTAGCTGATGGACAGAGTGTGAAAGGAAATTTGATCATTTGTGGTGCACCACATGTTCCCATTCATGGACAGCCAAGCCAGTATTGGTGGTGTGTATGGTGTGGATGTTATATTGTTGTGTGGTGTGTACTGCAGCACTCCACAGCAGCTGATTTAAAAAAAATTTAAACTTGAATAAACTTTCACTGCACTTTCTTTTTTGAGCATTAAAGCACTTTCTTTTTTGAGCATTAAAGCGGATCCGAGATGAAAAACCAACTATAGCAAGTAACTGGTCTATATATCTTATCTAAAGTTTAGATGGTTTACACAGTAAATCTAGCTGCAAACCACTTCAACAGTATATGATTATTTAGTCCTGTGATACAATGAGAGTAGCCATATTCTGCTTGTCATCACACAGGCAAGCTGCTCTGCATCTTCACTCCTCAGCCTGTGAAAACTACACTGCTCTCTCCTCCCCTCTCCACCCCCTTGCCTCTGAAATCTTGTGCATGCTTCAGAAAAAGCCACCTACTCCCCTGGCCTCAGGGGGGGGGGGGGGGGGATGAATGCAAAATAAACTACATATAAGGGGCAGAAAAATGAAGGCAGCAAAAGTTTATCTTGGATCCACTTTAATACTATTTTGACTAGCTCTGGGTTGTGGCTCTATTTTCAGAATTGCAGTAAACGTCTGGATGGCCAGCTCTTTTGCAAAATACTCTATAGGCACACACTTATACCGCCATACTATTCACTACAAGATCTTCTTTGATTTCATACTCACCCACTCTCCCATCTCCCAAGTCCATACATGTCTACATCACAGAGGGTGTCGGGGACCCTCTGCTGTCAATGGACACTCTTTTTCCTTTTCCCCTTCAGGTGCTTGAACCAGTCTGTGGATACCTTTGCATTTTTGTAACCACCTTATGTTTTTTGTTCATTTAATGAGTACTGACCATTCCTCTACATTGTACTCAAGTAATTTTGTTAGCAGCCAACAATTTGTCATAACTTACCAGGTTATTTTTTTCAGCCCAGCTGGATACACACTATTCAATTGTTCAGATTGCATCTGCATACATAACTTATAAGGTAGTGACATGCTTTGTGGAGAACAAAGACATAAGAATGGATATATGAATATACTGATTGTGCAATGATTATACTGCAGTGTATGGCTTTATTGCATTAACCCCCCTGGCGGTATGAAAAATTCCGCCAGGGGGCAGCGCAGCAGTTTTTTTTATTTATTTATTTTTTTAAATCATGTAGCGAGCCCAGGGCTCGCTACATGATAGCCGCTGCTCAGCGGCATCCCCCCAGCCCCGCCGATCGCCTCCGGCGATAGGCGATCAGGAAATGCCGTTCAAAGAACGGGGCGGGATGACGTCACCGACGTCAGCGACGTCGGGATGTCATTGGGAGTCCCGAACAACCCCTCGGCGCTGCCTGGCACTGATTGGCCAGGCAGCGCACGGGGTCTGGGGGGGGGGGGCGCACGCCGCATCAGATAGCGGCGATCGGGCGGGGGCCGGCGGCGATCAGAGTGCTGGCGCAGCTAGCAAAGTGCTAGCTGCGTCCAGCAAAAAAAAAATTATGAAAATCGGCCCAGCAGGGCCTGAGCGGCACCCTCCGGCGGCTTACTCCGTGTCCAGCACGGGGTTACCGCTAAGGAGGTTAAATATTGCCAAATTGACTGCTATGCTTTGCTATAATGACCTCATTGCAACTGCAGTTTTTATGATACAAATACTGACACAGCTGTTTTTTTTTAAATCATCTATGAACTGAAGATAATTTATTTTGATTTGCAGTGTGTACACAGTGTGATTTTTATGGGAATATTTATAATATAATTGAATTAATAAAATGTATGTTTCATACTCTGCAGGTCTCTTGCTGGTGAAATATGGCAGACTTTTGTTTCACTTTATTCTGTTGAGTTCAGTTAAAAGGCAACTGTTGATAAATATTTTTGCATGCTGTATGTTAGGGCACACATTACCACAAGTACTAAGAGCAATTCATTTCTTCACACAGCTCTGTGCTGTAAAATCATCCCGACAATTTACAGATACAGAAAATGACTGGACTGGAACATTTTCCGGCACGGGAAGGGGGGTTGCTGTCAATCTCCTCAGTCTATACTCTAGCAATCACCCTACTGAAATATTCTTCTTCAGGTGGTAGTAAGAGGTTAAGTTTCCAGCAATGGGCATGATTCACAAAGATTTTTCACCTGTTTTCCTCTGTTTTCACCTTATCTATTTAAAACAGAAGGTATGGCGCTACACAACCAAGTTCATGTGATTAAATTTGCATAAAGAGGCATCAACCGCTGAGACCGCATCTGAGGATCACAATATAATAACTTCTTATCTTCATCTATCCTCCACCATCACCCGGTGTGCAGACACTCACCAGAAAGACAGACCTCAATTAGGTCTATCAGCGCTTTGGGACACTTCAGGCCGTCCCCCACCACACCGATCTGCTGTATGTCACCACCGGAGCTGATTCTCCTATACTTTCCCCTTCACATTAGATGCCGACTTCCATGCACTTGTTACCTCAAAACAAATGCCTCACATAGTGTAAAACCAGCGATGTTTATTTTTATATAAAAAAGGTTGCACTTACAATTTTCCTTCTTTTAAAAAAGCACAGAGTTTGTTTGATACGGGCTCTCCCCCGTTTTGTTGGGCCCCGGCTGGCACTTGTAGTCCCTCTGCTGTGTACGATACGGTGTGCACTCCCGCTATCCCCACTGCTCAGGACGCCGCTCTGCCCACGTGGATCAGCTGTTTCTTCCGCATCAGTAACCCCGCCTTACATGTTTCGTCATAATGACTCATCAGAGGCTGGGGAACTGTGCGGAGAAACATCCTTTTATGCAAATCTACCTTCCCTTAGCGTCATAGCGCCTTTCTCCACCCTCCCAAGTGCTCCCCTCCTCCCCACGCCACGAGAGCCAATCATCAGGCCTCGCGCGGCAGCCCCTCCTACACCTACGTTCCCTTCACAAGTAGTCATGGCGCCGCTGCGTTCCACTAAAGCGTTCCACCACTCCATCCTACGAGTGGGGACGCAGATCAATCCCAGCGCGGCGTATCAAAGGTTTATATATACAGGCGGCCGAAAAGAGAACCATCCACAACAATATCCCCACAGCCCATAACTGTCAATATTATTACAAAACCTTGCCCAACACAACAGAGGAAACTCCGCTTACAATATAACATTAAAATATACAAAATATTAAAACTTTTCCTGACCATAGGAATTAGCATATGGGGATTCTAATCCCCCAAAAAACACTTAATATCCACATCAATGTTCAGCCCACCCGGGGTTAAAGTACCCAAATTATAAATCCATCTAGTCTCCTCCTGGGAGATGGACCTTAACCTATCACAACCCCTCCAGTTTGGGATCAATTTATATATGCCACAAAAAGATAATAGACTAGCATCACAGGAATGTTCTTCTCCAATATGTGCAGATAAACTATGATTTTGAAAACCTTTTTTAACATTACGCGTGTGTTCCCCTATGCGCTCCTTAAGGGTGCGTGTGGTACGACCCACATATTGCCACCCGCAGGGGCACCAGGCCAGGTACACCACGTAACGATCATTACAGGTTATAAACTGTTTGATTTTAAAAGCTTTACCATTAGCAAAAGAGACAAAATTATCCACCTTTATCCTCGGGGGAAAATGAGTTGAACTTACCCGGGGCTTCTAATGGTCCCCCGCAGACATCCTGTACCCGTGCAGCCACTCACCGATGCTCCGGCCCCGCCTCCGGTTCACTTCTGGAATTTCAGACTTTAAAGTCTGAAAACCACTGCGCCTGCGTTGCCGTGTCCTTGCTCCCGCTGATGTCACCAGGAGAGTATTGCACAAGCCCAGTATGGTCTTTGGTCTGCGCAGTATGCTCCTGGTGCCATCAGCGGGAGTGAGGACACGGCAATGCAGGCGCAGTGGTTTTCTGACTTTAAAGTCAGAAATTCCAGAAGTGAACCGGAGGCGGGGTCGGAGCATCGGTGAGTGGCTGCGCGGGCACAGGATGTCTGTGGGGGGCCATTAGAAGCCCCGGGTAACTTCAACTCATTTTCCCCCGACCCCCCTACAGTATCCCTTTAAAGAGGAACTCCAGTGAAAATAATGTAATAAAAAAGTGCTTCGCTTTTACAATAATTATGTATAAATGATTTAGTCAGTATTTGCCCATTTTAAAATATTTTAAATCCCTGATTTACATTCTGACATTTATCACATTGTGACATTTGTACTGCTGGCAGGTGATGTAGCTGCTGCTTGCTTTTTTATAACAGTTGGAAACAGCTGTAAACAGCTATTTCCCACAATGCAACAAGGTTCACAGACAGGAAACTGCCAGGAGTACCATGGTCCTCAGAGTTTCTTGTGGGAGGGGTTTCACCACAATATCAGTCATACAGCGCCCCCTGAATATCTGTTTGTGAAAAGGAATACATTTCTCATGTAAAAGGGGGTATCAGCTACTGATTGGGATGAAGTTCAATGCTTGGTCACAGTTTCTCTTTAAGGTGGCCATATAATTATAGATTTGCAGCAGATTCAACTATCAGATAGATTTCTGTCAGATGCTTGTCAAGTCGAATCTGACACGAATCTATCTGATGTGTGCCACAAACTTGGAACAGATTTCCAATAGATTTTAGAATGAAATCTATTGGAAATCTATCTAAATGCATTAATGGACCATTAGATCCAATGCAACTCTATGGGCCATCGTTCTGCTGCCAGCAGATTTTCCATCTTGCCAGTTAGATCAAATCCATTGAAATTGATCGAAATCGGCCACAAATCGATTGACATATTTGATAGAATCAATTTCCGATCGATGGCTGAAATCGACCAGTGTATGGGCCCCTTTACTTTGAGTGATTATTTTGCTTGTAAATGTGCTGAAAGGTTATTTCTATCAATTAGGTGATAAATAAGGCATTTATGAGAAGTTCTGTGAATAGGGCCCAATGTGTGTTTGTCTTCACTCCTGATGGTCGGAAATGCCAATTTCCAATTCCGCGGTAAATCCGCATTCCGCCATTGCTAAATACCGATTCCGCTTTCCGCTACCAATTTCCGCATTCCAATGTGGAATTTCCGCTGGAAATCGCGGAAATTCCGTCCGACTTTAACATCGATTTTCTCAAAAACTATAACATCTTTTCGAAAACTTTTTTTGCATCTTGTTCAGAAGATTCTGTTTAATAAACCCTGAAAATTTGGTGTTTCTAGGACTTATGGGTGCTTTGCTATTAACTGTTAAAGTCGGCAGATTTTTACTGTAATGTAAATGCAGAAAATAGGCAGATGCAGATTTTCTGCATTACATTACATTAAAAATCCGCCGACTTTAGCGGTTAATAGCAAAACCCCCTTAAGTCCTAGAAACACCAGGGTTTATTAAACTGAATCTTTTGAACAAGATGCAAAAAAAAGTTTTCAAAAAGACCTTCTAGTTTTTGAGAAAATCGATGTTAAAGTCGGGCGGAATTTCCGCGATTTCCAGTGGAAATTTCCGCGATTTCCGGCGGAAATCCGCCTAACGCACTTGCATTACCGATTTCCGCATTCCGATGCGGAAATGCAATTTCCGGTCGGAATTTCGGAAATTGCATTTCCGCGGAATCCGAATGAGCATCCCTACTGACTGCTCACAAAGGCAATATCAGTGTGTCTTTATCAGTGTGTCTCCCCCTCCCAGTTGGAAGCTACAGGATATGCTGCAGAGAAGTATAACAATCTCAAGCAGCCATTCAGGAGTGGTGTTGTAACGGTTGGGTGTCGCAACTCAGATGTCTGATTATTTGGTGATCTACAGACTCACCAATAATGCTGACGCTATACCTGATTATGTGTGATCTGCAGAATCACCAATAATACCAGTATAGCAGCACAAGGAGCTGAGTATGTAGTGCTTGGTGCAACCGTAACTTAATAGTTTGACGAGACCTCACCAGAGGGACTGGTGAGGTACTGTTGATGCACTGACCGTGTAATAGAGTTCAGAACTTTAATAGTTTAGCGAGACCTCACCAGAGGGGCTGGTGAGGTACTATCGGCACACTGACCGTATAATAAAGTACAAACCCCAGCAAGCTGGAGATACTGAAACGGAAGAGATAGAATTTCCCGAGGAGCGGGTGATTCAGACAGTACTGTAGCCTAGTGATCACCTGAGGGGCAGGTGATTGAGACTGTACTGCAGCCTGAGGAGCAGGAGATACAGACAGTACTGTAAGTAATGATCACCTGAGGAGCAGGCGATTCAGAGCGTACTGCAGCCTAGGAGCAGGAGGTACAAACAGCACTGTAACTAATAATCACCTGAGGAGCAGGCGATTCAGAGCGTACTGCAGCCTAGGAGCAGGAGTAATCGGTCATAAGCAAATAACTTCACCAGAGGAATTGGTGAAGCTAACACCTCACCAGTGGCGAGGGCCCACTGGTGAGTAGAATGGTCAGACAGGCAAGGGTTGGCAACAGAGAGGACAGTATCAGAGTAGAATCGTAAGGCAGAAGAGTAGTCAGTAATCGAGCAGAGGTTCAGCAACTTAGGCAGATAGGCAGAGGTACAGAATCGATAAGCTTAGAGCAGAGTCAGAGTATAGCCAGAGTCAAACACAGAATATCAATCACAATACAAATAATATCCTAGTCTAGGTGTGAAGTCCTTGGTTTCAACACCTGGGATCTAGTCTAAGGTCTGAGCGCTAACACAGGATGTATTCACGACAGCAGACAGTGTCTGAATGAAGCCCAGAGGCTTAAGAAGCAGAGGAGACCTCACTGGCACGCCCCCAGCATTCAGCCAATCCTGGGCACCGAGAGGCTCCTGTGACGTCAGCCGACCAGCAGGTCAGCTGACGAGCCACCTTTTAGCATAAAGGTCCCGTCTGTGCGTGCGCCTGCACGAGATGGTGACCCTATGTGTAAACAAACGTTCCGTCCTCGGTGGACGCCGGGAGGACGGGCAGCGGCACGGAGACAGCTGCGGCGGCGGTGCTGTTCGCCGCAGCTGCCTCGTTCATTACAGGTGTATACCTATCTCCTTAATGAGGAGCTGTCAGCCATACCATCTCAGAAAAACAACAACACATATATAAGTAGATAAATACTTGCTCCAGTTACATAACATATGTATTGCACTGTCCATGTTTTAATTTTAGTGATTTTTCTATAGTAAAAAATGAGAAAATCCTTCTTAGAATTCTCTATTTTAACTGAGTCTATTTTAAAGCCAGTCCTGATGTCATTTCCTCCCTTACTCTCCTCTGCCTGATTGCGTATGCATTTCTCGCCCTTGTCCCAGTCTTCAGGCACTCACACCCAGCTCTGCAATAGAAAGTGCATTGTCTCAGCATGAGAAATATTGGCCAATCAGAGAGGAACAGAGGTGTGGGAAGGGAAACAGGAGGGAAAGAGGCTTCAGCCAATCAGGCTTCATTAGATAACTCTGACAGTAAAGAAGCAAAAAAGGACAACCCAGCATGCCCTGCAACTTCCTTTGTGGTGCAATGTACAAAATAAGGGTCAGGTAAACTGGGGAATAATCATTTATCAACATGAAAAGTTATAGTGATTTTAACTTTCGGATTACCTGGTTAGCATCCTTATTACTTGTTTACCAGATACAAATAAAGATTTGATTTTTTATTTTATGCGGGCCCATTCACACTACGGCGATTAGCAGACGATTACCGCTAATCGGCAAAGTGATAGCGCTTTTTAAAGTGCTAGCGAGATTATAACACTATGGCAGTGATGTCACTGCCACGATTGCTGCAGATCGCGGGCATTTCGCGATTAACGGCAATCGCAAAACGTGTTACCTGCAGCATTTTGCCGCGATTCTCCAGCAATCGCAGAACAGTGCTTAAACCAGCACTGATCGCAATTGCCAGGAATCGCAAAAGTGTCCAGTGATTTTGTCTCGCTAGTCACGGTAAAATCACCCGCACAAAACAGTATGGCTAAGTGGTACCCTTTTTGCTACTTTCAGATGTGAATGGGCCCTGACTGTTAGATATATTACAGCCACAGGCTACCTGTTACCTCAGCTGATCAGCTTGTCTTCCTCCTCTGCAGACTCTTCTTCATGCTGTGAGGGAAACAGTGAAGGAGATTTGTGAGCTTGCCTGGAGTCATGACTATATGATTCACTTTGCTCCAAATCTGTATTCCTTTCCCTCAACAGTAAAAATGTATAAAAAAGGTGCTAATCCCTTCATCATGGTGCCATTACACCTAACGGTAGTCCTGCTACTGCTGCTTTTCTAACACTAAGGGCCCATTTACACTAAGGGCTCTTTCACACCAAGACGTTGCGTTTGATGCGATGTTAAGGTCGTATAATATGCGCCTAACACAACGCATGTAGTAGTTAAAGGTGGACGTTATTGTGCGATGTTGAACAGCCCGTTAGAGTGATATGATGTCATTTATCAAGCGTCTCTGGGTGTGCTGTTTTCGTCGCACAATGATGACTATAAATACACTTTTTTGGGGCTTATTATTGTGGGTTGTTTGGTGTTAGAAACATGGATTTGGAGGAAGAGATAGTGCTTGGTGGCATGTGCATGTTATTTTTTATGCGTCTTCTTCGTCGCAGGCGTCGAAGGAGGCAGTTCTGGTTCCATCCCCTAGTAGTGGACCGTCCTTTAAGAGGGCATTTTTACACCCTCTTTCCTGACCTGCTGCAGGACTCCTCAAAGTTTTTCAAGTACACAAGGATGTGCATTTCCAGGTAAGACTGCATAGTTTTGTTTTATGTTTTAAAGTTTGTCCTACATAAATAATTAGTAATTGCCTAATTGTGTTCCTATTATATAGGATATTTGGCATTCTGTTTGTGCAATTTGTTTCATTATTTGTTATAATGGCCCGTACTCACGGGCTGCAGAAGTGGCCTGTCGCCAGCACACGTTAGCGTGTGGGCGACAGGCCGGCGACAGCTCCTCGCCAGGTCCCTCCGCGTACACACGCGGAAGAGGGACCAGCGGCGAGACGGAAGCTGTCGCCGACGTTCCTCCTCCCCCCGCCGGAAGCTCCATTTACCACAATGGAGGTTGCTGTCGCTAGTCCGCGTACTCACGCGGACTAGCGACAGTTGCGGGGGAGGTGCGGCGGCGACTGTCGCCATGCGATTGAAAGTTTCAATCGCATGGTGACATGAGCGACGGGCGACAGTTCGGGGTGCGCGCGCGTGCGACGGCCTATACTCACGGGCGACCTGTCGCCGCAACACGCGCGCGCTGCGTGTTGAGGCGACAAAAGTCCCTCGTGAGTATGGGCCATAAGACTACAATTGCTTATAATCTGCACAAGGTCCTTCCACAGCTTTTTACAGTGCCTTGTCATTTACTGACAGTATTAATTGCTTATGGGAAGTTAGTGTGGGAAGCAGGAGGGTGAGGTTCCTAGCCATTGATTTCAGAGGCAGAGGGGAGGAGGGAGGCTGATAGGGGACTGAATGTAAATGGAACCTAAACTGAGAGGAATAGGGATTTTTCCTTTTAAACAATACCAGTTGCCTGGCATACTGCTGATCTCTGTGGCTGCAGTAGTGGCTGAATCACACACCTGAGACAAGCATGCAGCTAATCCAGTCTGACTTCAGTCAGAGCACCTGATATGCATGCTTGTTGAGGGGCTGTGGCTAAAAGTATTAGAGACACAGGATCAGCAGGAGAGTCAGGCAACTGGTATTATTTTACAAAGAAAAATCCATATCCTTCTCAGTTTAGGTTCCCTTTATACACAGGCAAGTTGATAGCATCTCCAGCCCTAAGCCTCTGACAATGGGACAAACAGAACATGGGTGGCCTCATTGTATCACAGGAATAAATAATCATAAACTGTTGAAGCTGTATATATATATATATATATATAGAGAGAGAGAGAGAGAGAGAGAGAGAGAGAGGTGGCCCAAATGGTTCGCCGGCGAACAGTTCCAGGCAACTTCCGATGGTTCGCGTTCGCCATCTAAGGCAAACTTTTCCGGAAGTTCGGTTCTCCCCCATAGTGCACCATTAGCATCAACTCTGACCCTCTACATCACAGTCAGCAGGCACATTGTAGCCAATCAGGCTACACTCTCTTCTGGAGCCACTCCCCCCCCCTTATATAAGGCAGGCTCCGCCAGCCATTACACTCACTCATGTGCCTGCAATAGTGAGAGAAGGGACAGCTGCTGGCAGACTCTCATAGGGAAAGATTAGTTAGGCTGTCGTAGGCTTGTTAGCTTGCTCCTGGCTGATTCTTATTGCTAAAATAGCACCCCACAACAGCTCTTTTGAGAGCTAATCTTGTTTTTGTGATCAATTTTTTTTTCTAAGTGTCCCACTGACACTTGTGTTGCATAGACATCCTTGCTAATTCATACTGTGTGTGCCACTGCCAGGCCCAGCACATTCAGTGACCACCTGTGTGTGTGACAGGTGTACATTGTAATACCAGGTACTACATATACCTAGAGTGGGGCAGAACCTCCGATTTTCGGTTCGCGAACTTCCGCGGAAGGTTCGGTTCGCGTAAAAGTTCGCGAACCGCAATAGACTTCAATGGGGATGCGAACTTTGAAAAAAAAAAATTATGCTGGCCACAAAAGTGATGGAAAAGATGTTTCAAGGGGTCTAACACCTGGACCCCCAGGTGGAGGAGTGGGATACATGCCAAAAGTCCCCGGGAAAAATCTGGATTTGACGCAAAGCAGCGTTTTAAGGGCATAAATCACATTGAATGCTAAATGACAGGCCTAAAGTGCTTTAAAACATCTTGCATGTGTATACATCAATCAGGTAGTGTAATTAAGGTACTGCTTCACACTGACACACCAAACTCACCGTGTAACGCACCGCAAACAGCTGTTTGTGTAGTGACGGCCGTGCTAGACTGGTGCGCACCATGGCGAGAGTGCAGGTTTTGGTGGCTTTACAGCCCATATGGTCGCCTGGCTGATGTAGCTGAATGACAGAACAGTGACTGTCCAGCTGATCAAATTTGGTCTGACCACAATGAGGCAACAACCTTATTATCGTGGGTGTGCCCCCCGAGACACTCATCTAGGCGCCGGTCATTGCTTCATTGTGATACGCAAGCCCCTTCACCACAGCAAGGTAATGATCACGAAGGGGAATGGGCGCATGTACATGCCTTTTCTTTTGTTGTTGCAGCTGCCCGCAGTGCAGCCAGAAAAATTAGGCAGTCAGCTTCCCCATATGCAAAGCGGCAAGCAGATTGCTGCCGTTGTCGCACACCACGTTGCCTATCTCCAGGTGGTGCGGGGTCAGCCACTCATCCACCTGTTTCTTAAGAGCAGCCAGGAGAGCTGCTCCAGTGTGACTCTCCGCTTTGAGGCAAGACATGTCTAAGATGGCGTGACACCGTCGTACCTGGCATGCAGCACAGACCCTGCGGAGCTGGGGCTGTGTAGCTGGAGAGGAGAACTGCCACTCAGCCAAGGAGGAGGAGGACAGCGAAGAGCATGTAGCAGGAGGAGAGGAGGTGGCAGGAGGCCTGCCTGCAAGCCGTGGAGGTGTCACAATTTGGTCCGCTGCGCCCTGCTTGCCATCGTTCACCAGGTTGACCCAATGGGCTGTGTAGGTAATGTAGCGGCCCTGCCCATGCTTGGCAGACCAGGCATCCGTGGTCAGGTGTACCCTTGACCCAACGCTCTTCGCAAGAGATGACACCACTTGCCTCTCAACTTCACGGTGCAGTTGGGGTATGGCCTTTCTAGAAAAATAAGTGCGGCCTGGCATCTTCCACTGCGGTGTCCCGATGGCCACAAATTTACGGAAGGCCTTAGAGTCCACCAGACGGTATGGTAACAGCTGGCGAGCTAACAGTTCCGCCACGCCAGCTGTCAGACGCCGGGCAAGGGGGTGACTGGCCGAAATTGGCTTCTTCCGCTCAAACATTTCCTTCATGGACACCTGACTGCTGCTGTGGGCAGAGGAGCAGGAAGCGCTCAAGGGCAGAGGCGGAGTGGAGGAGGGTGCCTGTGAAGGTGCAAGGGAGAAAGCGGCAGAAACAGATGATGCACCTGAAGGAGGAAGAGGAGAAGGAGGGTGACTTTTCTTTTGTGTGCTGCTGCTGCTTTTGCTCAGGTGGCCATCCAATTGCTGTTTGTGCCTTTTCTCCAGGTGCCTTCGTAAGGCACTTGTCCCTACGTGAGTGTTGACCTTTCCACGGCTCAATTTTTGTTGGCAGAGCGAACAGATGGCTTTGCTCCGATCTGAGGCACACACATTAAAAAATTTCCACACCGCTGAGCCACCCTGGGATGTGGGCACTATGGGGGCCTCAGCAGCTGATGCTGAAGGGCAAGTTGGCTGGCTGTACATAGGTGGCGATACATGGTGCCGGACACTGCCACCAGCTGTTTCTGACGAAGAGCTGCCCCAGCTTCTTTCAGCAACTTCTCTCCTCCTACTACTCTCTGACTCCCCCTCTGAACTGCCCCCTCTTCATCGCCTCTATTGGGAACATACAGAGGATCCGTATCATCGTCATCATCGTAATCATCCTGCCCAGCTTCGCTTGCCTCAGAAAAATCCAAACATGCACCATCAGTAGGTCCTTCATCCGCCTTACACGTTACATCCATAGTGTTGCTGCGTAACTCAGACATATGAGCTGGTGAAAATTCATCTGGCTGTAACAACAATGGCTGTGCATCAGTGATTTCACCACTAAATAATTCTTGCGAAGTGTCAAATGCAGCAGAAGTGGTGCTAGTAGTAGCGCTGGTGGCTGAGCAAGATGAGGTGTTCTGTGTCGCTAAATACTCAACCACGTCCTGACAATCTTGGGAGGTGATGGGACGTGCCTTTTTCCGAGCACTGTACTGTGGGCCAGGTCCACACGAAATTACATTTACACAACCTCGCACAGACCTGCTGGGTGGCCTTCCTCTGGCTCTGGCACTACCTCTTCCTCTACCTGTTTTGTCCATATCGGGTATGCACGGAGTGGTATATCACACTGCGTGCACTCACGTAGGTAGGTGGGTTCACTTAACTGCACAGGTATGCGCACTGATGCGGTGGGTTCACTGAACAGAACAGGTATGCAGTGGCGGGTTCACTGAACAGAACAGGTATGCAGTGGCGGGTTCACTGAACAGGTATGCAGTGGCGGGTTCACTGAACACAACAGGTATGCAGTGGCGGGTTCACAGAACAGGTATGCAGTGGCAGGTTCACTGAACAGATATACAGTGGCGGGTTCACTGAACACAACAGGTATGCAGTGGCGGGTTCACAGAACAGGTATGCAGTGGCGGGTTCACTGAACAGTACAGGTATGCAGTGGCGGGTTAACTGAACAGGTATACAGTGGCGGGTTCACTGAACAGAACAGGTATACAGTGGCAGGTTCACTGAACAGAACAGGTATGCAGTGGTGGGTTCACTGAACAGAACAGGTATACAGTGGCAGGTTCACTGAACAGAACAGGTATGCAGTGGCGGGTTCACTGAACAGAACAGGTATGTAGTGGTGGGTTCACAGAACAGGTATGCAGTGGCAGGTTCACAGAACAGGTATGCAGTGGCGGGTTCACTGAACAGAACAGGTATGCAGTGGTGGGTTCACTGAACACAACAGGTATGCAGTGGCGAGTTAACTGAACAGGTATACAGTGGCGGGTTCACTGAACAGAACAGGTATACAGTGGCAGGTTCACTGAACAGAACAGGTATACAGTGGCAGGTTCACTGAACAGAACAGGTATGCAGTGGCGGGTTCACTGAACAGAATAGGTATACAGTGGCAGGTTCACTGAACAGAACAGGTATACAGTGGCGGGTTCACTGAACACAACAGGTATGCAGTGGCGGGTTAACTGAACAGGTATACAGTGGCGGGTTCACTGAACAGAACAGGTATGCAGTGGCGGGTTCACTGAACAGAACAGGTATGCAGTGGCGGGTTCACTGAACAGAACAGGTATGCAGTGGTGGGTTCACTGAACAGAACAGGTATACAGTGGCAGGTTCACTGAACAGAACAGGTATACAGTGGCGGGTTCACTGAACACAACAGGTATGCAGTGGAGGGTTAACTGAACAGGTATACAGTGGCGGGTATACTGAACAGAACAGGTATACAGTGGCAGGTTCACTGAACAGAACAGGTATGCAGTGGCGGGTTCACTGAACAGAACAGGTATGTAGTGGTGGGTTCACAGAACAGGTATGCAGTTGCAGGTTCACCGAACAGGTATACAGTGGCGGGTTCACTGAACAGAACAGGTATACAGTGGCAGGTTCACAGAACAGAACAGGTATGCAGTGGCAGGTTCACTGAACAGGTATGCAGTGGCGGGTTCACTGAACAGGTATGCAGTGGTGGGTTCACTGAACAGGTATGCAGTGGTGGGTTCACTGAACAGGTATGCAGTGGCAGGTTCACTGAACAGGTATACAGTGGCGGGTTCACTGAACAGAACAGGTATGCAGTGGCAGGTTCACTGAACAGGTATACAGTGGCGGGTTCACTGAACAGAACAGGTATACAGTGGCAGGTTCACTGAACAGAACAGGTATGCAGTGGCGGGTTCACTGAACAGTACAGGTATGCAGTGGCAGGTTCACTGAACAGGTATGCAGTGGCGGGTTCACTGAACAGGTATGCAGTGGTGGGTTCACTGAACAGGTATGCAGTGGTGGGTTCACTGAACAGGTATGCAGTGGCAGGTTCACTGAACAGGTATGCAGTGGTGGGTTCACTGAACAGGTATGCAGTGGTGGGTTCACTGATCAGGTATGCAGTGGTGGGTTCACAGTACAGGTATGCATTGGTGGGTTCACAGAACAGGTATGCAGTGGTGGGTTCATTGAACAGGTATGCAGTGGTGGGTTCACAGTACAGGTATGCAGTGGTGGGTTCACAGAACAGGTATGCAGCCAGGAACAAGCTAAGCCTAACTAATCTTTCCCTATGAGAGACAGCCTGCAGCAGCTCGCCCTACTCTCACTAACGCAGGCACACGAGTGAGCTTAATGGCCGCCGCTGCCTGCCTTTTATTAGGGGGGGAGTGGCTCCAGGGGCTAGTGTAGCCTAATTGGCTACACTGGGCCTGCTGACTGTGATGTAGAGGGTCAAAGTTGACCCCTCATGGTGCATTATGGGGCGAACCGAACTTCCGCAAAACTTCGCCTGCGGGACGCGAACGCGAACCACTGAAGTTCGCATGGAACCGTTCGCAGGCGAACCGTTCGGCCCAACTCTACATATACCTACCTGTTGTGTTGAGTGCACCCACCTCATTGCTGCATATACCTACCTGTTGTGTTCAGTGCACCCACCTCATCACTGCATATACATACCTGTTGTACTGAGTGCAGCTACCTCATCACTGCATATACCTACCTGTTGTGTTCAGTGAACCCACCTCATCACTGCATATACCTACCTGTTGTGTTTAGTGAACCCACCCCATCACTGCATATACCTACCTGTTGTGTTGAGTGAACCCACCTCATCTCTGTGTATACCTACCTGTTGTGTTCAGTGAACCCACCTCATCACTACATATACCTACCTGTTGTGTTGAGTGCACCCACCTCATCACTGCATATACCTACCGGTTGTGTTGAGTGAACCCACCTCATCACTGCATATACCTACCTGTTGTGTTGAGTGAACCCACCTCATCACTGCATATACCTACCTGTTGTGTTCAGTGAACCCACCTCATCACTGCATATACCTACCTGTTGTGTTGAGTGCACCCACCTCATCATTGCATATACCTACCTGTTGTGTTCAGTGAACCCACCTCATTACTGCATATACCTACCTCTTGTGTTAAATGCACCCACCTCATAACTGCATATACCTACCTGTTGTATTGAAAGAACCCACCTCATCACTGCATATACCTACCTGTTGTGTTGAGTGCACCCACCTCATCACTGCATATACCTACCTGTTGTGTTGAGTGCACCCACCTCATCACTGCATATACCTACCTATTGTGTTGAATGCACTCACCTCATCACTGCATATACCTACCTGTTGTGTTCATTGCACCCACCTCATCACTGCATATACCTATCTGTTGTGTTAAGTGAACCCACCTCATCACTGCATATACCTACCTGTTTTGTTCAGTGAACCCACCTCATCACTGCATATACCTACCTGTTGTGTTGAGTGCCCCCACCTCATCACTGCATATACCTACCTGTTGTGTTTAGTGCACCCACCTGTTGTGTTTAGTGCACCCACCTACCTACGTGAGTGCATGCAGTGTGATGTACACCTACCTACGTGAGTGCACGCAGTGTGATATACCACTCCGTGCATACTTGTTAACTGCACCTGTGTGATTGCACATAGTATTAGTCAAGTCAGTGCATACCTGTATCTTCATCCCCGCCCTAATATGGACAAAACAGGTAGAGGAAGAGGCAGAGCCAGAGGAAGGCCACCCGGCAGGTCTGTGTGAGGTCGTGTTGATGTGATTTCATGCGGCCCTGGCCCAAAGTACAGTGCTCAGAAGAAGGCACGTGCCATCAACTCCCAAGATTGTCAGGGCGTGGTTGTCTTCCGCAGCCACCAGCGCTACTACAAGCACCACATCCACTGCATTTGATACTTCTCAGGAGTAATTTGGTGGTGAAATCACTGATTCACAGCCACTACTGCCACAACAAGATGAAGGCGCTAAGCAAGTTACACCACCTCATATGTGTGAATTAGGCGATACTATGGACGTAACGTGTGAGGAGGAGGATGATGAAGTACTTGCTGTTGGTGCAGTTTTGGAGGTGTCTGAGGCAAGCGAAGCCGGGCAGGATGATTATGATGATACGGATCCCACATGGGTTCCTAAGAGACAAGATGACCAAGGGGACAGTTCAGAGGGGGAGTCGAAGAGGAGTAGGAGGAGATGAGTTCCTGAAAGAAGCAGGGGGAGCTCGTCATCAGAAACAGCTGGTGGCAGTGTCCGCGCACAAATGTGGACAGCCAGCCAACATGCCCTTCAACGTCTGCTGCTGAGGCCACCATAATGCCATCACCCCAGGGGGGCTTAGCGGTTTGGACATATTTTAGTGTGTCTGTCTCAGATCGGAGCAATGCCATCTGTTCTCTCTGCCCCCAAAAATTGAGCCGTGGAAAGGCCAACACTCACGTAGGGACAAGTGCCTTACGGAGGCACATGGAGAAAAGGCACAAACTGCAATGCGAAGAGCACCTGAGCAAAAGCAGCACACAAATGAAAAGCCACCCTCCTTCTCCTCTTCCTCCTTCAGTTGCAGCATCGTCAGCCGCTTCCTCCCTTGCACCTTCACAGCCACCCTCCTCCACTCCGCCTCTGACCTTGAGCAATTCCTGCTCCTCTGCCCACAGCAGCCAGGTGTCAGTGAAGGAAATCTTTGAGCGGAAGAAGCCAATTTCTGCCAGTCAACCCCTTGCCCGGCATCTGACAGCTGAACTGTTAGCTTGCCAGCTGTTACCATACAAGCTGGGGGACTCTCTAGGCCTTTTGTAAATTTGTGGCCATTGGGACACCGCAGTAGAAGATGCCAGGCCGCAATTATTTCTCTAAAAAGGCGATCCCCTAACTGCACCGTGAAGTGGAGAGGCAAGTGGTGACATCTCTGGCACACAGCATTGGGTCAAGGGTCCACCTGACCACGGATGCCTGGTCTGCCAAGCACGGTCAGGGCCGCTACATTACTAACACAGCCAATTGGTTCAACCTGGTGACCGATGGCAAGCAGGGAGTATGTGGCTGTGCAGTGGACCAACATGTGACACCTCCACGGCTTGCAGGCAGGCCTCCTTCCACCTCCTCTCCACCTGCTACATCCTCTTCGCTGTTGTCATCCCACTCCTCCTTAGCTGGTGCTGCGATCTCCTCTCCAGCTACACAGCCCCATCTCCCCAAGGCCTATGCTGCATGCCAGGTACGACAGTGTCACGCCATCTTAGACATGTCTTGCCTCAAAGTGGAGAGTCACACTGGAGCAGCTCTCCTGGCTGCTCTTAACAAACAGGTGGAGCAGAGGCTGACCCCGCACCAGCTAGAGATCGGCAGCGTGGTGTGTGACAATGGCAGCAATCTCCTTTCCGCTTTGAATTTGGGAAAGCTGACACATGTACCCTGCATGGCACATATGCTGAATCTAGTCATTCAAAGATTTGTGTCAAAGTACCCAGGCTTAGAGGACGTCCTGAAGCAGGCCAGAAAGTTGTGTGGGCATTTCAGGCGGTCTTACACGGCCATGGCATGCTTTGCGGACATTCAGCGGAGAAACAACTTGCCGGTGGGACGCTTGATATGTGATAGCCCGACTCGACCCTGGTCATGTTCTCTCGCCTGCTAGAACAGGAGAAAGCTGTCACCCAGTACCTGTACAATTACAGTAAAAGGACATAATCTGGGGAGATGGGGATGTTGTGGCCCAACAACTGGACACTGATGCGAAATGCATGCAGGCTCATGTGGCCGTTTGAGGTTTCTGCGATTCTCTATGGGGTTCAGGTCAGGAGAGTTGGCAGGCCAATTGAGCACAGTAATACCATGGTCAGTAAACCATTTACCAGTGGTTTTGGCACTGTGAGCGGGTGCCAGGTCGTGCTGAAAAATGAAATCCTCATCTTCAGAAAGCTTTTCAGCAGATGGAAGCGGGAACCCACTTTTGAACCAGAAACAGCGGCAGAAACGACTGACCTGGGCTACAGAAAAGCAGCACTGGACTGTTGCTCAGTGGTCCAAAGGACTTTTTCCAGATGAAAGCAACTTTTACATGTCATTCGGAAATCAAGGTGCCAGAGTCTGGATGAAGACTGGGGAAGAGGGAAATGCAAAAATGCCTGAAGTCCAGTGTCAAGTAACCACAGTCAGTGATGGTCTGGGGTGCCATGTCAGCTGCTGGTGTTGGTCCACTGTGTTTTATCAAGGGCAGGGTCAATGCAGCTAGCTATCAGGAGATTTTGGAGCACTTCATGCTTCCATCTGCTGAAAAGCTTTATGGAGAGGAAGATTTCATTTTTCAGCATGACCTGGCACCTGCTCTCAGTGCCAAAACCACTGGTAAATGGTTTACTGACCATAGTATTACTGTGCTCAATTGGCCTGCCAACTCTCCTGACCTGAACCCCATAGAGAATCTGTGGGATATTGTGAAGAGAAAGTTGAGAGACGCAAGACCCAACACTCTGGATGAGCTTAAGGCCGCTATCGAAGCATTCTGGGCCTCCATAACACCTGAGCTGTGCCACAGACTGACTGCCTCCATGCCACGCCGCATTGAAGCAGTCATTTCTGCAAAAGGATTCCTGACCAAGTATTGAGTGCATAACTGAATATAATTATTTGAAGGTTGACTTTTTTTTGTTTTAAAAACACTTTTCTTTTATTGGTCGGATGAAATATGCTAATTTTTTGAGATAAGAAATTTGGGTTTTCATGAGCTGTATGCCAAAATCATCAATATTAAAACAATAAAAGGCTTGAACTACTTCAGTTGTGTGCATTTGAATCTAAAATATATGAAAGTCTAATGTTTATCAGTACATTACAGAAAATAATGAACTTTATCTCAATATGCTAATTTTTTGAGAAGGACCTGTACATGTGAGTTTTCCTATGCGTTCAGTAGAGTTATACAACGTTTGTAACAATGGAGATCCATTACATGTGGTAACCCATTTTTGACTCCTCTTGCAGTTCCAATTACATGGTCAATCTATGTTACACACATACAATGACAATAGTAAATAATTTTCACAGTTTATTTCACTGTTAACACAAACAAATAGGAAAAGGACTGCCTCCCTGGGCCCGTGGTGAGTGTTCTATACTCGCCAGTCATGCACTCGTGATTCCTGGCCTCGTCCTCTATTCAATTCACTTTATTGTCATTGTGTAACACAACGAAATTACTTTTCATGACAACCCCACGGTGCATATAGGGAACATAGTGATAGTAACAAGGAAGAGAAGAAATTATACAAATATGCCAGGTATTACAGATGTTTAAACAATTTGTACACAGTGTTAATTATTTCAGAGAGGATTCAGAGTTTATCAAGTTTATGGCGGATGGGAAAAAGCTGTCTTTCAGTCTGTTTGTGTGTGTGCGGGTTGATCTAAAACGTTTACCTGATGGAAGGAGCTCAAACAAGGCATTTCCAGGGTGAGTGTTGTCTTTGATAATGTTTTTGGCCCTTCTCAAGCTGCGAGTATTATACAAAAGTTCCAGTGATGGTAGTTCAGTGCCAATAATGGCTTCTGCTGTTTTAGCAACTCGCTGCAGGGCTTCTCTAGTAGCCTTCGTGCAGCTGTTGTACCAGGCCGTCATGCAATTGGTCAGAACGCTTTCTATAGTGCATCTGTAGAAATTAACCAGCAGCTTCTGTGGGAGGTTAGCGCTCCTTAGTTTTCTCAGAAAGTAGAGGCGTTGTTGAGCTTTGCCAGTTAGAGCTAAAGCATTGTCAGCCCAGGACAGGTTCTCTGCGATGGTGACTCCCAAAAATTTGAAGCTGGAAAGGAAACTCTCTCCACAGCCTCTGCATTGATCATTAGCGGTAGGTAAGTAATCTTTTTGGTGGTCCTAAAGTCCAGAATAATTTATTTGGTCTTCTTTGTATTTAATAACAGATTGTTAATGTCGCACCATGCAGTCAGGTTCCTAACTTCTTCTCTGTATGCAGCTTCCTCATTGTCTGATATAAGCCCAATGACAGTCGTATCATCTGCAAACTTAACAATTACGTTTGAGGTATGGATAGGCTGGCAGTCATGGGTGAAAAGTGCATAGAGGAGAGGGCTTAATACACAGCCCTGTGGCACGCCAGTGCTCAGGGTAAGGGTGGAGGATGTCTGTTTTCCTAGTCTGACAGTTTGAGGGCGATTAGTAAGGAAGTCCAATAACCAAGTACATATGGAGGGAGCAAGACCTAGTGCATGGAGTTTGTTGTCCAGCTGGCTAGGTACAATGGTGTTAAATGCTGAGCTGTAGTCAACAAAGAGCATCCTAACATAGGAGTTGGGCTTTTCCAGGTGTGAGAGGGCAGCATGGAGAGCTACATAGATGGCATCCTCAGTCGATCTATTTGTTCGTCCTGCATCTTCAGAAATGCCACAGCGAACACATGTACCATGTGACACCAGGGCATGTACTGACATCAGTGCATGTGGTGGTGTCATGTGGTACAGGCATGGTGCCAATCAAGGACAATGCCAGGCACAGGAAGAGGCCACAAATAAAGCCACCATTACAGGTGAACATGCAACACTCAGCAAGGGCCCGGGGGGTTAACATCCACTTGTGGGAAGAGAGGCCAGGGGTTAATTACACATCAAATGGCGTTTCCACCACACACCTGATTAATAAGCCCTTGTGATCAATATTTCTCATTCCATTCTTATATATAACAAATAAACACAACATAATTGCAAAGTTTTTATCAATTACAAAATATGCGACTTTAACGTTGTTTCACAAGGCTACTTATTTTTCTCAGGTTTATTTTCCACATTGTCCCAATCCTCATAGAACGTGGCAGATATCTCCTCCCAAGAAATGGCATTGGCAGCAGTGTCCTTATATTTAGGATGCTGCTGGTCGTAAAGCTGAAGCTTGGCTTGCACCCGAGCCACCAGATTCTCCACGTCAAACATAAAGCACTTGCGTTTGGCTTTTCCCTTTCCATTTACACTGGCCCCTCCATGTGCTGCTGCCTTTCCACGACCAACCATGTTGTAGTTGATGAGAACAAATACCATTCCAAAAAAACAATTATTTATAGTGGTACTAATTAATGATGTCTGACTGGTGTGACCTTATTAGTGCACTTAATTATGCATTCCGGTGCGACCTTATTGACGCACTTTATTATTCTTTTCATATCTTTCTAAAATTGTAATCTAAATTATGGTTTTACCTATATTTTAATACATACATCACTTTTGCCACACAAAATATGCATTATTATTGGAAATAAATACGATAAAAAGTACTGGAGCATGTGCTTTAGCAAATCAAACAAAAACACGTGCATTTGAAGTAGAACGAAAACGGCGCATGCGTCAGATAGCACGAAATCGGCACATAGTCAGATAGAACGTTAACGGCACATGCGTCACACTTTTTTTCCCCACAAGATTCATTGTTGTCATTACTGAGCATGTGCAACATCCCCAACGCTGCAGATTCATTGCTGAACTCACAACATGCAGCACTTTTTCAAAACGCATCACGTTACTCACTAACGCAACATGTGCGCTGTGAATGTCGCACAGACTTTGCATTACTGTGCATTACTCTGCGTTGTGAACTTCCCTAACGTGCGACCCTAACGTAGCACTGTGAAAGAGGCCTTAATCAGTTGGTATGCATTAGTACGCGTTGTTACGCGTCTCTTCCATTGCAGTGCATTGTGAAAAAAGATTTCAGTTAAAACGCGTAAAAAAATTGTACAATTTAAAATATGTGCAAGCATAGACAAGTAAGAAGTATGTTTTTTTCCAGAGTAAAATGACTCATAAATTACTTTTCTCCTATGTTGCTGTCATTTACAGTAGGTAGTAGAAATCTGACAGAAGCGACAGGTTTTGGACTAGTCCATCTCTTCAAAGGGGATTCTCTGCAAGGCTTTTATACTTTATAAAGATATTCCCTAAAAAGGATTTAAACAATGATGCTGACCAGCTTCCCTGCTAGCTACACAGTTTTTTGGGCAGTTGGACAGATCAACTGCCATTCACTAAGTGCTTTTGAAAATAAATAAATCCCTGAGCATCCCCCATGAAGAGATGGACTAGTCCAAAACCTGTTGATTCTGTCAGATTTCTACTACCTACTGTAAGTGACAGCAACAGAGGAGAAAAGTAATTTATGGCTCATTTTACTCTGGAAAAAACTTAGTTCTTATTTGTCTATGTTTGCACATATTTTAAATTGTACAATTTTTCACCATAGTGCCCCTTTACGTGTGAACTGTGCAATAGGAAAACATGGGCATTACTTTGAAAATCAGTTTTCTTTCAGTTATAACTGAGAGCAATTGAATAAGTGTAAAAGGGGCGGTTCCCTTCTGCTGCCGCTGAGCCTAATTGCCACCACTTCTAACACTAACCTCACTATCACTACTTCTACACTAGTCTCACTGCTTCTAACACTAACCTCACTTCCACTCCACCTAACTCTACCCTTCCTGTTTTTACATCTTACACTAACCTCCCTGATTGATGTTTTCTGCAGGCCAGTCGGTCATCATACCTTTATGCTCATGCTTCCCTTAGAAATACCATGCACTGCTGCTTGCCAAGTCACAATGAATGTGTTGCTGAATGGTGCCAAATCTTAGCATCATAACGCACCATACTCACAATAAACCTTGCAGGCTATGGTACTGCCAAGGATGCCACTTGCCGACCGCACCCAAAGTAAGAGCTTCAACAGAAGACAGTAGGGTTGTGTATATGTATAGTAAAGGCTGCTGCACATGTGAGTAGAACTGCTGTATATGAAGGGTTTCTTGGAAGAGGGACACAAGTGTGGGCCAAGGACACCAAAATATAATCCAAGCCATTAGCCATGGCTACAGTGGCAAAAAATACTATGTCATAAGAGAAGCCAGGCTAAAGGAATAACATACATCTTTTTGGTAGTAATTATTGTTATAGAATTAATATGAGAGCAAAACAAACATATGATTGCAACGCTTTGATTTAGAATATTTTCACTTTTTTGCATGAAAGTCTCTGTAACATTTCAGTTATGGTGAGCTAATATAGGGGTAGAGTCTTCCAGGAGCTTAGTTTTTACTTTACGGAAGAACATGACGTTCCTGCTTTGTGCTGCTAACAAAATTTTCCTGCTGGAAAAATATTGATCTACTTATACAACAAATGGTAAACAGGTGCCAAGGTTGAAAATATCTTGAGGCCAGAGACATGCTAGACATTCAAAGGAAAGTTGGTTTCGCTATGCACTACAGTGCGTACTGCTGTCCTGGCAACAAGTACACATATTTCTAACTATTGCCAATGTCTGGAAAAATCATAGATAGCTGTGAAATAATGTGGAGGGGAAATTTTCAAAGAGCTTTTTCCAAAACTGATACATGTTTAAATCCTACTTACATGAAAACAAACTTTCCTTCACATTAGAAACATTCAACCACCCCTACACACCCTAGATCCTGTAAAGACTCCTGTAATAATGTCACATTTAGTGATGCTCGGATGGAGGTTGTGATCACGACTTGCCGTGATTCCACGACCAATTTTCAGCTATCCGCCACGGGTATTCGTCGGCATAGATCAATTTTCATTCATTAAAATCTGCTTCAGCAGACTGTGAATGAACGCACTCGTGAAAAAGGCGCAGAAGCCGTGGTTAGGTCGGGATTAGCGGAAGTGAGTTCCCTTGGCCAATCAGAGGCCCCCAGGCAGGCCCTAGCAACCAATCATAGGAGAGAAGGCTATTCCCTCCCCTCCTGCATATAAAGCGGCGGCCATGATGAAAAGCTACGTCCTTGCTAGACTCTGGTACTGAGAGGATCATCTCCAGGCCATTGTTGCTTCAGCAAGCACGTTTTCTGTGTCAAAACCCAGCGTTTTTACTCCTAACAGTGCTCTCATATTATACTTGTCGTATTTAGTTAGCTAGCCAGTGAGTCATTGCTGTAATCAGTGTAGTCAGAGTGTACTGGTGATTAGTGTGTTTAGTGCAGGCAGGCAGGTTCAGAGTGTACTGCTCACTTGTATTCAGCTAGCCAGTCATACACTTCAGCTACTACTTACAGACAGTCACACTGCCACTGCTAGTGCTGTTCATTCAGTAAGTTTCGTGAGTGACATTGTATACTGTGCTCACTGCTCACTGGTATTATTCATCTCATTTGGCAGTGATACCCTTCAGTTAGGTTGTACTGTCACTGCGCTCACTGCTGACTGGTATTATTCATCTCATTTGGCAGAGATACCCTTCAGTTACGTTGTACTGTGCTCACTGGTATTAATCATCTCATTTGGCAGTGATACCCTTCAGTTACGTTGCACTGTGCTCACTGCTCACTGGTATTAACCATCTCATTACCCAGTGATACCCTTCAGTTACGTTGTACTGTGCTCACTGGTATTAATCATCTCATTACCCAGTGATACCCTTCAGCTACGTTGTACTGTGCTAACTGGTATTATTCATCTTATTAGCCAGTGATACCCTTCAGTTACGTTGTACTGCTCACTGCTCACTGGTATTATTCAGCTCATTTGCCAGTGATTCACTTCTGTTACTATTTACAGACAGTCAGACAGCCACTGCAGTTCGTTCACCACGTTTTGTGAGCTCATCATGAGTTTCTCACAGACCTCCGCTGTGAGCAGCACTCCCAACAGCAGCAACAGCCAATGCCCCACGCGAGTTGTGACATCCACCCCAGCAGCCAGTGGTCAGCAGCCCTCCCCAGACGAGAGTGTTGTGTCCCTCGGTTCGGCATCTGGGTGATTATTCAGGGCTGCCGTTGAGGAGATGATGGGGTCTGATGTGGAGGAGGAGGTTGGGCTCGGGCTATCACCCCAAGTTTATGTTGAGGACGATTATGGGTCTGTGTCTGGGGATGTTTGGGTGGCAGAGGTGGTGGGGGGGGTCAGGAGAAGAGTTCTATGATGATGATGATCGGGCCCATCTGTATGTGCCTCAGACCCTAGAAAACATGTTGTATCGTCAGTTTAGGTACTAAAATCTGCGTTCCCACTGCCCGGGTCTACGGATGCATATCATTTTTTGGGCAGCACTATCAAACTGTGGTACTACCAGTGAGTTGCCATGGCCCTTCTGTGCTTCCACACTGACCGTCTGCTTTGTCCTCCTGACTCAGTAGCTTCTACACTCTGCGTTCACACTGGCCGGGTTCACTGACGCATCTAATTTTTGGGCAGCACTATTACACTGTGGTACTACCAGTGAGTTGCCATGGTCCTTCTGTGCTGACGAACTGACCGTCCGCTTTGTCCTCTTGACTCAGTCGCTACTACACTCTGCGTTCACACTGCCCGGGTCCACTGACAACTCTGCTGTCATGTCATTGATAATCACTGCAAAAAAAACTCAAAAAATTATAAAAACCTCTCTGGGTCTTTTTGGTGTCAGCTGTTCATCCTCCTCCAGTGGTACCATCACCGCCAAGTGCCATTGGGACTCACCTTTACCTCTGTGATTGCTTAACGTGTTTTTACCTGTTTAAAACCACTTATTACCAATTAAAAGCCCAATTTAAAGTGTTGGTTTCACTTTAAAATCCATTTTCTCAAAAATAAAAAAACATTTTGGGAATTTTTTTGTTGAAGTTGTAGCCCCTTATCACCTTGATAATCTATGCAATTTGGGGGATTGTAGCATGTATGGGGGCTTTGCTATTAACGTTAAAAGAAAATCCGGATCCGGCCGTGATTGCCTCATTCACGACCGAAAATCGGCTTCGTGCCGTGGACGCGTATCACAATATGGACGAATCACGCCGGAGGCGGATTGTTTTTTGGCAACGGCCGTGGTTGCCAAATTTGTGGATCGGGACATCCGAGCATCACTAGTCACATTAATGCCTCCTTCATGAAGGTCATCTAAATCAAAATGTGTCATTCATCTATGTTGTTTTATTAAATGAAAGACTATTCCCATTTGCATCCAGTAGAGCCCCAGGTCTCCTATTCCTACAGTAAGGAAAAACACCCAAAGTAAATATGGGGATCCAGTTTGACTCCCTAGGTTCATTAATTGGAAGAAATGAGAGCCTCTTAATCTTAAAGCACTTACAGGGTTACCCCCATTTTAGCCCGTAGTCTCAAGTGGCCTCCTAGTTAGCAGTCATAGGTATCTTCCAATACCAGGCAACAGTCATAGGTAGTCCTCAACAGCTTTAAACGCATGCATGAGAAAAGGGTGGCGTGAAAAAAGGGCCTGACTTGATAACGAAATGGCGCCGGTTATTAAAGAAATCTGATAACGATAAACATCATTGTCAAGCTTTGTCAACGATAAATACCGGTGTAAAAACAGACAAGAAATAATAACGAAAATATATTAATGTTAAATATCCTTATGTAATTCAACAATACAGCTTAACCCAACCCTACCCTTACAGAGAACCCTGGTGCCTAAAACTAACCACTCCCCTGGTGGTGCCTAGCCCTAACCCCCCCCCCCCCCCCCGGTGGTGCCTGAAACTTACCACCACCTGGTGGTGCCTAACCTTAACCACTCCCTCTGCAGAAACACCCTTTTACACATAGTAACAATAATATCTTTGATAACATAAAATTTGTACATATAAACAAAAAAAATGACAAAAACTATAACGTTGCAAGCTTCTGAAACGATATCTACTTCAAAAAACTGTAATGTTCTAATGTTGTTAACGATATTTATCGCGGTGCCCTTTTTTCTGCTTTTTTCGCGGTATTAACGATAATTGCATTAAAGCGCCCTTTTCGTCCACCCTCAGCCGGCGCTGACCCCCAATATCAGATAACAGCCATTAGGTGGTCACTAATGTCATCTAGAAGTCATAGTTTACTTCAAATATCAGTTAGCAATCATAAATGGCTCCCAATATATTGAATCAATCATAGGAGGTCTCCATTATCTGCTAGTAGTCACATGTGACTCCCAATATCAGCATATCAGCCAACAGTCATAAGACACAGAACATTTATATTGCGCTTTTCTACTGTCGGGCTGAAAGCGCCAGAGCTGCAGCCACTAGGATGCGCTCTATAGGCAGTACCAATGCTAGAGAGTCTTGCCAAAGGATCCTTACTGAATAGGTTCTGGCTTACTGAACAGGAAGAGCCAGGGCCAGATTTACCATAAGGCACTTGCCTACAGGTGCCTTACCTGACTGAGGCAGCTCACTCGCTTCCCCGAATGTCACCTCACTGGCTCTGCCGCTCTCTGCATCAGCGTGATGCCGATTGGACACAGTGGCAGCCGCACAGCGTTACAAGTATCCCCGATGCGATGCGCTGTATCTGTGACGTACTGTCAAGTGCAGCGCTGTGGCTCTGATTGTGGGTATTGGGACTCAGAGGCAGCAACACACGCTGGCTTTTTTAACTTTTTTTTTTCTTTCGGCTGCCGGGAACCCTGGGATGAGGGAACTACTAGGAGATAGTGAAAGGAGGCGGAGAGGGAGAACGGAGCTAAGCCAGTCAATTAACAAATATTAGTAAAAGCTCTGTTCCCAGCCCTCCTTCTAGTGCAGAGCAGGTCAGTTCAGCTCCAGGCAGAGGCTGAGTGAGGATATACACAGTGGGGGTGCAGCGTGGAAAGTCAAGGGATAACTGCACAGCCTCTATGCTACTACCCAGCCATCTCCTTGATCCATGTGTGGTGATGCAGCTCCTGCTGAAGTCAGAGAGAGAGTGCTGCAGATGCCTCAGCTGTGAAGAAAGGACATGGCAAGGGAAGGCTATGGCGAAGTATTTTTTTTTCTCCTGCTAGCTTGCTGCCTAATGTCTGGTGGGGAGGGGGAGGGGTGTGTGTATCTCTATGTACAGTGTGTATGTATGTACAATGTGTATAAGTAGAGTGTTTATTACTACAGTGTATGTAAATGTGTATATAGTGTGCATGTGTACAGTGCATATATTTGTACAGTGTATGTGTGTGTACAGTGTGTATATTTGTACAATGTATGTGTATATACAGTGTGTATATTTGTACAGTGTTAGTGTGTGTACAGTGTGTATATGTGTACAGTGTATGTGTGTATACAGTATGTATATTTGTACAGTAGATGTGCGTGTATACAGTATGCATATGTACAGTGTGTATATTTGTACAGTGTATGTGTGTGTACAGTGCATATATTTGTACAGTGTATGTGTGTGTACAGTGTGTATATTTGTACAGTGTATGTGTGTATACAGTGTGTATATTTGTACAGTGTATGTGTGTATACAGTGTGTATATGTGTATGTGTGTATACAGTATGTATATTTGTACAGTAGATGGGCGTGTATACAGTGTGTATATGTACAGTGTGTATATTTGTACAGTGTATGTATGTGTACAGTGTGTATATTTGTACAGTGTATATATTTGTACAGTGGATGTGCATGTATACAGTGTGTATATGTACAGTGCATATTTGTACATTGTGTGTGTGTGTGTGTGGTTGTGTGTGTGTGTGTATGTACAGTGGGTGTATGTGTGTATAAAGGGTGTATATTTGTACAGTGGATATGCATGTATACAGTGTGTATATGTACAGTGTGTGTGTATATAGTGTGTGTATGTACAGTGGGTGTACATACAGTGTGTATATTTGTACAGTGTATGTGTGAATACAGTGCGTATATTTGTACAGTGTATGTGTGTGTACAGTGTGTATATTTGTACAGTGTATGTGTGTATATTAGTATAGTGGAATTGCATGTATACAGTATGTATATGTACAGTGTATATTTGTACATTGTATGCAGTGTGTGTGTGTGTGTGTGTGTGTGTGTGTGTGTGTGTGTGTGTGTGTGTGTGTATCTGTGTATACAGTGTGTATATTTGTACAGTGGATGTGCGTGTATACAGTGTGTATATGTACAGTGTATATTTGTACAGTGTATGTGTGTGTATATAGTGTGTGTATGTACAGTGTATGTGTGTGTTTATAGTGTGTGTATGTACAGTGTATGTGTGTGTTTATAGTGTGTGCATATTTGTACAGGGTATGTGTGTATACAGTGTGTATATCTGAACAGTGTATGTGTGTGTGTACAGTGTGTATATTTGTACAGTGTATGTGTGGATACAGTGTGTATATTTGTACAGTGTGTATATGTACAGTGTATATTTGTACAGTGTATGTGTGTTCATAGTGTGTGTATGTACAGTGGGTGTACATACAGTGTGTATATTTGTACAGTGTATGTGTGTATACAGTGCATATATTTGTAAAGTGTATGTGTGTGTACAGTGTGTATATTTGTACAGTGTATGTGTGTATATTTGTATAGTGGAATTGCATGTATACAGTATGTATATGTACAGTGTATATTGTATGTAGTGTGTGTATGTGTAGTGGGTGTATACAGTGTGTATATTTGTACAGTGGATGTGCATGTATACAGTGTGTATATGTACAGTGTATATTTGTACAGTGTATGTGTGTGTATGTACAGTGGGTGTACATACAGTGTGTATATTTGTAAAGTGTATGTTTGTATACAGTGTGTATATTTGTGCAGTGGATGTGTGTGTATACAGTGTGTATATGTACAGTGTATATTTGTACAGTGTATGAGTGTATGTATACAATGGGTGTACAGTGTATGTGTGTATAGTAGATGTGCGTGTATATAGTTTGCATGTACGTAGAGTGGGTGTACAGTGCGCATGTTTGCATGTTTGTGTACAATGTTTGTGTGTTTTAGGGCCCATTTCCACCGGATGCCTTGTCCCTTCCCGAAGCCGATTCGTTTAAAGGGAACCTAAGATGGAATAATTGCAAGTATATATACTTACCTGGGGCTTACTCCAACCCCATGAGGTGCCTGGGCACCCTTGCTGTCATCCCTGTCCCATATGTACACTTGATATGCCTCCCGGTAATCTGGCCAGCCACACTCTTCTGCGCATGCGTGGCCTGACCGTGCGTGCACTCCGTCATCCTGCAGCCGGGAGCATTTTGTGCCTGCACAGTAGTACAGCAAAGAACACAGCCAGGCCACGCATGTGCAGAAGCGCACAACTGGCCAGAGTGATATCAAGCGAACAGAACGGTCGGAAATCATCATCATCATCATTTATTTAGGGGTGTGGCCTGCCTATAGGCTCCTGAGCTGTAAATCCGGCCCTGGGAAGAGCCAAGATTCAAACCCTGGTCACCTGTGTCAGAGGCAGAGCCCTTAACCAGTACACTATCCAGCCACTGATAGCCCAGCCATAAGTGAGCTTCCAGTATCTGGCAGCAGTCATAGATGGCTCCCACTGTCTGACAGCAGTCTTAGGTGGCCATAGTCTCTGCCATAGGTTATTCTGAACTCTGTCAGTGGTTAGCATTAGAGATGTAGTGAACGGTTCGCCGGCGAACGGTTCCAGGCGAACTTTGGGGGTTCGCGTTCGCCTGCACCAGGCGAACTTTTGCGGAAGTTCGATTCGCCCCATAGACTTTAATGGCCGCCGACTTTAACGGTTAATAGCAAAGTCCCCTTACATAGTAGAAACACCAAAATTGTTGGGAATGTTAAGTGGAATAGTGGGAACAAGAGGAAAAAATGTTTTTCAAAAAGACCTTATACTTTTTGAGAAAATCAATTTTAAAGTTTCAAAGTAAAATGAGCCGATTCATAAAAAAAGAACCGATTTATTAAAAAGAACCGGATGATTCAAGAACTGTTAAGGTGGGTACACACGTCAGATAAAAGTCTTTGGAAAATGAAAGATCACAGACCAATTTTACCCCCTTTCATGTAGTATGAGAGCCATACTCTACACGGTCTATTCTATGGAGCTGAACTCCCCATCAGATACAAATCTTTGCAAGATGCTGCACACAAAGATGCTGTACACATGCAACAGATCAGTATCTGCAAAAGATCTGTTCCTGCAAAAGATCCATTCCTGCAAAACGCATTCATAGTCTATGATATCTGCAGACCTCATACACACCTTGTTTAACAGACAATTATCTGTAGATCAGATCCACCAGGTTGGATCTTCAGATCGGCAGATAATTGGCTGATCTGCAGATGAATGTCCATTAAACAAGGTGTGTATGGGATCTGCAGATATCATAGACTATGAATGCATTTTGCAGGAACGGATCTTTTGCAGGAACGGATCTTTTGCAGGAACAGATCTTTTGCAGATACTGATCTGTTGCATGTATACAGCATCTTTGTGTGCAGCATCTTGCAAAGATTTTTATCTGATCTGTCTCTCCCCACCTGCCTGCACCTGTCACCCTCTCCTAGCCTGGCACCCAGCGCACCCATGGGTGTCAGGCTAGGTGAGAGTGACAGGTGAGGAGGTGGGGAGAGACAGCAGGAGCCGGCAGCTATGCGTTCAAAAGGAGGCATTCTCTGCTATGTGGGAGGCGTCTGAGATCTTCAATCAACTTAATTGAAGATCGCAACATAAGAGGATACAGTTCGTTGGATCGTTTACCGTGGATATTGGCGTGGGAAAACTTTTTTAAAGGTACAGGTAAGTATTTATGGTTAATTTAGAATAATAAAATACTTTTCTCGTGGTTGTGTTTTTATTTCATTCAACCCTTTGTGGAAATGGGTAAAGGGTACTTTGTACCCCTATATTCATTTCTCCTGGGAGGGGGGTGGGCATCTGGGGTTCCCTTTTTAAAGGGGACTCCCAGATGCCACCATGAACCCCCCCCCCAGGGAGTCGTCGCCCCCACCTCCTCCTGGGGCACCGGAGGTGGGGAAGAGCCCCTTGTCCATGGATTGGACAAGGGCTCCGGGGGGGGGGGGGGGAAGGGGAAGGCTTGGCTGCCCCTCCCCCCCCCGGAGCCCCCCATACCATGGACCATGCGGGCTGGTATAGCTCAGGGTGCGAAGCCCCAGTCGGCCGGGGCTCCGCATTCTGGCTATCCCAGCCTGCATGGGGGACAAGGGGTCACAGAGGCTCGGGAGGGGGGACCCCACGTCATTTTTTTTTTTCATTTATTTCCCACACTCAGCACATAAAAATAATAAAAATATATATATATATACATATATATATATATATATATATATATATTTTTTTTTTTTTAAGGACTTACGAGGCCACAAATATGAAAAAAGTTAAATACCATTTCATAATCCAGATCCATGGAGGACGCCATCTGTGCCCCCCGTTCATTCCGCCATGGCACCCGCAGTAATACCGGCCCTGGTCGGGTCCCGACCCCTCCAAACGGGTCGGGTTCTCATTCCTCTCTCAACAATTGCCGCGGCTGCACAGTCCGCAAAGATGCGATTGCGGCTGCGCAGCTCTAGGTCCTCCTCCCGATGCGTCCGATGTATGCACGCATATTGATGACGCGGTAGGAGGAGGCCCTAGAACTACGCAGGTGCAATCATGTCTGTGCGGACTGCGCAGCCGCGGCAATCTGTGGCGGCCATATTGAGTGGGGAATGAGAACCCGACCTGTTCGGAGGGGTCGGGAGTTGGGACCCGACCGGGGCCGGTATTACTGCGGGAGCCATGGGAGAATGAAGGGGAGGGCGCGGATGGCGTCCTCCATGGATCTGGATTATGAAAAGGTATTTAACTTTTTTCACATTTGTGGCCTCGGAAGTCCTTTAATTATTGTTTCCTCTCTCACAGATTGCCGCGGCTGCACAGTCCGCAAAGATGCGGTTGCGGCTGCGCAGCTCTAGGTCCTCCTCCCGATGCGTCCGATGTATGCACGCATATTGATGACGCGGAAGGAGGAGGCCCTAGAACTGCGCAGGTGCAATCATGTCTGTGGTGAGTTTCGGGCCCCTAGGCCAAAGAGGTCATAGCGTAGGGTCACAAAAACCTGTTTATTTGGGCAATTTCAATGGTGGCGAGTCTGACGTACATAAATCGCAGCAATGGCCGTTAGCAACGTCTGAATCTCACGAAATGTCTCATGCAGGTAGAAGACATATTGTTAGACTTGGGCTCCAAAGATGGGTTCCATACATCTCTGCAAGCCAGAGTTACAGGGCTCCAAAATTGGTAAAATCCCCCATAGGCTTTCATTTGGCCTCCTATTTACTGTTCCAAAATCTCACACCATTTCAAAGGGCAATGGCTCAGCAGTGGCACAACTCAGCAGTCATGATCCCCCTAAGAGTCCCTACAATGCTAGAAAATTTGCCACTGCTGAGCAATTGCCCTTTGAAAAGATGTGAGATTTTGGAAAGTGAAATAGGGAGCCAATGAAAGCCTATGGGGGATTTTACTACTTTTGCACCCCTGTAACTCTGGTTTGCAGAGATCTTTGGAATCCAAGTCTAACAATATGTCTTCTACCTGCATGAGACATTTCGTGAAATTCAGACGTTGCTAACGGCCATGGCTGCGATTTATGTACGTCAGAATCACTACCATTGAAATTGCCCAAATAAACAGGTTTTTGTTACCCTAGGATATGACCTTTTCGGTCTAGGGGCCCGAAACTCACCAGTTATGATCCCCCTAACAGTTCCTACAATGCTAGAAAATTTACCACTGCTGAGCAATTGCCCTTTGAAAAGATTTGAGATTTTTGAAAGTGAAATAGGGAGCCTAATGGAAGCCTATGGCAGAATTTAGCACTTTTGTACCCCTATAATTCTGGTTAGTTATCATCATCACCCGCCGACTTTAGCAGTTAATAGCAAAGGCCCCTTACATCCTAGCAACACCAAATTTGCAGGATATGTTAAAAAGATAGCGGGAAACAATATTTAAAGGACTTCCGAGGCCACAAATGTAAAAAAAGTTAAATACCTTTTCATAATCCAGATCCATGGAGGACGCCATCCGCGCCCTCCCGTTCATTTTCTCCATGGCTCCTGCAGTAATACCGGCCCCGGTCGGGTCCCGACCCCTTCGAACAGGTCGGGTTCTCATTCCCTCCTCAATATGGCCGCCACAGATTGCCGCGGCTGCGCAGTCCGCACAGACGCGATTGCACCTGCGCAGCTCTAGGGCCTCCTCCTGACGCGTCATCAATATGCGTGCATACATCGAACGCATCGGGAGGAGGACCTAGAGCTGCGCAGCCGCAATAGCATCTATGCAGACTGCGCAGCCGCGGCAATCGGTGGCGGCCATATTGAGGGGGGAATGAGAACCCGACCCGTTTGGAGGGTTCGGGACCCGACCGGGGCCGGTATTACTGCGGGTGCCATGGCGGAATGAACGGGGGGGGGGGGGGCGCAGATGGCGTCCTCCATGGATCTGGATTATGAAATGGTATTTAACTTTTTTCATACTTGTGGCCTCGTTAAGTCCTTTAAAAAAATAATATATATATATATATATATATATATATATATATATATATATATATATATATATATGTATTTATTTATTATTTGTATGTGCTGAGTGTGGGAAATAAATTAAAAAAAAATGACGTGGGGTCCCCCCTCCCGAGCCTCTGTAACCCCTTGTCCCCCATGCAGGCTGGGATAGCCAGAATGCGGAGCCCCGGCCGACTGGGGCTTCGCACCCTGAGCTATACCAGCCCGCATGGTCCATGGTATGGGGGGCTCCGGGGGGGGAGGGGCAGCCAAGCCTTCCCCTTTCCTCCCCCCCCCCGGAGCCCTTGTCCAATCCATGGATAAGGGGCTCTTCCCCACCTCCGGTGCCCCAGGAGGAGGTGGGGGCGACGACTCCCTGGGGGGGGGTTTCATGGTGGCATCTGGGAGTCCCCTTTAAGAAGGGGACCCCAGATGCCCACCCTCTCCCAGGAGAAATGAGTATAGAGGTACAAAGTACCCCTTACCCATTTCCACAAAGGGTTAAAGGAAACAAAAACACAACCACGAAAAAAGTCCTTTAATTTTCTTAATTAACCAGAAATACTTACCTGTACCTTTAAAAAAAATTCCCACGGCAATATCCTCGGTAAATGATCCAATGAACTGTATCCCCTTATGTTGCGATCTTCTATTAAGTTGATTGAAGATCTCCGAAGCCCCCCACCCACATAGCAGAAAATGCGTCCAAAAGTCCTTTTGGACGCATAGCTGCTAGCTCCCGCTGTCTCTCCCCACCTGCCTGCCTGCACCTGTCAACCCCCACCTAGGCTGGCACCCAGTGGGTGCCAGCCTAGGTGGGGGTTGACAGGTGCAGGCAGGTGGGGAGAGACAGCAGCAGGAGCCAGCAGCTTCACGTGCTACCGAGAACGCATTCTCTGCTATACTAACGGCTTCTGAATGAGCCGGATCTTTTTAATGAATCGGTGCTTTTTTTATGAATCGACTTTTTTTTTTACTTTAAAATCGATTTACTCAAAAATGTTTTCCTCTTGTTCCCACTGTTCTTCTTAACATTCCCAGTAATTTTGGTGTTGCTAGCTTTTTAGCTTTTTTAAGGGTTTTGCAATTAACCATTAAAGTTGGCGGGGGTATATTTTCCCACGGTCAGAAGGAGAATTTACATTGAAACTTTAAAATTGATTTTCTCAAAAACTATAAGGTCTTTTTGAAAAAAAAATTTTTCCTCTTATTCCCACTGTTCTCCTTAAAGAGACTCCGTAACAAAAATTGCATCCTGTTTTTTATCATCCTACAAGTTCCAAAAGCTATTCTAATGTGTTCTGGCTTACTGCAGCACTTTCTACTATCACAGTCTCTGTAATAAATCAATGTATCTTTCCCCTGTCAGACTTGTCAGCCTGTGTCTGGAAGGCTGCCAAGTTCTTCAGTGTTGTGGTTCTGCTATGAACTTCCCCTTCCAGGCCCCTCTATGCACACTGCCTGTGTATTATTTAGATTAGGGCAGCTTCTCTCTTCTCTCTTATCTTTTACAAGCTGGATAATTTGTCCTCTGAGCTGGCTGGGCTTTCACATACTGAGGAATTACAGACAAAGGCAAAGCTGTTTGCAGGAAGAAAGGAGCAGCCTGAAACTTCAGTGCATGAGACCTGAAGGGGGAAAGAAACACACAAATGATCTCTTGAGATTCAAAAGGAAGGGTGTATACAGCATGCTTGTGTATGGATGTATTTTCTATGTGTGGACATACTGTACATCAACCTACTTTCTGTTTTGGTGGCCATTTTGTTTGTTTATAAACAAACTTTTTAAAACTGTTTTTAACCACTTTTAATGCGGCGAGGAGCGGCGAAATTGTGTCAGAGGGTAATAGGAGATGTCCCCTAACGCACTGGTATGTTTACTTTTGTGCGATTTTAACAATACAGATTCTCTTTAACATTTTTACATGCACGTTTGGTGTTTCTAGCTTTTAAAGCGGCTTTGCTATTAACTGCTAAAGTCGGCGGGAGCTTAATTTTCCCACGGTCAGAAGGAGTTACTTTAAAATTGATTTTCTCAAAAACTATAAGGTATTTTTTAAAAAAAAGTTTCCCCTCTTGTAGTCACTGAAAGATCTCAGGTGTTAGACACCTTGAAACATCTTTTCCATCACTTTTGTGGCCAGCATAATATTTTCTATTTTTCAAAGTTCGCCTCCCTATTGAAGTCTATTGCGGTTCGCGAACTTTTCCGCGAACCGAACCTTCCGCAGAAGTTCGCGAACCGAAAATCGGCGGTTCGCGACATCTCTAGTTAGCATAGCAAGTACTACAAAGCTGAGGACTCACTGTAGGGTCTAATAGAAAGCTGGAGCACATTCTGGGGAAGTTTAGGCAAAACAAGGTACTGAAAAGCAGGAAACTCACTAGGGAGAACTGAAAAGCTGGGGCACTGCAGCTTTGTTACACTTTATTTGAAACGTGGCACCACACACCTTTTATGGTGGAACCATCTTCTTCTCACCCTTCTCCAAAAGACACTTAGTTGTGTTTGCCTCCCAAACTGAATGGTCACAGTCCTTCCCTGCATCATTCAGCATAAAAAAAAACTGTATGCGATGCATTACTATGTGGGTTTTTATGAAAGTGTTGGAAAAGTTTTACATGTCACAGAAATGAAGGCCACCCAGGTCACCCATCCAAGGGACCTTCAAGAGAAAATGATTAAAAAGGAACTTTTAGAGACTTGCATTGTATATATATATATATATATATATATATATATATATATATATATATATATATATATATACTGTATATATAATTTTTTTTTTTTTTGCTTCAGCGCCTTCAGTTCTGCTTATAACTAAATTAAGTGAGACCAAAGTTCTGCATTAAATATAGCTGTGAGTACTTCAGTAGGAGTCAGAGAAGGTGCTACTAGACACAATATACATTGCAGCTATGTTAAAGGGAAGGTTCAAGCAAAATAAAAAAATGAGTTTCACTTACCGGGGGCTTCTACCAGCCCCATGCAGCCATCCTGTGCCCTCGTAGTCACTCACTGCTGCTCCAGTCCCCCGCTGGCAGCTTCCTGACCTCGGAGGTCGGCGGGATGCATTGCGTACATTTTTACGCATTCCCGATAGTGCAGGAACATTAACGCATACATTTTTACGCGTTACTGGTTCAATGCGTAAATTTTTACGCATTGAACCAGCAACGCGTAAAAATGTATGTGTTAATGTTCCTGCACTAGCAGGAATGCGTAAAAATGTACGCAATGCGTCCCGCCGACCTCCGAGGTCGGCAAGCTGCCAGCGGGGGACTGGAGCAACAGTGAGTGACTACGAGGGCACAGGATGGCTGCATGGGGCTGGTAGAAGCCCCCGGTAAGTGAAACTCATTTTTTTATTTTTGCTTGGACATTCCCTTTAATGTATATTTATGTATTGACTAATACCTAGGCACAAATGACAACACAGGAAATTAAAATCGTCATAACCCCCTTAAAAAGAACCTGAGGTTTAAGACCTATGGAAGCTGCCAGAGCCGGGACAAGGTCCTCCAGCACCCAAGGCTGAGACTCCAAAGTGCGCCCCTCCATCCCTGCCACCCGAGCTGTCACACACTGATTGCTATTAGACGAAGAGACGCCACAGGACCCACAACCACCCCAACACCTTAATATCTAGTTATCTGGCTTACAGTCACTGCCATGTATCCCCTTTTCTTATTTCTTTCTGCTTCAAACACAATAGGGGAATGATAGCTGAGTGAGATGTGCGCCCCCTCCTACACTGCGCCCTGAGGCTGGAGCCTCCCCAGCCTATGCCTCGGCCCGGCCCTGGAAGCTGCTGTATTTATTTCCTTTTAACCAGTTGCCTGGCAGTCCTGCTGATCTTTCTGGTCATTAGGGTCTAAATCACATACCTGAAACCAGCATGCAGCTAATCTTGTCAGATTTCTCAGAGTCATCTGATCTGCATGCTTGTTCAGGGTCTATGGCATGCCGCATAAAGTATTAAAGCCATGCAATGCACATTATTTAAACTGAAATAAACCTGTCAATAGGGATGGTCGGAAATGCCAATTTCCGATTCCGCGGTAATTCCGCATTCCGCCATTGCCAATTACTGATTCCGCTTTCCGGTACCAATTTCCGCATCCCAATGCGGAATTTCCGCCGGAAATCGCGGAAATTCCGCCCGACTTTAACATAGATTTTCTCAAAAACTATAAGGTCTTTTTGAAAACTTTTTTTTGCATCTTATTCAGAAGATTCTGTTTAATAAACCCTGAAACTTTGGTGTTTCTAGGACTTACGGGGGCTTTGCTATTAACCACTAAAGTCGGCTGATTTTTACTGTAATATAAATGCAGAAAATAGGCAGATGCAGATTTTCTGCATTTTACTTTACAGTAAAAATCTGCCGAATTTAGTGGTTAATAGCAAAGCCCCCGTAAGTCCTAGAAACACCAAATTTTCAGGGTTTATTAAACTCAATCTTGTGAACAATATGCAAAAAAAAGTTTTCAAAAAGACCTTATAGTTTTTGAGAAAATCGATGTCAAAGTCAGGCAGAATTTCCGCGATTTCCGGCGGAAATTTCCGCGATTTCCGGCGGAAATCCGCCTAACACACTTGCATTACCGATTTCCGCATTCCGATGCGGAAATGCAAATTCCGATCGGAATTTCGGAAATTGCATTTCCGCGGAATCCGAATGAGCATCCCTACCTGTCAACCTCCATATCCCTCTTTCATTGAGTTCTCTTTTAATATAGAATAGTTGTTCTGTGGAAAATTAGCACAATCCCTTTTTTAATCTCAGAAATCATTAAAACTGTTTCTCTGAAGGCATTGCTGATAGAATGCAGGTTATGCATGACGCTAATACAAATCCACTCAGACGTAATTTTAAGATGCTCAAGTAAATCAGTGAGTCTTAACTTTTACTGAATTTCCTGGTAATGAATCCAAAGAGGATGAACTGTATCTAATGCTGTAGGAGTTACTGTTTGTATTGGCAGATTTATACAAGATCTTAGTGAAGGAGGTTCTTGTTTATCCAGATCATAATATATACAAAGCAAAACTAAAGCTAGCTACTTATTTTTGTTTGGATATTTGTAAAAGATCATATAATTAAGTGTTATATAAAGCAATAGAGAGAAAGCTTCTTATAGTTATGGGAACAGTCTCTAATTCTGGTAATACTTGAACTCAGAAGAAAAAACACTATTTGACTCAAAAAACAAAACAGTTCAGTAGGTCCAGAACTCTAAAACCACTGGCATCAATCTAGAAAAATTCTGGTGGGCTGTTATGGTCTCTATTGCGCGACTACAGCCATCAAATGCACCAAAGTGGCATGGGAAGTAAACCTGCACAATATAAAACAATGGAACATTTTTTTCAAAATATTGTAAAATGGTGGAGCTATTTCCTTGGCCCTCCCCTCTACTCCCCCTCTTAGGTAATCCATTTTTCCCCTTAGAGACGCACAAATCGGCATACAGGGAGTGGAGAAGGGTAGGACCTCTAAGAGCATGCCATCTTATACAGAATTCTATGTGGATCTCTTTTGCAGATATCCAGGCAAGGATGGGATCATCTGCCTTGGACATATGGTCCCACTCTCAATTTAAGCATTTTTTTGCTGAGCCAGGGGAAAAAAATCTGATTTGGGCCATAAAATCACCCCATTTGAAACACTCTGTGTTGGAGAAAGCTTCGTAACAGGGGGAATCTCACAAATACATAATTGTTTGGTAAATGAAAGAGAATATGCGGACACACTTTGCACTAGGTGGGAAACAGACCTTGGGCGAACCGTTTTAGATGGCCAGTGGCAGAAGATTTTAATCCTGGCACACAAATCATCAAACTCTGTTAGTATACAAGAATCCGGTTATAATCTACTTAGCTACTGGTATTATACCCCAGACAAACTATATTCCCCCAGTCTCTCCATATGCAGCAGTTCCACTTTCAATGGTAAGCACTTGCACTTTTGTGGATTTTGTTTGGATCTATTTGTACTCTTTGATGTGCTTTGGTCATAGTACACTGGCCATTGATGTGGCAACTTTGCACTATATAGTATTCTTACACCAATTTTGCACAGTTTACATTACTTTTGTACCTATTTTCCAGGTTTTTGCTATTTTTGTATTTTTTGTATTTTTGTGTATATCAATATTATATCAATATTATATATATATATATATATATATATATATATAGTAGTTTTTTGGTGATATTTATTATATGAATTTATGATTGGTGTCCTGCACTATATACATTTTTCCAGGACCACGCCATCATTGTTTGCTCATCCACTATACAGGCACTATGTCACTTTTTTATCTGCTGCTATTGAGATTTCCAATTACCTTTGGATTAGGACAGGGGTTTTAATATTTTTAACTTATTGTTGTGTTGTATGGATAAGTCCCTCATAAAGATTTGTTCATTTGCATTGAGATGATATGAGTGTGATTTAATACATATCAGTCTTGTTATTGGGCTTCTCTTCTTGTATATATCAGTAGTCTTTTTCAGCCCATTTAGATGTGATTATCTACATGCTCCATGCATTATTATGCATGGAACTATAGCTCTATATTGGTTTGTGTTGTAAATTATATAAGATATCCAAAACCCATAGTTCTTTATGTTGGAGATGTGGAAACCAGACTCTCCTTCATATCTTTTGGAACTGCTTGCGTTTAATTCCTTTTTGGGATTCCGTTAAGCTTAATATTTTTTTGATTACAGTGAACCTTCTTCAGACCCATCATATTACTGTATATTCTGGTGTATAAGACGACTGGGCGTATAAGACAACCCCCCAACTTTTCCAGTTAAAATATAGAGTTTGGGATATACTCGCCGTATAAGACTACACTTCTTCCAATGCCTACCAAATAAAAATGAAAAACCATCATATACTGGTGCTATGTATTAACAGATACTTGTGCTGTACTCTATGTGGTACCCAGTATATAACAGTATATAAGCGATTGACTGGTTACATTAATCAACTCGCCCTCTCCCTAAGTGGACTGGTCAGCTCTCCTGGTCTACCTGTTTATCAGTGCGGTATGGAAGAATAGATTGCGCTGTGCCCATAAAACATGCCTCTTTCACCCGTCCCCCTATTTACCTCCTTCTCCGACTTTTAGATCTTTTCACTACAGTCCTCAGCAGTGAGATCTGAGAGTCGGTAACAGGATAGGGCGTAGCACCCGGCATCAATGACACCCGACATATAAAACGACCCCTGACTAATCAGAAGATTTTCAAGGGTTAAAAGTAGTCTTATATGCCAGAATATACAGTATTTACTTCTTAATACGTTCTATAGCATAAGTAGATATAAAAAGTCTTTGATGAGACATTTAATAAATGCGGCCAGGATTGTAATCGCACGCCACTGGAAATCACTACAACAGCAGTAGAATGGCTTGAGGAATTAAAGGAAATTGGAGAGGTTGAAAATCTCACTCAACTTATGCATAATCAAGAGGAACAGTACAGTGAAACATGGAGACCTTGGCTATGTTACATGGAATCGGAAACATACAGGCAACACTACCAGTGAAACTTTGAATTCTGATTTCCTCTTTCCCCCGACATAAAGTGGGCGCCCAGACCTGGAGTGATTCTCTGATGTCTTTTGGAGATCCCACCCAGCACCAAGATTGTGATCATACTTTATAAGACCCTCTTGGATGGACCAGGCCTCTTTCTCCTCTTCTTTTTCTTAGTCCATTTCTCCTTCTTTCTTTTCTTTTCTTGTCTTTTTTTTCTGTTATTAATTGGCTAATTACATGGGTATAAGTATCCTTGATAACGGTAGTGAGAAAGAGGTATAAGGTGGGCTGATATGGATTGGAGGTTTCTTTAAGGTTGCTAGAGGTAGCAAGGGGTTCAATTGAAGGACGTCCAGTCTAATGTTTATATATTTTTAATTGCTATTTTGCGCACGAAGATACCTCCTAAATCATGTATTATATCTATTTGATAGGATGGAGCAGCTAACGCTGCGGAGGTTTATTTGTATTGATGGTATTTAATACGGGATCAGTGAATAATGGCGCACAACGCCTATGCATAAAAATGGCGCCGCATTAAAAAGATATGCTTATCGCTATTTATCGTTAGTACTGCATAATAATGCCGCACAGGGAAAAAAGAAGAAAAACGGCACACACTAACGTTATTTATCAATAGTGGCATACACTAACGTTATTTATCAATAGTGGCACACACTAACGTTATTTATCAATAGCGCCCTACATAAGCCAAACTGCAGACGTTATTTAACTGCAAAACGGTGAATGGATGGTTGGGGTTAGGCACCACCAGGGGGGTGGTTAGGGTTAGGCACCACCAGGGGGGTTTATGGGTTAGGGATAGGTACAGAGAGGGTTCTGTGTGTTAACGCTAAATAATGATAAGGCTTTAACGCTAAATAACAATAAGGCTTTAACGTTAAATAGCGATAAGCGGCAAACGGATTAGAGGCAACACTGTGTGCCATTTTCAGATGGAAGCATTTAATACATAACTATTTTTTTCAGCAAAAACTCGGTATACAGAGGCGCCAGAGTAGAGTAAAACGTTTTAAAAACCGCTTAAAAGGAGAGGGGGATGTTAAGGTGGACTCACCTCCCTCTTACAAAAAAAGAAAACTCACTTGAGTCTCAATAAAATAGAATTGTCAAGTAATTTATTCAACTCCACAAATGCAACGCGTTTCGCGGGCGTGACCCCGCTTCCTCAGGCAAAAATGGGAGCACAACTCAGTGGGTCAAGCAATAAGTTTGAGCGCCTCTATTTTTTTGTCTTGTGACATATACTTCTTTGCATGTTAAAAATTGGTGAAAAAAAAGAATCTATAAAAACAAAAAAACAAAAAAACAAAAAAAAAAAAAAAATGGTACAATGCAAACAGTGAGGATAAGGGGTAATTTTGGCGTCTATGTCAAAACGGTCAAGGAAAAATAGCCATTTTGCCTGGATTTAACTACTCTCTACCTACTGCCTGTACCAACCTCTGACTGGATTTCGACTATCCTTGTTACCTGCCGTCTGTACCGACCTCTGCCTGGATTTCAACTGCTCTCTTTGCCTGCCGCCTGTACAAACCTCTGTCTGCCTGTCATCTGCTATGGCATCAGCCTCAAGGTGTCTCACATCGGAAGCAGATGGAGTTTGAGGATAGCGATCCTGATCTGCAGTCGCTGGTGGACTCGAGTGACAGCGACGCACCTGGAGATCTGTCATCTGACTCGGGTAGCAAGGGCGACAGTGACTCCATCACCCCCGAGGTTAGTGATGTACGCATTTGGTGCCCAATTGACAATCCACCACTGCCCCCATGTCTCCCTTTTACTGGGGAGCCTGGCCTGAAGATAGACTGCAAGCACAACCCCCTGGCCAATGATGCTGTCATTGAAAAAATAGTGGTGGAGACAAACCGCTATGCCATACAACTGACTGCTGCACAAGGGCGCTTTTCAAGAAGCAGGACGTGGGGGCCGGTCACTAAGGAGGACTTTTGGCTTTTCTTTTGACTAACTATTCTGCAGGGGGTGGTGGGGAAGCCCTTGCAGAAATGGTATTGTCAACTAACAAGATAATTGCTACCTCTTTTTTTTGGCATATTAATGTCTGAATACCGTTTTGGACTCATAATGAAATATTTGCACTTTTCAGACAACGACCACTTCGATGAGTCCACCCACACTGTGCCAAGCTCAAAAAAATTTGGGAGGTTTATCAGCTGGTAGTGGAAAACTTCCAAAACACTTATGTACCCCAGAGGGACATACAGTAAGTGTTGATAAAAGCTTGATGGCCTACAAGGGGAGACTAAGTTGGTGTGAAATCCTACATGATCTGTGAGTCAGCAACCGGATATATCTGGAGCACCATTCTTTATACCTGTAAAGGGAGAAGGGACTCAATTCAACCCCGCTTTCAACAACTACAGACTAGGGACATCGTCTGTGCTGTCTTTGATTGAGCCATTGCTAAACAAAGGCTACTGTTTAGCACAGATAATTTTTACAATTCCCCAGAACTTTTTGAATTTCTAATAAAAAATAAAACCAATGCCTACGGCACTGTTAGGCCTAACAGGTGAGAAATGCAAACAATCTTTGCCAAAACAAAACAACTGGAAACTGGGGACATTATTGCTTGGCAGAAGGGGAAAATTCTGGCTCTTCGCTGACGTGACAACAAGAAAGATGTCTGTCTCCTCAGCACAGTCCATGGCACCTCAACTGTTGCCACCAGAATAAAAGGAGGTAAAGTCAATGAAAAGCCTCACATTGTGGTGCATTACAACAACACGACGGGTGGCGTGGACAGAGGATTAAGCATTAAGCAAACAACAACAACAGAAACCTACAAAAAATATTTTGGCATCTCCTGGAACAAAATATAACGCCTGGGGGTTATACTTTGACCACCCAGAGCAACAAGGCTGGCAGCTGAATCAGAGCAATTGCAGCTCTGGGCTTCCGATATCGCTACAAATAAGACACAATGGCAGCGCAGTGCGATGTTGCACTGCCTTAGCGATAGCAAGCATTCAGACAGGTACAAGACAAGACTATAGATTGGAGCATAACTAGTAGCAACCACAGCTCACAGTCACGTCCACAGAAGCAGAGCAAGCAGGCTAACAACAGTCACCTGCAAGCATCCACAAAGGCAAGACTACAGGATAGAACGTAACTAATAGCAACCACAGCCTATGGTTATGTTCCCAGAAACTAAAGTAGCAGGAATACTACCAGTCACCAACGTGGTGATGGCAAAATCCAAGCTATCAGGATAATGGACTTCACTGACCCACTGCGGATGCAGCGAACGTCCATTAGGCATGGAAACTAGGCATTACACAATAATACAGAAAAATAACAAATGGCTCAACTAACGGATAACTATATATTAGCAAGTCTGCATATATATTTATCAAGAAACTAGCTAAAGCACAAGTAGTAAGGTCGCATTGAACTACAATAACAGATCTATCCAGAGTAACAAAGTGCCCAGCAGACTAGCGTACTGACCGCTATGTCGGGCAAAGTCTAAAATGGGAGGCAGACTTTTATGCCGGCATCAACCAATGGATGCAAGTATGCAAATTTCCAAACAGCTGAATGGTAATCATTTAAACCTGAGCTGGCTTGATTACCATTTCCTTGCTGGCTGTGAATGCAAAGGACTTTCATAAGAAATACATGCAGTATTCTGTAACTACATGCATGCAGGAAATCCAGGGCTATCCAGCCGCAGCCCAGCTGCAGCAAGCAACTGGTGGAATGATGACAGCATCCTGAGCTGCCCAAAACTGCAGAGCAATTGCAAATGACAATGAGACCCATTGTGAATGCACAACCGAATGCAAGCAGATAAGCCAGAAGTGTCTGTTTGCAGCTCCACTGCAACAGACAGAACACGCTACAGGAGGGATCCTGACACAAAGCCTGTGGAATACGTACATCCTGTACAAACAATGCAGTGACAGGCCAATAACACACGCAGACTTTATCTGGAAGATGTGTCAGTGTATCTGCATGAAGTATCAGGCCTCAGCAGATGCCAGAGGCCATCACTTTATGGACTACATGGTGTGTGTTGTTGTATGCTGCAGCAAGACTGATGCTAAAGGGAAAAAAATCCATAAGGAATTGTGATTGTACTGCCCTGATTGTAATGTCGCCCTTTGTGTCGTTCCGTTTTAAAATATACCACACGTGGGAGGTGTATAAGGTATATACTGTATATACATACTGTATAATTATCTGCTGCCTTATTTGCAGTGGTGCTCGGATACCCCTTTTTATTATTCGAGTTTGGTCGAATTCGAATAGTAAATTATTCGAGTTCGGTCGAATATTCGAGTCGAATATTTTTTACTATTCGATTCGACCTCGGACTTCGAGCTCACTATTCGAGTCGGTATTCGAGCTCATTATTCGAGCTGATTATTCGAATTGGCCTTAAATAGCTTCCAACACTTGTTTTGAGGGTGAATGATGCAAGAAACATCTTTTTTTCCAAGTAACAACAGCAAGTGATTATGTGGGGATGTTCCTTTAAAAAAAAAAAGGTGGAAAGAGAAGTTGTGTCCAAAATTCTGTTCAGTACAGTGTATATACTTCTTCTTCTTCTTCATCATCTTCTATATCTTCTTCTTCTTCTTCTATATCTTCTTCTTCTTCTTCTTCTATATCTTCTTCTTCTTCTCCTTCTTCATCTTCTTCTTCTTCTTCTTCTATATCTTCTTCTTCTATATCTTCTTCTTCTTCTATATCTTCTTCTTCTATATCTTCTTCTTCTTCTTCTTCTATATCGTCTTCTTCTTCTTCTTCTTCTTCTTCTTCATCTTGATCTTGATCTTCTTCTTCTTCTTCTTCTTCTTCTTCTTCATCTTCTTCTTCATCTTCTTCTTCATCTTCTTCTTCATCTTCTTCTTCTTCTTCATCTTCTTCTTCTTCATCTTCTTCATCTTCTTCTTCTTCTTCTTCTTCATCTTCTTCTTCTTCATCTTCTTCTTCATCTTCTTCTTCATCTTCTTCTTCATCTTCTTCTTCTTCTTCATCTTCTTCTTCATCTTCTTCTTCTTCATCTTCTTCATCTTCTTCATCTTCTTCTTCTTCATCTTCTTCTTCTTCATCTTCTTCTTCATCTTCTTCTTCTTCTTCATCTTCTTCTTCTATATCTTCTTCTTCTATATCTTTTTCTATATCTTCTTTTTCTATATCTTCTTCTTCTTCTTATTTTTCTATTTCGTCTTCTTCTTTTTCTATATCTTCTTCTTCTTCTCCTTCTTCTTCTTCTTTTTCTATATCTTCTTCTTCTTCTATATCGTCTTCTTCCTCTTCACTTATTTCTCTTTTATTTTTTTTTTAAAGAAATGCAGCTATTTTTTAGCGTAATAAATAGCTGGTGGCGCACACATGTTGGAAGCGCCATTGTATGTGCTCCCTGGCAGTGGAAACACACAGAAAGCAGGAGGTAAATTCAGCAGCAGCAGCAGGAGGAGGAGGATGATTGTGTGGCAGCAGGCAGTCAATGAGGCAGGCAGCGAGACATAATAGGCAGTGGTACCTAGCGGTGGTACCAGGCCATAAATACACAGCATGAGGTTCCAGACAGCGGTCGTGAAGCCCACATCATGTCCAATACACAACTGGGACAACACAGTTTTCAACCCGGACACCTCTAAAAATGATATCACAAAGTATTAATAAAAAGTATATATATTTTTATCTTTCTTTTAAAGAAATGCAGCTATTTTTGAGCGTAACAAATAGCTGGTGGCGCATGGTGGAAGTGCCATTGTATGTGCTCCCTGGCAGTGGAAACACACAGACAGCAGGAGGTAAATTCAGCAGCAGGAGGAGGAGGAGGAGGAGTGTGTGGCAGCAGGCAGTCAATGAGGCAGGCAGCGTGACATAATAGCCCTGGTACCTAGCGGTGATACCAGGGCGTAAATAAACCCAACAGGAGGTCCCAGACAGCGGTCGTGCAGCCCACATCGTGTCCAATACACAACTGGGACAACACAGTTTTCAACCCGGGCACTTCAGAAAAATTAAACCTTTTTTTTTTTATTGTTTTTTTTGTTTTGTTTCTATAGCAAATTACACAGATATAGCTATTGTTTGACGTAATAGCTGGTGGCAGAGTGGCAGCAGAAGGTAAAATCTGTGTACCCTGGCAGTGGGAAACACAGACAGACAGCAGCAGCAGGAGGAATGGAGGAGTAATGTGAGTAGCTATTGTTTGACGTAATAGCTGGTGGCAGAGTGGCAGCAGAAGGTTAATCTGTGTACCCTTGGCAGTGGGAAACACAGACAGACAGCAGCAGCAGCAGGAGGAATGGAGGAGTAGTGTGAGTGTGGCAGCAGGTAGGTAGGCAGCGTGACATAATAGCCCTGGTACCTAGCGTTGATAGTTACCAGGGCTGTAAATAAACACAACAGGAGGTCCCAGACAGCGGTCGTGCAGCCCACATCGTGTCCAATACACAACTTGGACAACACAGTTTTTAACCCGGGCACCTCAGAAAAATTAAACCTTTTTTTTTTTTTTTTTTAAAGGTAAATACAGGCAGCAGGGGCAGCTATTGTTTGACGTAATAGCTGGTGGCAGAGCGGCAGCAGAAGGTAAATCTGTGTACCCTGGCAGTGGGAAACACAGACAGACAGACAGCAGAAGGGCAGTACACAGCAGCCCACTGTAGATGTAAAATGTGTGGCTGCAGGCGACGTAATAGTCAAAGTGAACCAGGCTGGCTTAGTGAGCAGGAGCCAGGAGGTGGTAAAGGGTGGTAAGGCACATTAACGATGGTTCTTCCGGCAGCCAGTTCATGTCCCCCTCTCGCCGACAACAGGGGCCAGGAACTCGCCTTCCACCCACGCCTGGTTCATCTTGAGAAACGTCAGTCTGTCCACAGACTTGTGAGACAGACGTGAGCGTTTCTCGGTGACCACGCCACCAGCTGCACTGAAGCAGCGCTCGGACAGCATGCTGGAAGGGGGGCAGGACAGCACTTCCAGGGCGTACTGCGCCAGCTCGCTCCAGATCTCCAGGCGTTTGACCCAATACTCCATGGGATCAACAGGGGCATCGCTGTCAAGCCCGCTGTAGGACCCCATGTAGTCAGCCACCATGCGGGTCAGGCGCTGGCTGTGACCGGAGGAGGATGCTGCTGCATGCACCTCCTCTTTAGTCACTGCTGCCGGAGCCTCTACAGTCCTGTAGAGCTCGTTGCTGAGAGACAGCAGGTCTGTTGGGCGCTTGCTGCTGGATGCAGGCACCTGCTGCTGCCTCTGTGCTGGCTGGACAGTGGGGGTGGAAGGCTGGGGGAAGGCTTCCTCCAAGCGCTCAACAAGGGCCTGCTGCAAGCTCCTTATTTGTTGCGCTGGCTCTCCTCCTGCAGGCGGCAGGAACTGGCTCAACTTCCCCTTGAGGCGTGGGTCCAACATCATGCTGATCCAGATGTCCTCCCTCTGCTTCATCTGGATCACCCTGGGGTCCTTGCGCAGGCACGTCAGCATGTGCGCTGCCATTGGGAAGAGGCGGGCCACGAGTGCTGTCCTCATCCTCCTCCTCTGCCTCCTCAGCCTCATCCTCTCTCCACCCCCGCACTAACTCAGCTGCACTGTGCTGATCCCCCTCATCAGCAGCAAGGTCAGGGACCTCCACCAAGTCCTCCTCCTCCTCCCCCTCAGAGGTGGACTGTGCAGCTGCATGCCGCTCCTGCTGGTCCAAGGCTGCCGCTCCCTGTTCCAGCAAAGCATCGAGGGCCCTGTTCAGCAGACAAACCAGGGGCACCTACTTGCAGACCATAGCATGGTCCCTGCTCACCATGTTAGTGGCCTGCAGAAAGGGAGCCAGCACTAAGCACACCTGCTGCATGTGCCTCCAGTCGTCATCGGGGATGATGGACGGGATGTTGCTGGTCTTGTCCCTTTTCTGAGCGGCGGAAACAGTGGCCAGGGCAAGGTACTGGTTGACAGCGTGCTTCTGTTCAACCAGACGCTCCAACATCGCCAGGGTGGAGTTCCAGCGAGTTGGAATGTCAAGGATCAGCCGATGGCGTGGCAGCTCCAGCTCCTTTTGCACATATTCCAGGCTCGCACAGGCTGCAGCCGAGCACCGGAAGTGACGCACAACATTCCTTGCCATTTCCAGCAGTTCGCCCATCCCCTGGTAGGTGCGCAAAAACTTCTGCACCACCAGGTTCAGCACGTGGGCAAGACAGGGGATGTGGGTCAGGTTTCCCCTGTCAATTGCGGCAACCAGATTGGCCCCATTGTCGGCCACCACCTCTCCGACTCTGAGGCCTCTGGGGGTCAGCCAAATCCTCTCCTGCTCCTGGAGTTTGGCCAACACATGGGTTGCCGTCAGTTTGGTCTTCCCAAGGCTGACCAACTGCAGCAGCACTTGGCAGTGGCGGGCCTTCACGCTGCTGCTGAGGCGGGGGGTTTGGCCAGGTGTGCCGGAGGATGGAAGAGGATCGGAGGAACCTGCTGCAGTTCCCCTGACCCTGCGGGGTGGCACCACCCACTGTGTTGCTGCTGCTGCTGTGCCCGCTGCTGCTCTCCCATCCTCACCCCCTTCCACCAAGCTGACCCAGTGGACAGTGAAGGACAGGTAGCGGCCTGTCCCGAAGCGGCTGCTCCAGGAGTCCATGGTGACGTGGACCCTTTCACCAACCGCGTGCTCCAGCCCTCGCTCCACATTGGCCATCACAAAGCGGTGCAGTGCAGGAATGGCCTTGCGGGCAAAGTAGTGTCTGCTGGGGAGCTGCCAGTCTGGGGCTGCACAAGCAAGCAGCGCACGCATGTTGCTCCCCTCCTGCACGAGCGTGTACGGCAGGAGTTGGGAGCACATGGCCCGTGCCAGCAAGCCGTTCAGCTGACGCACGCGACGGCTGCTGGGAGGCAGAGTCCTAACCACCCCCTGGAAGGACTCGCTCAAAAGGCTCTGGCGTGGCCTTTTGCTAGCACGGGAATCAGCGGACACAGCAGAGGAGGCCACTGAGGACTGGCTGCCAGAACAGGCCTCAGTGTCGGCGGCAGGAGTTGCAGAGGGGGGAGGAGCAGTGCGATTCCGCACTCCTGCTGGTGCGGCTGGAGGAGCAGGAGGGCGGGTGGCTGCTGTTGCTGCTGCTGAAGGCTGTGCAGTGATGGGTGTGGTGCCACTGCCAGCACCAGAAGCCTTCAGCCTCTGGAACTCCTCATGCTGGTGGAAATGTTTAGCAGCAAGGTGGTTGATGAGCGAGCTGGTGCTGAACTTTAAGGGGTCTGCACCTCTGCTCAACTTCCGCTGACAGTGGTTGCAAGTGGCGTACTTGCTGAAAACTGTGGGCATTGTGAAAAATCGCCAGATTGGTGACAAGAACAACCCCCTACGGCCTGGAGCCGCTGCTGCCTGTCCCCCTGTGGTGGTTGGGGGGGGGGGGCTTGGGTGCGGCTGGTGGTGGTACTGGCAGATGCTGCTGCTGCTGAGCCTGAGACACCAGCAGGCTGTTGGACCTGCCTACTGCTGCCAATGCTTGCAATGATGCGCCTCCTTGCAAGGCCCACAAGCGCATCCTCCTCCTCCTCCTCAGAGCTGCTGATGATGACATCCCCAGGTGCTGGTGGTGGCGGCACCCAGTCTTTGTCTGTCACCACGTCATCATCATCATCATCATCCTCCCCCTCCTGAAACATGTCCTGCTGGGATGATGACCCCCCAAACTCCTCTCCTGATGCATGGATGGGCTGCTTGACTGTCGCCACAGTCTTGCTGTCCAATTCCTCATCCCCCAAAGTGCCCATCAGCATCTCCTCCTCCAAATCACCAACAACAGCAGACAATTGACTCATGATGCCTGGGGTCAAAAGACTGCTGAATGACAGATCGCCAACTGACGGTGAACTGGCCTCCTCCCCAGGCCCTGCTGGGCGGCTGCTGCGAACAGGGGTGGTGGTGGTGGTGAGGGTGAAGGCCTCGGATGCAGAGCTGATGGCGGGCTGCTCATCCTCCGCCATCAGTTGCACCACAGTGGCTGCATCCTTTTCCTCAATGGGACGTTTCCGACCCGGGTGGAGGAAAATAGGAGCAGGTACTACACGTTGCTGCTGCTGTGTCTCTGCAGTGTGAGTTGCTCCTGCTGGGCGGCGCCCAAGGCGTCCACGGCCAGTGGCTATAGGAGGAATGTTAGCCACTGACGCAGCTGCTGCTGCTGCGGAACTGTGCATGGTGGCGCGGCCGCGGCTTGCCACAATGCTGCTCCCTCTCCTCTTGATTCCCTTGCTGCCCTTCCCCTTGCCCAAACCGCGCTGGCTGCCACTTCCAGACATCTTAGATGTTTTGGGCGTAAACAAAAAAGTTTTTTAAAAGGGCGGGTGAAAAAGTGGGGTACTTTAATGGAGTGGGTTGGTGGGTGAGGTGACACTAATCACTAAGTGATTAGATCGCTAAGTGATTACTAGTACAGTACTAATACAAAATACAATAATTCAGTAATCAGTAAGTGTGAACAGTGAACAGTGAGTGTGTCCCCTAGTACACTAACTAGAAAATACAATAATCAGTAGTAATCAGATTAAGTAGAAGGAAATAGAGTGTGTGTACTGAGTGCACGCACACACACACACGCAGGAGCTAGCCTATGAACAGTGACTGAGTGTCCCTAGTACAGTAAGTAGTAACAGTAAGTAGTACAACTAGAAATTACAATAAGTAATCAGAAGGAAATAGAGTGTGTGTACTACTGTACAGACAGTGCACGCACACACACACGCACGCAGGAGCTAGCCTATGAACAGTGACTGAGTGTCCCTAGTAGTAAGTAGTAAGTAAGTACAACTAGAAATTACAATAATCAGTAGTAATCAGAAGGAAATAGAGTGTGTGTACTGCACGCACACACGCAGGAGCTATGAACAAACAGTGACAGTGAGTGTCCTAGTACAGTTACAGTATAACTACAAAATGAAAATACAATCACTCAGTAGTAAAGGACAGCAGAAACACTGGTATAATAAAGTAACAGAGGACAGGAGGACAGCTGCCCACACAGGCAAGGCCCTGAGGCCTAAAGCTGTGTAAGCTTGCCTGCAGCAGCTGCCTGTCTCTATGTAACACACAAGCTACTAACTAAAATACAATGTCTATCTAACTAACAACAATATAGGTGTGTATAGGAGGTGTATGTGAGCAAAAACACTAGGTAATTAACCACAATAGAACACTTGCTAAGCCAAAGCACAAAGGAGCAGATCTCTCTCTGTACAAAGTCAGGCAAGGACGGAAAAACGGAACATGGCGGCCGCTATTTATAGGGTAGGGGCTGGCCAGGGTCCCCCTCTGTGATTGGCTGCCGTCAGAGGGCCTGGGAGCCCTCTGATTGGCTCTAAGGACATCAACCTGGGCTATGACGCTATTCGAGCTCGGTATTCGAGCTCGAATAGCGCTGTTTGCTCGAATAGCTCGAATAGTGAGTGGGCTATTCGAGTTCACTCGAATAGCCCATTCGAATAGCTGCAGCTATTCGAGCTCGGTATTCGAGCTCGAATAGCTAAAAAAGAGCTTGAATATTCGAGCTACTCGAATATTCGAGCTCTGCTGAGCACCACTGCTTATTTGTACAGTTTTGCTATTTTTTTCCGTTTATTGATAATTTTAATTATTTCAACAATTGTGTGTTCCAGTCTTTTATTTATGTGCAGAATGTCTACTAGACTTTTATTCTAATATATTTTGGTGAGTTATGACTTAAGAATTGGAGGCCTAAAATTCTTGAAAAAAAAGTAACCGCTTTTAGACCCATCAATCCAGACAGAAATGAACCACCAGGGAGGTTAAAGTAGCGGAAGCCAGGGCCGACTGCCATCCAATCTGCAGCAATAAATAGCAGGCGCCAGGCGCGAATTGCCTGGTATTTGTAGCCACAGTTCGCATAGTGGGCGGACCAATCTCTTGCTATTATAGTGGGCATCCTTTTCAACAGAATGCCTGTGGTTAAGGTTAGTTGCTCACAAGGAGAGGGAGGTTATAGTTAGATATCCACCAGCAGATTGGGTGTGAGGTTAAGGTTAGGCACCAGGGTGAGGTGGTTAACGTTAGACACCACCAAGGAGCAGTGGTGCTCAAATACCCCTTTTAAAAATTCGAATTTGGTCGAATTCGAATAGTAAATTATTCGAGGTCAGTCGAATATTCGAGTCGAATATTTTTTACTATTCGATTCGACCTCGGACTTCGAGCTCACTATTCGAGTCGGTATTCGAGCTCACTATTCGAGCTGACTATTCGAATTGGCCCAAAATAGCTTCCAACACTTGTTTTGAGGGTGAATGATGCAAGAAACATCTTTTTTTCCAAGTAACAACAGCAAGTGATTATGTGGGGATGTTCCTTTAAAAAAAAATGTGGAAAGAGAAGTTGTGTCCTTAATTTGGTTCAGTAGTGTAGTGTTACTGTATATACTTGTTCTTCTTCTTCTTTATCTTTCTTAATCTTCTTCTAGATCTTCTTCTTCTTCTTCTTCTTCTTCTTCATCATCTTCTTCTTCTTCTTCATCTTCATCTTCTTCATCTTCTTCTTCATCTTCTTCTTCTTCTTCTTCATCTTCTTCTTCTTCTTCATCTTCTTCATCTTCTTCATCTTCATCTTCTTCATCTTCATCTTCTTCATCTTCATCTTCTTCTTCATCTTCTTCATCTTCTTCATCTTCTTCATCTTCTTCTTCTTCTTCTTCATCTTCTTCTTCTTCTTCTTCATCTTCTTCATCTTCTTCTTCTTCTTCTTCATCTTCTTCATCATCTTCTTCTTCTTCTTCATCTTCATCTTCTTCATCTTCTTCTTCATCTTCTTCATCTTCTTCTTCATCTTCTTCTTCTTCATCTTCTTCTTCTTCATCTTCTTCTTCTTCTTCTTCATCTTCTTCATCATCTTCTTCTTCTTCTTCATCTTCATCTTCTTCATCTTCTTCTTCATCTTCTTCTTCTTCATCTTCTTCTTCTTCTTCATCTTCATCTTCTTCATCTTCATCTTCTTCTTCTTCATCTTCTTCTTCATCTTCTTCTTCATCTTCTCCTTCTCCTTCTTTTTCAATATCGTCTTCTTCTTCTTCTTCACGTATTTCTCTTTTCAATTTTTTTTTTAAAGAAATGCAGCTATTTTTGAGCGTAACAAATAGCTGGTGGGCGCACGCATGTTGGAAGCGCCATTGTATGTGCTCCCTGGCAGTGGAAACACAAAGACAGCAGGAGGTAAATTCAGCAGCAGGAGGAGGAGGATGAGTGTGTGGCAGCAGGCAGTCAATGAGGCAGGCAGCTCGCCGTGACATAATAGCCCTGGTACCTAGCGGTGATACCAGGGCTGTAAATAAACACAACAGGAGGTCCCAGACAGCGGTCGTGCAGCCCACATTGTGTCCAATACACAACTGGGACAACACAGTTTTCAACCCGGGCACCTCAGAAAAATTAAACCTTTTTTTTTTTTTATTGGTTTTTTTTGGTTTTGGTTTTACAACCAATATAGCTATTGTTTTGACGTAATAGCTGGTGGCAGAGTGGCAGCAGAAGGTAATTCTGTGTACCCTGGCAGTGGGAAACACAGACAGACAGCAGCAGCAGGAGGAATGGAGGAGCAGTGTGAGCAGCTATTGTTGTGACGTAATAGCTGGTGGCAGAGTGGCAGCAGACGGTAATTCTGTGTACCCTGGCAGTGGGAAACACAGACAGACAGCAGCAGCAGGAGGAATGGAGGAGCAGTGTGAGTGTGGCAGCAGGTAGGCAGCGTGACATAATAGCCCTGGTACCTAGCGGTGATACCAGGGCTGTAAATAAACACAACAGGAGGTCCCAGACAGCGGTCGTGCAGCCCACATTGTGTCCAATACACAACTGGGACAACACAGTTTTCAACCCGGGCACCTCAGAAAAATTAAACCTTTTTTTTTTTTTATTGGTTTTTTTTGGTTTTGGTTTTACAACCAATATAGCTATTGTTTTGACGTAATAGCTGGTGGCAGAGTGGCAGCAGAAGGTAATTCTGTGTACCCTGGCAGTGGGAAACACAGACAGACAGCAGCAGCAGGAGGAATGGAGGAGCAGTGTGAGCAGCTATTGTTGTGACGTAATAGCTGGTGGCAGAGTGGCAGCAGACGGTAATTCTGTGTACCCTGGCAGTGGGAAACACAGACAGACAGCAGCAGCAGGAGGAATGGAGGAGCAGTGTGAGTGTGGCAGCAGGTAGGCAGCGTGACATAATAGCCCTGGTACCTAGCGGTGATACCAGGGCTGTAAATAAACACAACAGGAGGTCCCAGACAGCGGTCGTGCAGCCCACATTGTGTCCAATACACAACTGGGACAACACAGTTTTCAACCCGGGCACCTCAGAAAAATTAAACCTTTTTTTTTTTTTATTGGTTTTTTTTGGTTTTGGTTTTACAACCAATATAGCTATTGTTTTGACGTAATAGCTGGTGGCAGAGTGGCAGCAGAAGGTAATTCTGTGTACCCTGGCAGTGGGAAACACAGACAGACAGCAGCAGCAGGAGGAATGGAGGAGCAGTGTGAGCAGCTATTGTTGTGACGTAATAGCTGGTGGCAGAGTGGCAGCAGACGGTAATTCTGTGTACCCTGGCAGTGGGAAACACAGACAGACAGCAGCAGCAGGAGGAATGGAGGAGCAGTGTGAGTGTGGCAGCAGGTAGGCAGCGTGACATAATAGCCCTGGTACCTAGCGGTGATACCAGGGCTGTAAATAAACACAACAGGAGGTCCCAGACAGCGGTCGTGCAGCCCACATTGTGTCCAATACACAACTGGGACAACACAGTTTTCAACCCGGGCACCTCAGAAAAATTAAACCTTTTTTTTTTTTTATTGGTTTTTTTTGGTTTTGGTTTTACAACCAATATAGCTATTGTTTTGACGTAATAGCTGGTGGCAGAGTGGCAGCAGAAGGTAATTCTGTGTACCCTGGCAGTGGGAAACACAGACAGACAGCAGCAGCAGGAGGAATGGAGGAGCAGTGTGAGCAGCTATTGTTGTGACGTAATAGCTGGTGGCAGAGTGGCAGCAGACGGTAATTCTGTGTACCCTGGCAGTGGGAAACACAGACAGACAGCAGCAGCAGGAGGAATGGAGGAGCAGTGTGAGTGTGGCAGCAGGTAGGCAGCGTGACATAATAGCCCTGGTACCTAGCGGTGATACCAGGGCTGTAAATAAACACAACAGGAGGTCCCAGACAGCGGTCGTGCAGCCCACATTGTGTCCAATACACAACTGGGACAACACAGTTTTCAACCCGGGCACCTCAGAAAAATTAAACCTTTTTTTTTTTTTATTGGTTTTTTTTGGTTTTGGTTTTACAACCAATATAGCTATTGTTTTGACGTAATAGCTGGTGGCAGAGTGGCAGCAGAAGGTAATTCTGTGTACCCTGGCAGTGGGAAACACAGACAGACAGCAGCAGCAGGAGGAATGGAGGAGCAGTGTGAGCAGCTATTGTTGTGACGTAATAGCTGGTGGCAGAGTGGCAGCAGACGGTAATTCTGTGTACCCTGGCAGTGGGAAACACAGACAGACAGCAGCAGCAGGAGGAATGGAGGAGCAGTGTGAGTGTGGCAGCAGGTAGGCAGCGTGACATAATAGCCCTGGTACCTAGCGGTGATACCAGGGCTGTAAATAAACACAACAGGAGGTCCCAGACAGCGGTCGTGCAGCCCACATTGTGTCCAATACACAACTGGGACAACACAGTTTTCAACCCGGGCACCTCAGAAAAATTAAACCTTTTTTTTTTTTTATTGGTTTTTTTTGGTTTTGGTTTTACAACCAATATAGCTATTGTTTTGACGTAATAGCTGGTGGCAGAGTGGCAGCAGAAGGTAATTCTGTGTACCCTGGCAGTGGGAAACACAGACAGACAGCAGCAGCAGGAGGAATGGAGGAGCAGTGTGAGCAGCTATTGTTGTGACGTAATAGCTGGTGGCAGAGTGGCAGCAGACGGTAATTCTGTGTACCCTGGCAGTGGGAAACACAGACAGACAGCAGAAGGGCAGTACACAGCAGCAGCCCACTGTAGGTGTGAAATGTGTGGCTGCAGGCGACGTAATAGTCAAAGTGAACCAGGCTGGCTTAGTGAGCAGGAGCCAGGAGGTGGTAAAGGGTGGTAAGGCACATTAACGATGGTACTAAGTTCCGGCAGCCAGTTCATGTCCCCCTCTCGCCGACAACAGGGGCCAGGAACTCGCCTTCCACCCACGCCTGGTTCATCTTGAGAAACGTCAGTCTGTCCACAGACTTGTGAGACAGACGTGAGCGTTTCTCGGTGACCACGCCACCAGCTGCACTGAAGCAGCGCTCGGACAGCACGCTGGAAGGGGGGCAGGACAGCACTTCCAGGGCGTACTGCGCCAGCTCGCTCCAGATCTCCATGCGCTTGACCCAATACTCCATGGGATCAACAGGGGCATCGCTGTCAAGCCCGCTGTAGGACCCCATGTAGTCAGCCACCATGCGGGTCAGGCGCTGGCTGTGACCGGAGGAGGATGCTGCTGCATGCATCTCCTCTCTAGTCACTGCTGCCGGAGCCTCTACAGTCCTGTAGAGCTCGTGGCTGAGAGACAGCAGGTCTGTGGGGCGCTTGCTGCTGCTGGATGCAGGCACCTGCTGCTGCCTCTGTGCTGGCTGCTGGACAGTGGGGGTGGAAGGCTGGGGGAAGGCTTCCTCCAAGCGCTCAACAAGGGCCTGCTGCAAGCTCCTTATTTGTTGCGCTGGGTCTCCTCCTGCAGGCGGCAGGAACTGGCTCAACTTCCCCTTGAGGCGTGGGTCCAACATCATGCTGATCCAGATGTCCTCCCTCTGCTTCATCTGGATCACCCTGGGGTCCCTGCGCAGGCACGTCAGCATGTGCGCTGCCATTGGGAAGAGGCGGGCCACGTCTGCTGGCACATCGACGTCAGTGCTGTCCTCCTCATCCTCCTCCTCTGCTGCCTCATCCTCTCTCCACCCCCGCACCAACTCAGCTGCACTGCGCTGATCCCCCTCATCAGCAGCCAGGTCAGGGACCTCCACCAAGTCCTCCTCCTCCTCCCCCTCAGAGGTGGACTGTGCAGCTGCTTGCCGCTCCTGCTGGTCCAAGGCTGCCGCTCCCTGTGCCAGCAAAGCATCGAGTGCCCTGTTCAGCAGAGAAACCAGGGGCACCCACTCGCAGACCATAGCATGGTCCCTGCTCACCATGTTTGTGGCCTGCAGGAAGGGAGCCAGCACTAAGCACACCTGCTGCATGTGCCTCCAGTCATCATCGGGGACGATGGACGGGATGTTGCTGGTCTTGTCCCTTCTCTGAGCTGCGGAAACAGTGGCCAGGGCAAGGTAGTGGTTGACAGCGTGCTTCTGTTCAACCAGACGCTCCAACATCGCCAGGGTGGAGTTCCAGCGAGTCGGAACGTCAATGATCAGCCGATGGCGTGGCAGATCCAGCTCCTTTTGCACGTCTTCCAGGCTCGCACAGGCTGCAGCCGAGCGCCGGAAGTGACGCACAACGTTCCTTGCCGTTTCCAGCAGCTCGTCCATCCCCTGGTAGGTGCGCAGGAACTTCTGCACCACCAGGTTCAGCACGTGGGCAAGACAGGGGATGTGGGTCAGGTTTCCCCTGTCTATGGCAGCAACCAGATTGGCCCCATTGTCGGACACCACCTCTCCGACTCTGAGGCCTCTGGGGGTCAGCCAAATCCGCTCCTGCTCCTGGAGTTTGGCCAACACGTGGGCTGCCGTCAGCTTGGTCTTGCCAAGGCTGACCAAGTGCAGCAGCGCTTGGCAGTGGCGGGCCTTCACACTGCTGCTGAGGCGGGGGGTTTGGCCAGGTGTGGCGGAGGATGGCAGAGGATCGGAGGAACCCGCTGCAGTTCCCCTGACCCTGCGGGGTGGCACCACCCACTGTGTTGCTGCTGCTGCTGTGCCCGCTGCTGCTCTCCCATCCTCACCCCCTTCCACCAAGCTGACCCAGTGGACAGTGAAGGACAGGTAGCGGCCTGTCCCGAAGCGGCTGCTCCAGGAGTCCATGGTGACGTGGACCCTTTCACCAACCGCGTGCTCCAGCCCTCGCTCCACATTGGCCATCACAAAGCGGTGCAGTGCAGGAATGGCCTTGCGGGCGAAGAAGTGTCTGCTGGGGAGCTGCCAGTCTGGGGCTGCACAAGCAAGCAGCGCCCGCATGTCGCTCCCCTCCTGCACGAGCGTGTACGGCAGGAGTTGGGAGCACATGGCCCGTGCCAGCAAGCCGTTCAGCTGCCGCACGCGACGGCTGCTGGGAGGCAGAGCCCTAACCACCCCCTGGAAGGACTCGCTCAAAAGGCTCTGGCGTGCCTTTTTGCTGGCACGGGAATCAGCAGACGGAGCAGAGGAGGCCAATGAGGACTGGCTGCCAGAACAGGCCTCAGTGTCGGCGGCAGGAGTTGCAGAGGGGGGAGGAGCAGGGCGTTTCCGCACTCCTGCTGGTGCTGCTGGAGGAGCAGGAGGGCGGGTGGCTGCTGTTGCTGCTGCTGCTGCTGAAGGCTGTGCAGTGATGGGATTGGTGCCACTGCCAGCACCAGATGCCTTCAGCCTCTGGAACTCCTCATGCTGGTGGAAGTGTTTCGCAGAAAGGTGGTTGATCAGCGAGCTGGTGCTGAACTTCAAGGGGTCTGCACCTCTGCTCAACTTCCGCTGACAGTGGTTGCAAGTGGCGTACTTGCTGTACACTGTGGGCATGGTGAAAAACCGCCAGATTGGTGACAAAAACATCCCCCTACGGCATGGAAGCGCTGCTGCCTGTTTCCCTGTGGTGGTTGGGGGGGGGGGGGGTCTTGGGTGCGGCTGGTGGTGGTACTGGCTGATGCTGCTGCTGCTGCTGCTGAGCCTGAGACACCAGCAGGCTGTGGGACGCTGCCAATGCTTGCAATGATGCGCCTCCTTGCAAGGCCCACAACCGCATCCTCCTCCTCCTCCTCAGAGCTGCTGAGGACGACATCCTCTGGATGTGTTGGCACCCAGTCTCTGTCTGTCACCGGGTCATCATCATCATGCCCCTCCTGAAACATGTCCTGCTCTGATGATGACCCCCCAAACTCCTCTGCTGATGCATGGATGGGACGCTTGACTGTCGCCACAGTCTTGCTGTCCAATCCCTCCTCCCCCAAAGTGCCCATCAGCATCTCCTCCTCCAAATCGCCAACAACAGCATTCAATTGACTCATCATGCCTGGGGTCAAAAGAGTGCTGAATGAGAGGTCGGCGACTGACGGTGAACTGGCCTCCTCCCCAGACCCTGCTGGGCGGCTGCTGCGAACAGGGGTGGTGGTGGTGGTGGTGGTGAGGGTGGAGGCCTCGGATGCAGAGCTGATGGCGGGCTGCTCATCCTCCGTCATGAGTTGCACCACAGTGTCTGCATCCTTTTCCTCAATGGGACGTTTCCGACCCGGCTGGAGGAAAATGGGAGCAGGTGCTACACGCTGCTGCTGCTGTGTCTCTGCAGCGTGAGTTGCAGATGCTCCTCCTGGGCGGCGCCCAAGGCGTCCACGGCCAGTGGCTATGGGAGGAATGTTAGCCACTGACGCTGCTGCTGCTGCTGCGGAACTGTGCATGGTGGCGCGCCCGCGGCCGCGGCTTGCCACAATGCTGCTCCCTCTCTTCCTGATTCCCTTGCTGCCCTTCCCCTTGCCCAAACCGCGCTGGCTGCCACTTCCAGACATCTTCAATGTTTTGGGCGTATAGACAAAAGTTTTGTAAAAGGGCGGGTGAAAAGTGGGGTACTTTAATGGAGTGGGTTGGTTGGTGAGGTGACTGAGTGAGTGTCCCCTAGTACAGTAAGTAAGTATTAACAGTCAGGAAGTACAACTAGCAGTTACAATAATCAGTAGTAGTAATCACAAGTAAATTTAGTGTGTGTACACTCAGACAGTGAGTGCACGCACGCAGGAGCTAGTAGCCTATGGACACAGTGACTGAGTGTCCTAGACTCCTAGTACAGTAAGAGTAAGTAAGTAGTAACAGTAAGTAGAACTAACTAATAACAATAATCAATCAGCGATCAGAAGGAAATGGAGTGTGGGTGGTGTGTGTACACTCAGACAGTGAGTGCACGCACGCAGGAGCTAGTAGCCTATGGACACAGTGACTGGGTGTCCTAGACTCCTAGTACAGTAAGAGTAAGTAAGTAGTAACAGTAAGTAGTAGAACTAACTAATAACAATAATCAATCAGCGATCAGAAGGAAATGGAGTGTGGGTGGTGTGTGTACACTCAGACAGTGAGTGCACGCACGCAGGAGCTAGTAGCCTATGGACACAGTGACTGAGTGTCCTAGACTCCTAGTACAGTAAGTAGTAACAGTAAGTAGTAGAACTAACTAATAACAATAATCAATCAGCGATCAGAAGGAAATGGAGTGTGGGTGGTGTGTGTACACTCAGACAGTGAGTGCACGCACGCAGGAGCTAGTAGCCTATGGACACAGTGACTGAGTGTCCTAGACTCCTAGTACAGTAAGAGTAAGTAAGTAGTAACAGTAAGTAGAACTAACTAATAACAATAATCAATCAGCGATCAGAAGGAAATGGAGTGTGGGTGGTGTGTGTACACTCAGACAGTGAGTGCACGCACGCAGGAGCTAGTAGCCTATGGACACAGTGACTGGGTGTCCTAGACTCCTAGTACAGTAAGAGTAAGTAAGTAGTAACAGTAAGTAGTAGAACTAACTAATAACAATAATCAATCAGCGATCAGAAGGAAATGGAGTGTGGGTGGTGTGTGTACACTCAGACAGTGAGTGCACGCACGCAGGAGCTAGTAGCCTATGGACACAGTGACTGAGTGTCCTAGACTCCTAGTACAGTAAGTAGTAACAGTAAGTAGTAGAACTAACTAATAACAATAATCAATCAGCGATCAGAAGGAAATGGAGTGTGGGTGGTGTGTGTACACTCAGACAGTGAGTGCACGCACGCAGGAGCTAGTAGCCTATGGACACAGTGACTGAGTGTCCTAGACTCCTAGTACAGTAAGAGTAAGTAAGTAGTAACAGTAAGTAGAACTAACTAATAACAATAATCAATCAGCGATCAGAAGGAAATGGAGTGTGGGTGTGTGTACACTCAGACAGTGAGTGCACGCACGCAGGAGCTAGTAGCCTATGAACACAGTGACTGAGTGTCCTAGACTCCTAGTACAGTAAGAGTAAGTAGTAACAGTAAGTAGAACTAACTAATTACAATAATCAATCAGCGATCAGAAGGAAATAGAGTGTGTGTTGTGTGTGTACACTCAGACAGTGAGTGCGCACACGCAGGAGCTAGTAGCCTATATGAACAGTGACAGTGAGTGTCCCTACGGGTACAGTAAGAGTAAGTAGTAAGTAAGTACAACTAACAATAATCTATCAGTAATCAGAAGGAAATAGAGTGTGTGTACACACAGACGGTGAGTGAGTGCACACACGCAGGAGCTAGCTAGTAGCCTATAAACAGTGACAGTCAGTGAGTGTCCTACTCCTAGTACAGTATAACTACAATACTATTAGTAAAGGACAGCAGAAATACTGGTATAGATGATGAGAGAAATAAACAGAGGACAGCTGCCCACAGAGGCAAGGCCCCCCTGAGGCCTAAACCTGTAAGCTTGCAGCAGCTGCCTGTCTCTAATGTAACACACAAGCTACTAACTAAAATACAATGTCTATCTAAATAACAACAATACAGGTGTATATGGCAGGTGTAGGTGAGCAAAAACGCTAGGTAAATGAACACAATAGAGCACTTGCTAAGCCAAAGCACAAAGGAGCAGATCTCTCTCTGTACAAGTCTCAGGCAAGCATGGAAAACCCGAACATGGCGGCCGCTATTTATAGGGTAGGGGCTGGCCAGGGTCCCCCTCTGTGATTGGCTGCCGTCAGAGGGCCTGGGAGCCCTCTGATTGGCTCTAAGCACATCAATCTGGGCTATGACGCTATTCGAGCTCGGTACCGAGCTCGAATAGCGCCGGTTTGCTCGAATAGCTCGAATAGTGAATGGGCTATTCGAGTGTTCTCGAATAGCCCATTCGAATAGCTACAGCTATTCGGAGCTCGAATACCGAGCTCGAATAGCTGAAAAAGAGCTCGAATATTCGAGCTACTCGAATATTCGAGCTCTGCTGAGCACCACTACCAAGGAGTGGGAGCTTAAGGTTAGACACCACCGGAAAGGAAGGGGGGGGGGGAGTGGGTTGTGTTCTGTATGAGTGTAGGAAGAGGTTATGTCATTTATTATTACAAATATTTTAGTATATGAATGAAGAACTCAATTTACTAATATTCTACTACCAGCTTTTTCATGCGCTCGCCTCAACACATGCCAAATGTATGCCTTGCAGCTTGCAGGGGTCTTCCTGAGAAATTGTGTGCATCTGTGTGACTGCACATTGTATTATACCAGCAGTCAGTGTATACCTTTCACTGCATCTGTGTGACTGCACATTGTATTATACCAGCAGTCAGTACCTTTCACTGCATCTGTGTGACTGCACATTGTATTATACCAGCGGTCAGTGCATACCTTTCAATGCATCTGTGTGACTAACAACATTGTATTATACCAGCAGTCAGTGTATACATTTCACTGCATCTGTGTGACTGCACATTGTATTATACCAGCAGTCAGTACCTTTCACTGCATCTGTGTGACTGCACATTGTATTATACCAGCAGTCAGTGTATACCTTTCTCTGCATCTGTGTGACTGCACATTTTGTATTATACCAGCAGTCAGTACCTTTCACTGCATCTGTGTGACTGCACATTGTATTATACCAGCAGTCAGTGTATACCTTTCACTGCATCTGTGTGACTGCACTTTGTGTATTATACCAGCAGTCAGTACCTTTCACTGCATCTGTGTGACTGCACATTGTATTATACCAGCAGTCAGTACCTTTCACTGCATCTGTGTGACTGCACATTGTATTATACCAGCAGTCAGTACCTTTCACTGCATCTGTGTGACTGCACATTGTATTATACCAGCAGTCAGTACCTTTCACTGCATCTGTGTGACTGCACATTGTATTATATCAGAAGTCAGTACCTTTCACTGCATCTGTGTTGCTGCACATTGTATTATACCAGCAGTCAGTGTATACCTTTCACTGCATCTGCTTGACAGCACATTGTATTATACCAGCAGTCAGTACCTTTCACTGCATCTGTGTGACTGCACATTGTATTATACCAGCAGTCAGTGTATACCTTTCACTGCATCTGTGTTACTGCACATTGTACTATACCAGCAGTCAGTACCTTTCACTGCATCTGTGTGACTGCACACTGTATTGTACCAGCAGTCAGTGTATACCTTTCACTGCATCTGCGTGACTGCACATTGTATTATACCAGCAGTCAGTGTATACCTTTCACTGCATCTGTGTGACTGCACATTGTATTATACCAGCAGTCAGTACCTTTCACTGCATCTGTGTGACTGCACATTGTATTATACCAGCAGTCAGTGTATACCTTTCACTGCATCTGTGTGACTGCACATTGTATTATACCAGCAGTCAGTGCATACCTTTCACAGCATCTGTGTGACTGCACATTGTATTATACCAGCATTCACTGTATACCTTTCACTGCATCTGTGTGACTGCACATTGTATTATACCAGCAGGCAGTGTATACCTTTCACTGCATCTGTGTGACTGCTCATTGTATTATACCAGCAGTTAATACCCTGTACTGGGTGGCAACGCTACTAGACCCTCGGTATAAGCACAAAGTGGCAGAGATGTTACCAAATTCCCAGAAGGCAGAAAGGATGCAGCACTTGCATTACAAGCTGGCAAGTATGCTTTACAGTGCGTTTAAGGGTGATGTCACAGCACAATGGAATAAAGGTGCCACTGCCAGTAATCTTCCTCCTCCCATGTCCACGCAGGCAAGGACAGGACGCTTTAGCGATTTCATGGTGATGTCGGACATGCAGACATTCTTTAGTCCAATGCCTCACCTTAGCCATTCTGGATCCATATGGACACTCTGGCGACTTGATTGACCCCCCACCCAGACATACTGTGCCCTGTGTGCGCAGTATGTCCTCCCCTCTTCACTTCTGGCCGGCGCATAGCGAGCGGCTCAGAAGCATGCTGATCCCTCTGTCTACTCTGGGCTGTGTGTGCGCTCCACTACACCAAGCGTCACATGCTAATCAATTAACTGCCTTCTCTGCCACCACCAACAGGGTCCAGAATGCCAGGTGGATTCCTGAATTTTGCTAACAAAAAGAATAATGATTTTTCTGGTGTGTGTACATGCCTAATTTTTTTGGCTGCACTGCGGCTGCAACAACAAAACAAAAGGCATGTACATGTGTCAATTCCCCTTCGTGATCGTTACCGTGCTGCAGCGAAGGGGCTTGCGTATCGCAATGAAGCAATGACCTATATGAGTGTGTTCGGGGGCACACCCAAGAAAATAAGGTTGTTGCTTCATCGTGGACAGACCAAATTCGATCAGCTGGACAGTCACTGTTGTTTTTTCATTGAGCTACCTCAGCCCGAGCGTATAAGCTTGAAAACCGCCATTGCCTCTCGCCAGTCCAGCATGGCCATCACTACACAAACAGCTGTTTGCGGTACTTTACACAGTGAGTTTGGTCTGTCAGTGTGAAGCAGTAGACTACTTACACTACCTGCTGATCCATGTCTACACATACAAGATGTTTTCAAGCACTTTATGCCTCCAATTTAGGAATGCAATGTGATTTCTGCCCTTTAGGGATTATAACCCTGCCGTGCGTCAAATCCGTAATTTTCCCAGGGATTTTTGGCGTGTATCCCACTCCGTCATGCCCCCCTCCAGGTGTTAGACCCCTTGAAACATCTTTTCCATCACTTTTGTGGCCAGAAACAGTGTTTGTAGTTTTTCAAGTTTGCCTGGCCATTGAAGTCTATTGCAGTTTGCAAATTCACAAATTGTTGCGGAAGTTCGCGTTAGAAGTTCACAAACCCAAAATCGGAGGTTCGAGCCATCTCTATAGCAGAATACTGCCTGTTAAGCTCTCTTGTAAGGCCACATCTGGAATGTGGAATACAGTTCTGGGCACCGCATTACAGGGGACATTAAAGTTTTGGAGCAGGTGCACAGACGAGACACAAAATTAATCAGAGGGATGGAAGGTCTCACTTACCAGGAAAGGTTAGATAAACTGGGCTTATTGAAGAAAAGACACCTTAGAGGAGATCTAATTAACGTATAAATACATTGCAAGGGCAATATAAAAGCTTGGCAGTTTAGGTTTTTGTTCCTAGGCTTGTGCAAAAACTATAGTGCATGCAGAGTCGAATTTAAACCATGCAGGGCCCCAAGCCCCCACCACCACCACCACACTGTTGAAAGGATGTCTCCCCAGCATACAGTTTCTCACAAAAGTGAGTGCACTGCTCACATTTTTGTTATATTGTATTTCATCTTTTCATGGGACAGACAAAGCACTGAAGATATGATGCTGTGATACAATGTAAAGCATTCAGTGCACAGCTTTTATAACAGTGTACATTTATTTTCTGTGACGTCAAAATAACATCAACACACAGCCATTAATGTCTAAACCACTGGCATCAAAAGTGAGTACAGTGAGGCAGATGTAAGATCAACAATTTCATGATTGTTTACACAGAAAATGTGATTCCCCTTTATTATTATTATTATTTATTTATATAGCACCAACATATTCCGCAGCGCACAATAAGACGACAAGGGGAACATAGGTACAACCAGGTTCCTTTTGTACTTCTTCATTGTTGCATAAGCCTGCCACATGGCAAATTTGACTGTAATGTATGGTACACACCATGCAATTTCCTGTCCGATAGATGAGTTGAATCGATTATTTCTGAAAGGTTTTTCTGATCCTTTTTCCAAACACCTCTATAGAAAATTGATCAGAAAAACAATCTGAAATCAGATTGGATCTGTCAGAAAGAATCCATTTGATCTGTCTATCTGATGGGAAATTGCATGGTGTGTACCGGGCATTTGGGTTGTGAGGATCTCGAAAAGCAAGATTGGGGTTGATTCACTGACCAAATTTGTCAGTTTTTCTCCCTCATTCCCACTAGTCATACACAGGTCAATAATGCCCCAATATGCCATGCTGATTGATCATTATTCCATTAGAATTCAATTAGATAGTGATCAACTTCTATCACAGCAAGTTTAATTTTGATAGGCTTCAGCAAAACACTATCAAGTTTCAACCAAACTGCAAGTGCTGCACTGCTCGATGCAGAGCAAAGTTATGGACCATTGATACCCCACTGCTTCTGTCCCACCCCATCCCACAGAGATTGATAAACAGCAGCACAATATCGCTTGAAAGCTAATCGATTGGGTAGCTATGAGAAATAGATTACTGGCATATTTAATCAGTGTTCAAAATTGATGTGTGTATAACCAGCTTTAGATATTTTTGGCCAACTAGGGTGATAACATTAAGGACAAGTTCAGCAATGACGGGAACCAACTGTAAACATCACAAACAGAACTCTTTTGAGCAGGGCAAATTGTCTTAAAGGGAGGGGGAGTGACACTGTGTGTCTGTGTGTATAATTTATTATCTCTGTAGTAGAGCATTGCTGCAGACTGAAAAAAAAAGAGTTGAACAGAGAAGGATGAATCATGAACAGAGGCAATAAACAGAACAGAGACAAATCTTTATGGGGCCCTTATGTGGGAGATAAAATTAAAGCGGATCCGACATGAAAAACTAACTATAACAAGTAACTTGTCTATATATCTTATCTAAAGTTTAGATAGTTTACATAGCACATCTAGCTGCAAACAGCTTCAATAGAATATGATTATTTCTTCCTGTGATACGACAGCAGCCATGTTGTTTGTAAACATTACACACAGGCAAGCTTATCTGCATCTTCAGCACTCAGCCTGTGAAAAAAACATAATCCCCCCTCCTCCTTTCTTCTCCCCTCTGCTTCTGAAATCTCTGGCTAGTAATACCTCCCCCTCCTCCTGCCCAGACTCAGCTCCCATGAGCCCTTGCTACTTTCTGAAAATGCCAAGGCTCTCTGGAAAACTGTGGGTGAGGCTTGTTTAGTTTATAGGGAATTTGAGTATTAAAACAAAAACAAAACAAAAAATTTGGCTTGAGGAATGCCCTATAAACAATAGGAAAGGAACACAATTATGCAATGAATAAACGTTCATCTCGGATTCACTTTAAGGCTAATAAGTTCAGAAAAGACTGGAACTAACTGTAAACATCACAAACAGAAGTCAGACATTCCAGCCCCCAGCCTGTGTCTGACAGGTCTGAGCCAAGGGGAGGTGGAGTAACTCTGTGTGTGCCAGCTTGAGTAACTTCTTATCTCTGTAGTAGAGAATTGCTGCAGAAATCTTGTTTTTACTGACTGAAAGGGTAACTTAAAGAAGTCATCAGGGAGATATGAGGCCAATAAGTGCTACTTGCCCGGGGCTTCATCCAGCCCCAAGCTCCCAGCATGTACTGTGCAGGCGCAGTACGCGCTGGTCCATGTGGCGGATATCGTTAGCGCCGCTTGCACAGGGGCAGTACAGGCTGACCTCCAGGTCAGCCTGGCATCATCACCGGAGACTGGGAAGTTTCACAGATGAACGGCTCATCGCGGAGCTGCAGCGAGGGACATGCTGGGAGCTTGGGGCTGGACGAAGCCCCGGGTAAGTATCACTTATTGTCCTTCTATCCCCCTGATAACTCCTTTAAGGACTACATGAACAGAGATAATAAATCTTAATAGGGCCCTTTTGATTTCCTCGGGGCCACAAAGCAATTGATTAGGTTGACTGGTTGAAGATCCGGCTCTGAGCGCATGATCTGCGTATGGAGGAGAAAAGCTTTTTTCATCTATTTAGAAAGAGGTTTTTAACAGTAAGAGTGATTAATGTACAAGAGTGGTAATGTACAATATCTTACCACAGGAAGTAGTTCAAATAGGCAAATTCTATAGCTGCATTTAAAGAAGGCTTGGATGCTTTCTTGAAGGGCATCCATGGCCAGAGGCATATCTAGAGGGGTGCAGGCATGACTTGTGCACCACAGCCCCATGGGCGCCATTCCTGCCCCAGTGCTGTACCGCCATGCCTGCCCCCATGCCTCCCTGTTGCTCAGATCTCAGATCAGATTAATGCTGTTATCTGGGGAACATGGCTGATTAACTTTTTCATGTAGGGCACACTTGCTTAGTGTTCGAAAACAGTGTCAGAGAGTGAATAACAAGAGCTAACTCCAAAAAAAGTAACATGAGCAATATCCTGATCCAAAACGCACAAGCAACCATAACACATGTACGCAAGAAATTATGCTGTTTTTAGAGGGGAAGGGGGCTCTGACTCGGGGGGGGGGGGCGCAATTTTAGTGTTTGCCATAGGCGCTATATTACTCAGATACGCCCCTGCCCATGGCTATAAATACTACATAATTCCCGGCAATGTTGCAAAACACGGAATAGGACATGAAGAAAAATGTGGAAAATCACAAGGAATTTGCATGGATAAGTGGGAATGCCACCTAAGGGCTGATTCCACCTACCAACGTGCTTTAAGTGCCAGTGATTTGAAAAACACTTGCTTGTAACGCTATGGGTGATTTTCACGCAAGTGAGGAGAACACAAACATAGCATTACATTAGCAAGAGCCTTTCCAATCGCTTACTGTGTAATGACTTCCTTTTGACTCATTTCTCCTTCTCCTCTTAGGTCGTATTCACAGTGGGATGTTATGGTGGCCCGTTGTAAAGTCTTATAACGCAGCTCACCGCACTGCAATGCTAATCCTATGGACTGTTCACAGTGCGACGTCAAAGTTGTAAAAAAAAAATGTTACGTTGTGGTAACTCACTGCCTGCAGTGTGTTACCTCTTAACGCAGACACGTTGCGATTTAATGTCGCATTAAAACGCAACGTCCCACTGTGAATACAGCCTGACTGTTTTGCCCCCCGCCCCCCCCCCCCCCCCCCCACATACACACACAAAAATAAATAAATAAACATGGATACACATTTAGAGGTTTGCTTGTCTGATTTATTAAGGAAAGTAAGGAATATGTAATCATTGATAGCTAAAAATAAACTATTTTAACATTAGTAAAGAAATAATCATGAATAGTAGAAGATCAGCTCTTAGGACGTATCATCTTTATATTGTTGTCACCAAGGCACTGTGGTATCTAGAAGAGAAAATATCACTTATGATTAGCCATTTTTCAGGCACTTACAGTAATATTAAGATTTGTCAAATTGTCATTTTAGCATGTGGCTTTTTGGTCTGCATATTCATTGATAAGTTTGTAGCATCAGAGCATTTGAATCACAGGTATGCAAATCCTTGCATGGAGTTTGTGTTGTCTTTAGGTTTGTGTGAGTTTGTCATGCATATTTCAGCTTCTTCCGAGAGAGATAAAGTAGCAATAATAAATGATCTCCCTCCCAAAAATATATTTGCCCTAATGTTATGTATAGGGACATTACATTGTAAGTCCCACTGAAGAGCAGTGCGTGATGTCAGCTGTTCAATATTCAATGTAAGACACTGTGGAGACAGACAGTGTCATCACTAGCTACAGTAAATACAGTATATAAAGTAAGTCTGTTTGCTCCATCTAGTGGTTAGCTTTGTGAGCAGGTAGTCTCAAGCTACCAGTCTACCACACATTATTTGATGTAGAAAGGACCTGAACCAGGGTTGCCAACCCAATTTCTCATTTTTCCTGGACAAAATGGCCAAAAAATCTGGACACCCCAAGTTTTGAACGGACATGCAGTGGAGTCAGGGGCGGAGTCATTAGCGGGCTTTCTAGGGAATTTCATGTGAATTTCGGGAGGAAAGAAACATAGCTGAAGCAGGTGGTTACAGCATAAAGCTTATGTGAAACAGCCTTCCTGAACTGGAAAGACTTGTTTCCCCATAAAATAAACAGGATGTTAGTGCTATATAAATACATAATAATAATATGGTAACACATTAGACTGTGACTATGGTGGGGTTAGATTGTGAGCTACTCTTAAAGGACAACTGATATGAGACAAGACAAGACAAGACAAATAACATTTATATTGCGCTTTTCTCCTTGCGGACTCAAAGCGCCAGAGCAGAGCAGCAGCCACTAGGGTGCGCTCTATTGGCAGTAGCAGGGTAAGGGAGACTTGCCAAAGGTCATGAAGGCTGCCATATTTATTTCCTTTAAGGCAGCCAAGGGCATGACTGTATACTCTGTAAGTGTAAGTGCTGCAGAAGATGTCACTGCTATATAAATACATAATAATAATATGGTAGGGCATTAGACAATGACTATGGTAGGATTAGATTGTGAGCTCCTCTGAGGACAGTCAGTGACATGGCTATGTAGTCTCTAAAGTGCTGCTGAAGATGTCAGTGCTATATAAATACATAATAATAATATAGTAGGATTAGATAGAGTGACCAGACGTCCCGGATTGCCCGGGACACGTCCCGGATTCGGGGTCCGCTGTCCCAGGCTTAATGAGGTCCCAGGAAACGTCCCGCTTTCAGCAGCGGGACGTCCCGGCCTCGGGACTCTGGCCACTCTCTCCTCAATGAACTGGCAGCAGCATCTATAGACGCCGTGCCAGTTCATTGCCTGCAGCCCCGCTCCAGCCTCCTCTTCCGGTGTCTGTTTCCGACACCGGCAGGCGAGCAGGGCTACGGCAAGATGGCTGCCGAAGCCCTGTACTGGAGACCTATTTGTGTCTCCAATACAGGGCTTCGGGCGCCATCTTGCCGTAGCCCTGTCAGCGCGGGAGAGAAGAGCAGGAGGAACAAGACGGTCCCGGGACGGAGCAGCGCGCCAGAGGCCGGACACTTCTGCCAGGTGAGTAAATCATTGCTTTCTTTTCCAGGTGAAATGTTTGCCCGCATTAGGTTTCTTTTCCAGGTGAAATGTTTGCCCGCATTGTTTCTTTTCTAGCGAAATGTTTGCCCGCATTGCGTTTCTTTTCTAGCGAAATGTTTGCCCGCATTGTTTCTTTTCTAGCGAAATGTTTGCCCGCATTGTTTCTTTTCTGGTGAAATGTTTGCCCGCATTGTTTCTTTTCTAGTGAAATGTTTGCCCGCATTGCGTTTCTTTTCTAGCGAAATGTTTGCCCGCATTGTTTCTTTTCTAGCGAAATGTTTGCCCGCATTGTTTCTTTTCTGGTGAAATGTTTGCCCGCATTGTTTCTTTTCTAGCGAAATGTTTGCCCGCATTGCGTTTCTTTTCTGGTGAAATGTTTGCCTGCATTGTTTCTTTTCTAGCGAAATGTTTGCCCGCATTGTTTCTTTTCTGGTGAAATGTTTGCCCGCATTGCGTTTCTTTTCTGGGGAAATGTTTGCCTGCATTGTTTCTTTTCTAGCGAAATGTTTGCCCGCATTGCGTTTCTTTTCTGGTGAAATGTTTGCCCGCATTGTTTCTTTTCTAGCGAAATGTTTGCCCGCAGTGCGTTTCTTTTCTGGTGAAATGTTTGCCCGCATTGCGTTTATTTTGTACCGACATGTTGCCCGCATTGCATTTATTTTGTACTGACATGTTGCCCGCATTGCGGTTATTTTGTGCTGACATGTTGCCTATTGCGTTTATTTTCTGGTGTCCGGGGTAACTGTTACTACATTTATTATTTAATGGTCATAGATGGCTATGTTTGCTGCTTTGTGGTTACGGTATACTATTAGCATCACACAGTTTCTGCACACCCATGATGCAAAGTCTCGTTTGTCCACATCATGGCGTAAACACTGCTTTCTTATGCCTCGCTGTTACATCATTACGTTAGCTCCGCCCATACAATGTCATGGCCACGCCCATTTTTCGGCAACACCCCCCCCCCAGTCTTCGCCGCTGCGCGCTCAGTCCTCCCCACTTTTCGACCCCCCCCCCACGCCCCCCTCCCCGTCCCAGGTTGGACCCACAAAAATATGGTCACTCTAGATTAGAATGTGAGCCCCTCTGAGGGATAGCTAAGTCACAAGACAATATACTCTGTACAGTACTGCGGAAGATGTCACACTACATAAAAGCTAAATAATAATACACAAATGAGGGGGGGGGGGGATTTGACAGGCTAAACTCTCTAAACACATATAGGGTGCATATCTAAATGTTTTCCTTCTGTCCTGTTCAGGTCACACATTTAAGAAGGAAAGAACTTGCCCTTCTCACCTCTTATGCTGGGTACACAAGTTCGGATTTCCCGCTCGATTTGCGGGATCGATGGGATTGATTCGATTATTTCCAACATGTTTGATCGTGTTTTAATGGATACAGCCGTCGATTTTGCATACTGTATCCACTGTATTTTGCATACGGCTGTATCCATCGAAACACGATCGAACATGTTGGAAATAATCAAATCGATCCCATCGATCCCGCAAATCGAGCGGGAAATCGCAACTTGTGTACCCAGCTTAACACAGTGATGGCTTATCAGTACAGTAATCACCTCTTGTCCCCCTCCCCATGTTACAATATGCCAGCTTACTGCTGCCTGGGGGCTTACTGCTGACTGGGGAGAAGAACGGAGAATAAGAAAGCCAGCCACACACATTCCCTTCCCTGGCTAATCATCTGCCCTGTCCTGACTCCTTGACCCCTCCTACAAACATATAGCAGCAGTGAGTGACAGCCAGAAGAGCTTGAGTGACTGAGCGGCGGCAAGGGAGGGCTGATGAATGCGGGAGTCTGACTGAGCCATAAACACAGTTTTAGATTACCTGGCTAGCTCAGCTGACTGTGTGACTGTCGGCTGCTGCAGTGCTCCCTCCCTGGGCTCTGCGTGGTGACACATGACCTCAATTCACTAAGATCATGCTGGAGATAATAAGGCAAGAGAAAACGTACCTCATCTTATCTCTTCATTCCTTAACCTCCCTGGCGGTCTATTGAGATCGCCAGGGCGGCTGCGAGAGGGTTTTTTTTTAATAAAAAAAAAACTGTTTCATGCAGCCAACTGAAAGTTGGCTGCATGAAAGCCCACTTGAGGGCGCTCCGGAGGCGTTCTTCCAATTGCCTCCGGCGCCCAGAATAAACAAGGAAGGCCGCAATGAGCAGCCTCCCTTGTTTTGCTTTCATCGTCGCCATAGCGACGAGCGGAGTGACGTCATGGACGTCAGCCGACGTCCTGACGTCAGCCGCCTCCGATCCAGCCCTTAGCGCTGGCCGGAACTTTTGTTTCGGCTGCGCAGGGCTCGGGCGGCTGGGGGGACCCTCTTTCGCCGCTGCTCGCGGCGGATCGCCGCAGAGCGGCGGCGATCAGGCAGCACACGCGGCTGGCAAAGTGCCGGCTGCGTGTGCTGCTTTTTATTTCGCTCAAATCGGCCCAGCAGGGCCTGAGCGGCGACCTCCGGCGGTGATGGACATGTATAGTCGTCCATACCGCTGAGGAGGTTAAGTTACCTCCTCTGTAGTTATTTTCACACGCAGTTAATAAACAGCCTGTTTTTAACTGTGGAGTTATTTTAAGGATTGAAGAGTTAACTTAAAGACAGAAGAGTTAACTTTAGGTTTGCCTGAGGTAAAAGGTTTCCTGAATACGACATGCCTCATCACCATGGTGACCACTCTAGAAACGTTATTAAAGACAGGAGATAAGCTTAGTGAATTGAGGCCATGATGGTGTTGGCAGGGCTGGATGTGGTGAGTGGCTGGCTGCCTCCCTGGCGGAAAGAAGTACATTGGTGACCCAGTGGCAACCACTCCTCCTGCAGACAGTGCAGTCTACCTGGACTGGAGGAGTGTGCTTCTCCTCCTGGCTCGGTTCCATGTGCGTGCTGACGGGTGTGTGGGGGTGGGCTGGCTCGGCTGCCTCTCTTTCTATAGGCTGAAGAGAGGCGCCAGTTTCAAAAATGCTGCCACTGATTGGAGAGAGAGCTAAGGGAGGAAGGGAGGGACAGAGGAGCAGGGCCGGGCCGAGGCATAGGCTGGAGAGGCTCCAGCCTCAGGGCGCAGTGTAGGAGGGGGCGCAGAATTCATTCAGCTGTCATTCCTAATTGTGTTTGAAGCAGAGAGAAATAAGAAAAAGGGATACATGGCAGTGACTGCAAGCCAGATAACTAGATATTAAGGTGTTGGGGAGGTTGTGGGCCCTGTGGCCCTAAGTCTAATAGCAATCAGTGTGTGACGGCTGGGGTGGGGGGGATGGGATGGGCACACTTTGGTGTCTCAGCCTTGGGTGCTGGAGGATCTTGTTCCGGCTCTGCAGAGGAGGACTCTTTACTCAGCCGCCCGGAGTATCGCGGCTCTCTGTAGTAAAGCGCGCATGTGCAGCAGCATCGCTGGGACAATTGGACACATTTATACGGACGGCTTTTACTAATGACGGACAAGAACGGACACTGACTTTTTGGGTTAATTAACCCTCTGGGGGCTAATCCCGAGCTGAGCTCGGGGTAAGCCGCCACAGAGGATTTCTCAGGCCCTGGTGGGCCGATTTGCATAATTTTTTTTTTTTGCACGCAGCTAGCACTTTGCTAGCTGCGTGTATATACCGATCGCCGCCGCTCCGCGCTGATTCGCCGCTACCCGCCGGCCGCGCCGCTCCCCCCCCCCCAAGACCCCGTGCGCAGCCTGGCCAATGAGTGCCAGGCAGCGCTGAGGGGTGGATCGAGACTCCCTCTGACGTCACGACGTCGATGACGTCATCCCGATCGTCGCCATGGCGACGGGGGAAGCCAAACAGGAAATCCCGTTCTGAACGGGATTTCCTGTTTGATTTGATTGCCGGAGGCAATCGGAGGGGGTGGGGGGATGCCGCTGCACAGCGGCTATCATGTAGCGAGCCCTGGGCTCGCTACATGATTTAAAAATAAAAAAAAATAAAAAATAGTGCTGCGCCACCTCCTGGGTGAAATAATTGAAACCCCCAGGAGGTTAATACGGACTGTCCGTATTTATACGGATGCTTGGCAACCCTGTCCTGAACTGCTAAGCCTTTTTGAGTCTTCAATGCCATCTTTAGTTTATTTACCATAGTAGGATACTGCTAAATGTATTACATGAAGCCTATTTATAGTTAGTTGAGTTGTAGAAATAACTTTATTTTTATTTGTGAAATTTTTAGATCACAGATTTTTATATCCACCTGTCTTTTTTTCACCTGTTTCCTGTGGTTGCCACCTCAGAAAAGTTTTACATTATTTTAATACTCAGTTATGTGCATATATTAATTCCAGTGTTGCCAACTCATCCCTTTAATTACTGACACATATGAATTATACAGGTTTCGTGGCTAGGTAGATGCAGGTAAGGCACTGATTATGTGTAAGTAGCCCCAGAACCTGTATAACTTAGATGTGTCAGTAATTAAAGGGATGAGTTGGCAACACTGATTAATTCACGTATAGGAAGAAGATCATCAGCACTAGATACAGCCTGGCTACCTCTGGGGGTTGGGTGCTTTACTGTACCGCTGGACGTAAAGTGCAATCCAGTATTTCAAAAGAAAAAAGGTGTCGGGCACCAGATACGTTCAAAAAGCTTTCACTACTTTATCTCCTCCCCACAGCAAACAGACACATGCAGGTGTATAGGTGGCCTGACAGCCCTTTTGCGAGCCTTGCTCGCTTACTCAGAGACCATGGAGACTGAAGAAGCGAGCCAAGTTTGCGAAATGGCTGTCGGGCTGCCTATACACCTGCATGTGTCTGTTTGCTGTGGGGAGGAGATAAAGTAGTAAGAGCCTTTTGAACTTATCTAGTGCCCGAGACCTTTCTTCTTTTTAAGTATTGCATATATTAATTCATATGCACAAAATTGTGCAAAAATTATCTCATTCGGCATTACTGAATAATTCATTTTAGCTTTTCATCTGTCTTACAGAGCTCATTCAAGGGCCAGCCTAAATGTTTGTGTACACAAGCTAGTTCGCATCATAAGTGGAGCAGAATGCAATACATTCCATGCAACGGATCATGCACTAATCATCGTGCATAAGACTTTATGCATGTCATTTTGCATAACACTGTTTTGTGCATACACCCCAATGAGTGGTGATTTTTATACTAGATCCAGCCAGATGTCTTTGATTACTGTGATTTCATAAATTACAGCAATCACAGAACCTTTGTTCCTGGTCCTTATTGTGGTAAATAAACAATTAAATGTATATAACTGTAATTTCTATAAACAGATGTTGCCAAGTCATTTTGTGAAAGATTACCGGTAACATTTTTTTTTCGTTAAAATAGCATAATGAAGATTTTTTTTTCTTTTTTTTTCCCACCTGTGAAAATAATGTTATATTTACAGTATTTATATATGGCTAGTGATACATGTGTACAGCATCATGATCAGAACTGGCACCGGCGATTCCCCATGGGCCACAATCATCACATTTGTGTACTTATCTGAATAATGTAACTCAAGCAGCATAAACATTTTTACCAATGTCCAGATTTAAAAAATTTTTTTTTCAAAAAGTACAATGCATTTATCACATAACACACATTTAATATGCCATCACGTTTCTTTATCACTTCAAAACAATGTCTAACTTATTGCCATGCATGTTGTACTTTTACCTGATCTGAAGTAAATTAGCCAGGTATGAGTCCATTTAGTAATCCCTTCCTACCAGCAGTTTGTTCAATAATCTGTGTGGGAACACTGCCAAGTCCTAGATTAGCAGTACTTGAAATTTTGCTTCCTGTTCCCAGACCTCCAGCCCCCGTGTTCAAGGTGATTCCAAGCTGTTTATAATAAATGCATTTGTAATGAATATAGATAGATGTATTACTAAAAAGATAGCAAGTGATAAGTAGATAGATGTATAGATAGATTGATAGCTAAACAGTCAATTTCCAGCATTGTCTAGCCCTAAACCAGTACAGCCTGGTTAACAAGCAAGTGGAGCCCTTTTTAGGACAAAGTCAAGCAACACTGAGACTTGTCAGTTGGGAAGTGATAGGTCTCAGTGTTCCTGTTTGTTTATCAGCCTGGTGTGGTGCATCAGTTGTAGGTGCAGTGGTGTTACAAGGGAGGTGTGGGGTGGGCAGGGGAGGACTGGGACCTTTTGGCCTGGAGGGAAAACACAAATTAGAGGCCCATTTTCACGGCAGCCCAGGCCCAAATTATATCACACAGGTGCCCCACGTGCTATATGCCAAAAGTCACATGGTAAATACAGCAAGGACACATGAGGGACAGCGTGACAGGTAAAGTATAATGCACTGGCAATGGGGGGGACAGACACATAAAATATTTTGAGTTACAACGGCCAGGGTTTCCGTCGCATTCATTGTTTATGATTATCGCACTGGATCGACCACATCAGCCCGAGATTTCACAGCATCTCAGATCGATGCTTTCAACCAATTTCCACCCGAAATCAGAAAGATATTTTCCCATGAACCCTGCAGGCAAGCCTCTGTTCTGCATCATGCTGTTTATATTTACCAACTTGCCCACCCATTGATTTCCCTCGGCCAGCCTAGTGGCCTTATACAAAAACATGTACCAGGCACTGTACCAGCCCTAAATCATTAAATGAGAGGCAGCCTGAGGGGAAATTGCCCCCCTTCCCCCCTGGCCAGTCCTCCCCTGGGGGTGGGTAATCTACACCTTCTCTGATCAGCATCTTACCTGCATAGCTACCCAGACCACAGGCACATCACATGACTTTCCAGCAATGTGATGTCAATACGTACATGCCATCAGGAAAAAAGACACTGAGTCGTGAAAAAAGAGAGAAGGCTCTGGCCTCTGGCATTGATTAGCTGTAGGAAGGGAGCACACAACCATGGAACATGTGCAGTCTATACTAGTGCTTACTTTGCATGGGGGCTTGAAGAGTGGAGTTGGTGGGGATGGGCGGAAGATGGGTTTTCGGTTGGTTCATTGTTTTGCAATGTTATCTTGTTACCTTTCTGCCTTTTCAGGCTGATTTGACCTGAGCTCAGATTCATGTCATATTTTTGTGAACCCCCCCCCCCCCCCCCCCAGCCCAAAAAAAAGAAAAAACATTAATAAAAGTAGTTTAAAAAATAAAAAAAAGAGTGGAGTTGGTGACTAGGGATGAGTGGTAAGATTTGTAAGTTCCATCTCAGTGAATATGGCGTTTCTCATTTAAGTTTTCTGCGAGAAAGGCCCAGTGATATTTGTTGTGCAGCCACTTTGCCGCCTAATGAGTGTGGGCAAAACCAGGAGGGTAGGGGGGGGGGGGTGTTACTATGCCAGAGGATTGCCAGGAAACATGGAATAGGTGACTGCTGAGCGAATCATTTGCTTCCAAGATGCATAGCAAGGCCCAGCAGCCAATGAGAAGAATTCCTACCGTAAGTAGACATTAACCTCCTTGGCGGTCTGATTCTTTCCAGATTTTAGGGTCTAAAAGCGGTGCAATTTTTTTTCACTCTTTCAGACCCTAAAACCTGAAAAAAATCATTCTGGCAGGGAGATCTGCAGCAAAAAAAAAAAAAATGTACCTTCCTGGGCTCCTGTGCTGCAGTTTTCTCTTTGCCCACAATATGGCGCTAATATACATATAAACGAACTTCTCTATATTTCTCTAATATAGAGAAGTTCGTTTTCAATATTAGCCCCGCCCCTGATGACGTCACGCTGCCACCACTGCTCTGCTGCCACCACGGCTGCGCTGCTCCAACTGGCTGCCGGGTCCCCGGAAGAATAGCGGGGACATGGGGGATCCCAGCGGCCAGGGAAAGACCCCACACTGCTGGGGAGAGAGGCTGGAGTCCCGCTGCGCAGCGAGATCGTGCGCGGGGCTCCACAACTTCAAGTAAAGCTCTGCAATGCATACCCCGACCTGAGCTCGGGATCACCGCTAATAGCTTGTTTTTTCTACCCCGAGCTCAGGTCGGGAAAACCGGCAAGGAGGTTAAAGGAATACTTTTAAGTCTAGAAAAAAAAATGACATTTACTCACCTGGGGCATCCCTCAGCCCCCCGAAGCTGGATGGTGCCCTCGCAGCCCCGCTCCGATCGTCCTGTCCCCGCCGGCGGCTACTTCCGGTTCGGCGACAGCCGCCGACAGGCTGGGAACGCGGCTGATTTTCCGCGTTCTCGGCCGCTGCTATCACTCTCTATGCTGCTATAGCGTATATATATACGCTATAGCAGCATAGAGAGTGATAGCAGCCGCTGGGAACGCGGAAAATCAGCCGCGTTCCCAGCCTGTCGGCGGCTGTCGCCGAACCGGAAGTAGCCGCCGGCGGGGACAGGACGATCAGAGCGGGGCTGCGAGGGCACCATCCAGCTTCGGGGGGCTGAGGGATGCCCCAGGTGAGTAAATGTAATTTTTTTTTCTAGACTTAAGTATTCCTTTAAGAGGGATGGAGGGAGGGTATTTTCACTCCATGTTGCAATCTCTGTGTGATGACAGCTAGATTGACAGACAGGGGAAGGAGTGTATGCTTCAGGGAGAGATAGCTTGTAGTTAGGATTTTTTTTTTTTACCAACTTCTAACTGTGATTTGTAAGGGTGTATTGTGTGCAGAACTGTTATTTTTAGGATATATTGTGTGCTGAAGTGGTTAGATAAAGAGTGTGAAGATAAAGGCACGTGAAGTGCCGTTCGCGGACTTTTGTCCGCGAACGGCACTTCAGGTGCTAACTGTTTAGCACACCCGTGCTAAACAGTTTGCACGGTTTTGTGAATCAAGCCCAAAGAGTGTGAAGTTACACTACTTACCCCTAGCTTGTTAGCTATCTAAACTGTATTGCGAATGCCAGCTACTGAGAAAACTGTCAGCAATAGAGTACGATTTACTCAGTGCAGATTCACAGAAAGCTCAGGCCTGGATTTACCTCACAGGAGCCTATAGGCACAGATGTCCTGGCACCTTAGACTTTGCTAGGATACACGCCAAAAGTCCTCAGGAAAATTCTGGATTTGGCACAGAGCAGGGTTATAATCCCTAAAAGGCAGAAATCACATTGAATTCCTAAATTGGAGGCCTAAAGTGCTTGAAAACATGTTGTGTGTGTACACATGGATCAGGTAGTGTAAGTAGTGTACTGCTTCACACTGGCAGACCAAACTCACTTTGTAACACACCGCAAACAGATGGCCGTGCTGGTGCGCACATTGGCGAGAGTGCAGGTGATGGTGGCTTTCAAGTCCATATGGTCGGGCTGAGGTAGCTCAATGACAGAACAACAGTGACTGTCCAGCTGATCAAATTTGGTCTGTCCACAATGAAGCAACAACCTTATTTTCTTGGGTGTGCCCCCAATACACTCATATAGCCGGTCATTGCTTTATTGTGATACGCAAGCTTCTTCACCACGGCAAGGTAACAATCACGAAGGGGAATTGACACATGTACATGACTTTTGTTTTGTTGTTGCAGCCAGAAAAATTAGGCAGGCATGTACATGCACCAAAAAAATTATTTTATTAGCGGCCTTAAAATTCAGGAATGCACCTGGAGTCCTGGACCCTGTTGGTGGTGGCGGAGAAGGAAGTCAAGCAGCCTGCAGGCAAAGATGCTGTGTGTGGGGACTGATTTAGTCTTTGGGCAGGCATTAGCCCTCCGGGATCCAAGCCTCATTCATTTTAATAAAGGTTAGGTACTGAACACTTTTTTAACCTAGGAGACTTCTGTTCTTACTGACAATGCCTCCAGCTGCGCTGATGGTAATTTCTGACAGGACACTTGAGGCAGGGCAGGCTAGAAGTTGGATGGCAAATTATGACAGCTCTGGCTACAGGTCAAGCCTGTGCACCCAGTAGTCCAAGGGTCCGGAGTGGGAGCCTGAGAAATGGCCACCACACATCCAAGGAAGAACCCAATGTGCTTATAAGTAATGTACCTGCCCTAACCATGCTTTGCAGACCAGGCATCTGTGGTCAGATGGACCCTTGACCCAATGCTGTGTGAAGAGATGACACCACTTGCCTTTCAAAATCACGGTACAGTTTGGGTTTCGCCTTTTTAGAAAAATAATTGCTGCCTGGTATCTTCCACTGCGATGTCCCAATCGCCACAAATTTTCGGAAGGCCTCAGAGTCCACTAGCTGGTATGGTAACAGCTGGTGAGATAACAGTTCCACCAAGCCAGCTGTCAGACACCGGGAAAGGGGGTGACTGGCAGACATTGGCTTCTTCTGCTCAAAGATTTCCTTAATTAACACCTGGCTGCTGTGGGCAGAGGAGAAGGAACCCCTCAAGGTGAGAGGCAGAGTGGAGGAGGGTGGCTGTGAAGGTGCAATGGATAAAGTGGCTGAAGATGCTGCACCTGAAGGAGGAAGAGGAGGCAGAGGGTGGCTTTGCGTTTGTGTGCTGCTTTTTCTCAGGTGGTCATCCCATTGCTGTTTGTGCTTTCTCACCATGTGCCTTCGTAAGGCAGTTGTCCCTACGTGGGTCTTGGTCTTTCCACGACTCAATTTTTGGTGGCAGAGTACAGATGGCATTGCTCTCATCTGAGGCAGACACACAAGAAAAATGCCACACCGCTGAGCCCTGGGATGATGGCACTTTTGTGGTGGCGTGAGCAGCTGACCTTGAAGGGCATGTTGGCTGACTGTCCATAGGTGGCGATACATGCCGCCGGACACTGCCACGAGTTGTTTCAGACGGCAAGCTCCCCCTGCTTCTTTCAGAAACTTGTCTTCTCCTACTCCTCTCTGACTCCCCTTCTGAACTGTCCCCCTGGTCATCATGTCTATTAGGATCCCATGTGGCATCCATGCCAGTATCATCATCATCGTCATCATCATAATCATACTCCACAGCTTCGCTTGTATCAGATACCTCCAAAACTGCACCAACAACAGGTACTTCATCATCCTCACACTTTACGTCCATACTGGCGCCTAACTCAGACATATGGGTTGGTGGTATAACATGCTTAGCGCCATCATCTTGCAATAATAATGGCTGTGCATCAGTTAATTCCCCACCAAATAACTCCTGCAAACTCTCAAATGGAGCGGATGTGGTGCTAGTAGTAGCAGTGTTTGCTGCCAGTGAGGTGCCAGAATCAGAGCAGGATGAGGAAGATATGTCACAGTTCCATGCGGAAGCTGAGGAAGATGAGGTATATTGTATAGTCAACTACGTCCTAACAATCTTGTAAAGATCAGCTATCAGCTAATTTGCAAGATCAGCTATCAATTACATTAAAATATTATAATTTTACAATAATTGTAATGCATCATGAGCAGTGTTACCTGATCTGAAGTTGTGCTGGGTAGAGTTCCACTAAGTCCAGTATTCCCACCAATATTTAAAACTTGAGTTGGAAGGCTGACAACTCGTCCAGAGGTAGAAGCAACACCAGAAGCAAGTTCAGAGGCACCAGAAGCAAGTCCAGAGACACTTTTTGCAAGTCCAGAGACACCAGATGCAAGTCCAGGGGCACCAGAAGCTGTTCCAGAGATGACATCAGAGGAAGAGCTAGTAATCTGTTGGGGAATTAGACCGATACCACCAAGGCCTAGACCATGAAGTCCCAGAGTACTTGAACTTGAAATACTGGATCCAGATCCCAGACTGCCATGCACTTGTGGCTGCACATCAGCACCTTTCACAATATTCACAGCAGCTCCCAACTGATCAGTCTGTAATGAATACATTTAAAAGGAAGATACAGTAGATAGATAGATAGATAGATAGATAGATAGATAGATAGATAGATAGATAGATAGATAGATAGAGAAGGGATATTAATTCGCCTCCAGTATTGGCAGGGGCGGCGCCAGGGGGGTGCTTGGGGGTGCTCGAGCACCCCCTAGAATTGTCCAAGCACCCCCAAAGCACCCCCTGGAGTGAACTGACTTCAGGCGTCTAAAAGACGCCAAGTCAGTTCACACCGGCAGCACGGAGCAGCAGGCAGGGCTACGGTAAGATGGCCGCCCGGAGCCCTGTTCTGCAGACTTCGGGCGGCCATTTTCCCGTAGCCTTGCTCTCTGCATGCAGGCAGGAAGTCTCGTGGTGACGTCGGGAAGGAAGAGGATCGTGGGCGCGCGGGCGCTGCGCGCCACAATGAGGTCGGGACTCGGGACAGGAGGTCGGGAAAGAAGGTCTTCTGGCTGTAGGTGAGTAAATGGGTTTTTCTTTTCTTTTTCAGGTGATGCGGATTGTGCATATTGGGGTCATATCTGCTACGGATTGTGCATATTGGGGTCATATCTGCTACGGATTGTGCATATTGGGGTCATATCTGCTACGGATTGTGCATATTGGGGCGATATCTGCTACCGATTGTGCATATTGGGGTCATTTCTGCTACCGATTGTGCATATTGGGGTCATTTCTGCTACCGATTGTGCATATTGGGGTCATTTCTGCTACCGATTGTGCATATTGGGGTCATATCTGCTACCGATTGTGCATATTGGGGTCATATCTGCTACCGATTGTGCATATTGGGGTCATATCTGCTACCGATTGTGCATATTGGGGTCATATCTGCTACCGATTGTGCATATTGGGGTCATATCTGCTACCGATTGTGCATATTGGGGTCATATCTGCTACCGATTGTGCATATTGGGGTCATTTCTGCTACGGATTGTGCATATTGGGGTCATTTCTGCTACGGATTGTGCATATTGGGGTCATATCTGCTACCGATTGTGCATATTGGGGCCATATCTGCTACCGATTGTGCATATTGGGGCCATATCTGCTACCGATTCTGCATATTGGGACCATATCTGCTACCGATTGTGCATATTGGGACCATATCTGCTACCGATTCTGCATATTGGGACCATATCTGCTACCGATTGTGCATATTGGGACCATATCTGCTACCGATTGTGCATATTGGGGCCATATCTGATACCGATTGTGCATATTGGGGCCATATCTGCTACCGATTGTGCATATTGGGGTCATATCTGCTACCGATTGTGCATATTGGGGTCATATCTGCTACCGATTGTGCATATTGGGGCTATATCTGATAACGATTGTGCATATTGGGGCTATATCTGATAACGATTGTGCATATTGGGGCCATATCTGATAACGATTGTGCATATTGGGGCCATATCTGATAACGATTGTGCATATTGGGGCCATATCTGATAACGATTGTGCATATTGGGGCCATATCTGATAACGATTGTGCATATTGGGGCCATATCTGATAACGATTGTGCATATTGGGGCCATATCTGATAACGATTGTGCATATTGGGGCCATATCTGATAACGATTGTGCATATTGGGGCCATATCTGATAACGATTGTGCATATTGGGGCCATATCTGATAACGATTGTGCATATTGGGGCCATATCTGATAACGATTGTGCATATTGGGGCCATATCTGATAACGATTGTGCATATTGGGGCCATATCTGATAACGATTGTGCATATTGGGGCCATATCTGATAACGATTGTGCATATTGGGGCCATATCTGATAACGATTGTGCATATTGGGGCCATATCTGATAACGATTGTGCATATTGGGGCCATATCTGATAACGATTGTGCATATTGGGGTCATTGGACGTGTTTTTTGTTAAAATCTGCTCACATTACGTGTATTTTCTTGAGAAAACCTGCACAATTATGTGAATTTTCTGGGAAAAGGGTCACCAAAACTTGGGCCCTCTGTCTTTGCGTTGCACTTTTAAAGGGAACCCGAGGTGAGAATAATATTGAGGCTGCCATATTTATCTCCCTTTAAGCAATACCAGTTGCCTGGCTGCGGTGCTGGTCCTCTGCCTCTTATTCTTTCAACCATAGACCCTGAACAAGCATGCAGCAGGTCAGGGGTTTCTGACAATATTGTCAGAACTGACAAGATTAGCTGCATGGCTTGTTTCTGGTGTAATTCAGTTCACTACTACAGCCAAATAGATCAGCAGGGCTGCCAGGCAACTAGTATTGTTTAAAAGGAAATAAATATGGCAGCCACCATATCACTCTCACCCTGGGTTCACGTTAAATTACAGTTAGCCCCGCCCTCACCCGGTCATGACCACGCCCATTTTTTCGCCGCGGCGCGCTTCGCGCGCCGCAGGTTGTAGCCACACCCATTTTTGGCGCGGCGCGCTTCGCGCGCCGCAGGTCGTCAGCTCCCCCGGAAATTGGTCCAGCACCTGCATAGCACCCCCTAAAAAAAAATCCTGGAGCCGCCACTGAGTATTGGCCATGCCTGGCCCAGTGCAGTCAGATTAAAAAGCAAATGGACTCTTTTTAGAAGGTAGCCAAACCACTTATGTTAGGTCAGAAGTGACCTTTCTGTTTGTCTATCAGCCTGAAGTGTTGCATCAGTTGAAGTGTCAGAGTGGCATGAAGTAACATGCATGGCCTACATTGTAAAATGAGTCCACTCCACACAAGCAGTTATAAGGTGTGGGATCATATTTACACTATGATGTAAACATCACATGTTCTAAAAGTCATAAATAGACAAAAGGGTGTGTACGCTACTTCTGCATATGCCTGCAGTGTGCTAGGGTCAAAAGCAGCATACTCTATATACAGTAAAAGAAAAGAAACCATTTAGAAATAGCACCACTCAGGACAATAAGATAGTGAAAATATCAAAAATACATCTTTATTATTTGGCTACCATTATCACTTTCACTGGTACTGCCTATCACAGTCCTTGTTCACTATTCTCAGGTTATTTTGTTCATTTTAGGTTGCAGAGTTTGTGTGCAATTGAGTGTATATTTTCATTGTTTGCATCCATTAGCACAGTCACCATATTGCTCTGTTGAGGATTTTTCTCATCTTAACACATCACCTTGTCTACATTGAACCCGGGTTCTATCCAATTAGGGCTCATGCACTGAGCCCTTTGAGGAAACTATTATTTTTTACACATATAGGAGGCATATTGTATATTCATGCATGGTGTAGTTATTTATCTCTATAGGCAGAGAGTTTTATGGGTCTTTGGCCTCGATTCATAAACAGCAGTGCGATAACAAAAATCTTGTCGGGAAAATACCGCACTCGGTATTTTCCCGGTCTGTGTGCTAATTCATAAAGATTTCCCCAGCTGCCCTTGGAGGTCGGTAAATTACCGCAGCCCATTGAGCGGTAGAGTAGAGCAGTGTCCCGATTCCCTCTTTGCCCTGCAGAAATGAATCACACAGACGGCTCTCTCACTGATGACTCAGACAGATGAGTCACACAGTCTTTCCCTGCCTGCAGAAATTACTCACACAGACGGCTCTTTCCACTGAAGGCTCAGACAGATGAGTCACACAGTCTTTCCCTGGCTGCTGAAATGATTCACACAGAGGTCTCTCTGGCTCTCTCCACAGATGAATCAAACAGACTTTCGGATCTCTGCACTTTGCATTAATCAGAGCTGTCAGAGGTGTCGGTAACTTGTTAAGACCTCACCAGAGGTGTCGGTAACTACCGCCAGGCTTACCGCATGTTAAAGGCTTTATGAATTGACATTTGCTGACAATTTACTGACATGTGTTGTCGGTAACTGCAGCCAAGTCGGTAATTTAGCTCCCTGGTCGGTAATGTCAGCTTTTCATGCGGTAACAGCCTTTATGAATTGACATTTTGCTAAGTGGTCGGTAAAGTCTGCTGTTTTCAGCATTACCGCATGAGGTAATGCTTTATGAATCGAGGCCTTTGTCATTTTAATTGTTTTTAATCATGAATGCTTTATGAAGTGTATTTTTGATATACAAATATTTCTGAGATAATAAAGATGTATTTTTGATATTTTCACTTATTGTCCAGGGTGATGCTATTTCTAAAGGCTTTCTTTTCTTTAACTGTATATATACTAAAAGTCATAAATGATCAGATGGGCAAATTATTATAAAAAGCTTGTGTGAAGGTTTCACTCAAGCTTAAGATGGGGCTTGTAGACTGGTAGAGTTTCTGCTTTCAACACTGGAAAACAGAACGTTTAGCAAATTAGAGAGTGGCATGGGAGAAATGTTTTCCATTTCTTAACAGTTTCATTAAAGGGGCCCATACACTCAGCCGATTAGTGGCCGATCGATCGATCGTGGCATTTTAAATTTAAAGCCAGCTGCTTAGTTTGAAAATGTACATGTCCTTGACAGCACAGAAAGTGGTGACTTAATGACCCTTAATCAATTCATTGTATACAATGAACAGAGGCGCCAAAAGTATAAAATTAGATTAAATGAGCTTAAAAACCAACTCAAATGGCAAAAATGAAGGAGAAAGTGGTGGTCTTACCTCCCTCAAGCAGACACGACAACGACTGCAATTCAGAAGGCGATCTTCACAAGGATTCGAGTTAACCAGTTCGGCCTATCTGGACGAGCTTCCTCGTCCAGATAGGCACTGGTGCTGCCGCCGGCTCGTGCGCGCGATCGGGCGCGCCCCCGCGCGCGCTCCCGCTGCCCGCCGCTAGCCCCCCGATCAGTGAATGGGAATATAATTCCCATTCACCGATCTAACTTCCCCGCAGAAATACCGACGCTTTCTCTCCAGAGAGCGCGGTATTTCTGCCCCCAGGAAACAACTCCTCAGCATTTTAGTTCCTAGATGCGAGCTGGTTCGCATCTAGGACTTTTTTCACTGTGGCCATCTTGTGGCCAAATAGTAAACTGCACCCACATACATTTTTGATTAAAAAAAAACATTATTTTACATTCAAAATTAGCAGTTTCCCTCCCACACCAAAAATTACCCACATACACTTTTTTTTATAAAAAAAAAACAATTAAAAACAAAAACAAAAACAACATAAATATTTACCCAAGGGTCTGAACTTTTTAAATATGCATGTCAAGAGAATATGTTATTATATTATTTAAAATTATAAGCTTATAAATAGTGATGGACGCAAATTGAAAAAATGCACCTTTATTTCTAAATGAAATATCGGCACCATAAATTGTGATAGGGACATCGTTTAAATGGTGTAATAACCGGGACAGATGGGCAAATAAAATACATGCGTTTTAATTACGGTAGCGTATATTAATTTCAAACTATAATGGCCAAAAACTGAGAAATAATGAATTTCTTCCGTTATTTTCTTATTCTTCCTGTTAAAATGCATTTACAGTAAAGTGGCTCTTAGCAAAATGTATCACCCACAGAAAGCCTAATTGGTGGCGGAAAAAACAAGCTATAGATCAATTCATTGTGATAAGTAGCAATAAAGTTATAGGCGAATGAATGGGAGGTGAACGTTGCTCGGATGCATGAGATTTTCGGACCGCGGCGCTGAAACGGTTAAGCACCTCTCTGGCTTAACCAATTCACATTTTCTCCTTAAGGTGGCCATACACTTATAGATTTGCCATTGCAGATTTGACCATCCGATAGATTTCTGTCAGATGCCTATCAAGTCAAATCTGATAGGAATCTATCTGATGTGTGCCACACACTAGGAACAGATATCCAATAGATTTCAGAATGAAATCTATTGAAAATCGATCTAAATGCATTATTGGACCATTAGATCCAATGCAACTCTATGGACCCTAGATTTTCCATCCTGCCAGGTAGAACAAATCGATCGAAATCAGCTGCAAATCAATCGATCGATAGATTTAATAGAATCGATTTCCGATTGATTCTATAGAATAGATTGATGGATGTCTGAAATCAACCAGTGTATGGGCCCCTTTAGCTTTCTCCTAGGAGATAATTTTTTTTTCTTCAAGCACCCTGTGCCAGCCTGGACTCTGCCCTTGACTGCACTTAGCACCTTATCTCTGCCTGAACCCTGCCCCTGCCTGCACCCATCACCCTACCCCTAGCTGCACCCAGCACCCTGTGCCAGCCTGCACCCTGCCCCTGGCTGCACCCAGCACCCTATCCCTTTCTGCACTCAGCACCCTATGTCAGCCTGCAATCTGCCCCTGCCTGCTTCCAGCACACTATCCCTACCTGAACCCAGCACCCTGTGCCAGCCTGCACCCAGCATCCTGTGCAAGCCTGCACCCAGCCCCTGGCTGCACCCAGCACCCTGTGCCAGCCTGCACCCTGCCCCTGCCTGATTCCAGCACCCTATCCCTACCTGAACCCAGCACCCTGTGCCAGCCTGCACCCAGCACCCTGTGCAAGCCTGCACCCAGTTCCTGGCTGCACCCAGCAACCTGTCACTACCTGCACCTAGCACTCTGTGCCAGCCTGCACCTTGTCCCTGCCTGCGCCCAGCACCCTATCCCTGCCTGCACCCTGCCTGCACCCAGCACCCTGTGTGAGCCTGTACTCAGCACCCTTTCCCTACCTGCACTCAGCACCCTCTCCCTACCTGCACCCTATCCCTACCTGCACCCAGCACTCTGCCCCTGCCTTTACCCCCCACCCTGCCCCTGCCTTTACCCAGCACCCTGCCTTTATCCAGCACCCTACCGCTGCATTTACCCATCACCCTACCCCTGCCTACACCTATCACCCTGTGCCAGCCTGCACCCAGCCCACAGACAGCACCTTGCAAGCACCCTTCCCACAGACAGTACCCTGCCCATAGAAAGCACCTATGGTGGGGCACTACATGTACCTGGCTACCTATACTGCAGCATCGATAGCTGGCTACCTATACTGAGGGTACCACTTGACCTGTCTACCTATATACTGCAGCACCTATAGCTTGCTATCTATACTTGGGCACCACACTTTACACAGCACCCTGCCACTTCCTTTACCTATCACCCTACCCCTGCCTACACCCATCACCCTGCACCAGCCTGCACCCAGCCCACAGACACCACCTTGTGTGCACCCTTCCCAAAGACAGCACCCTGCCCATAGAAAGCACCAACAGTGGGGCACCACATGTACCTGGCTACCTATATACTGCAGCACCTATAGCTTGCTATCTATATTGGGGCACCACACGTACCTGGCTATACTGCAGCACCTATAGCTCACTACCTATACTAAGGGCATCACCTGTACCCTATTTCATATATTAACCGGGGACTACCTGTATTTTGCTAGTATTTGGCTCCACCCACATCATGTTTTGGCCACGCTGCAGCACTTTCTTTGGTGGTGGTGCGCCACCGATTTTTGCGCCATTTCATTTATGGAAGGGGGGCCCTCAAGTTATAGGCTGCTTGGGGCCACCAAAACCCTTGCTGCACCCCTGCACAGGGTGCATTTCTCTATGTTTTCCTTCTGTTCTGTGCAAGAGTTCAGGTCCACTAATAACCTTTTTAATAACCTTAAATAGCAAAATGACTTGTATAGCACTGTTTTGGGTCATTTAAATTCCCACAGCGGTCTCACCCTCCTCCCTCATAGCATGAGAACACATGAAGGCTAGCAATGTGTCTGTACAGTTTCTGGTCTTGTGTTTGTCACCTAAGGGATCGTTTCCCGATTCCCACCAGTCGACAATGATCAAATCTGTGTATGTAGCTTTGGTCTGCGTAGTGAAGCACAAATTACATCAACATTTTTTACCAATACCCAGAGTAAAGCCTGGTACACACCTTCAATTTTGATTTGCCAATCACTGACCAATTTTACCATCTCCATGTAGTATGAGAGTTTACCTACACAATCTGCTCATAGTATTCAAAATCTGTTGGCAATCATACAACATGGAGGTCATATAATTGGCCAATCAAAATTGAAGGTGTTTTCTAAGGCATGAAGCCTGGTACACACATCCAATTTTGATTGGTCAATGACTGGCCAATTTTAACCACCCCATGTACTATGAGGGCCAACAGATTTTACTGTGAACAGATTATTGTGAAGGTAAGCTGCCATACTACATGGATGAGGTGTCATTAGCCAAGATGTGCGTACCAGGCTTAAAGTTTCCCCTAGGGGGTACTCACCTTGGGAGGGGGAAGCCTCTGGATCCTGAAGAGGCTTCCTTTGTCATCCTTTGCAGACCCCTTCTGGGACCCCCTAGCAGTGTGCGCCTTGCGCAGGTGCATTAGCTGCTTGCAGCTCAGGCTCCATCATAAATAGCCAGGCCCAATCAGGTCCGCTTTACTGCACAAACTCAGGCCTGCGCAGTAGAGTAGATAAGATCGGGTTTGGCTATTTCCGCCGGAGCTCGAGCGACAAGCGTGCACACTGCACAACGTCACAGTCGTGGAAGTTAGGGCATCTGCGTTTGAGCCTTTGTTAGCAGACCTTTGGGTGGGGGCAACTCTGGATCGAGGGTAATAAGGAGGATGATGGAAGCCTCATTCGTATCCAGAGGCTTCTCCCACCCAAGGTAAGTACCCCTAGGGGCTCTTTTTTCACTATGGGTACATACTCCTTGAATGTGCGTGTGCTTCTTTTTTTTACTTGAATATAATTTTAAAACTATTACAGTTCATCTTGTGCAGTGTTACCTGATCTGAAGTGATGCCAGCTTGATTTCCGCTACCTACAGCATTTCCACCAAGACCTTGACTTATAAGGCTTGTGATGCCAGAAGGACCAAGTCCAGAGAGGATGCTAGCGGGAATTTGAAGAACACCGCTAAGTCCTAGATTACCAAGACTTAAAATAGATCCCAGACCTCCAAATCCTGCCTGTAATAAATACATTTGTAAAGTAGATAGATAGATAGATAGATGCAGCCTGCTTAACATTCAAGTGGACTCTTTTGTAGAAGGGGCGTAACAGAAATAGCTCCCCCCCCCCCCGCTAAATACATGGTGCCCCCCATGTCATTGCCACACCTGCCCCTGCATCATGGCTGGACAGAGAATCTGCTGGCCCACTGTCCCCTCTCTCCACACCCCATTCTGCAGAGTAAGCACAGGGATCACTGTTCTATTTACCCAGTCCATGTTATATTGGGTTATTCCTCCGGGTATCTGCATACTCTATGCTGACATCATATTTTGGCTCCCAATACATGTCATGTCATCAGCATAGATTTCTGTCAGATGCCTGTCAAGTCAAATCTGACAGGAATCTATCTGATATGTGCCACACACTAGGAACAGATATCCAATAGATTTCAGAATTAAATCTATTGAAAATCCATCTAAATGCATTATTGGACCATTAGATCCAATGCAAATCTAGGGGTCATGGATCTGCTACCAGCAGCATATCGGCCTAGATTTTCCATCCTGTCAGATAGATCAAATCGATCGAAATGGATCAAAATCAGCTGCAAATGGATCGAGCAATAGATTTAATAGAATCGATTTCCGATCGATTTGAATTCCCACAGCGGTTTCACCCTCCTCCCTCATAGCATGAGAACACATGAAGGCTAGCAATGTGTCTGTACGGTCCTGTGTTTGTCACCTAAGGGAACGTTTCCCGATTCCCACCAGGCGACAACGATCAAATCTGTGTATATAGCTTTGGTCTGCGTAGTGAAGCACAAATTACATCAACATTTTTTACCAATACCCAGAGTAAAGCCTGGTACACACCTTCAATTTTGATTGGCCAATCACTGACCAATTTTACCACCTCCATGTAGTATGAGAAGTTACCTACAATCTGCTCAAGGTATTCTAAATCTGTTGGCAATCATACAACATGGAGGTCATACAATTGGCCAATCAAAATTGAAGGTGTTTACCAGGAATGAAGCCTGGTACACACATCCAATTTTGATTGGTCAATGACTGGCCAATTTTAACCACCCCATGTACTATGAGGGCCAACAGATTTTACTGTGAACAGATTATTGTGAAGGTAAGTTGCCATACTACATGGATGAGGTGTCATTAGCCAAGATGTGCATACCAGGCTTAAAGTAAACCTGCAGGAATAAAAGTTTCCCCTAGGGGGTACTCACTTTGGGAGGGGGAAGCCTCTGGATCCTGAAGAGGCTTCCTTTGTCATCCTTTGCAGACCCCTTCTGGGACCCCCTAGCAGTGTGCACCTTGCGCAGGTGCATTAGCTGCTTGCAGCTCAGGCTCCATCATAAATAGCCTGGCCCAATCAGGTCTTCTTTACTGCACAAACTCAGGCCTGCGCAGTAGAGTAGATAAGATCGGGTTTGGCTATTTCTGCCGGAGCTCAAGCGACAAGCATGCACACTGCACAACGTCACAGTCGTGGAAGTTAGGGCATCTGCGTTTAAGCCTTTGTTAGCAGACCTTTGGGTGGGAGCAACTTTGGATCGAGGGTAATAAGGAGGATGATGGAAGCCTCATTCGTATCCAGAGGATTCTCCCACCCAAGGTAAGTACCCCTAAAGGCTCTTTTTTCACTACGTCCTCCTTGTATGTGCGTGTGTTTTTTGTTTTGTTTTTTAACTTAAATATAATTTCAAAACTATTACAGTTCATTTTGTGCAGTGTTACCTGATTTGAAGTGATGCCAGCTTGACTTCCGCTACTTCCAGCATTTCCACCGAGACCTTGACTTATAAGGCTTGTGATGCCAGAAGGACCAAGTCCAGAGAGGATGCTAGCGGGAGTTTGAAGAACACCACTAAGTCCTAGATTACCAAGATTTAAAATAGATCCCAGACCTCCAAATCCTGCCTGTAATAAATACATTTGTAAAGTAGATAGATAGATAGATAGATAGATAGATAGATGCAGCCTGCTTAACATACAAGTGGACTCTTTTGTAGAAGGTAGGCAAATAACTCTGAGAAGGGGCGTAACAGAAATGGCTCGCACCCCCCCTAACCCGCTAATTACATGGGCCCCCTTGTCATTGCCAGACCCACCTCTGCATCATGGCTGGAAAGAGACTCTGCTGGCCCCCTATCCCCTCTCTCCAGCCCCCATTCTGCAGAGTAAGCGCAGGTATCACTGTTCTATTTACCTAGTCCATGTTATATTGGATTATTCCTCCGGGTATCTGAATACTCTATGCTGACATCATATTTTGACTCCCAATTCATGTGTCATCAAAAGCCTCAGGAGAGCAGCATAGAGTGTGGACTAGGTAGGTAAATATTACAACAGCACCCCCTGTGCCCTCTCTGCAGAATGGGGCAAGGGGAGGAGGAATGAGCCCCTATTACCTCACATTGAGTCTCAGCAGCACCTGCTAGCAGGCTTCTTTGAATGTAATTATTAGGGATGGTTGGAAATGCCAATTTCCGATTCCGTGGAAAAACCACATTCCGCCATTGCCAATTACCGCTACTGCTACTGATTCCGCTTTCCGCTACCAATTTCCGCATTCCGATGCGGATTTCCGCTGGAAATCGCAGAAATTTCTGCCGATTTTAACAACGATTTTCTCAAAAACTATAATATCTTTTTGAAAACTTTTTTTTTTCATCTTGTTCACAAGATGCTGTTTAATAAACCCTGAAAATGTTTCTAGGACTTATGAGGGCTTTGCTATTAACCACTAAAGTCGGCGAATTTTTACTGTAATGTAAAATGCAGAAAATCCGCATTATCCGATATGCGGTAATTTTAAGCCAATCAGAAGACGCACAATGAATAAGTGCCAATCGGAGAATGCGGAAATTTCCGCCTAAATCCCCATTCTCTGATTGGTTTATTCATACTGAGTCTTCTGAGTCTGAGTCTTTATTAAACTGAATTTTGTGAACAAGATGAAAAAAAAAATAAGTTTTCAAAAAGACATTATAGTTTTTGAGAAAATCGATGTTAAAGTCGGCGGAAATTTCCACAATTTCCGGCAGAAATCCGCAAAAATCTGTCTACCGCACTTGTATTACCGATTTCCGCATTCCGATGCGGTAATGCAATTTACGATCGGAATTTCGGAAATTGCATTTCCGCGGAATCCGAATTAGCATCCCTAGTAATTATTACCATATGAAGAGCAGCTGAGTAGAGAATGTTCTCTTAAAGGGAACCTTTACTCAAAAAAAAACCATGAGTTTCACTTACCTGGGGCATCTACCAGCCCCCTGCAGCTATTCTGTGTCCTTGCAGTCACTCATGGCTCCTCCGGTGCCCCGCTGCCAGCTAGTTTCGTTTTTGCCGACTGGGAGTCAGCCAGCTGTCATGCATACCTTTTTACGCATTCCCACTGGTGCAGAAAGCTATTGCGGACATTAACAAGTACATTTTTTCTGTGTTACGGGTGCAATGCGTAAAAATGTACGCATGACACCTATAAAGCGTAAAAATGTACCGGTACTTGTGCAAGGGCACAGGATGGCTGCAGGGGGCCGGTAGATGCCCCAGGTAAGTGAAACTCATGGGTTTTTTTGGGAGTTTAGGTTCCCTTTAATCTGCTCTATAAGTGCTAAGGAGAGGGGACAAAACAGGATTTCCTGCTCAGTAGAGCGGATGCAATAGGGTTCGGCTATTTCTGCCAGAGCCCGAGCGACAAGCAGCTGCTGAGCCTGTGTGAGGTGCACACTGTTGGACGTTGCAGCGGTGGAAGCTGTTAGTGCAGCACTCCAATTAGCCTCAATTAGCTCCTGGAGATGTTATTAGTCTAGGGTTTCACATACTTTTTCCACCTGCATTGTGAATCTTTACATGGTGTGTTTAATAAAAACATGAAAACCGTTAATTATTTGTGTGGTATTAGTTTAAGCAGACTGTGATTGTCTATTGTTGTGACCTAGATGAAGATCAGATCACATTTTATGACCAATGTGTGCAGAGATCCATTCCAAAGGGTCCAAAAGGTTCACATACCTTTTATTGCTACTGTACAGGATCTTCTCAAAAAATTAGCATATTGTGATAAAGTTCATTATTTTCTGTAATGTACTGATAAACATTAGACTTTCATATATTTTAGATTCAAATGCACACAACTGAAGTAGTTCAAGCCTTTTATTGTTTTAATATTGATGATTTTGGCATACAGCTCATGAAAACCCAAAATTCCCATCTCAAAAAATTAGCATATTTCATCCGACCAATAAAAGAAAAGTGTTTTTTAAAAAAAAAAGTAAACCTTCAAATAATTATGTTCAGTTATGCACTCAATACTTGGTTGGGAATCCTTTTGCAGAAATGACCGCTTCAATGCGGCGTGGCATGGAAGCAATCAGTCTGTGGCACTGCTCAGGTGTTATGGAGGCCCAGGATGCTTCGATAGCGGCCTTAAGCTCATCCAGAGTGTTGGGTCTTGCGTCTCTCAACTTTCTCTTCACAATATCCCACAGATTCTCTATGGGGTTCAGGTCAGGAGAGTTGGCAGGCCAATTGAGCACAGTAATACCATGGTCAGTAAACCATTTACCAGTGGTTTTGGCACTGTGAGCAGGTGCCAGGTCATGCTGAACAATGAAATCTTCATCTCCATAAAGCTTTTTCAGCAGATGGAAGCATGAACCCACTTTTGTACCAGAAACAGCGGCAGAAGCGCCTGACCTGGGCTACAGAGAAGCAGCACTGGACTGTTGCTCAGTGGTCCAAAGTACTTTTTTCGGATGAAGGCAACTTTTACATGTCATTCGGAAATCAAGGTGCCAGAGTCTGGAGGAAGACTGGGGAGAGGGAAATGCCAAAATTTCTGAAGTCCAGTGTCAAGTACCCACAGTCAGTGATGGTCTGGGGTGCCATGTCAGCTGCTGGTGTTGGTCCACTGTGTTTTATCAAGGGCAGGGTCAATGTAGCTAGCTATCAGGAGATTTTGGAGCACTTCATGCTTCTATCTGCTGAAAAGATTTATGGAGATGAAGATTTCATTTTTCAGCACGACCTGGCACCTGCTCACAGTGCCAAAACCACTGGTAAATGGTTTACTGACCATGGTATTACTGTGCTCAATTGGCCTGCCAACTCTCCTGACCTGAACCCCATAGAGAATCTGTGGGATATTGTGAAGAGAAAGTTGAGAGACGCAAGACCCAACACTCTGGATGAGCTTAAGGCCGCTATCGAAGCATCCTGGGCCTCCATAACACCTGAGCAGTGCCACAGGCTGATTGCCTCCATGCCACGCCGCATTGAAGCAGTCATTTCTGCAAAAGGATTCCCGACCAAGTATTGAGTGCATAACTGAACATAATTATTTGAAGATTGACTTTTTTTGTTATAAAAACACTTTTCTTTTATTGGTCGGATGAAATATGCTAATTTTTTGAGATAGGAAATTTGGGTTTTCATGAGCTGTATGCCAAAATCATCAATATTAAAACAATAAAAGGCTTGAACTACTTCAGTTGTGTGTATTTGAATCTAAAATATATGAAATTCTAATGTTTATCAGTACATTACAGAAAATAATGAACTTTATCACAATATGCTAATTTTTTGAGAAGATCCTGTATATGAGTGGATACACACAGACACATTTAGGTAAAACATTTAAAGCATCATCATTTTTGTTAGTGCATGTGTGGTTTTGTTTTTTGTACTTGAATATAATTTTAAAACTATTACAGTTCATCTTGTGCAGTGTTACCTGATATGAAGCAGCATTCCCACCAAGACTAAGTACTTCATTTGCAAGGCCACCGATGACTGGAAGTTTACCAACACCGCTAAGTCCTTGATTACCAAGACTTAGGCCCTGTTTACATTAGCAAACGCGGACGGCTGTGCGTTCGGAATGCAACGCATATGAACGCACGGCATCCGCGTTTGTATGCGTTGCGTGGCTGATCCCATTCACTGAAGTAAATGGGTCAGCCGCGCATTTCTGGAAAAAAATGCGTGCAACATGCGTTCCCGGACCGCACTGGTCCGGAACACATGCAGTGTGAACATCAGATAGTACAGTCTATGCACTGTCTGATGTTGTGCGTATCGGCCTCCTGCACGCGTTCCCGAAATGCGGATGGGAACGTGTGCAGTGTGAACGGGGCCTAAAAATAGATCCTGTCTGTAATAAATACATTTGTAAAGTAGATAGATAGACAGATGCAGCCTGCTTAACATGAAAGTAAACTCTTTTATAAGGTATGCAAACACCCCTGAGAAGGGGCGTACCAGTAATCTCTTGGGTCCCACAGCTAAATAAATTGTGCCCCCTCTTCATTGCCAGACCCACCCCTGCAACATGGTTGGAAAGAGACTCTGCTGGCCCCCTATCCCCTCTCTCCAGCCCCATTCTGCAGAGTAAGCACAGGGATCACTGTTATATTTACCCAGTCCAGTCCATGTTATATTGGGTCTCTTATTTCTCCGGGCATCTACATGCTCTATGCTGACATCATATTTTGGCTCCCAATGCATGTCATGTCATCAAGAGCATCAGGAGGCTAGTGTGTGTACTAGATAGTTAAATATTACAACAGCACCCCCTGTGCTTACTCTACAGAATGGCGCAAGGGGGAGTGGAGGAGCAAGCCCCTATTACCCCTGCACCTTCCCCCTTGCCCAAATCTGTAGAGTAAGCACAGGGGGTGCTGCTGTAATATTTACCTATCTATGTTACAATGTTAACGCTGAGCTATTCGAGGTGGGAAGTAAATACATGCAAACAAAATTTTACACCGCATGCACAGGGTACAGAATTGGTATCTGAGGCAACATATCAGTGTGTCACAGCATACTTTTGCTTTGTACAGACTTGTTCTGATCCACCTTTGTGTTAGGTCTAGAACTCAAGCGGGTGAATTGGGTCCACTGTCACTGTTCAGGGTTTCATTGCACCTATTACCGTTATATATGCAATTATGAGGGTACGTCACTTTAGCATTGTAGAGCAGAACTGTATGGACATTCTATGCATTGTGTCTGCAGGGGAAGCAGGAAATTTGGGAGCAAGAGGCAAGTGGACAAAAAGGGAGCCGCCATTTACTCCCATAATAAATATTGTTTGATGGGCGCTGAACAGGAAAAAAGGTGCCAGAGATTATTAACGTTTTCAAATGGCGCACAAAGATTTTTAATGTTTTCTAACGGCGCTTGTGATGATTTAAGTTTACAAAATGTGCTCGTGATGAATAACGTTTACAAAAATACTAAACATATTTATCATATTTAACTAAAACATTATTTAAAATGTTATCCCTTACTGTTTGTAAAACATTATTATTCACAAAATAAAGCGATCAGTACGTAACGTAAATTGTAATGTATTTTTTACAGTCACTGTTTGAAAAACATTATTATCCACACAATAAAGCGATCAGTAAGGGAGGGTTAGGCACCACCAGGGGTGATTTAGGGTTAGGCACCACCAGGAGGGTCTTAGGGTTAGGCACCACCAGGGGGTCTAAGGGTTAGGGATAGGTACAGGGAGGGTTCTGTGTGAGAGTAGGCTTAGGTGTAGTTGTAGTGAAATGTTAGTAATATTTACTAATGTTTTACAATAGTTATTACAAACACACTTATATTTTTTTTCATTGTTATAAACAATATTTTTAGATTTCATTATATGAAGAAATGATAAATGAAGGTAATTCACAATAATATGCAATTATAACAATTAAACATATACTATCGTTTTTTTAACAAATGTAATTATAAGTTTCACTTTTAAAACAGAAGAATGTTTTTTAATTTGTAAAACATTATTTGTAAATGAAATACAACACAATATTTTTATAAACGCTATTACCGCTTATCGTTTACACCTCGCACCCTTTTTTTCCGACGCCCTTTTTGCATGTACGCGTCTGCAAGTCTGTTTTTTGGGGAATTAACCAAGAAATCAAGTGCCACCAGATGTTGAGGAAGGATGACATATTGCTGGCCTGTCTGCTGCATAGTTGGACTGGCAGTTAACAGTAAGAGCAAATGGACATAAGAATTTTCTTTCAACACTGTTTAGTTTACGTTTAAATAGTTATTGCACATGTAAAACATAGATGCCTGTCAAGCTATATCCTGTGAGCAATATCTCACCTCCTAATCACATAAATGGCACACAATACTTCTGTCATGGCTATATAGACTGTACAGTGCTAACGTTAGGCTGTTCTTGGTTAGCCTAGAATAAGTACAGGGGTCCCCCAAGACAGGGGTCCAGGGAGATCCAGGGCACCTGAGTAGTGACATGCTGTGGCGCGCGTAGCGTAGTGTATCGAAAGTGTATCGAAAGTGGGTGTAGTTATAGGTGGGGCCATATGATACAAACATACACTGATGCACACATATACATAATGTCTCTATTTGTATGGATATGTGCATTCACATCTTGTGGTAAGGGGTGGTTCTTGCACACTCTCACTAGATAGGGTAAGGGTCAGGTAACCCTAACCAGGAATAGTTTGTATGCAACAATTTATTCGTCTCTTAACCACTCACCAGATCCAACAGCCACAGCGGGCCCATCAGCACATGTGGGATGTATGGCCACCCCTTACCTCTCTGGTAAGCTCTTTCCTCCGTGTCCAGTACTACCTTCAGCTGCATCACACCTCCAGCTTCTAGCAATCAGCTGCGCTAAAACACACAAGCATTGCATACAACATCGCGCTGGATGCAAGTTTTAGCACAGCTGATTGCTGGAGAGCATGTGAGTGGGACATCCAAAAGCCGGATTAAGTCATTAGACATAAAATCTTAAAGGGAACCTAAACTGAGAGGGATATGGATGTTTCCTTTTAAACAATGCCAGTTGCCTGGCAGTCCTGCTGATCAATTTGCTGCAGTAGTATCTGGATCTCACACCTGAAACAAGCATGAAGCTAATCCCGTCTGGCATCAGTCAGAGCACCTGATCTGCATGCTTGTTGAGGGGTTGTGGCTAAAAGTATTAGAGACACAGAATCAGCAGGAGAGTCAGGTAACTGGTATTATTTTAAAAGGAAAAATCCATATCCTTCTCAGTTTAGGTTCCCTTTAAAAACCATTTGCCTTTTTGCTATGTAGCCTGTTTTACAGACAATTTTTTTCCGCTATTTGGAGCATGTTTGCATTTTTTCTTCGGAGGTGCTGAAGCAGCTAAAGGAAGTAGTGGACCCAGAGGAAAGAGCGTGCCAGAAAGGCGAGGGGTGGCTGGCCATAGCAACGTGTGTTACTAGAGATGAGCCGAAATTTTCGAAATTTCGAACTGCTTTTATTACGAATGCGAAATTTAACATTACGACCCAAATTCGTAATTTCGTAATTAATTTTCAAATCGTAATTTACAATTTCGTAATCGAAATTTCACTCCCATAATGACGAATTTCGTGTCTCCAACCGAAATTTTACTGTTTTAGGTTTGTAAGGGTTTCTATCCCTCTAGATGCCAGCCAGCCAGCCACCTCCTCCTCTCTCTCTCTCTCTCTCTCTCTCTCTCTCTCTCTCTCTCTCTCTCTCTCTCTCTCTCTCTCTCTCTCTCTCTCTCTCTCTCTCTCTCTCTCTCTCTCTCTCTCCAGAGATCTGTAGTACTTCAAAACCATACTCACATTCATGACATGTCCAGGGATCAAACCCAGGCCAACCACATGGAAGACAGCTATGCTCACCACCATACCACCAAACACACAGTAAATAGACTGCTAACCTAAATCTTACTTGTAGACAGTCATATGAGACACATGCTGGGTGCAGGGCTTTGTGATTGGACCATGCGATAGAGTGAGGTGCAAAAATGAAATCATGCCTAGCAGAGGATGGTTTCACAGTGCTAAATGCTAGGCTGGCTGTGGTGCAATTGGTTAGTGCGTCTGGCTGGTAACAGCAAGGTTACAGGTTCAATTCCATCCAGGCATGTCTTTTCCTTTTGCGTTCAACAGTTGTCCAAACAGAGCCAACAGAGCCCCAGATAGCCATGTAGAGTTAGGTCACAGCTAGCCTGGCTGTGGTGCAATTGGTTAGTGCGTCTGGCTAGTAACAGCAAGGTTACAGGTTCGATTCCATCCAGGCATGTCTTTTCCTTTTGCGTTCAACAGTTGTCCAAACAGAGTCAACAGAGCCCCAGATAGCCATGTAGAGTTAGGTCACTGCTAGCCTGGCTGTGGTGCAATTGGTTAGTGCGTCTGGCTGGTAACAGCAAGGTTACAGGTTCGATTCCATCCAGGCATGTCTTTTCCTTTTGCGTTCAACAGTTGTCCAAACAGAGCCAACAGAGCCCCAGATAGCCATGTAGAGTTAGGTCACAGCTAGCCTGGCTGTGGTGCAATTGGTTAGTGCGTCTGGCTGGTAACAGCAAGGTTACAGGTTCGATTCCATCCAGGCATGTCTTTTCCTTTTGCGTTCAACAGTTGTCCAAACAGAGCCAACAGAGCCCCAGATAGCCATGTAGAGTTAGGTCACAGCTAGCCTGGCTGTGGTGCAATTGGTTAGTGTGTCTGGCTGGTAACAGCAAGGTTTGATTCCATCCAGGCATGTCTTTTCCTTTTGCGTGCGCGCGCTGCGCCATTGAACCCCATGGGGTATTTTGCGTGCGTAAAACTTTACGCATGCAAAACTTTGTGCTCGGTGTTTGGACAACTGTTGAACTCAAAAGGAAAAGACATGCCTGGATGGAATTGAACCTGTAACCTTGCTGTTACCAGCCAGACACACTAACCAATTGCACCACAGCCAGGCTAGCTGTGACCTAACTCTACATGGCTATCTGGGGCTCTGTTGACTCTGTTTGGACAACTGTTGAACGCAAAAGGAAAAGACATGCCTGGATGGAATCGAACCTGTAACCTTGCTGTTACTAGCCAGACGCACTAACCAATTGCACCACAGCCAGGCTAGCTGTGACCTAACTCTACATGGCTATCTGGGGCTCTGTTGGCTCTGTTTGGACAACTGTTGAACGCAAAAGGAAAAGACATGCCTGGATGGAATTGAACCTGTAACCTTGCTGTTACCAGCCAGACGCACTAACCAATTGCACCACAGCCAGCCTAGCATTTAGCACTGTGAAACCATCCTCTGCTAGGCATGATTTCATTTTTGCACCTCACTCTATCGCATGGTCCAATCACAAAGCCCTGCACCCAGCATGTGTCTCATATGACTGTCTACAAGTAAGATTTAGGTTAGCAGTCTATTTACTGTGTGTTTGGTGGTATGGTGGTGAGCATAGCTGTCTTCCATGTGGTTGGCCTGGGTTTGATCCCTGGACATGTCATGAATGTGAGTATGGTTTTGAAGTACTACAGATCTCTGGAGAGAGAGAGAGAGAGAGAGAGAGAGAGAGAGAGAGAGAGAGAGAGAGAGAGAGAGAGAGAGAGAGAGAGAGAGAGAGAGAGAGAGAGAGAGAGAGAGAGAGAGAGAGAGAGAGAGAGAGAGAGGAGGAGGAGGAGGAGGTGGCTGGCTGGCTGGCTGGCATCTAGAGGGATAGAAACCCTTACAAACCTGAAACAGTAAAATTTCGGTTGGAGACACGAAATTCGTCATTACGGGAGTGAAATTTCGATTACGAAGGCATCTAGAGGGATAGAAACCTTTGCAAACTTTAAAATACTAAATTTCGTAATCGTAATTACGAAAATTTGCGTAATTTGCGAAAATTACGAAATTTCGATTACTGCTAAAATCGTAATTGTAGTAATTTCGCGAAATTTCGGAAATTCGTAATTAGGTCATTACGCTCATCCCTATGTGTTACCACGGTAATGCCCTTGGTGCTAATGGGTGCACACCAACTTTACAAAGTTTATTGCATCTGGACCCATCAGAGTGTTCAAAAACTAGTCCCCATTACCACAACATTTGAGCACATATACCCATATAGAGACTTTTATATGCTATTTTGTACTTGTCCTTTTTTTTTTTTAAATCTGATTACATATTAAGTTAGAGCGTAGATCACAGACCTGTGAAGATAGGCTGCTGGCTTACCTCTTCCAGGCTGCGTGTCAGCTCCGGTGTACCGACAAAATAACCTACCCGTCCGGCTCTCAGATTATGCAGTTCAGCACTCAGGTCACTGCATTCCTCTGACTCCCCCGCACAGCTCTTCATGCTTCCTGATGTTTGTATGCAGAGACAGCGCAGAGGGCAAATAGCAGCTCTTCCTCACCTGCCATAGGATCCATCGATGTGTCCCTGTGTGTTCAGCACCAGCCGACTTCTCTGTTCTCTCTGCCCGCCCGATCTCCTGCAGCACTCGTAATCACGTGAGATGCAGAAGAAACAGGAAGTAGTAAGAAGCCGGATGATGCTGGATACAAAGTGACACATGGCGGGTGCCTGTGCCAGGTGAGAAAGAGCTGCTGGCCGCTCACTGCACTGATAAAAAGGGAGGGGGGAGCAGGAAAAGAATATAGCGGTATCGGTGCCTAGTAACAAATTCCGGCACCGCTGTGGTTCGGGGCACCATGTGCCTTGACATACGTGGCACAGTGGGCAGAGATTTGGGGCTAAAGCTCTGAATCTTTCGCCCTAACAATGCGCATGCCCCAAGACCTGCTGAAATTGCTTAATGATACGGCTTGTTGGATCTTAAGTGACAATTGGTGGCAGGGTCCATTGTTCCCCTGCTTTTCCCACCCACAGAAGCTGTTCCGCTATGTCTGGTGCCAGTATCTCTCCTCCCCCTTCCATAGAAACAGAACATGTCACTCTGCTGTTGCCTAGCAATGCAGCTGTACAGCACTGAGACCTCGCAGTGTCATCTGCAGGATCGAGTTTGATCTGTTGGATGACACAAATTACAGCCATATTCTGAATAAGCCAAATTCTCCAGAAGGCGTATTTTCTTCTGTTTAAGCCATTCTGTTGTTGATTTACTTGTATGCTTTGGGTCATTTTCCTGTTGCAACACCCATCTTCTGCTGAGCTTTATCTGGAGGACAGATGGCCTTAAGTTCTCCTGCAAAATGTCTTGATAAACGTGGGAATTCATTTTTCCTTTGATGCTAGCAATCCATCCTGGCTTTGACACAGCAAAGCAACCCCAAACCATGATGCCCCCACCAACATACTTCACAGTTGGGATGAGGTTTTGATGTTGGTGTGCTGTGCCTTCCTTTTCTCCACACATGGGGCTTGATTCACAAAGCGGTGCTAACCTAGTTAGCACGCTTAAAGACTTTGGGCATGTTAAGTAGGGTGCTAACTAGGTTAGCACCGTTTTGAAAATCAGATCGCGCTCAAAGTCCCACGCGCAAAGGCCAGTGAGCACCGACAACGGCGCACCCGATGCCCCTATAACATCGGCCTTTGCGCGTGCAAAGTTTTGCGCACTGGACTTTGCACGCAAGCCCTATTTATCACGTGAAATGTGTGTTTAGGCGTGGTTAGGGGCTTTTCACAAGCGTGCTAACAGTTAGCACCACTTTGTGAATCAAGCCCATAGTGTTTGGTGTTTCTTCCAAACAACTCAACTTTGGTTTCATCTGTCCACAGAATATTTTGCCAGTGCTGCTGTAGAATATCAAATTTGCAAACTTTAAACGTGCAGCAATGGGTTTTTTTACAGCAGTTTCTTCCTCTGTGGTATCCTCCCATGAACTCCATTCTTGTTTAGAACTTTACGTATCATAGATTCTCTAACAGGGATGTTAGCTTATGACTTTTTTAAGTCTTTAGCTGACACTCTAGGATTCTTCTTCACCTCATTGAGCATTCTGCACTGTGCTCTTGCAGTCATCTTTACAATATGCCACTCCTAGGGAGAGTAGCAGCAGTGCTGAACTTTCTCCATTTATAATTTGTCTTGCCATGGACTGATGAACAGCAAGGCTTTTGGAGATACTTTTATAAACCTTTCCAGCTTAGTGCAAGTCAACCATTCTTAATTGTAGGTCTTCTGAGAGCTCTTTTGTGTGAGGCATCATTCACCTCAGGCAATGCTTCTTGGGAAAAGCAAACACAAAACTGGGGTGTGTTTTTTATAAGGCAGGGCAGCAATCAGCACCTCCAATCTCATCTCATTGATTGGACTTCAGCTGGCTGACATCTCACTCCAATTAGCTCCTGGAGATGTCATTAGTTTAGGGTTTCACATACCTTTTCCACCTGCACTGTGAATGTTTACATGGTGTATTTAAAGGACAACTGTAGTGCGAGGTATATGGAGGCTGCCATATTTATTTCCTTTTAAACAATACCAGTTGCCAGGTAGTCCGGTTGATCTATTTGGCTGCAGTCCTGTCTGAATCACTCCAGAAACAAGCATGTAGCTAATATTGTCAGATCTGACAATAATGTCAGAAACACCTGATCTGCTGCATACTTGTTCAGGGTCTATGGCTGAAAGTATTGGAGGCAGATGATCAGCAGGACTGCCAGGCAACTGGTATTGCTGAAAAGGAAGTAAATATGGCAGCCTCCACATACCTCTCATTACAGTCGTCCTTTAATAAAAACATGGAAACATTTAATTATTTGTGTGGTATTAGTTTAAGCAGACTGTGATTGTCTATTGTTGTGATCTCAGTGAAGATCAGATCACATTTTATGACCGATTTGTGCAGAGATCCATATAATTCCAAAGGTGTTCATATCATTTTTATTGCTACTGTATATATGAGTGGATACACACAGAGCCCATAAGGAACTCAACCCTGAACGGATTCTTATCCAACAATTTCCATTTATTGGAGTGTTACAAAGGTATACACAGCATATCACAACCAGCACAACGTTTCGGGCGTGGTGCCCTTTCTCAAGTGTCTTGAGTTCCTTATGGGATTTGCATTGATTGACTGGAATTATTGGATGACTGGTGACCCTTTCTACCATAGCAACTCCCCACGATATACTGATTGCCTGAAGCCCGCAGACATCCTTTTGCACGTTGTGGATACACACAGACACATTTAAGTAAAACAATTAAATCAAAATCATTTTTGTGTGTGCATGTGTGGTTTTTGTTTTTTGTACAGTACTTAAATACAATTTTAAAACGATTATAGTTCATCTTGTGCAGTGTTACCTGATCTGAAGCAGCCTTCCCACCAGGACTGAGAACTTCATTTGCAAGGCCACCGATGACGGGAAGTTTACCAACACCGCTAGATCCTAGATTACCAAGACTTAAAATAGATACCAGATTTCCAAGTCCTGCTGCCTGTAATAAATACATTTGTAAAGTAGATAGACAGAAAGATGATAGATGCAGCCTGCTTAACATACAAGTGGACTCTTTTAGAAAGTAGGGGTGAATCGGCAATGGCTCGGGCCCCCAGCTAAATACATCGTGCCCCCTCGTCATTGCCAGACCCACCCCTGCAACATGGCTGGACAGAGACTCTGCTGGCCCCCTATCCCCTCTCTCCGACCCCCATTCTGCAGAATAAGCACAGGGATCACTGTTCTATTTACCCAGTCCAGTCCACGTTATATTGGGTCTCTTATTCCTCTGGGCGTCTGTGTGCTCTATGCTGACATCATATGTTGGCTCCCAATACATGTCATGTCACATCAAGAATCTCAAGAGGGCAGCATAGAGTGTGGACTAGATAAGTAAATAGTACAACAGCACCCCCTGTGCTTACGCTGCAGAACGGGGCAAGGGGTAGGGTATATAACCCCTGCAACCCCCCCCCCCCCTTCCTCCTGGGGTTGTGGAGATTATTGTTACTCCACTAACTCTGAGCTACACCAGGTGGGAAGTAAATACATACAAACAAAATTTTATACCACATGTACAGGGTACAGAATTGGTATCTAAGGAAAAAGATCAGTGCGTCGTCAGTCACAGCATACATTTGCTTTGTACAGATTTGTTCTAATCCACCTTTGTGTTAGCTCTAGACCTCAAGCAGGTAAATTGGGTCCACTGCCACTGTTCAGAGTTAGAGATGGCCCGAATGGTTCACCGACGAACGGTTCCCGGCGAACTTCCGCTGTCTCGCGTTTGCCATCTAATGCAAACTTCTCCGGAACTTCGGTTCGCCCCCATAATGCACCATTAGGGTCAACTTTGACCCTCTACATCACAGTCAGCAGGCACATTGTAGCCAATCAGGCTACACTCCCTCCTGGAGCCACTCACCCCCTTATAAAAGGCAGGCACTGCCAGCCATTACACTCACTCGTGTGCCTGCACTAATTAGAGAAGGGATAGCTGCTGTAGACTCTCTCATAGGGAAAGGTTAGCTAAGCTCTTGTAGGCTTGTTAGCTTGCTCCTAGCTGTTTTCTTATTGCTAAAATAGCACCCCACAACAGCTCTTTTGACAGCTAATGTTGTTCTTATGATCTTTTTTTTTCTGGGTGTCCCATTCACACTTGTGTAGCATAGACAGCTTTGCTAATTCATACTGTGTGTGTGCCACTGCCAGCCAGGCCCAGCACATTCAGTGACTACATGTGTGTGTGACAGGTGCACATTGTAATACCCAGTACTGCATATACCTACCTGTTGTGTTTAGTGAACCCACCTCCTCACTGCATATACCTACCTGTTGTGTTGAGTGCACCCACCTCATCACTGCATATACCTACCTGTTGTGTTCAGTGCACCCACCTCATCACTGCATATGCCTACCTGTTGTGTTCAGTGCACTCTCCTACCTACGTGAGTGCACGCAGTGTGATATACCACTCTGTGCATACCTGTTAACTGCACCTGTGTGACTGCACATTGTATTAGCCATTACCCGTGGTCACTCGCAATGGCAGACCTGCCCTCCATAAAAGATTCTCGTTACAGGTAATACAGTCTATCAGTGTCATCTACAGCAGGGCCTCAAAAGTCCTCCTGTATTGTTATTTTTAGTCACTACCTCGGGATGTGCATTGCTATGCCTGCTGCCTTCCTTGGATGTGTGGTAGCCGTTCCTGCTCCTTTGCCTGCAGTGTGCCTGCTGCCTTCCTTGGATGTGTGGTGGTGGTAACCAGTTCTCAGGCTCCCACTCTGGACCGGAATCGAACCCTGATTCCCAGTGGTCACTCGCAATGGCAGACTTGCCCTCCATAACAGATTCTCGTTACAGGCAGTGAACAGCCAGCAGAAAAAAGTAATTTAAAAAATTAGATGTAAGCTTTAAAGGGGAACTGAAGAGAGAGGTATATGGAGGCTGTCATGTTTATTTCCTTTTAGACAATACCAGTTGCCTGGCAGCCCTGCTGATCCTCTGCCTCTCATACTATTAGCCATAGCCCCTGAACAAGCATGCAGCAGATCAGGTGTTTCAGTGGTTCAGACTTATAAGTCTGATCTGACAAGACTAGCTGCATGCTTGTTTCTGGTTTTAATCAGATACTACTGCAGAGAAATAGACCAGCAGGGCTGCCAGGCAACTGGTATTGATTAAAAGGAAATAAACATGACAGCCTCCATATACCACTCTCTTCAGTTCCCCTTTAACAATGGTAGAGAAAGAACCATTGAAAGTTTATAAATCAGTCAGACATTACCTGACATCACTGAGCGAGGAAGAGTAATCTGGCCATGGTGCGTAACCAGTCCAGCACGGCCATCACTATGCAAACAGCTGTTTGCGGTGCGTTACACAGTGAGTTTGGTGTGTCAGTGTGAAGCACTACTCTAATTACACTCCCTGATTGTTGTACACACATGCAAGATGTTTTAAAGCACTTTAGGCCTGAAATTTAGCATTTAATGTGATTTCTGCCCTTAAGACGCTGCTTTGCGTCCAATCTGGATTTTTCCCGACTTTTGGCGTCTATCCCACTCCGCCATGCCCCCCTCCAGGTGTTAGACCCCTTGAAACATCTTTTCCATCACTTTTGTGGCCAGCATAATTTTTTCTATTTTCAAAGTTGGCTTCCCCATTGAAGTCTATTGCGGTTCGCGAAAGTTCGTTTAAACCGAACTTTCGCGGCAGGTTCGCGAACCGAAAATCGGAGGTTTGGGCCATCTCTATTCAGGGTTTCATTGCACCTATTGCCATTATATATGCACTTTTTAGAGTACTTAATTTCAGCATTGTAGAGCAGAAATATATGGACATTCTATGCATTGTGTCTGCAGGCCTGTTTTATGGGAATTAACCAAGAAATCAAGTGCCACCAGATGTTGAGGAAGGGTGCCATATTGCTGGCCTGTCTGCTGCATAGTTGGACTGGCAGTAACAGTAAGGGCAAATGAACATAAGCATTTGCATTTAACACTGTTTATGCCTTTCCTCCTAATCACATAAACGGCACACACAACTTCTCTCATGGCTATACAGACTTTACAGACAGTGCTAATGTTAGGCTGTTCTTAGTTAACCTAGAATAAGAAGAGGGGTCCCCAAGACCTGCTGAGATTGCTTAATGATATGGCTTGTTGGATCTTAAGTGGTCCACTTGTTCCTCTCCTTATCCCACCCACAGAAGCTTTTCCTCTATGTTAAGTGATGTTATCTTTCCTCCCTCCTCCATAGAAACAGAACATGTCACTCTGCTGTTGCCTAGCAATGCAGCTGTACAGCACTGAGACCACGAAGTGTCATCTGCAGGATCGAGTTTGATCTGTTAAATGACACAAATGACACCCATATTCTGAATGTGTATGCAACTTATGGGCTTGATTCACAAAATGGTGCTAACTGTTAGCATGCTGTGAAAAGTGCTTTGCGCCAAATTTTGCTAACGGTTATCACGAGCAAAAATTTGCATTCACGCGTTAATGCAAATGTTTTGCGCATTAATGGTCACGTTAAATCGAATGCAAATCTTAACGCATGAAAACTTTAATTAGTAATGTGCGAACGTGAATTTTTTGCGTGAAACCCATTTTAACGCGAAAACACGCTAAAACGTGCGTAAAGCCGTGCTAACAGTTAGCACCGTTTTGTGAATCAAGCCCTATGTGTACAAGGGTGCTTCAGCACGGCTACCTTCCCCCTCACATTGAGTGTCAGCAGCACCTGCTAGCAGGCGTCTCTGAATGTATTTATCATATGAAAAGCAGATGAGTAGAGAATGTTCTCTTAATTTGCTCTGCAAGTACGGGGGGGGGGACGACAAATTAGGATTGCCTGCGCAGTAGAGCAGATGCGATCCGGTTTGGCTATTTCCGCAAGAGCCCGAGCGATGAGCAGCTACTGATCCTGCGTGAGGCGCACACTGCTCGACGTTGCAGCAGTGGAGGCCGTTTGTGCTATCTGTAAACAAGTCCCTGTTGGTAGACTTTCGGGGGGGGGGGGGGGGGAGAGGGGGGGAGCGCTGGATTGAGGGTGCAAAGGAGGCTTCATTAGTATTCAGAGGCTTCCCCTTCCCGATGTAAGTGCCACCTAGTGAGCACTTGTTTCACTACAGGTACTCTCTAAGATTGCAAATGTTCACTTCAATAAATATATATGAGTGTATTCACACAGACACATTTAAAGAGAGACTGAGCCCACTATAAAAATCCGTTTTCACCTTTTATTTCTTTTAAGGATCATTGCAAAAAACGCTGATATCCTGCGGCAGAACGAGGGGTCTATCACCCCCAAATCCCCGGGGCAATGTTGGGGGAGCACTTCCTGATTGAGGCAGAGCTTTCCACTGTAGCTCTGCCTCTCGTCGCATCAATCCACGCTGATCGCCGCCTCTCCCTGCCCCTCTACGTCTTCTTTCACTGAGAGGGGCAGGGGAGAGGCAGAGATCCGCGGTGGATTGAAGCAAATGGAGGCAGAGCTACAGCGTTAAGCTCTGCCTCCCTGGGCAGCAAAATCCACAACCAGGAAAGTTGTGGATTTTGCACAGGGGATTTGGGGGGTATAAACCCCTCATTTTGCTGTGAGGATGCAGCGTTTTATGTCTGGCAATCATCCTTAAACGAAACAAAATGTAAAAACTGATTTTTATAGTGGCTTCAAAGCCTCTTTAAGTAAAAAATGTAAATCAAAACCATTCTTGTGTGTGCATGTGTGGTTTTGTTTTTTGTACTTGAATATCATTTTAAAACTATTGCAGTTCATCTAGTGCAGTGCTACCTGATATGAAGCAATGCCTCCAGCATTCCCACCAAGACTGAGACCTTGGGCTTGATTCACAAAATGGTGCTAACTGTTAGCACGCTGTGAAAAGTGGGCAGCATGAAAAGTGATAACTGTTTTTCGCGCGAAACCTGATTTTTCATGTGAAAACGCACTAAAACGCATGAAAAGCCGTGCTAACAGCCGTGCTAACAGTTAGCACCGTTCTGTGAATCACTCCACTTGAGTTATAAGGCTGGTGACGCCAGAAGGACCAAGTCCAGAGAGGATGTCAGTGGGAAGTTTACCAACACTGCTAAGTCCTTGATTACCAAGATTTAAAATAGATCCCAGACCTCCAAGTCCCATCTGTAATAAATACATTTGTAAAGTAGATAGATAGATAGATAGATAGATAGATAGATAGATAGATAGATGCACCCTGCTTAACATGCAAGTGAACTCTTTTAGAAGACATGCAAACAACTCTGAGAAGGGGCGTAACAGCAATGGCTCGCCCCCCGTCGTGACGTCTAAGGGAGACCCGATCCACCCCTTAGCGCTGCCTGGCGCTGATAGGCCAGGCCGCGCAGGGATCTAGGGGGGGGGGGGGGGCTCTGCGTCGGCGCGGATAGCGGAGGAAGGTTAATGTTAGGCTGTTCTTGGTTAGCCTAGAATCAGTACAGGGGTCCCCAAGACCTGCTGAGATTGCTTAATGATACAGCTTCTTTGCAGCAGGGTCCATTGTTCCCCTCCTTATTCCACCTACAGAAGCTGTTCCGCTATGTCTGGGGGCGTTATCTCTTCTCCCCCTTCCATAGAAACAGAACATGTCAAGCAATGCAGCTGTACAGCACTGAGACTCCGCAGTGTCATCTGCAGGATCAAGTTTGATCTGTTGGATGACACAAATGACCCCCATATTCTAAATGTGTATGCACCTTATGTGTACAAGGGTGCTTTAACATGGCTACCTTCCCCCTCACATTGAGTCTCAGCAGCACCTGCTAGCAGGCTTCTCTGAATGTAATTATCATATGAAGAGCAGATGAGTAGAGAATGTTCTCTTAATTTGCTCTGCAAGTACTAAGGGGAGGGGGCAAAACAGGATTGCCTGCTCAGTAGAGCAGATGCGATTGGGTTTGGCTATTTCCACCAGAGCCCGAGGGACAAGCAGCTGCTGAGCCTGTGTGAGGTGCACACTGTTCCATGTTGCAGCAGTGGAAGTCGTTAGCGCGTCATTGCCATCTGCCAACAAGCACCTGTTGGTAGACTTTCGGGGGGGGGGGGGGGGGGGGGGGCTTAAGCCTCATTAGTTGTTTTTTTTTTTTCACTACAGGTACTGTTTAAGATAGCAAATGTTTACTTCCACATTTAAAGAGGAATTCCAGTGAAAATAATGTAATAAATAAAAGTGCTTCATTTTTACAATAATGATGTATAAATGATTTAGTCAGTGTTTGCCCATTGTGAAATCTTTTAAATCCCTAATTTACATTCTGACATTTATTACATGGTGACATTTTTACTGCTGGCAGGTGATGTAGCTGCTGCATGCTTTTTGACAGTTGGAAAAAGCTGTAAACAGCTATTTCCCACAATGCAACAAGGTTCACAGACAGGAAACTGCCAGGAGTTCAGAACTTCTTGTGGGAGGGGTTTCACCACAATATCAGTCATACAGCGCCCCCTGATGGTCTGTTTGTGAAAAAGGAATAGATTTATCATGTAAAAGGGGGTTATCAGCTACTGATTGGGATAAAGTTCAATTCTTGGTCGGAGTTTCTCTTTAAGTAAAACATTGAAATCTAAATCATTTTTGTGTGTGCATCTGTGGTTTCGTTTTTTCTACTTGAATATAATTTCAAAACTATTGCAGTACATTTAGTGCAGTGTTACCTGATCTGTAGCAATGCCTCCAGCATTCCCACCAAGACTGAGAACTTGATTTGTAAGGCTACCAATGCCATTAGGACCAAGTCCAGAGAGGATGTCAATGGGAAGTTTACTAACACCACTAAGTCCTTGATTACCAAGATTTGAAATAGATCCCAGACCTCCAAGTCCCATCTGTAATAAATACATTTGTAAAATAGATAGATAGATAGATAGATGCAGCCTGCTTAACATGCAAGTGAACTCTTTTAGAAGACATGCAAACAACTCTGAGAGGGGTAACAGCAATAGCTTGGGCCCCACAGCTAAATACATGGTGCCCCCCCCCCCCCCCACATCATTGCCAGACCCACCCCTGCATCATGGCTGGACAGAGACTCTGCTGGCCCCCTATCCCCTCTCTCCGGCCCCCATTCTGATCATTATGGACTGGGTAAATATAACAGTGATCCCTGTCACTGTTATATTTACCCAGTCCATAATGATCATACATGCATGCCTGGACAGTGACTAGGATAGACATCTGCCCACAATTTGCACAGAGTGCCACTGAAAATCTCCCTTGCCTGGCATCCAGTGTTCTGTCTGAAAAAATGTTCAGTGCTACTGGTGGTGTATTCATGACTATTGGAGTATAATGTCAATCACCTTGCTTTGAAAAAATAAACAAGAGATAGGTTACTAGACAATGCTAGACACCAACTGCTGATGTCACAGATTGATGCCAGCTGGCTGTCAATTGAATCTGCTTTTATTAACCCAGATATTTGCTTTCACAAGATGGCAGATTACATTTAATGTAGATAAATGAAAGGTCATGCACCTTGGACATGCCAATGGTAGAGAAAAATATAAGATAAATGGCTTACAGCTGGGAACATTAAGCCTCATCTACACGGTACAATTTTCCATAAGATAGATGGATCTATTCGATAATTTCCAACCTGTCCAATCTTAAGCCGCATCTACACGCGTAGATGCGGCTCCGATCCTCCTTATCAATCGAACCCCTAATGCGGCTCGATTGATGAGATCCGACAGGACGGATCTTGCTTCCGCCGATTCCCTGCTCGCTCCCCGCGAGGGGACAATGGCAGGGAGTCGAGCGGAAGATAAGCGGCGCCGGCGGGGACGAGTGGGGAATCGAATGCGGCGCATGCGCGGCGAGCGGGGACGCGGTGGGCACGCGCGGGGACGCGGAAGAGGCGATCTGGCGGCTAATCGAGGCGCCGGATTGCAGCCTCATCTACGCGTGTAGATGAGGCTTTAGTCCATTAGATGTCAGTTAGATGTTGCAACAGATTTTGGGTATTTAACAAAGCAAAATGTATTGGAAATGGAATCTTAAACAATTTAGACGTCTACACACAATGCAATTTCTTATTAGATCTAGATCTAATAGATCTGGATCTTCTGGAAAATTGTACAGTGTAGATGAGGCTTTAGACTGATTAACACCCGTAATCAATGTAAAGCAGCTAAACCGAATACAGTTCTAGGATGAACAAAACATGAGATGCTAGTATACTACTCCCTCTGTATATATGTAAGACCACATCTGGAGTATGGAATACAGTTGGGGCACCACATTATAGGAAAGACATTAAAATACTAGAACAGGTAAAAAGATGGGCAACTAAATTAATCAGGGGGATGGAAGGTCTCACTTACCAAGAAAGGTTGGACAAACTGGGCTTATTTATGCTGGAAGAAAAGATGGCTAAGGGTGGACCTGATTAACATGTATAATAGAGGGCAATACAAAAGCTTGGCAGATGCAAATTTTGACCCCTGGCTTGTATAAAGGACACGTGGACATGATCTGCATTAAAAAGCAGTTCTTATAGTAAGAGTTGTTAAAATGTGGAATATTTTGCCACAGGTAGTAGTTATGACAAATTCTATATCTGCATATAAAAGAGGTTTGGATGCTTTCTTTTCATTTAAAGACATCCTCAGAAATATACTAATTAATTCCCAGCAAAGTTGATCCAAGGATTTTATCTGATTGCCACCTGGATTCAGGAAGGATTTTTTTCCACTCAGCATAGAGTGTGGACTAGGTAGGTAAATATTACAACAGCACCCCCGGTGCTTACTCTACAGAATGGCGCAAGCGGTGGGGGTCCCGGTTGTGGAGGCTATTGTTACACCACTAACTAAGCTATACCAGGTGGGAACTATCCACATACAAACACAATTTTACACTGTATGTACAGGGTACAGAATTGGTATCTGAGGCAACAGATCAGTGCGTCACAGCATACATTTGCTTTGTACAGATTTGTTCTAATCCACCGCTGTGTTAGCTCTAGACATCAAGCGCATGAATTGGGTCCATTGTACACACATCCAATTTGAATTGGTCAATGACTGGCCAATTTTAACCACCTCATGTAGTATGAGGGCCAACAGATTTTACTGTGAACATATTATTGTGAAGGTAAGCTACCATACTACATGGATTAGGTATCATTAGCCAAGATGTGCGTACCAGGCTTAAAGTAAACTTGCAGGAATAAAAGTTTCCCCTAGGGGGTACTCACTTTGGGAGGGGGAAGCCTCTGGATCCTGAAGTAGCTTCCTTTGTCATCCTTTGCAGACCCCTTCAGGGACCCCCGAGCAGTGTGCGCCTTGCGCAGGTGCATTAGCTGCTTGCAGCTCGGGCCCCATCGTAAATATCCAGGCCCAATCAGGTCCGCTTTACTGCTCAGGCCTATGTTGTAGAGCAGATAAGATCGGGTTTGGCTATTTCCACTGGAGCCCGAGTGACAAGCGTGCGCACTGTTCGACATCGCAGTGGTGGAAGCCGCTAGGGTGACTGTGTTCAAGGCTTTGTTAGCTGACATTTTGGGGGAAGGGGAGGGGGAGGGCAATGCTCGATCGCAGGTAATAAGGAGGATGATGGAAGCCTTATTAATATCCAGAGGCTTCTCCCACCCAAAGTAAGTACCCCTAGGGGTACTTGTTTTTACTACAGGTACTCTTTAAGATTGCAAATGATCACTTTTATAAATAAGTTTATAGACACAGACACATTTATAGAAAATTTTACATCAACATCCTCCTTGTATTTGTGCGTGTTTTTTTTTTTTTTTTTTTTTACTTGAATATAATTTTAAAACTATTACAGCTCTGTGTTACCTGATTTGAAGTGATGCCAGCTTGAATTTCGCTACGTCCAGCATTTCCACCGAGACCTTGACTTACAAGGCTAGTGATGCCAGAAGGACCAAGTCCAGAGAAGATACCAGTGGGAATTTGACCAACATTGCTAAGTCCTAGATTGTCAAGACTTAAAATAGATCCCAGACCTCCAAATCCTGCCTGTAATACATACAGTTGAAAAGTAGATAGATAGCTAGATAAACAGATGCAGCCTGCTTAAAGAGACTCTGTAACAACAAAAACCTCCCCTGGGGGTACTCACCTCGGGTGGGGGAAGCCTCCGGATCCTACAGAGGCTTCCTCACGCCGTCCTCTGTCCCACGGGGGTCTCGCTGCAGCCCTCCGAACAGCCGGCGACAGAGCCGACTGTAGCTTCAATATTTACCTTTGCTGGCTCCAGCGGGGGCGCTGTGGCGGCTTTCGGCACGGAAATAGACGGAAATACCCGATCTCCGTCGGGTCCGCTCTACTGCGCAGGCACCGGAAACTTGCGCCTGCGCAGTAGAGCAGACCCGACAGCGATCAGGTATTTCCGCCTACTTCGGAGCCGACAGCCGTCAGAGCACCTGCGCAGGAGCCAGGAAGGTAAATATTACGTCACCGCTGCACGGAGGGCTGCAGCGAGACCCCTGACGGATGGAGGACGGCGTGGGAAGCCTCATTAGGATCCGGAGGCTTCCCCCACCCGAGGTGAGTACCCCCCAGGGGATGTTTTGTCGTTACAGTTCCTCTTTAACATAAAAATTGATTATTTTGTAGAAGGTATGCAAACACCTCTGAGAAGGGGCGTTACAGTAATGGCTCGGGCTCCCCAGCTAAATACATGGTGCCCCCTCATCATTGCCAGACCCACCCCTGCATCATGGCTGGACAGGGACTCTGTTGGCCCACTGTCCCCTCCAGTGATGTAGTTAAGGAGCTGTGGGCCCAAATGCAAGTTTTACAATGGGCTCCCCCAAGCACTCTATACATAACCATTGATACGGTGCACTAAAACCTGCCAATGGCAACTACAGTATCTGAGGCGCAAGAAGGGGATGGGGAGCAGTTTGTTAATGATTACCACTATTCATAGCATCTATACAAGTGATTATTATGAGCACAGGACCAATAGAGAGCTGCTAATGTAGTTAAATGAGGATCCCTCAGGACCCCTCTTGCCCAAGGGCCCCAATGTGGTCGCTACCTCTGCACCCCCTACTGTTACGCCCCTGGTCCCCTCTCTCCGGCCCCCATTCTGCAGAGTAAGCACAGGGATCACTGTTATATTTACCCAGTCCAGTCCGCGTTATATCGGATCTCTTATTCCTCCGGGCATCTCCGTACTCTATGCTGACATCATACAGTGGGATGTGAAAGTTTGGGCAACCTTAATAATCGTCATGATTTTCCTGTATAAATCGTTGGTTTTTACAATAAAAAATGTTAAATATATAAGAGACACAAACAGTGATATTTGAGAAGCTAAATTAAGTTTAACCTGAATGAACTAGAGATGTTTTGTAAAGAGGAATGATCCAAAATACCTTCAACCAGAATCCAGACTCTCATTGGAACCTAGAGGAAGAGTTTAGAGGCTGTAATTTTTGCAAAAGGAGGATCTACTAGATATTAATTGTATTTCTTTTTTGTGGTGCCCAAATGTATGCACCTGCCTAATATTGTTTAAACAATTGCGCACTTTCTGTAAATCCAATAAACTTCATTTCACTTCTCAAATGTCACTGTGTGTGTCTCTTATATGATATATTTAACTGACATTTTTTATTGTAACAACCAACAATTTATACAGGAAAATCATGACGATTAACAAGGTTGCCCAAACTTTTGCATCCCACTGTATTTTGGCTCCCAATACATGTCATCAAGAGCCTCAGGAGGGCAGAATAGAGTGTAAACTAGGTAGGTAAATATTACAACAGCACCCCCTGTGCTTACTCTACAGAATCGGGCAAGGTAGAGGGGGGGGGGGGGAAATGAGTCCCTTGATACCTCTGCAAACCCCCCCCTTTCCCCCCCCCCCCCCCCCCCCCCCCCACACACACACACAGGTTGAGAAGGTTGTTGTTACACCACTAACTCTGAGCTATACCAGGTGAATAGTAAATACATACAAATACATTTGCTTTGTACAGATTTGTTCTAATCCACCGTGTGTTAGCTCTAGACCTGAAGCACGTGAATTGGGTCCACTGCCACTGTTCAACGTTTCATTGCACCTATTGCCATTATATATGCAATTATGAGAGTACGTCACTCTCATATTGTACGTCACTTCAGCATTGTATAGCAGAAATATATTGACATTCTATGCATTGTGTCTGCAGGCCTGTTTTATGGAAATTAACCAGGAAATCAAGTGTCACCAGATGTTGAGGAAGGATGCCATATTGCTGGCCTGTCTGCTGCATAGTTGGACTGGCAGTTAACAGTAAGGGCAAATGGATATAAGAATTTGCATTCAACACTTTAGTTTATGTTTAAACAGTTAGGGCACCTGTATAATATATATATGTCTGTCAAGCTATATCCTGTGAGCAATGTCTCATCTCCTAATAACATAAACGGCACACAAAACTTCTCTCGTGGCTATACAGACTTTACGGTGTTAATGTTAGGCTGTTCTTGGTTAGCCTAGAGTCAGTACAGGGGTCCCCAAGACCTGCTGAGATTGCTTAATGATACAGCTTCTTTGCAGCAGGGTCCATTGTTCCCCTCCTTATTCCACCTACAGAAGCTGTTCCGCTATGTCTGGGGACGTTATCTCTTCTCCCCCTTCCATAGAAACAGAACATGTCAAGCAATGCAGCTGTACAGCACTGAGACTCCGCAGTGTCATCTGCAGGATCGAGTTTGATCTGTTGGATGACACAAATGACCCCCATATTCTAAATGTGTACGCACCTTATGTGTACAAGGGTGCTTTAACATGGCTACCTTCCCAGTGGCGTAGCTAAGGAGCTGTGGGCCCCGATGCAAGTCTTACATTGGGGCCCCCCCAAGCACTCTATACATAACAATTGATACGGCGCACCAAAACCTGCCAATGGCAACTACAGTGTCAGAGGTGCAAGAAGGGGACGGGGAGCAGTTTGTTAATGATTACCACTATTCAAAGTATCTATAGAAGTTATTATTATGAGCACAGGACCAATAGAGAGCTAATACTGTAGTTGAGGGAGAGCCCTTCGGGGCCCCTCTGGCCCAAGGGCCCCGATGCGGTCGCTACCTCTGCACCCCCTATTGCTACGCCCCTGTACCTTCCCCCTCACATTGAGTCTCAGCAGCACCTGCTAGCAGGCTTCTCTGAATGTAATTATCATATGAAGAGCAGATGAGTAGAGAATGTTCTCTTAATTTGCTCTGCAAGTACTAAGGGGAGGGGACAAAACAGGATTGCCTGCTCAGTAGAGCAGATACGATTGGGTTTGGCTATTTCCACCAGAGCCCGAGGGACAAGCAGCTGCTGAGCCTGTGTGAGGCGCACCCTGTTCCATGTTGCAGCAGTGGAAGTCGTTAGCGCGTCATTGCCATCTGCCAACAAGCACCTGTTGGTAGACTTTCGGGGGGGGGGGGGGGGGGGGGGCTTAAGCCTCATTAGTTTTTTTTGTTTTCACTACAGGTACTGTTTAAGATAGCAAATGTTTACTTCCACATTTAAAGAGGAATTCCAGTGAAAATAATGTAATAAATAAAAGTGCTTCATTTTTACAATAATGATGTATAAATGGTTCAGTCAGTGTTTGCCCATTGTGAAATCTTTTAAATCCCTAATTTACATTCTGACATTTATTACATGGTGACATTTTTACTGCTGGCAGGTGATGTAGCTGCTGCATGCTTTTTTGGCAGTTGGAAAAAGCTGTAAACAGCTATTTCCCACAATGCAACAAGGTTCACAGACAGGAAACTGCCAGGAGTTCAGAACTTCTTGTGGGAGGGGTTTCACCACAATATCAGTCATACAGCGCCCCCTGATGGTCTGTTTGTGAAAAGGGAATAGATTTATCATGTAAAAGGGGGTTATCAGCTACTGATTGGGATAAAGTTCAATTCTTGGTTGGAGTTTCTCTTTAAGTAAAAAATTGAAATCTAAATCATTTTTGTGTGTGCATCTGTGGTTTTGTTTTTTTTCTACTTGAATATAATTTCAAAACTATTGCAGTTCATTTAGTGCAGTGTTACCTGATCTGTAGCAATGCCTCCAGCATTCCCACCAAGACTGAGAACTTGATTTGTAAGGCTACCAATGCCATTAGGACCAAGTCCAGAGAGGATGTTAATGGGAAGTACTAACACCACTAAGTCCTTGATTACCAAGATTTGAAATAGATCCCAGACCTCCAAGTCCCATTTGTAATAAATAAATTTGTAAAATAGATAGATAGATAGATAGATAGATGCAGCCTGCTTAACATGCAAGTGAACTCTTTTAGAAGGCATGCAAACAACTCGGAGAGGGGTAACAGCAATGGCTTGGGCCCCACAGCTAAATACATGGTGCCCCCCCCCCCCCCCCACATCATTGCCAGACCCACCCCTGCATCATGGCTGGACAGAGACTCTACTGGCTCCCCATCCCCTCTTAAAGCCTCATTAGTATTTAGTGGCTTCCCCCTCCCGATGTAAGTACCCCCTAGTGGGCACTTTTTTTTCACTACAGGTACTCTTTAAGATAGCAAATGTTTACTTCCACATTTAAAGAGGAATTCCAGTGAAAATAATGTAATAAAAAAAGTGCTTCATTTTTACAATAATTATGTATAAATGATTTAGTCAGTGTTTGCCCATTGTAAAATCTTTTAAAGAGACTCTGAAGCGAGAATAAATCTCACTTCAGAGCTCATAGTTAGCAGGGGCACGTGTGCCCCTGCTAAACCGCCGCTACAGCGCCGCTAAGCAGGGGTCCCTTCACCCCCAAACCCCCCACTGCAACACTTGGTCACAGACTTGGTTGCTCCTGGAGGCAGGGCTAACGGCTGCAGCCCTGCCTCCAGTCGCGTCTATCAGCGGCGCATCGCCGCCTCTCCCCCGCCCCTCTCAGTGAAGGAAGACTGAGAGGGGCGGGGGAGAGGCGGAGATACGCGCTGACAGACGCGCGTGGGGCAGGGCTGCGGCGGTTAGCCCTGCCCCAACCAGGAAGCGCTCCCCCGCTACACCGAGGGGATTTGGGGGTGAAGGGACCCCTGTTTAGTGGCGCGATAGCGGCGGTTTAGCAGGGGCACACATGCCCCTGCTAACTATGAGGTCTGAAGCGAGATTTATTCTCGCTTCAGACTCTCTTTAAATCCCTAATTTACATTCTAACATTTATTACATGGTGACATTTTACTGTTGGCAGGTGATGTAGCTGCTTCATGCTTTTGTGGCAGTTGGAAACAGCTGTAAACAGCTATTTCCCACAATGCAACAAGGTTCACAGACAGGAAACTGCCAGGAGTTCAGAACTTCTTGTGGGATAGGTTTCACCACAATATCAGGCATACAGCGCCCCCTGATGGTCTGTTTGTGAAAAAGGAATAGATTTATCATGTAAAAGGGGGTTATCAGCTACTGATTGGGATAAAGTTCAATTCTTGGTCAGAGTTTCTCTTTAAGTAAAACATTGACATCTAAATCATTTTTGTGTGTGCATCTGTGGTTTTGTTTTTTTCTACTTGAATATAATTTCAAAACTATTGCAGTTCATTTAGTGCAGTGTTACCTGATCTGAAGCAATGCCTCCAGCATTCCCACCAAGACTGAGAACTTGATTTGTAAGGCTACCAATGCCATTAGGACCAAGTCCAGAGAGGATGTCAATGGGAAGTTTACTAACACCACTAAGTCCTTGATTACCAAGATTTGAAATAGATCCCAGACCTCCAAGTCCCATCTGTAATAAATACATTTGTAAAATAGATAGATAGATAGATGCAACCTGCTTAACATGCAAGTGAACTCTTTTAGAAGGCATGCAAACAACTCTGAGAGGGGTAACAACAATGGCTTGGGCCCCACAGCTAAATACATGCCCCCCCCCCCCCCCCCCATCATTGCCAGACCCACCCCTGCATCATGGCTGGACAGAGACTCTGCTGGCTCCCCATCCCATCTCTCCAGCCCCCATTCTGCGGAGTAAGCACAGGAATAACTGTTCGTTTTTGTCCAGTCCACATTATATTGGGTCTCTTATTCCTCTGGGCATTCTGCGTAATTGATGCTGAGTTGCTGACATCATATTTTGGCTTCCAATACATGTCATTTCATCAAGAGCCTCAGGAGGGCAGCATAGAGTTTGGATTAGGTAAGTAAATATTACAACAGCACCCTCTGTGCTTACTCTACAGAATGGGGCTATGGGGGAGGGGAGGAGTGAGCCCCTATTACCCCTGCACACACACTAGACCCCCCTCCCCCTGCGCGTGGTTGTGGAGGTTATTGTTACACCACTAACTCTGAGCTATTCCAGGTGGGAAGTAAATACATACAAACAACATTTTATACCAAATATACAGGGTAAAGCATTGGTATCTGAGGCAACGGATCAGTGTGTCACATTTGCTTTGTACAGATTTGTTCTAATCCACCTTTGTGTTAGCTCTAGACCTCAAGCCCATGAATTGGGGCCACTGTTCAGGGTTTCATTGCACCTATTGCCATTATATATGCAATTATGTGACTACAACACTTCAGCATTGTATAGCAGTAATATATGGACATTCTATGCATTGTGTCTGCAGGCCTGTTTTATGGGAATTAACCAAGAAATCAAGTGCCACTAGATGTTGAGGAAGGATGACATATTGCTGGCCTGTCTGCTGCATAGTTGGACTGGCAGTAACAGTAAGGGCAAATGGATATAAGAATTTGCATCCAACACTGTTTAGTTTATGTTTAAAGAGGAACTCCAGTGAAAATAATGTAATTAAAAAGTACTTCATTTTTACAATAATTATGAATGAATGATTTAGTCAGTGTTTGCCCGTTGTAAAATCTTTTAAATCCCTGATTTACATTCTGACATTTATTACATGGTGACATTTTTACTGCTGGCAGGTGATGTAGCTGCTGCATGCTTTTTTGGCAGTTGGAAACAGCTGTAAACAGCTATTTCCCACAATGCAAGAAGGTTCACAGACAGGAAACTGCCAGGAGTACCACGATGAAAAGAAATAGAGTTCTCATGTAAAAGGAGGTATCAGCTACTGATTGGGATAAAGTTCAATTCTTGGTCGGAATTTCTCATTAAATATTTATGGCACCTGTAAAAGCAATTTCCTGGAGGGGGAGATTTATTTAACGAGCGCCTTCCAGGAAAAAAAAAAAGTTTATTTTCCCTGTCCTTAGAGACTGAAAACTAATGGTGCTGAGAGAAAAAGTTATAATAAAAGCATCTGTTCAGCAAATGATAAGGAATCTACAAACCTTTTGCCTACAACATAACTTTATATGACATTCCCTAATTAGTGTTATCTCTGGATCTGGAGTGTGTGTGTCTGTGCACTCCTGTTCCGTCCCTCCTGATAACCATGAAGGAAAAGAAAACACATCAGAAGAGGAGGATGGCAGCCGTGTGCGGGAGGAGCACTGCCGCTCGCCCGATTCTGGGACCCCCAGCCAGGTGTTGAAGACACCGCGATCAGTTCAGAGCAGGGCTACGGGAAGATGGCTGCCAAAGCCCTGCACTGGAGACTATTTGTGTCTCCCAGTACAGGGCTTTGGTCGCCATCTTGCCATAGCCCTGCTCTCTGCCTCTCAGCGCGGGAAATGTGCTGCAGGAGGATCGTCGGGGGAGCTGCGCACCAGAGGCCAGGAGAGGAGACTTCTGCCAGGTGAGTTCATTGTTTTTGTTTTTTTTACAGGTGCATTTTATTTTAATAACAGCTGCCCACTGTATGATTTTCTGGTGACTTCTGCCCACTGTACGATTTTCGGGTGAACGCTGCCCACATTGCGATTTTTTGCTGAACGCTGCCCACATTGCGATTTTCTGGTGACTGCTGCCCACATTGCAATTTTCTGGTGACTGCTGCCCACATTGCAATTTTCTGGTGACTGCTGCCCACATTGCGATTTTTCTGGTGACTGCTGCCCACATTGCGATTTTCTGGTGAAGGCTGCCCACTTTACAATTATTTTCTGGTGACTGCTGCCCACTTCACGATTATTTTCTGGTGACTACTGCCCACCTTACGATTATTTTCTGGTCACTGCTGCTCACATTACGTTTTTTTGGTGAATGCTGCCCACATTGCGCTTTTCTGGTGACTGCTGCCCACTTTAAGATTATTTTATGGTGAAATGCTGCCCACATTACGATTATTTTATGGTGAAATGCTGCCCACTTTACGATTAATTTCTGGTGAAATGCTGCCCACTTTACGATTAATTTCTGGTGAAATGCTGCCCACTTTACGGTTAATTTCTGGTGCATTATGATTATTTTATGGTGAAACGCTGCCCCATTACAATTATTTCATGGTGTAACACTGCCCCATTACGATTATTTGTCACCTGAGGGGTGGGCATCCAAATTTTCGCAGGGGGGCCCAGTGATTTCTAGCTACACCCCTGGTACTCTTTAATGATTTAGTGCTGGTACTGTGCCTGGTGCATTGAGGTTTGTGTATAAAGCAATGTGAAGCACTAGGCTGGTTGAGGGAAATAAAAGTACAACTTGCAATTACAGGAGGTAGCAAGCTTGTAAATGTACACAGCATGATGCAGAGAAGAGGCTTGCCTCCTGCAAGATCCATAGAAAAAACTCTGTCTGCTCTCTCACCAGGGACATAACTAGAAATCATGGGGCCCCCCTGCGGAAATTTGGACGCCCCCCCCCCCAGGGCCCACTCAGGTCCATTTAGAGGGCAGAAGGGGTTGTAGCATGAGGGGAGAGCATGGCCACCTACATCAGCAGGAGGGGGGCCACTACCCCTCCTCCTCACCTCTGGCTCTCCCCTCAGCACTCCCCTTCTAACATCAATCATTGGCAGGCAGCAGCGGTGGGCAGGAACACATACCTCCATGTGTTCCACCGCAGACGTCCGATTTCTAAGTGCCTCACGCTACTTCCCGATAAACAGGAAGTAGCGTCAGACACTTAGAGAGCGGAACCTCCCCCATGTGGAATGCATGGAGGTATGTGTTCCTGCCCGCCGCTGCTGCCAATGATTTATGCTGGAGGGGGAGCGCTAAGGGGAGAGCCTGAGGTGAGGGAGGGGGGGAAGGGGCCCCCAGTGGCGTAGCTAAGGAGCTATGGGCCCCAGTGCAAGTTTCACATGGGGCCCCCCAAGCACTCTATACATAACAATTCATACGGCGCACCAAAACCTGCCAATGGCAACTACAGTGTCAGAGGTGCAAGAAGGGGATGGGGAACAGTTTGTCAATGATTACCACTATTCAAAGTATCTATAGAAGTGATTATTATGAGCATAGAACCAATATAGAGCTAATACTGTAGTTTAGGGAGGGCCCTTTGGGGACCCTCTGGCCCAAATGCCCCGATGCGGTGGCTACCTCTGCAACCCCTATTGTTACACCCCTGGTGGCCCCCCCTTTCCGATGTAGGTGCCATGCTCTTCCCTCATGCTGTGACCCCTCCTGCCCCTCAAAATGGCCCTGTGTGGGCCCCAGAGGGCCCCTGAGCCCCTCCCAGGCATGCAGGGGCTGCAGCCCCTATTGTTACGCCACTGTCTCTTACCATTGTAAAGACTGCATGTGGACAGCTAGATAAGGTACTACACAGGTTGAAAAGTTTTCAACATTCCCTAGATTTCAGGAGGGCTACTGCAGCTTGTGTTAAAGATTGGCAGGAACAGGAATCACATTACACAGGCAACTAGTTGCCTTTGTGTGATGTGGGACTGCAATACAGATAAGCTCTCTGCTCCATCTCAGGCTATTCTCAGTATCTCTCCACCAGTGGTGCTCATCCAATATTCGGATATCTGAACTACCCAAATAATCCGAACTTTTTCAGCTATCCGACCTCGGATCTGGATTCTGGATATATAGGCAAATCCAGAATGCAGTATTTGGATTCGCAGCGGAATCCGGATAAGAATTTGGATATCCGGTTGGATATCCGAATCCGGATACTGTAACTATGGAGATGATGTCCATGAGGTCATTGAGCCAATCAGAGGGCTCCCAGCCTAAGCCCTAGCAATCAATCACAGAAGGGAACCCTGGCTAGCCCCTCCTGACCTCATTGAGCAAATCAGAGGGCTCCTAGCTTAATCCCTAGCACCCAATCACAGAACGGAACCCTGGCCAGCCCCTTATATATAAAGGAAGGAAGCCATGAGAAGAAATCTCATCCTTACTTGTGACTGCTCACTGAGAGACATGCTCCAGTGCTGCTGGCCTAGCAAGTGCTGTATACAGTGATAAACCTAAAGCTTTTCAGTGATTAACACCTTCACTACACTATTGTTCTATTGTTTATTAGTTAGCTAGTTTGATTTCATTCAGTGACAGTCAGAGTCTGTGTTGCAGGCCTGCAGCAGCTGCTATTAGGTCCTTGGTCTGTGTTTGCTGTGCCCAGACCAGGACAGCTGCTGGCCTGCTATTAGCCTTCGCTACAGTATAGGTTAGGGAATAGTATTACTGTGTTATTGTGTAGTTAGTACTGCAGTGCTAGTTAGTTGTTAGAGTAGTACTACTGTGTTAGCTTACTACAGATTACTGCAGTGCTACTGTGCTGAGCAGTGTCAGTGTGACAGTTAAACAGTTAGTGTGCACTAGTGTCTTCCACTCTGTTGTCTGTCACTCCGTGCTGATTTGCTTTAAAGTCCAACCCCGATTTTAATAAAGTACAAGTACCCCACATCATCTGGCTGAAGCAAGCTGGCGCTGGCAGTGGTCAGACTCGAAGCACCAGATCCCCCTCTGCCACTCCTCCCGACACTGAGACATGTTCAGTCAGCCAGTCCTCAGTGGCCTCCTCTGCTTCCTACACCGCTTCCCGTGCAAGGAAACAACTCCGCCAGACCCTGTTGGGCGAGTCTTTACCTGTTGTTGGCAAGAGGGGTACATGAAGTGGCTGGGAATCACTATGCCTGCCTTACCACCCTTTACCACCACCACCACAACCCCTGATTAACTATTACTAACTAAGCCACCTGGTTCACAATTTTTTTACATCCGTGGTACCACACCAATGCTGCGTGCTACGTACACTTGCCACGTACCACATGCCACGTACACGTGCCACGTCCGGCATGCTCCTGGCACATGTTACACCTACTGCTTCTGCATTGCACTGCTGCCTTTGCTGCTCCCACCACCAGGGTACCACAGGCCACTGCTGCTGTGCTGATACCACCTATATTTAACCCAAAACACAATTGCTGCGTAATTTTTTTGAGGTGTCTGGGCTGAAAACTGTCATGTCTCAGTTGTGCGGTTGGACTTTGGACACAATGTGGGCTCGCTCCGCCGAGGTCCCCCGGATCCCCCGATGATAGAGGATTCGAACGTCCGGGCCGGCCCGGAGTTCCAGGAGGTTGTGGTACCACCAATGCTATGTGCCACGTACACAAGCCACGTACCACGTCCGGCATGCTCCTGGCACACGTTACACCTGCTGCTGCTGCATTGCCCTGCTCCTGCTGCTTGTGCTGCTTCCACCGCCAGGGTGCCACAGGCCACTGATACCACCTATATTTAACCCAAAACACAATTGCTGCATCATTTTTTGGAGGTGTCCGGGCTGAAAACTGTCATGTCCCAGTTGTGCGGTTGGACTTTGGACACAATGTGGGCTGCACGACCGCTGTCTGGAACCTAGTCCTGATGTTAATTTACAGCCATTTTTTTTTGTATTTTAAGTCCCCAAATAATCAATTAGTGTTTCTCTTTAAAAAAAAACATGATGCTACATGCCTCATTTAACCTAAAAAAAAAAAAAAAGTTTTAGAAGCAATTTAAAGGCCACGTCCGGTTTGCTATCCGGATATCCGAACCCGGCCGGATATCGCGGATAATGGGTTCGGATATCCGATTCTATTCGGATTCCGGAACGTTCGGATTCAGATATATGATTCGAATCTGGATATCTGGGTATCCGCATCCGAATCAATTCGGATTTTAAAAAGGGGTATCCGAGCACCCCTGCTCCCCACTCCTCTTCTGTCCCTTATTCACCTTCTTTCCCCCCTTCCCCCAGTGTTGGCTGTCTTCTTGTCATACAGGAAAGCTAATAAAAGTGCTTTTCTCCCCTCTCTCTGGATAGTGTAATGGTTAAGGGCTCAGCAAATTTTAGCTCTTCCTACTCAGTAAGCCAGCACCTATTCAGTAGTAGACCTTGGGCAAGATTCCCTAACACTGCAACTGCCTACTGAGCGAGTCTTAGTGGCTGCAGCTCAAGCTCTTTGAGTCCGCCAGGAGAAAAGTGCAATACAAATGTTCCTTGTCAGTATCTACTTTGCCCCCCCCTCCCCCCCTCTTACCTCTTAGTTTTGCGTGCTGGGTATGATATCCCCATGGTGGCCAGCTGTCCCCCCTGTGCGCAGCAGCCTTCACTCACCTTCCAGGCTATAGCGATGAGCCATAGTGGCCCCTCTGCTCAGGCAGGCATCTCTGCTCCTACTGCTGCTAAGTCCTGGGTCGCAGCTTGATGATGTCATCAAGACGGGCCCAGCGCTAACGTCAGAAGGAGCAGAGATGCCGGCAAGAGTGGTGGGGAGCACCGATCGTAGCAGGAATGGCAGGGAGGTGAGTAGATCCTCTTCTTTCCCCCTACCGCCGCAGCTGTCAAATTGATCACTTCGATCCGCTGACGATCGTAGTGATCACGTGATCAGCAGCCATACGCGATGGCTGCTGCTGATCACTGAAGGGAGATGCCAGCTGTCATATGACAGCTTAATCTCCCCTCTCGGGTGCCCACGATCACGTCGGGAGCGGAAACGGCGGGTGGCGTAGATCCTACACCGCATCAGGCTATAACAGCCACAAGTGCGGCGTAGGATCTCATAGAGGCGGTCCCCAAAAGGTTAATCACCCCAATCTTGTTATTGTTATTAGTAACCCTAGCCTATAGCTGTTAATAAATGCATTAAGTTTCACCGACAAATTCTTTAACAAAGATCAAATCTGGTGATTATCAACCACCCACCTCGATCATAATTTTGATCAATCCGTGGCAAAAATGTATCAAAACTCTGATCAAACAGTTCATTTTTCAATTGGACACAGTGTATAGTGGCAGTAGATTGGCAGCCCATAGTATTGCAATGAAACACTGCTGTAAAATGATTATTTTCTGGTGAAATGCTGCTGCACTATGATTATTTTCTTGGGGGGGGGGGGGTGACAAAATGGCTAGGGGCGCCCCTGAGAGAATGTTATCTTAATCAGCTCTGCAAGTACTAAGGGGAATTGCCTGCTCAGTAGAGCGGATGCAATCGGGTTTGGCTATTTCCGCCAGAGCCCGAGCGACCAGCAGCTACTAAGCCTGGGCAAGGCACACACTGTTCGAAGTCACAGCGGTGAAAGCCGTTAGTGTGTCTGCACTATCTGCCAACAAGGGCCTGTTAATGGACTTCCGGGGGGCCATCGCTGGATCGAGGGTGCAAAGGAGGATGAGGGAAGTCTCATTAGTATCCAGAGGCTTCCCCCCCTAGTGGGCACTTTTTTCACTACAGGTGCTCTTTAACCACTTGAGGACCACAGGTTTAAACCCCCCTAGTAACCAGGCCATTTTTTACAATTCTGCACTTCACAACTTTAATGGTTTATTGCTCGGTCATACAATTTACCACCCAAATGAATTTTACCTCCTTTTTTTGTCACTAATAGAGCTTTATTTTTGGTGCTATTTGATTGATGCTGCAATTTTTATTTTTTATTATATTCATTAAAAAAGACAGAAATTTTGTCAAAAAATGATATTTTTAACTTTGTGGTAAAATTTTTCAAATAAAATAACATTTCTATATGAGTTTTTGTCAATTTTTTTGTGCTACATGTCTTTGATTAAAAAAAAAATCCAATGAGTGTATAATTATTGGTTTGGGTAAAAGTTTTAGCGTTTACAAACTATGATACAAAAAGTGAATTTATGCAGTTTGAAGCAGCTCTGACTTTCTGAGAACCTGTCATGTTTCTTGAGGAGCTAGAATGCCAGGATAGTATAAATACCCCACAAGTGACCCCATTTTGTAAAGAAGACACCCCAAGGTATTCCGTAAGGGGCATGGTGAGTTCATAGAAGACTTTAATTTTTACACAAGGTAGACCTCCGAGCCCCCCCCCCCTCTCCCGTGCAAGTCGGGTAGTAATGAGCCATTGGGGGAAGCCCCGGCGACCAGGTGCCACAGCAGGAAATTTTGACTATCTGTTAGTGCCGATAAACTGCCACACTTATGTGTTAGTTGTCCACGTATAAATGCTACCCCTTCTGGAATAAGTGCGACACCTAGTCCCAGAAATCTACTCACTGCTCCCCAGGTAGTCAGGGCATCCGACCAGCTCCAGTTTTGAGTCTTTTCCCACATATACCCTAAAATGATATGTACAGCCTGTGGCCCTTTCAGTGAGTTTATTCAGCTTGACCCCATACAGGGGGCGTGCTTGCTGGGGATGTACTGTTTGATGCCAAGGTGCCCGGTAAAATGTACTAGGGACTCATCTACACAGATGTTCTATTCGGTGGTATACACATCTGCAAATTTTGATGACAAGTGGTCTATGAGGGGCCGAATTTTGTGGATCTGGTCATGAGCAGGGTGGCCTCTTGGATGACAGGTTGTGTTATTGTTGAAGAGCAGGATGACTTAAAAACATGCCCTGGACATGGCAGCAGGGAAGATGGGCATGTGATGTATTGGGTGCGTAGACCAATAGGATCACAATACATTTTTTTTAGTTAAGCCCATGTTTCATTTTGGAAACTGTGACTGGTTTCCACCGGAAAGGCTGGGCATAGAAGCTCTATGGTGCTTATGCACTGAGGAAGCAGTTGGATTCTGCCACGACTAAGTCATAGAGATCCTTGCTGAAGAATAGCTCAAAAAAATCAAGGGGCGATTCTAAATGATCTCCAGGACTCCAGACTGGGCAGTGAAAGGGGGCACTACAAGTGCGGCAGAACCTGGTGGTTGCCAATCAAGATTTCCCAGCACCTCTGGGAGTCTAGAGGCACTATGGGCCTGTGTTTTTGGTGGCTGCGATGGGGGTGTTACTGCACGTGCCATCGTACCAGCTTAAAATGCCATCCTGGTGCTCGCAACTTCACCAGGGGATATGGCAGTACTGGTACTAACTCCAGGATGTGCTTTGCTGCTGGTGCATGCCTCACCATGACAACCAAACTCAGCGCTAGCACCTCTCTGCTGAATCTGTTCCACCTGTGGTCCAATGACATGGGATCGGGTACACCTGGCCAAAGCAGGAACCTCAACCTCGTCGTCGGAGCCATCGGTCAGAGTGCCAGTGCTGTCTACAGGTTTATATTCCGACCCACTGGATTTGTCAGATGAGACGTCCCCATTGCTCTCATCCATCAGGGCCAGAATCTTGTAGGCCTTTTCAGCAGAATACCCCTTTCTTGCCATGTTGGACTGACTAAATTTAGAGGGTATTCCTCTGAGACTACCCAGGAAAAAGACCACACCTGCCTAGCAAAAGAGGAGTGCTTGCGAAGTAAAAAAGGAACAATCGCTCAGCAGAGCCATGCAGAGGGTCCTTAAAGGGAACCTTAACTGTGGGGGAAAAAAAAATTCACTTACCTGGGGCTTTCCCAAGCCTCCTGCAGCCGTCCGCAAAGCGCGTCCGCATGACACGTCTTGCATCATGCGGACGCGCTTTACGGCTCTTTACGACGGGGAATGCGGAAGAGGAGGACACTTTACCGGAGGACGACTGGCAGTCGGCCGAAAACGAAACTTAGCCGCAGAGGGAGACCGGAGGGCACCGAAGGACCGGCGCGGACACAGGACGGCTGCAGGAGGCTTGGGAAAGCCCCAGGTAATTAAAAAATGTTTCCCTCACAGTTAAGGTTCCCTTTAAGTGGGGAGCTCAAATTTTAAAAAGTGGCCCCGCCCCCACCCCGCACCTTCCCCCATCCTTTGCTTCTGGCTAGGGTGTATTAGTTGTCATGTGGGTGCTAAATGCAGATGCTGGGTGCCATGTGGGTTCTGGGTGTGAGTACAGAGAGTCATGTGGGTTCTGGTTATGGGTGGGTATCGAGTGTCATGCAGGTGTTGATTGCAAGTACTTGGTGCCATGTGAGATCTGGGTGCATGTACTAGATGTCATGTGGGTTCTGGGTGCAGGTATTGGGTGTGACATGGGTGCGAATACTTGGCGCCATGCCTGTACTGGGTGCTGGCTATGGGTGGGCTTTGGGCGTCACATGGGTTTTGAATGCAGATACTTTTGGTGCAGGTACTGGTTAAGTGGGTGCTTGGTGCAGATAGTGGGGGCCATGTGGAGGCTGTGTGCAGGTGTGAGTGCCGGGTGCAATGTCAGGCCTGGGTGCAGGTACTTGAGGTCACGTGAGCGTGAGTACTGGGTGCCAGCTATGGGGGGAAGGGGTGGATGTTGGGAGAAGTAGAGGTCACTGTGGGTGCTGCTGGGGACAGGAAGGGTACTGCTGGGGGCAGGAAGGGTGCTGCTGGGGGAGGGAAATGTTAATGTAGGTGCTGGGGAGGGAGGGGTCAGTGTGGGTGCTGTGGAGGCAGGATCACTGCAGTGCTAATGCTGGGGAGGGAGAGGTCAGTATGGATCCTAGGTGGAGGGAGAGGTCCCTGTGGGTCCAAGGTTGAGGGAGAGATCACTGTAAATGCTGGGTGAGCGAGAGTTCACTGCTGTCAGAGAAACACTATCTTACCTGCTCTCACACAGCTGTAGGGATAGTTACACTAGGATTCCTGTATGGCAGCTCTTTACTTCAAAATGTCCCAGATGAGGAGGAGCTTCCTGAGGGTGTGGGTGGGGCTTCCTGTGGGAAGGGGCAGAGATTATTGCGGCTGGGGACGGAGCTTCGTTTTTACAGCCAAAGGGGTCTTTTATGCTTGGGCACCCAGAGCCCCTCACCCCACCCCCCTGCACGCAGAGCCGGGACAAGGTCCTCCAGCACCCAAGGCAAAGACACCAAAGTGCGCCCCTCCATCCCTGACACCCCAGCAGCCACACACTGATTGCTATTAGAGTAAGAGGCACCCCAGGGCCCCCAACATCTTAATCTTTAGTTATCTGGCTTGAAGTCACTGCCATGTATCCCCTTTTCTTATTTCTCTCTGCTTCAAAAACAATGGAGAATGATAGCTGAGTGAGATGTGTGCCCCCTCCTTCACTGCGCCCTGAGGCTGGAGCCTCTCTCGCCTCTGCCTCGGCTTGGCCCTGCCTGCACATGCCTGTCGCTCAGATTTGATCATAAAATATCAAAATGGATCTTTATAGCACTGCAGCAATTGTATTGTGTTTTTGCAGTGATCAGGAAAAAAATTCTGTCACTGCGGTGGGGCGGGCTGAATGCAAATGTAGGCGAATGAACAGGCATTATCGGCCGAACACTGCATTTTTTGTGGCACCTACACTAAGGTGACTCTAATATACTAATATAGATCTGATTGCGATCAGTATTGGTCACTTACAGATACTATATAGTACCAATGCTGATTAACGACAGTGATGACACTAATCAGCGACTAATTAGTGACTGTGGTGCTGTGGGCTGGGCGCTAGCTGATGCTAACTACCTAACAAAGGGGCCTAGCTAACTAATTGACCTATCTGTTAATACTAGTGATACTAAAACAGTTTTTACTGGTCACTGCTTTTAGATCACTAAGATAATGACAGCTTGGCGGATGAGCTTTTTGTCCCTAGGCCTTCTCTAAGGACTAGAGGACATGATCTGCGCATGGAAGAAAAACGTTTTAGCCATTTATTTAGGAAAGGGTTCTTTACAGTAAGAGTGATTAAGATGTGGAATGCATTGCCACAGGAAGTCGTTATGGCAAACTCTATACCTGCATTTAAAGGGGGCTTAGATGCTTTCCTTGCATTGAAAGACATCCATGGCTACAATTACTAGGTAATGCCTAATGATGTTGATCCAGGGATTTTATCTGATTGCCATCTGAAGTCGGGAAGGAATTTTTCCCTTTAGGGGCTAATTGGACCATGCCTTGTAAGGGTTTTTTTCGCCTTCCTCTGGATCAACAGGGATATGTGAGGGAGCAGGCTGGTGTTGTACTTTATACTGGTTGAACTCGATGGACGTATGTCTTTTTTCAACCAAAATAACTATGTAACTATGTCCCCAGCCCACAGGGTGCGGATCAGGGCCTGATCAGTGGGTGATTAGTGACAGAGGGCGATCAGGAAGAGATCAGGAGCTTACAGGGGCCTGATTAGGGGCTGGTCATCCTACAGGGGGGGTGATCAGGAGCCTACGGGGGGAAGTGATTAGTGCCTGATCAGTGGGTGATTAGTGACAGGGGTTGATCAGGGGTGATAAAAGGTTGATTAGGAGCCTTACAGAGGGGAGATCAGGATGTAAACAATGGCAGGGGGGTGACCAGAGAGCGATCTGAGAGTACAGTGACCATATTTTTCTGGGTCCAACTAACCTGGGACGGGGGGTGACTGGGGGAGGGTGTTCAGGGGTTTCGCCGCGCCGAAAAATGGGCGTGTGGGGGATGGGGGTGGCCATGACATTGTATGAGCAGAGCGTAACCGTAACCCCAAAGCAGCAAATATAGCCAACTATGACCATTACATAATAAATGCAGCAACAGTTACCCCAGACACCAGAAAATAAACTCAATGTGGGCAACATTTCACCAGAAAAAAAACGCAATGTGGACAACATTTTTAAGCAGAAAATAAACGCAATGTGGGCAACATTTCAGCAGAAAATAAACGCATTTTGGGCAACATTTCATTAGAAAATACACGCAATTTGGGCCATATTTTAGAAGAAAATAAAGGCAATTTGGGCCACATTTTAGCAGAAAATAAACGCAATGTGGACAACATTTCAGCAAAATACAAACGCAATGTGGGCCACATATCAGCAGAAAACAAACGCAATTTGGGCAACATTTTATCAGAAAATATACGCAATTTGGGCTACATTTCAGCAAAAAACAAACACAATTTGGGCCACATTTTAGCAGAAAATAAACGCAATTTGGGCCACATTTCAGCAGAAAATAAACGCAATTTGGGCCACATTTTAGCAGAAAATAAACACAATTTTGGCCACATTTTAGCCGAAAACAATCGCAATTTGGGCAACATTTCAGCAGAAAGTACACTCAATTTGGGCCACATTTCAGCAAAAAACAAACGCAATTTGGGCTACATTTCAGCAGAAAATAAACGCAATTTAGGCCACATTTTAGCAGAAAATAAACGCAATTTGGGCCACATTTTAGCAGAAAATAAACACAATTTGGGCCTCATTTTCGCTGAAAATAAACGCAATTTGGGCCATATTTCAGCAGAAAACAAATGCAATTTGGGACACATTTCAGCAAAAAACAAAATGCAATTTGGGCCACATATCAGCAGAAAATAAACGCAATTTGGGCCACATTTTAGAAGAAAATAAACGCAATTTGGGCCACATTTCAGCAGAAAATAAACACAATTTGGGCCACATTTCAGCAGAAAATAAACACAATTTGGGCCACATTTTAGCAGAAAATATACGCAATTTGGGCCACATTTCAGCAGAAAATAAACACAATTTGGACCACATTTTAGCAGAAAATAAACGCAATTTGGGCCACATTTTAGCAAAAAAAAAAAATTACTCACCTGACAGAAGTCTCCTCTCCCGGCCGGCCTCTGATGTGCAGCTCCCCAGAGATCTTGCTCCTGCAATCTCCTGCACTGACAGGTAGAGCAGGGCTACAGGAAGATGGTGCCCTGAAGCCCTGTACTGGAGACACAAATAGTCTCCAGTACAGGGCTTCGGACGCTATCTTCCCGTAGCCCTGCTCTGCCTGGCGAAAGACTATGGAGGCTGGAGCGGGGCTGAGGGCTATGAACTGGCGCGGCATCTATTACACGTCGCGGCCAGTTCATGCAATGGACGGTGGCCAGAGTCCCGAATCCGGGACCTTTCCCGGGTAAAGCGGGATGTATAGTCACCATATCTGAGGGGGATATGAGGGCGATCAGGGGGTCAAATGTGTCTAGATAGTGTTGTGGTGTGGTGGTACTCCCAGGGCTGTCTGTCCTCTCTGGTGGTCGGTCCGAGCAAAGTAGACCACCAGAGGAGGAGGCAGCCAGCAAAATACACACGGTTTACAAAACAGTGTCTATTATACATTTTTCACTGGCTGTTTTGAATGATTACAGCCAGCGCTGATCATTGGCTGGCAGGCTGATGACGCAGGGGCAGGCGCAGACTGCCGAGGACAGGATCCCCTGTGATCTCCGCCTCCAGGACCTGACGCCAATCGGCGGTCTTGGTAGCGCCACCCTCCCACCACCCATTGGCATTAGGCAGTCGGGAGGGGGTTTTTATTGCATAAGTTCACTTCCATAAATATATACTGTATGAGTGTATACACAAAGACATATTTAGATAAGAAATTTAAATCAACATCATTTTTGTGTGTGTTTTTTTTTTTTTTTCTTTTGTACTTGAATATAATTTTAAAACTATTACAGTTCATCTTGTGCAGTGTTACCTGATTTAAAGCAGTGCCAGCTTGAATTCCACTTTGGCCTCCATTCCCACCTAAATTGATGCCAGGAACAGGTCCAGAGAGGATGCCAGAAGCAAGTCCAGAGAAGATGTCAGTGGGATTTTGAAGAACTTGATTACCAAGACTTAAAATAGATCCCAGACCTCCAAGTCCTGTCTGTAAGAAATACATTTGAAAATAGATAGATAGATAGATGCAGCCTGCTTAACATGCAAGTGGACTGGAGGGTGGGCAAACAACTCTGAATAGGGGTGTAACAGCAATAGCTTGGGCCCTTCAGCTAAATACATGGCGCCCCCCACATCATTGCCAGACCAGCCATGTTTGCCCTGCATCATGGCTGGACAGAGAGAGACACTGCTGGCCCCCTGTCCCCTCACTCCGGCCCTCGTTCTGCGGAGTAAGTGCAGGGATCACTGTTATATTTTACCCAGTCCAGTCCATGTTATATTGGGTCTCTTATTCCTCCAGGCATCTGCATGAGCATGCTCTATGCTGACATCATATTTTGTCTCCCAGTGCATGTTATGTCATCAAGATCCTCAGGAGGGTAGCATAGAGCATGGACAAGGTAGGTAAAAATTACAGCAGCCCCTGTGCTTACTCTGCAGAATGGGGTGGGGTGAGGAGTGAACCCCCTATTGCCTCTGGACTGGACAAGCCCCCCTCTCAGGGGTTGTGAAGGCTATTGTTACACCACAAACTCTGAGCTATACCATGTGGGAAGTAAATTCATGTAAACAAAATTTGAAACGGCATGCACAGAGTACAGAATTGGTATCTGAGGCAACACTACATCCTCATCCATGGCTGTGGGGATTAGGGCTTTCTAATACTATCTTTTAGGCAATCATTGAAGCCAGGAAATTTAGACCTGAGAGAATGACTCACCGAAGTCTGCTTTCAATTTTGGAATGCAGCCAAAGTGTCGTCCACACCAGAGATAGTTCTCGGCACAGTGGGGCCTCAATGTGTTGGCAAGAGATCTGGCCTGTGGGGTCACTTTGCTTGAGTACAGACTGCCACTGCTGTTGCCCCTCCCTACCCTTTTTACTTCATTGTGAGCCACATGCTATCCCTCCACCCCTTGTTGAAACAGAATTCATTGTTAGCCTACAGACTAGCAGCGGGTCTGTATAGAACTCAGTCTCAAACTGTTGCCTGAGGCACTGAGTCCCGATCTCTGTTGGGGAAAATAATTTCAGATGTGTATGTAACTTTATACCAGAACAAACTGTATTACTAGAGTCTAATGAGAACTCTCTGAGCTTCCCAATATGTGCTCAGGGTAGCGAATGCAACTATAGCTCAGAAATAGAAGAAATCAGCTATAGTTAACTCCCAATCCTTTGCATGTAAGGACAGCTAATAAAGACTGCATTGCTTAAAGGGAACCTGCAGTGGGAAGTATGCGGAAGCTGCCATATTTATTTCCTTTTTAATAATATCAAGTGCCCGGCAACCCTGCTGATCTATTTGGCTGCAGTAATGTCAGCATCACACCGGAAACAAGCATGCAGCTAATCTTGTCAGATCTGACAATAATGTCAGAAACACCTGATCTGCTGCATGCTTGTTCAGGGTCTGTGGATAAAATAATTAGAGTCAGTGGGTCAACACAGATAACCAGGCAACTGATATTGAATGATTAAAAGGAAATACATATGGCAACCTCCATATCCCCTCTCACTTCCAGTGTCCTTTAAGGGACAGTCTTTGTGAAGTGACAGTTGGTAACATTTCATTTATTGCATAATAATCAAACAGCATATACATGTACACATTGCATACATGCTCTACTTAAAACTAGTGATTGGCATTGATTACCTACACAACTGCGTCAGTCTAGTCCTCTGTGTGACAAAGCCATCAAAAATGTCTGTGTAATCTCATCACCAGCACAGTACTGCTGGCATTTTAAAGAGGAAAAACATACATTATTTCATTTTTTTGTGTTCTGATTTTCTAAGTAGCCTGAGTGTGCCAGATATCTGTGTGACACAGATGTCAAAAAATTCTGGGTCATTTTATTAGTGATCACTGACACAGTACTAGTCTTCTGGCATATGCTAAAGAGAATGTATTCCTCCACAATCCACACGGGATGTCAGAATGCCACAGCCTCTTCCTCCTCCTCTAACAGCTATAGCACCAGGCCATACACATCTCCCACTCTTGGGCACGGTGGAGGGATCTTGGATAAATCTACTGCAGCCTTCTCTACCATACAAACCCAGGGCCATCCTTTGGGCAAGGTGGAGGGATCTTGGATAAATCTACTGCAGCCTTTTCAACCATACAAACTCAGGGCCATCCCTACTGACAATGGTTAAAAGGAATGGCAGTCAATTATCTAGCAACCTTTGTTTGTGTTCTTGGTGGTAGTGGTGATAATGATCACGCATGGCCGGGCAGTGACCAGGCTTGACATCTGCCCACAATTAGCACAAAGCGCCACTGAAAATCTCCCTTGTGTTCTGTCTGAAAAAACTTCAGTGCTGCTGGTGGTGTAGTCATGACTATTGAAGGATAATGTCAATCGCTTTGCTTTTTTTAAAAGAAAAATAGAGCTACACAATGCTAGACACCAACCTCTGATGTCACAGATTGATGCCAGCTGGCTGCCAATTGATGCTGATTTTATTAACCCAGATATTTGCTTTCACAAGATGGCAGATGAAATTTAATGTAGATAAATGTAAGGTCATATACCTTGGACATGCCAATGGCAGAACAACTTATAAGATAAATGGCCAGGAACATTAAACTTGGAGAACCAAATACAGTTCTGGGATGAACAAAACAGGAATCAAAATCACAAGATGCTAGTATACTACTCCCTCTGTATATATCACTTCTAAGCACACATCTGGAGTATGGAATACAGTTTTGGGCACCACATTATAGGAAGGGCATCAACATACTAGAACAGGTACAAAGACGGGCAACTAAATTAATCAGGGGGATGAAAGGTCTCACTTACTAAGAAAGGTTGGACAAACTGGGTTTATTTATGTTGGAAAAAAGATGGATAAGGGTTAACCCGATTAATATGTATAAATACATCAGAGGGCTATACAAAAGCTTGGCAGATGCAATTTTTGTCCCTAGGCTTGTACAAAAGACAAGGGGACATGATCTGCATTAAAAAGGGCTTCTTATAGTAAGAATTGTTAAAATGTGGAATATTTTACCACAGGAAAGTAGTTATAACAAATTTTATATCTGCTTTTAAAAGAGGTTTGGGTTCTTTCCTTGCATTAAAGGACATCCTCAGCAATACACTAGTTAATTCCGAGGAAAGTTGATCCAGGGATTTTATCTGATTGCCACCTTAATTAACCTAAGCCTTGTTAGGCCTCTTTCACATTAGACAACGCGTGCAGAAGCCGTTTCCTGCACACATTTAATAGGCTGCGGCATGTCGTCAGGATACTGCGGTGCAACGCTGAATAGCGGCGGTAGTAATTAATTAACCCGATGGGAAAACGCTGATTCCCCACGATAAAATGCTCCCAGGTGCGTCGTACTGCAACGCATCAAAACACAACGTCCGGTGTGATAGGTAAAATTAAAGTCTATGGACTTTCATTGTACCTTGGTCAACGCAAACTATTGTTGTTGCGTTAAAACGCAGAAAAACAGCTGTAGTGTGACAGAGCCCTAAGGGTTTTTTTTTTTTGCCTTCCCCTGGATCAACTTGGATATTATTATTTAGTATTTACATTGCGCCAACATCTTCCACAGCGCTGTATAGAGTATAATCAAATAATATACATATTATTGAAGACAGTATGTTGTGTCATTTTACCTGCTGTGAAGAAGATGTACCAGATAGATTTCTACTGAGTCCAACAAGACTGAGAATTTGATTTAGAAGTTGCATTGGAATGTTAAGGAGACTCGAAGCAAGTCCAGTGATGCCATTGGAAGAGCTAATTATCTGATTGGGAATTTGACCAACAGTACTAACAACTCCTGGGCCACGAAGTCCAAGATTACCAGAATTTGAAATACTGGCTGCAGATTCCAGACTGCTAAGTCCTTGCAATGCCTCAGAAGCCCCGTTTACATTGTTCACGGTGATTCCAAGCTGAGAAATCTGTAAGAAATACATTTGAAAATAAGATAGATAGTATAGCCTGGTTAACAAGAACATGGACTTAATCAAGACTGAGACTTGCTAGTTTGTAAGTGACATGACTCAGTGTTCCTGTTTAGTGATGAGCCAAACTTTTTTCGCGTTTTCATAATTATACACAAAATACACAGAGTAATTACACAAAAAAATTGCAATTACAACATCGTAGTTTGTAATTATCTGAAAATTCCTAACTTGACATTTGTAACTTTGTGTTGTAATTTCACGCTAAATTATGTCATGCTTCATTCACACAATTCCGTAATTTAGCAGAATTCTGAAAAATATGAGTAACACAAAATTGTAATTTCCTGTTTTACATTAAATTACAAAATGGGTAACAAGAAATTGTCATTTCTTATTTTACACAAAAATTTGTCCCGAAAAATACTCGTATTTATGAAAATCTTCATAAAAAATCGTAACTTTTGAAAAAACAATTGTAATTTAAGAAAATAATGGTAATTACATGTATGGTCGAAAATACGGGAAGTTTTGCGTAATTTTCCATGATTGCGATTTCTCCATTACAATCATAATTGCACTTATAAAAATTACACAACATTTCACGTAGGTAGAAAAAAACAAAGTCTTGTATAAGTAATACCTTTTAATGGCTAACTGATAAAGTTAAATAAATTCTGGGATCTATTAAAAGATATTACTTTTACAAGACTTTGTTTTTTTCTACCTACATATATTGTTTGGCTAACACGGTACAGAAACATTTTTAATACAACATTTCACAAAATCGTAATTAGCACATTATGATCATTACTACATTGAAGGAAACAGAATGCGTGCATCTTCCGTCTACAGCATATACATTTATTGCCGGTGCTCAACATTCAAATGAATTCTGTGAATAGCATCATTCCATTGTTGCATAAACAGCTTGCAAGTATTACAGAAATGGTACCTTGTGGTTCCTGGTACTAGCCTGTCAGTATAGGAGGTGGGAGTGCGGGGCAGATGTGGGCCTGGCGACGGCCGTTTCGCGTCCTCCTGGACGCTTGGTCACGCCGTGTTCCACTACCGGTGTTCCACAGAATTCTGCCCCGCACTCCCACCTCCTATACTGACAGGCTAGTACAAGGAACCACAAGGTACCATTTCTGTAATACTTGCAAGCTGTTTATGCAACAATGGAATGATGCTATGCAATGTACAGTTCAAGTCTCTTTCTTCAACCATTAGAGCGGAGCACACGTCTTGTAAGCATCACATATAGCATATGGTCTGTCAGCAACAGATTGACCACTCTGGGCACACCACACTCGCTCTGAACCTGGAAGCAACTTTCCTCTTAAAGGAGAAGTGCCACACCACTCTTTTTTCTTTTTTACAACATGATCATTACTACTCCTATTTGTCTTCAAGTAAAAGATATGCCGGCACCATCTGTATCTGTATGCTCTTTTTATTAATTAAAGACAACCAGACATGTTCCAATTACAACGTTTCGGAGGCGTACCTCCTTTATCAAGTTATGCCTGTGTCTCCTTTCGGAGGCGTACCTCCTTTATCAAGTTATGCCTGTGTCTCACTGGTAAGTTTCAAATGGTCACCTTAAATAGTATCAATACAATATGCATTAGCCTATCACGTCAGAGTACCGCCTCTGGCGGTCACCTCCCCCTACGTCCTGCCAAGCGGACCTTGTGGGGAACTTAATTACACATACCTATGACGTGTCCTCCTCGTGGAATCCTCTCCCCAGTTGGTGCGCATCTGCGACGGCGCACGTCCACTACCTCAGGCGCTGCAGACCCGCTCAGCCGCCGACCAATCACGGCAAGGTATGGTGTGACCTCATCAAGTACACACCCCCTAAAGAGCGGACCTGATGGGAAACCTTAGTCGTGACGTGCGGCGAAACGCCGCATGATCGGATAGGCTGTAAGGACGTCACGTGTATAAACACAATGACGCCCTTCTGGGTCTGACATAACCGGAGGCCTAGATGTGCAGAGGGAATGCCGACCAATAGGAGGCAAGGCTGATGTAAACAAAGCGCCACGTGCACTGGATACCAGCGCAGTACGCTAAAGTCTTGCCTCCTAAGACGGCAATTAGCCGTCTAGTCAGACATCCCTACTCAGCGTGGACAAAGTCCACCCTGATGTGCACAGATGACGCGTGACATCCAAATGCACACCCCCTTAGGGAGGTTCCAAAAGTACAGAAACCGAGCAAAAAACATAGCACTTATTACATCATAATATATATAATCTCCTTACTTATATGGGATATGATTAAATCAGTGGCAGCATATCATATTCCCTATTCATGCCGCGCGGCTCAAGTGTGTCCAGCCTGCGTATCCAGATTGCCTCCTTATAAAGGAGTTTCTTAACTCTATCACCCCCTCTCCTCAAGGGGGGCACCTGTTCTAAAATCTGGAATCGCAGCTGGCTCACACCATGCCGCGCCTGCACAAAGTGGGATGACACTGCTAACTCTGTTTTTTGTGTTCTAATGGCACTCTTATGGGCTGATAGCCTAACTTTCATTGCCTGGGTGGTTTGGCCAATGTATAACATACCACAAGGACATTTTAGTGCATATATAACATATTTAGAATTACAGTCAAACTGGCCATGGATTCTAAATGTGACCCCTGTGTAGGGGTGACAGACACAGGCATAACTTGATAAAGGAGGTACGCCTCCGAAACGTTGTAATTGGAACATGTCTGGTTGTCTTTAATTAATAAAAAGAGCATACAGATACAGATGGTGCCGGCATATCTTTTACTTGAAGACATTATCGGGACTTATGTGCTGTGAGTCCTATCTGCAAGGCACATCAGCCATTTTCTACAGGAGTGCTATCCAATCATCTTGCCATACTCCTATTTGTCTGAAACATCAGAATAACAAGAAAAGGACAAGCATGCCCTATCGTGTGAGTAGGGGCCACTCCACACAAGAAGTTACAAGGATACGAATCATCCTTTCACTGCACCAATTGCCATCATCCTTTCAGGCAAGGGTTTAGGGGGCATCATTACTGTAGAGATTGTCACTAGAACATGATACAGAAAAGATGCTTTGCATGAAGTCTGCTGGAAATTGGAAATTAACCAGGTCAACCATTAGATGAGGCTAACTGCTTGCCTAACGTCTGCATTGTTGGATCAGCATTTAACATTAAGGGCTGGTTCAAACTGCAAGAGCTTTTTAAAGAGACTCTGAAGCGACTTTAAAAACAGCTTTTAAGCTTATATTCTGCATGGGCATGTTTGCCCCAGCTAAAACGCCGCTATCCTGTGGCTGAACGAGGGGTCTTTACCCCCCAAATCCCCCCCTGCAAAATCTACGACCAACTTGGTCGTAGATTTTGCTCTTCCTGGCGGCAGGGCTAATGGCTGTAGCTCTGCCTCCATGCGCGTCTATCAGCGGCGGATCGCCGCCTCTCCCCCGCCCCTCTCAGTGAAGGAAGACTGAGAGGGGCGGGGGAGAGGCAGCAATCAGCGCTGATAGACGCGCTGAGAGGCAGGGCTGCAGCCATTAGCCCTGCCTCAACAGGAAGCGATCCCCGGACACCATGGAGGGGATTTAGGGGGTAAAGACCTCTCGTTCAGCCGCGGGATATCGGCGTTTTAGCTGGGGCAAACATGCCCATGTAGAATATAAGCTAAAACGCTGTTTTTAAAGTCGCTTCAGACTCTCTTTAAGCACTAGTGATTTGAAAAGCTCTTGCTAATGTAATGCTATGGGTGATTTTTACAAAATCACATAGCTCAAATGAGAACACATACATAGAACTACATTAGCAAGAGAGTCTAAAACCTCAAGCAATTAGAAAAAAGCTCTTGCAGTGTGAGCCAGGGTCTGTTGACGTGGTAGTTTGCATTTAATGGTGTTTAGTTTATGTTTGGATAGTTTTTAATTGTCTTTAAATATTGTTTATTTGCACTGGTGTTTGATGACAGCCATTGGATGCAATATAATCCGCAGCACACTTCAGCCTCAGGATTATAGGTCAGTCTACTTATAGAAAATGCAAGTGAAAAACAACACTGAAGAAAGTAGTAAGTAGAAAGAAATTAGTAAGATCATATTCAAAATTGATACACTACATTTAAGGTTTATTTAATGAGCTGCAGGGGCAGTAACAAAAAGCAAACAAGCCTTAAAGGAAATTTTAAGTGAAAAGTAATGTGGCCAGTTACATACCTGGGTCTTTTTCCAGCACAGTGAAGTCCTTCTTGCCCTCGCCATCATTCCAGGCCGCTCTGTTCCTCCACTGTCCCACTCTTAACACTGCATGTGTGGCCCCGTGCTTCCTCCATCCCACTACCATGGCTGAGAGCATTCTGTGCTTGCGCAAGAATTAAAAATTGCTACTGCACATGTGCAAAACGATCCTGGCCGAGGGAGCATCATCGAAGAGGCAAGCAGCTGGAAGTGTGCAGCTGCGCATGGGCAATGGCTAGCAACTGTCGTCCAGCTTTCGGAGAGGAACAACAGGAGAATGGAGCAGCACGGAATGACAGGCAAGGGACCAGGAGGACTTCAGGGGACTGAAAGAAGCCCCAGGTAAGTAACTGCCCACATTAATTTTCACTTTAAACTCCCTTTAAGGCAAAATTAAAGTTAAATTAATGTATTTATTTGTGTAGTACTAATGAACTTCCCTGGAGTCTCATATTTTTTATTTTCAATTTTTAAGGGCTGAATTTTTATGACTGATTTTTAAACAGCAACCCTGTCATTGTAAAGTACAATCTGCATCATTCACCTGTAAAACAAAATAAATAATAGCCTTTTTAAAGGACAAGAGACCTGAGAGGGATATGGAAGCTGCCATATGTATTCCCTTTTAAGCAGTACCAGTTATCTTGCATCCTGCTGATCTTTCATGCGTCAGTAGTGTCTGAATCACACACCCAAAACAAGCATGCAGTAAATGCAGTCAAACTTAAAGGACAACTGAAGTGAGAAGAATATAGATGCTGCCATATTTATTTCCTTTCAAGCAATACCAGTTGCCTGGCAGCCCTGTTCATTTATTTTGTTTTAGTAGTGTCTAAATAACACCAGAGACATGCATGCAGCTAATCTTGATCTGAAAGTAATGTCAGAAACAACTGATCGGCATATGATTGTTCAGGGTTTATGGCTACAAGTATTAAATATGGCAGCGTTCATATCCTTCTTGCTTTAGTTGTCCTTTAACCTCTTGAGGACCGCAGGGCTAAACCCCCCTAGCAGGGCCGGATTTACAACTCTGGAGCCTGTAGGCACAGGCGTTCTGGCGCCATTAACTCCGCCCTTAAATCAGGCCACACCTCCAAGTAAATTTATTTTGAACTCTAATCACTGCCTCATGTCAGTAACTGTCCTTAGAATCTAACACTCTAATCACTGTCTCATATCATCCTCAGTGACATGAGACAATGATTAGGATGTGAGCTCCTGAGGTCAGTGATATGATACAGGAATTAGACAGTAAACTCCTGATGGCATTTACTGGCATTAGGTAGGGACCCCCCACCCACCCCCCCAACATCCCCGTCAGTTTAGTGATCCCCTGGACTTCCCTCCCTTCACCCTCAAAGAGTTGTTTCTCTGTGCTGAGCTACCCTCCCTACATTCCACACTTAAATACACACACACACACAAACACGCACGCAGACACACACACTTGAACACGCAGACATACACACTTGAACACGCACACACATGCCGACATACTTTAACACAAGCACACACTCTTGAACACACACACCCGTAGACATGCACACTTGAACACAGGCACACACACACAAACACATATATAAAAACAGCCACACGCACAAACTTGAACGCAGGCACACATACACCATTGAACACAGGCACACGCAAACACACTTGAACACACACACACAGACACGCACGCACGCACGCACGCACGCACGCACGCACACACACACACACACACACACACACACACACTCCAACAGAGACAGACACAGAAATGCACACTTGCTAAAATAAAATCACACATTTTATATGCACACTCACTGCAGACAGAGGACAGACTTCATATCTAATGCTCTCCCTTTTAAAAGTTATGTCCCTAATGACCACTTTCTACTTCGGGACTTGTTTTGTAAAGGCTGGCCGCTGACTGGGTAAATTCCTCAGATCAATCATCCATGACCTGCAGACCACACAGATAAACCGAAAGCATTCCCACTTTGAATATATCAGCGCACCCAGAATAACGGCACTCACTTCTGCTGCCTCCCCTGAGACTGCACCAGACCTCCTCCTGGACCTGTCAGCCCGTCCAGATGAATTTGGAGCCACTCTCCTCCTCATTCCTAGGCACTGGCAACATTGCAGCCTGCACTATACAGGAAGACCCGGCGCCACTGTAGACCCTGGCTTCCGGCTTCCTGTTGCCTAGCAGCAGCACAGCCACACACTTCTGCCGGTAGGTTACATTGTTGGAGCACCGGCACTTGTCATATATCTGACAGCGCCTGACACTCATACCAGGAGCGCAGGCTGGGAGAGAAGGCAGATGGGGCGGCCAGCAGCTCTGCATGTAGTGAAGAGGAATGCGCCCTCACATCGCTACATGCGGCCCTAAATGTAGGCATCTGATCGTAGCGGGGGTAATGTAGCTGCTGTTCCCTGGGGGACAGGACCCGCCTCTCACACATAGCTCCGCCTGTAGGCACGTGCCTACAGTGCCTTATGGGAAATCCGGCCCTGCCCCCTAGTGACCAGGCCATTTTTAGTAAAATTGGCAACTGCAGCTTTAAGGCCAAGCTGCAGGGCCGCACAACACAGCACACAAGTGATTCCCCCCCCCCCTTTTCTCCCCACCAACAGAGCTCTCTGTTGGTGGGGTCTGATCGCTCCCCCATGTATATTTTTTTTATAATAAATATTATTGTTTGTGTTTAAAAAAAAAAACTGTCTCTTTAAACCCCTTCCCTCCCTCCCCACAGCCAGCCAATCACGGCGATCAGCTGTCATAGGCTTCTACCTATAAGAGCCGATCACTCTCTTGTCCCCCAGGGGGACAGCCGTGTGACACGGCTGTCCCCAGTGCAGCCCTGCTGCTGATCGCAGCGCTGCACAGTGTAAATAGACGGCGATCTCGCCGTCTAACAGTCTCCCGAGCGGCAATAGCCTCTCGGAGACTGAAGGCGGGGCGGAGCTCCGCCCCCAAGCAGGAGATGCGCGTGCAGCGTGCGCGATCTCCTGCAATGGCTGGCCCCAGGACTTTACGCCAATCGGCGTTAGGCGGTCCTGTGGCTGCCGCTGCGGCCACACCCATCGGCGTGACGCGGTCGGAAAGAGGTTAATTCAAACATCTGATCTGAATGCTTGTTCAAGGTCTATGGCTAGAAGTATTATATACAGAAAAGCAGCAGGGCAGCCAGGCAATGTGCATTGTTTAAAAGGAAATCAATATATCTCAGGTCATTTGTCCTTTACATTTTTCGGCCTGTGTTTTTGGCATTGTTTGCTCTGTGAGACGGCCAATAGAAGTGTTTGTTTTTTGTTTATTTTTAAAGGGAACCTAAACTGAGAGGGATATGGATGTTTCATTTTAAACAATACCAGTTGCTTTGCAGTCCTGCTGATCTTTGGCTGCAGTAGTGGCTGAATCACAGACCTGAAACAAGCATGCAGCTAATCCAGTCTGACTTCAGTCAGAGCACCTGATCTGCATGCTTGTTGAGGGGCTGTGGCTGAAAGCATTAGAGACACAGGATCAGCAGGAGAGTCAGGCAACTGGTATTATTTTAAAAGGAAAAATCTATATCCTTCTCAGTTTAGGTTTCCTTTAAGGAGAGCCCTGACCAGGTTAGACTGCTGTTCTGCTGCCTCATGCATAGTTAAAATACACTGGATTCTTTACCTTTTCAATTAAAAAAAAATAAAAAGGGACCTCAGACAAGATAAGATACTAGTACAAGTACTATATGTAAAACAACTCCGTCAGTCAGTCAATCCAAATGTCAATTGATCCAATTCAAATGGCATGTACACTCATCAACACTCCTTCAGCTGCCAGAACCTCTGCTGGGATGCTGACTATCAGGCAGCTGATCCTGCATACACCAGATACTAATGCTCAGATCTCACCACCACATCAAGGCAGAGGACAAAGATAACACACTTTATTTAATTCCAAAATCCACAAAAAATCATCATAAAACTTTCTAATACAGGTGAAAAATGTTTTTAAACAACTGCAGGGAACCGATATATAAACAGAGCTTATCACAATGGCTATCATTCATAAAAGTATATTCGGTAAAAAAATCCAGGCTGGAAAATACAGCATTCGGTATTTTAGACTTCTATGTGCTAATTCATAAAAATGTTTACAGTTGCGATAGAAGTTTGGTGATTTCCCAAACTAGGCTGGCGGTAACACAAGAAGCTGCCTGAGTTGATACATTTTCTCCTGCAGAGACAGCATAACAATAAAAGAGGCAGCCCCAATTTCCCCTTAGATGTGCATTTTTTTTTAAACTGCCTCTGTTTGCCCTGAATCTGTCTATTAATCTTTCTAAGCAATCTATTTAATTGCCACAGCTTGGAAGAACTTCAAGAAATGTTACACACGCAGGCAACTGGTATTATTTTAAAAGGAAAAATCCACGTACTTCTCAGTTTAGGTTCCCTTTAAGGGCTATTACATCCAGAAAAGGGTGGTGGGGAGATGCCAACGCGGCAAAGCCAGTAGTGTGGCTGCATTGAGATGTGATAGGCACAGTTTATCTGCTTTATTTGTTGCAAGGTCTCCTGTAGCGTCGCTGCTATCTACACATGTAAAGTTTAGTGGGAAATAGTGAATATACCCCCCATGCCACATGTCAGTTCAGGTATGATGTAAGACATTGTGCAAGTGATACAGGTGCTGCCTCTGAGTTTCAGTTTGAACTTTTTTTCCTCAAACTTAGCTTGTGAAGCACCCAACTACACAAGGCATAGAGGACTCCATCACAATGGTACTTTGTTGGGTTACTATTTCCCATGATCGCATCATTTGTTTGAGGTTACTTTCTGAAATACTCGGTCTATCTTTAGTTATTAATAAGAATGGAATTAGGAAACTCAGCAAATGAGAAAGAAAAAGAAAAATCAAGAAAAACAAAGAAGCAACAGAACAAAATAAAAAAGCCAGTTGAGATGGAGAAGTTGAAAATAGTTGTTAGAGCAGGGTTAAAGGAAACAAAGAGCTGTGGGATAAGATAAGAGAGAATATGGTCCAGAGCAAAGTGGGGATGCAAGCTTTAGAAATGAGTGAAGAAAGTTAAAGCTCACATTGTTTGCTATATGGATACTGGCCACAGCAGTGCAGAGGATGCCTAAGGTCCTTTTTCCATAGAAGGCTGTCAGGTGCTCCTGCTCATTTAACATGGTGAATGATGTCTCATCAACCTTCAGCCAATGTTATTACAGTGATAACTGTCTGTGATAAGGTGATGTGAAAAGTAAGGGAGGGATGAAGATACACAGGAAGTGTCCCGATGTATGAACCAGTACCAGAAGGGGTCAGATAAGAGATCCAACATGGCAGATTATTAATGACATCCTATCATCAGCAATGTAATAGCAAACCTTTACTTATATCAGATTACCCAAGACAATCAAATAGAAGACTTTAAACCACTTATAATACAATTTATGTGGTAAACTATGCAAGTTATTTTTATAGAGAAAACTGAACTATTCTATAAACAATTACCAATTTAGAAGGTATGTAAGTGAGGTATTGTGCAACTGGAATGCCACTGTTCTGCAAAATGCTCTGAAAAACAACATGTAAGATTAAGCAGGACATGCAATGTATATACAGCATACAGCACATACAACATATCCTGTACATGTTGTTATGTTAGTTTCTGAACATACTGTTACCAGCATAAAAACTGTGCAGTGAATACATTTAATCTATGCAAGAAGATATTAAAGAGACACAGAGGGTCCACAATTTGTGTTTCTTAACCTACAATTCTTGGTGTAGCCGGTGACCTTTACAAGTGCTGTCTACACATGTAACGTTTACTGGAACACAGTGCATAATACCCCCCATGCTACAAGTCAATGAAGGTAGGCTTTAAAGGACCACTATTGCCAAAATTGTAAAATTAAAAATACATGTAAACATAATCAAATAAGAAGTACATTTCTTCCAGAGTTAAATGAGCCATACATTACTTTTCTCCTATGTTTCTGTCACTTACAGGAGGTAGTAGAAATCTGACATTACCAACAGGTTTTGGACTAGCCCATCTCCTCATAGGGGATTCACAGGATGTTGTTTAGTTTCAAAAGCACTTGAATGACTGAATGGCAGTTGCTCTGTCCAACTGCCAAAAAAGTATGTAGCGAGCAGGAAGGCTGGCCATCATCACTGTATATATCCTTTTTATGAAATGTCTTTATAAAAAAAATAAAAGCCTTGCTGAGAATCCCCCATGAAGAGATGGACTAGTTCAAAACCTGTTGGTTCTGACAGATTTCTACTACCTACTGTAAGTGACAGTAACATAGGAGAAAAGTAATTTATGGCTCATTTTACTTTGGAAGAAATGTACTTCTTATTTGTATATGTTTACATGTATTTTCAATTTTACAATTTTTCGCGATAGTGGTCCTTTAAGAAGTTGTGAAAGTAATAAGTGAAAAAGATACTGTTAAATGAGTTTCCATTGCAATTTGGGCTTAAAGGCTCACTATTGTGAAAAAAGTAGGCAGTTAAAATCTGACAGAACCGACAGGTTTTGGGCCAGTCCATCTTTTCATGGGGAATTCTCAGGGTTTTCTTTGTTTTCAACAGCATTTCCTGAAGATCAGTTTAACTGCCAAAATAGTAAGATACCAGCCAGCCCCCCTAATCACTTGCACACTTTTTTGTCAGTTAGACTTTGTAACTGCTGTTCAGGAAATGCTGTAGAAAACCCTGAAAATTCCCCATGAAGAGATGGACTGGCCCAAAACCTGTCGGTTCTGTCAGATTTTAACTGCCTACTTTTTTTTGCGATGGTCCTTTAACTTCTCACACTTCCTCTGTTCTCTTATTGTCTGCTGATAATTTGCATATTCAGCAGTGATGCACTGTGGGAGACCACAGTCGTTCACTTAAAGCTGAATTATCGCAAATATCTTTTGTTTTAAAGAGGAGCTGTCAGCCATACTATCTCAGAAAAAAACCTATATAAGTAGATAAATACTTGCTCTACTTACATAACATATGTATTGCACTGTCCACGTTTTGATTTTAGTGATTTTTCTACAGAAAAAAAGAGAACATCCTTCTTAGCATTTCCCATTTTTAGTATGGCTAATTTGAAGCCAATCTTGATGTAATTTCCTCCCTTACTCTCCTCTGTCTGATTGTGTAAGCATTGCCCGCCCTCCACTATAGAAAGTGCATTGTCTCAGCATAAGAAATATTGGCCAATCAGGGAGGAACAGAGGTGTGGCAGGGGAAAACAAGAGGGAAAGAGGCTTCAGCCAATCTGGCCGCATTAGTTAAGTCTGAGGGGAATATAGAGAAGCAAAAAAGGACAAACCAGCATGCCCTGCAACTTCCTTTTTGCATACCAAATTTTGTGTGTACCAAATAAGAGTCAGGTAAACCAGGGAATGATCATTTATCAACAAGAAAAGTAATAGTGATTTTAACTTTTGCATTGCCTGGTTAGCATCCTTATTACTTATTTACCAGATAAAAATAAAGAATTGATTTTTGATTTTATGCCTGACAGTTACATTTTAAGAAGGAAAATTACATTGATCATTGGCTTTGTAGTAGGAGGGCTTTTTGGTCTCTTTTAGTGCCCTATATACTTTCCTAGAAGTATTGTGTCACCCCAAGCTGCTAGGGTATTTTGTTGTCCTGGTCCAAGCCCTTTCCCATAGAGCCATAACAATCCCTGCCATACACTGAGGAGGACCAATAGTCTGAAACAGGCTGTCTGTATGTTGGGTTAATGTGGTTCTGTACATTTTACAAGTTATAGGCGTGCTGCACACCAGCAGTTCTGGATGTAAGCCTGACTTCGGGGGCATAAAGAGATAATTTGCATATTCAGTAGTGATGCATTGTGGGAAACCACAGTCATTCACTTAAAGCTGAATTATCGCAAACACTTTCTGTTTTAAGAAGGCAAACTACACTGAGCGTTGGCATTTTAGTAGGAGGGATTTTTGGTATCTTTTAGTCTCATATACTTTCCTAGTAGTTTTGCGTCACCACGAGCCGCTTGGATATTCTGTTGTCTGTTTTTAGGATCCCTAAGGTCCCATTTGCATGTAAGGCTTGAAGCAGTGAGCACACCACCCATCAGCTGATCCTGTACTCCAGCCAACATGCACTTGCTAGTGCTCAGCACAGGCATTGGCAAAGTGGCCCCCTATGGAATCACATCTGAGTGTGGCAGATGCTACAAGTTTCATTTTTTGGCCACCAGATAAGGCCACCGCATGTCAAACAATGACATGTATGGTGTTACTAAATTCTGCCGCTCAGCTGCATGGAATTGCAAACAAAAGGAGCTCATGGCCGGCAGCTGGGGGTCTGAACTCCCTGACACTGTTCAACTATCAATGAAAAAGGGGCCTAAGGGCGACCTGCAGTGGCTTGTGGGCCTGACCACATTATGGGTGGATTTATGGGGTGGGTATATACATCTCTCTTTCTCTTTGCAATTACATATTCCATTTTTAGCCATTTCTGTATTAAACATTTAATGTGGTTCAACCAACAAGCTCTATCTCAGCGAAGCAAAACTTCCACCTAAAAAATTCTGGACCACAGTCAGTACTATAGGAGCCAACACATAATGAAAACCAAAGTATCAATATATTCCATACTATATAATGTGGATGCTCTGTCATGTCCATATATACTGTATTACATTTATTGCCGTTATCATTACAAGTGCTGCCATAAAGGCCCTGCAATAAGTGCTGGAGTAACGCTCCTTTGAATTAAACTCTATGTGCTGAACATTGTGTAAATGGCTTCTAATATTGGCATTTGAAAATACTTGGAAAAAAATCACATAAAGTTCAGGACCATAAGCTCCCTTAATATTAGATTAGGGTCATTACCAATAAGTTATTTTACAGATAGCATACTTAAAGGGAGGAACCTTAACTGTACCTTAAACAAAAAGTTTCACTTACCTGGGAGGTTACACCACCCCCTGAAGTTGTCCTGTGCCTGTGCCATCACTCACCAAATCATCTTATCCCCCACCGTGGCTCAGTTTTGTTTTCGGCAGTGCGGCCGCGTGGCTCTGGCTGCGGGCATTCTTGATCGTCTCTGGCCGACTTGCCACATGCGGTGCAAATCTGCACTGTATCTGCAGCGTTTCCCGGCGGGCGATTCGGGTCGTGAAACACTGCCTATACTTTCCATTATTTGCCATCTGAATCGCACAGTGGTGTGATTCTGGATGGCATGCTGAAGATTTCTGCAGCATGCTCCCGAATCCCACGGCACAGCTAAGCGACCTCAACCGGTGTGCTTGGATCACTACAAGTTCCAATGCAACCCTGCCCTTTACTTTTCTCCTATGTTCTCTCACAGAAGATTGCCATTCAGTTGCATTAAATTGCAATTGGAAGGTGTTTAAAGGTTGGCAGATTGGAGGTTGATAGTGTGCAATTCAGCCCTTCAAGTGAAAGCTTTCAAGTGTACAAGCATGGGCATAGCAATCACCCCTGCGACCCCTGCCATCACAAGGGGGCTCATAGGCTTTGGGAGCCCCCCCACCTACTTCTCCCCAACCACTAGTGCAGCCAATTAGCAAATAAACCTCCCCATTCACTCACCATGTGCAGGAGCGTGAGTATTTTTTTCATGCTTCCAGAGGCTGCTTCACAGCAGAATACTCCCTGCTGCCAATCACCGGCTCCCAATTCTGTGGGGCTTAGGGAGAAAGGGGGGCCCATGCTAGAATTTTTGCAAGGGGCCCTATTGAGTCTTGTTACGCCCCTGTGTACAAGGGTGCTTTAATGGTGCTAGTGCACTTTAAATAACATGTTGCATCTCAACAGCACCTGTTAATAGGCTTGAGGTTTCTTTTACACTGCAAATTGCAATCGCCATTCTGATCCGATTTTGATTTTGATGCGATTTTCAATGGATGCTAGCAACAGAAGGAAAAAAAAAACCACAGCATGCAGAACTTTTTGAAATTGCATCAAAACTGGAATCGAATCGGAATCACGTGTAGTGTTGGTTCTTTATAAATTATAATAATAATATAATCATATTCTCAGACGGTGATGTAATAAAAACCTCATACCAGATTGCCTAAATCAATTACATTGAAAAAGTTAAACCTCTTATAATTCAGTTTGTGTGGGAAACTATGCAAGTTATAGTTATAGAAAAAGCAGTGTTACTTTGATGAATGTTATAATTGGAATGCCATCTTGAGAACCAACTTCATTCTACAAAATCAAAAGAAACAGGTAAAATTAAGCATGTCATGCAAAGTGAGCTATATATATGCTATTACATTAGTTTCTTCCAAGTATCCTGTCTCCAGCATAAAAAACTGTGCAGTGAATTAAATGAATCTATGCTGGAAGATGTTAATCGGAGAGGAGTCTGCACACAGTGTTTTTTCTCTCTCGCCTCTCTCAAAGTTCCATAAGTCAGGGCTCTGCAATAAGCAACCTAAACTCAGTGAGAGCCATTAAACTGGCAAAATTTTAGCTTAATTTTCCTCAGGGCCCGTTTGCACTTAAGCTAGCGCTAGCGCAATAGAAAGTATATGGCAACGATCTCACTGGCGCTGATCGCGGGCAATTTGTGATTAGCGGCAATCGCAAAACAATTTACATGCAGCATTTTGCCTCAATTCTGGAGCAATCGCGGTACAGTGCTTAATAAAGCGCTGATCGCAATCGCTCTGAATCGCGGAAGTATGAGCAGTGATTTACCGTGCTAACTGCGGAAAAATCACCTGCGCAAACCGCGAATGGGCCCTTAGACAAATATCAATGTTCACCTCTAATTTGCAACTGGTCTGCATTGATATTTGAAAACCAGATTCATTTTTTATCTCATAATAAAATTTGGCTTACAGTATCTCCAGTAAAGATGGACTAAAAATGTTTGTTCTCCGTAGGAAGTGAAATTCTTGTCATTTTTGCTGTTCACAGGAAGTGGAATTCCATTCTTTGAAGAGAACTGGAACTTAGCAAAGGGCTAATCAGGTTTGAAACGGTTTTAGTAATTACATGACACCTGATTAACTAATGAAACTGACAGGTATACTTCATCCACTATACTGTTAGATTAGAGCTGTGCAAAGTTCCTGTTCAGACTAACTTCCTGTTGAGATCAGAGGAGTTGATGCCCAGTGTAGAGCAAGAGAAACAGCCTACTTGACTCTCACATCACATCACTATTCTCTGTCTATAATTTTCAATTCAATTTTGTATACTTTTTTTTTTAAAGGAAAGCAAACACCCTGAGCAATATAGTTAATTAACTTCCCTGGCAGTATGATTACTTCCTGATTTTAGGGTCTAAAAGTGGTGCAATTTTTTCACAAGCTTTCAGACCCTAAAAGCAGGAAGAAACCATGCCGCTAGAGAGTATGCAGCAACCTTTGCACATTATTCACCGCCTCTAAGTCCACCGCTGCAACTCTTCCTTTCATCCACTGGGTGGTGCCCTAGCCCTATAGTGAGATTGTCGTTTGTTGTCATGACGACAGACGGGGATCTCACCAGAGGGATCAAGAGTTGCCGAGGACCAGAAGAAGAATGGCTGCCAGCATCTGGATCCCCGCTGTGAACAGGCTCTGCATATACCTCCCAGCGTTTACCCCAAGTCAGGCTCAGAGTTATCCCTCTGAGCTGCAGATTTCTGGCCTGAGCTTGACTCGAGGTTACATATATGCTATAAAGGATTGTTTGCAAATATTTCTACAGCTGAAAAGTAACACCAGCATAGTTATGAAACTTACCAACATGCACAATGTAGCTGGCAACACATTGTCATAATTAAAGCCATCTTGTGAAGATAACTGAGGATCCTTCCCCTAGAAACAAGAAAGTGTAATTATGCTTTCAAAATGTAATACAACATACATCAAAATCTAATACAACAATACATCCTTTTTCTAGTTTGTTAAATCATGGCAAAACTACTATTGTATTTCTTGTGCATTCACACTATGCACATTGTGATGCATCATAACATAAGTTACAGTTGTCACAATAATTCATCATAGTAACATGAGCCAAGCTGGGCACGACTTGGCAACATGTGTTACGCCTGCAGTATAAATGATGGCAATGTGATTTTGCCCTTAAAGGACTTACGAGCCCAAATATTAAAAAAAAGATAAGTACCTTAAACACTTTTAAATGCACGGAGGACGCCATCCACGTCCTCCGTGCAGTTCCGCCGGGTCCCCGCAGTCTGATCGCCCCCCATGCCGCTCCCGACCCCACAGACGGGGTCGGGCTCCCCTTCCTCTCCCAAGATGGCCGCCGGAGCTGGCCGTGGCTGCGCAGTCCGCATACACGTTAGTGCGGCTACGCAGCTCTAGGGCCTCCCCCCTCGATCCACGCTACTGTGCGTGGATCGGGAGGAGGGCCCTAGAGCCGCGCAGCCGCACTAACGTGTATGCGGACTGCGCAGCCGCGGCCAGCTCCGGCGGCCATCTTATGAGAGGAAGGGGAGCCCGACCCCGTCTGTGGGGTCGGGAGCGGCACGGGGGGCGATCAGACTGCGGGGACCCGGCGGAACTGCACGGAGGACGCGGATGGCGTCCTCCGTGCATTTAAAAGTGTTTAAGGTACTTATCTTTTTTTTATATTTGGGCTCGTAAGTCCTTTCAAACTAATCTAAAACTAAATATGGACAGCACCAGCTCCCAAACTGTTCAAGATGCCCCTACTGTACATTGTAGACAAAAGAAAAAAAGGAGGGCTCTAAATATCTGCACAATATAATTTTATTGAAACAATCAGGACATAGGATAATCACAAAATAAAAATATAGCGGGTAGGATATGCCAGTGCACAAAGTGCATGATCAGGGGCGTCTCTACATGGTCTCTATATGTCAAAAGGGGGGTGATCACCAATCACAACAAATATATAATAAATAAATCAATATTAGTACGGTACATAATGTATAATCACATATTACCATAAAATCCAATAATGATTACACAGCAGATATAGAAAATAGTAAGGCCCCTTTTACACTTAATCAGTTGGTGCGCGTTAGTGTGCGTTAGTATGCGTTAGTGCGCATTGGTATGCGTTTTTTCCATAGCAGTGCATTGGGAAGAAGATTTCAGTTAAAACGCGTTAAGTGTAAAAGAGGTCATAGGAAAACATGGGCATTACTTTGAAAATCAGTTTTCTTTCAGTTATAACTGAGAGCAAATGATTAAGTGTAAAAGGGCCCTTAACCATATTTGGGAACAATTAATCAGTTAAAGAGGTACTGTAGTGATATACAGTACAAAGCAGTAAATATTCAAGATGATCACTTTCATGGTCATTTTCCTGGTTTCAGCACCATAAACACTTCCTATAGCTATACATGGTTGTAGATTGAGTGTAGGCCTGCCCTCCCGGCATTGATGTTTAGCCTGGGCTGATTAGCTGTCCAAAATCCCCATATTTTAGGAGACCAGGTATATTTTGGACTGGCTTTGGAATCCTCAGATACAAACATTCTGCATAGCTGCACCTATGTACTGAAGATGAATCCACCTTTAATGCAAGAATGTAAATCAGGGTGAGGGAAGATTTTACAATGGGCAAACACTGATTAAATAGTTTATAAATGAATATTGTGGGAACAAAATAAGCAGCCTCATTCATTATGTTATTTTACTACGGTTCCTCTTGAACTGTCAGCTGAGTCTGCTGGATAACTGCTGTTACAGATTGCCTATCCAGGTAAGGAAAGGTTTTTACAGGCTATGCACTGCAACGTGCCACTGTAAATAGTAACCTAACTGAAAAAATACATTTTTAAAATGTGTTCTTAACCTGATTGGATCTTTCAACAAAGTGTATGTTTCCATGTATTGGGGGGGAAAGAATACATTCGTGCCACCAGTAAATATCTTGATAGCACAAAGATGGCATTTTGTGTCAGGATCTGACAAGCAGGGTTCTGAAATTACTATAATATATATATATATGTGTGTGTGTGTGTGTGTTTTTCCTTTACCGTCAACGCTGCAAACACTGCAGCTTCTGTGTCATCATCAGCATCAACACAGTCCAGCTATGTAAAAAAAGGAAAAGGAAAAAAAAAACATGTTTTTAACAAAATGGTTATCCTGTATAATTTATTCATAATGAAGTAGAACACAGGTACTATTAGTTAATAGCATTGCTTTTAAGATTAAGATGAAAGCCAAATTCATTGCAAATATCATCCATTTGCATGGGATTGGAAAAAGCAGAAATAGCAGTGGGGTATGTGGTCAGTATTTGTCAAGATGCCCTGTAAATGCCCTGGACATAATAGTACACAAGCAGCTTATATATTTTGTTTTCAGATGTGCTTTAATACAATTAAATTTGAGAGGACACTTTTAGTACAGACTTAAGTGTCCCTTTAAGGGGTCAGTCAAATCTACCTGAATTCACATGCGTTTTTGTGAATTTGCATTCCCTTCGCATCTCATGAATTTCAATAGCATCACATTTTTTTGTTTTCTGCATTTTGCTGCACTTTAAAATTGTGTGACAGGTCTGCTTTTTCGTGTGCGTGCAATTCACGCTTAATGCAAGTCAACATCAACCCAGAAAAATTGTGTTTTGTGTGTAAAATTGCATACAGTTTTAAAATTAATGAAAGTCATTTTCAAGTAAATTAATTTAAATGGTATACATGGAAAAATCATGATAAAAAATTAGCATACAAACATTCACAAAAATGCTAAATAGTATGCAAAAGTTAACTAAAAACATACTTAAAAAATCACAAACCTACATTTGTGCATACAGGAAATCACATGCTCATTCATCATACAGGGAGGGGTCATGCCTGCCTTGGCATGGTGGGGAGGTGTATACACATGTCTTTAATAATCAAACTATTTTAACAGCAGGGGTCAGTAAGCACTAGGAAGATATGTCAGTAAAGCAGATTTACAGCTCAAGAACTTTCTCCAGAAAGTCAAAGGTAGGTATGTTAATGAACTACAGCTTGTTATCATACTTAAAACTATGGTAGGAAGGGCAGTCGCATAACAATAGGGAATGCAGAGGTTGTGACTACACTGGGGCCCTGGACCAAAGGGGCTCACTATTTGTTCTTCATTGGTGCTGTACTAGTAAATTACTAGTACAGCACCAATGAATAACAATAGTGAGCCCCAGTGTAGTCACAACCTCTGCATTCCCTATTGTTATGCTACTGCCCTTCCTACCATAGTTTTGATGCTGTTGTGACTGCCAGGGCGTAGACTTCAGCTCACCGACGCCACGCGTTCTATCGTCACTATCTATCTGTCTATCTATATTACAAAGACACACACACATCTTACCACTGTTTCAGCAATCACGTTGGTGCCGCAGTTCTTCATATCAGATACGAATTTCTAATAAGAATAAATATAAGGATAGTCTGTGATCCAGTTATGAATACTACTGATAAATGCTGTATAACTGCAGTCATCTCACTTACCACAAAGGAGGCGATGCTATTGACCAAGCATTTACTGTCACATAAAGATTGGCTGCCCAAGCTCTGTAAGAGAAACAAACATGCCATATATTTGTATGTGCTAATATGAAATGTTTATGTACATACAATATGGTGTTTTCACTATGTTGATTGATTAGACTTTGTACAGAAACATTGGGGGCTTATTTACTAACCAGCGGTAAAATGGCTTTGCGCAGACAGCACATCGCAATTTTACTGGTATTTACACCACTAGCATGACCCACGTTACCTATGCAGTGCCTGAATTGCATGTGAAGCCGAGTGCATGCTATGCAAACGTGGATTAATTAGAGCATTACCTAGGTAACGCGGTTCATGCTAATTCTGTACCGTGTGCTACGTTTGTGGCATAAGTACTGCTTGACTTTTACTGGTGGTTAGTGAATATGCCCCATTGATTGTAACACTATTTTTTTTACAAGTAATGTAACAATTTGTAGATTGATAATGTTTAATGGTACCTTTTCATGGAAAGCAGAACACTCCAAAAGACTTGTTTACTAACTTTAAAAACATTTGTTAATTACTTGAGTTTATTAAATAGCAGTTGACAACAAGGTTAAACTATAGCAAACTGTAGCATGCACTCAGTAAAACAAGACATGAATACCATATTCTATAATTAAACACGAATAAATGGGATACATTTTTTTTAAGAATTTTACACTTTTCTTATACCCTGTTATATTCCCCTCTGTTCACATTTGGTATTCCTAAATCAGATTTACTGAATCGATGAATTAAATACCTTTGACTGTGCATACTTGAAAACCAGAATAGAGAATATGGTAGCTAATGATTGTCCTTGTTCTTGCTACAAAAAGAATAAAAAGCACTCACATTAAAAATTTACTGTATAATATTGTTTAAATAATTACAGTATAATACAGATAGGCAAACATATGGAAATGTTTACAATTTTTTTTTCCTCCAAGTTCAATATTTATTATTTTTCTATGATTTTTATAGTTATTATCTGTAATGCATATATGCATGTTCTGTAAAATCGTTGACTGATTGTGTAAGTCTATATTATGCTACCAAAGTGAAAAAGCCTGGTATATTAAGGGTGCATTCACACTCTACTCATTGCAGTGCATCATAATGTAATTATAATCACACTACTGGGCTGCAAAGCTCCCATTCATTTCTACACAATACCTCCATGATGCATCAAATTTTGTCATAAGAACGCAAGCTGAGCTGTGCACTACCAGACAATGCATACTTTATGGTGTACCGGACAATGTGCACTTTATGATATACTGGATAGTGTGAACGTTATAGTATACTGTACAGTGTGCACTGTATGGAATACCGGACAATGCACACTTTAAAGAGGAGCTGTCAGCCATACTATCTCAAGGAAAAAGAACACATATATAAGTAGATAAATACTTGCTCTACTTTCATAACATATGTTACTGGGGGACATCTTAGTAACAAAGGGGAGGGGGGTTTACAGATTTTGCACATCTGAGCACCTGAGGGGGGGGGGGGGGGCATAACTTAATACTGGGGGCGCATTTGGCTATAATGGGGGCAGCACTAATCCTGGGGGGTACATCTGGCTTTAAAGAGACACTGAAGCGGTAAAAAAATTATGATATTATGATTTGTATGTGTAGTACAGCTAAGAAATAAAACATTAAGATCAGATACATCAGTCTAATTGTTTCCAGTACAGGAAGAGTTGAGAAACTCCAGTTGTTATCTCTATGCAAACAAGCCATTAAGCTCTCCGACTAAGTTAGTCGTGGAGAGGGCTGTTATCTGACTTTTATTATCTCAACTGTAAGTAAACTGTTTACTTTTTCTCTGCTAGAGGAGAGGTCATTACTTCACAGACTGCTCTGAAAGACTCATTTTGAATGCTGAGTGTTGTGTAATCTGCACATATTATAGAATGATGCAATGTTAGAAAAAACACTATATACCTGAAAATAAAAGTATGAGAATATTTTCTTTGCTGCTAATCTTCTAGTAATTATTCATAGTACACAACCAATTCACTATATCATATTTTTTTTTCGCTTCAGTGTCTCTTTAATGGGGCAATCCTGATCCCGGGGACACATCTGGCTATAAAGAGGGGCACTATTATTGGGGGTGCATCTGTCAATCTATTGTGGGGATGGCAAACACAGGGGTCACATCTGGCTATGCTGGGGGGGCTGATATTGGGGACACATCTGGCTATACTGGGGGGGGGGTTGATACTGGGGACACATCTGGATATCTATACTGGAGCGACTTTAACTGGTGGCACAGTTTTTATGTCAATCGCACTTTTTATTTTTAAACAGAAATTGGTCAAAATTGAGAAATAATGCATTTTTTTTTATTTTTCCCCCTTTTTCCCACTAAAATGCATAGAGAGGAACATTTTATTTGGGACCAAATACCCCCCAATGAAAGCTTAGTTTGTCTTGAAAAAAACAATATATAGATCATTTAAGTGGCACGAGTACAGGCGAAGTTATTGGTGATTAAACAGGGACACCGCTAAAGCGTAAGAACTGCTCTGGTCAATAAGGAGAAAACAAGGTATGGATGTGAAGTGGTTAAAGAAAACCTGTACTGAAAAAATGTACCCCTGGGGGTAATCACCTCAGTAGGGGGAAGCCTCTGGACCCTATCAAGGCTACCCTCATCCTCCTGTGTCCCACTGCGGTGTCGCTGCAGCCCCCGGAACGCACAGGCGACAAATCCGACAGCCTGTGCAATATTTACCTTTCCAGGCTCCAGCGGGGGCGCTGTTGCAGCTCTTCTCACGGAGATAGGCGAAAATAGCCGCTCTCCGTCGGGTCCGCTCTACTGCACAGGAGACTTGCGCCTGCGCACTAGAGCTGCCCCACGGAGATCAGCTATTTTCGCCTATCTCCATGCAGAGAGCGGATACTGCGCCTGCACTGGAGCCAAGGGGTAAATATTTACATCGCCGCCGCTCCGGGAGGATTTTCGCTGCCACCGTGGGACCGAGGAGGATGGGGGAAGCCTCAACAGGATCCGGAGGCTTCCCCCACCCGAGGTGATTACCCCCCCAGGGGAGGTTTTTTTAGTGAATTGAGACCGTTGTGTGTTATGAGTGCCATGCGACACAGTGAAGCATACAGCACATAAAAAGTATACTTCTCTGCAGGAGCAATAGGGGTTGCAGAGGTAGCCACCACATCGGGGCCCAAAGGGCCCTCTCTCAACTACAGTATTAGCTCGCTGTTGGTCCTGTGCTCATAATAATCACTTCTATAGATACTTTGAATAGTGGTAATCATTAACAAACTTTTCCCCATCCCCTTCCTGCACCTCTGACTCTGTAGTTGCCATTGGCAGGTTTTGGTGCGCCGTATCAATTGTTATGTATGGAGTGCTTGGGGGGGCATTGTAAAACTTGCATTGGGGCCCACAGCTCCTTAGCTACGCTGCTGCTTCTCTGCAACTGTAAACATGCACATTGCCCTTTATTCAATTCACTTTTTCTCCTAAGTTTTCTCCTAGGTGACATTTTCACTGCCTAATAAAAATGCCTTTAAAGCCTCTTGAAAGCAAGAAAATACTCAAAATAATTTTGGCAGTACTGTTTCAACTACTGTTGGTACATTTTTCAATCTCAGAGTGCTGAAAGTTGTTTTAAACAACTAATGAAATATTATGTCTAGGAGGAAACTTAGGAGAAAAATTGAATTGAATAACGGCCATTGTCAGGTCAGGTATACAATGCTGAAGTTATTCTGAAATTTTTATGACCTAGTCTGGAAAAAGAAAAAAACAAAATATAATGTTTAAAATATTCTTACTGTAATCTTTGTAGAGCATGATTGCAGACCAAGAGCACTGCCAATTGGATCCTGAACCGTAAAATCTGAGGATGTTTAAAAGTTTTGGGAAAACAGTTATTGCTATATAAGGCAACATTACAGCCAATTCTAATATAGAAATACAGGTGATACGAGTTTTCAGCCAGTGGTGTAGCAATAGGGAGTGCAGAGGTTGCAACTGCACCAGGGCCCCTGGAGCAGAGGGGATCACTAGGGACACTCTTTCATTCATCCTATTAGCTTTTCAGTATTGCTATGCACACCTCTATATGTGCATTGCATAGTGGTAATCCTTAACACACTGTTTCCTTTCTCTTTTACACCTCTCTTGAACACTGCAGGTGTCTTTGGTTGGTTTTGAGGCTCCATATCAATACAGTAGAACGCGCACCGGGGCCCCAAGCTCCTTAGTTACACCACTATTTTCAGCATAATTGTACTATAAACATAAGAATTGTAAAGGTGGCCATAAACTGGTTGATTTGCCATCAGATCAACCAACAGATAGATCCCTCTCTGATCGAATCTGATCAGAGAGGGATTGTATGGCTGCCTTTACTGCAAACAGATTGTGAATCGATTTCACTATGAAATGCCCCCCCCCCCCCCCACATACATTACCTGATCCGGTCGGCTCGAGTCCCCTGGTCTCCGCTGTCTCTTCTCCGCTCTGGGCTCCAGGGCTACAGCTTCACTTTACTTCCTGCCGGGGGAAGTTTAAACAGTAGAGGGCGCTCTACTGTTTAAACTTCCTGTCGAGACAGGAAGAAGTGAAGCCAGCCGGAGCCCAGCACGGAGAAGAGAGAGCGGGGACAGGTAATGTATTGCCGCTAGCGTTGGTCGTTGGACATTCGAACGCCGCTATCTACGCACTCCCAACCTGCCTCCGATTGAGCGAAATCTTCTGCGCGGATGGATCGATGGGAACGATCGATTTCAGACTGAAATCGATCGTTCGGTCAGCGTTTGCACAACGATTTCACAGCAGATTCGATCAAAGTGATCAAATCTGCTGTATATCGGCGGGAAAATCGTTAAGTGTATGGGCCCCTTAAGACTTAAAGAGGAACTTCAGCCTAAACAAACATACTGTCATTAATTTACATTAGTTATGTTAATTAAAATAGATAGGTAATATAATCTCTTACCCACCCTGTTTTAAAAGAACAGGCAAATGTTTGATTTCATGAGGGCAGCCATCTTTTTGGTTGAAAGGAGGTGACAGGGAGCATGAGACACAGTTCCAACTGTCCTGTGTGCGGATCACCCCTCCCAGTTGCTAGGCAACGTGAATAACAACATAGGAAATCCCACCATGCTTTGCACAGCATCAGGAAAAAAAAGCCTGGGCAGTTTTCTTTGATGGGTGGAGCTTAGATAAAAATGCAGCTAAAAAGTATGCTTTGCTAAGAAAAACAAAGTTCTGATGCTGTGAAACTGTTAAAGAAACACCAAGACTTTTCAGTTCTGCTGAGTAGATTTTTAGTCCTGAGGTTCACTTTAAGTAAACCCTCTGTGGTAGAATCTAAAAGTCAGTCATTCATCTATTTTAGAAAAACATAAGTTCATAATAACTTTTTTTCCTGCACACTAAAAAGAATAGCCACGGAAAAAACATATTTCAGTATAAATTACAACATATCAAATAAATATTACATTCCCATTTCCGTGAAAAGTCCGGTCACACTGAATGTTTTTTTCTGTAAAATAAAAGAGTTTGAAGTCACAATGTCCAATCACTATGTCCACTGGACACTGAAGTTTGGAATTTAGAGGGTATGTAGGACCACATATGTATGCAAAGTGGTATCACGCTGTAAAAAAGTAGATTTCAACTCACCAAACCAACTGATGAGACCAATAATCAAGAAAGCAAGTGCGGTCTTCATGGTGCAGTAACTGATGCACAGGCTTCACCTGAGTAATCAGTTAGTGATAGCTGACAGGAGTGCCACTGTTCAATTTATACCATAGAATGTCACTTGAGGCTGTTGACAGATTCAGAATCAGCTTTTGATGAGTGGATAAAGAAGGTACAAGCTGCTATTATTATAAATTATTAGAACTCACCAGTTTAATCTCTGCCATTAATTATTCTTTGGTAAACTTTTAGGCAAACAGTGTATTGAGAACTAGCCATGTGCTCCTCCTAACTGCATAGTAAGCTTAAATAAAATAATAATTATGTTTAAAAAAGCTTATTTTTGTAGATATGTTTCTTAAATTGGAAGTTTCTGCAAAGCGCCCATAGTAGGTCCCAGTTAATGTAAATCATTCACATGAAAATAGCAGAGGTAAATTGTAAGCTTCATCAGCCGAAGAAAAGCCACCAATAATGGTGTCTGCCACTGCCAGGCAGAAGGGTAACATTGAATTTGAGGGTCAGTTATTCTAGATCTTGTTAGACCTTCCCCAAACAACATAGCAGATAATAACAGCTTTATGTTTACTATCAGAAATTGTAATAGAGAGTAATTCCTACAGATGAGGTGACATAAGATGATGGAAAAACAACAATTTTGAGGGGCCCAGAGGACTTAGATTCCTAGAAACTTATGGTTTACAAATTGATAACTGTTTGGATTGGCCCTTTAAGGACAAAAGCAGAAGCTTACCACAACATTGGCATTGACGGTGGTGAGATCTAGTAACAGACGGTATGATGGTATATGAGATGAGATCAGATACTAAGACATCCTCTGTGTAATTCAATTCAGGACTGGGACAAGGTTCTCCAGCACTAGAGGCTGAGATTCCAAAATGCCCCCCCCCCCCAAACTGTGCTTGCCCCAGTATTGGTAGCAAATGAGCCCCCAGTATTAGCTCCCTCCCCAGTACAATAGCCAGATGTGCCCCCTACAATATTAGGCAGCCCCTCTGACCAGTAAAATATTTATTTACAAACACTTATATAGCGCTTTTCTCCTGGTGGACCAAAAGCGCCAGAGCTGCAGCCACTAGGACGCGCTCTATAGGCAGTAGCAGTGTTAGTGAGACTTGCCTAAGGTCTCCTGCTGAATAGGTGCTGGCTTACTGAACAGGCAGAGCCGAGATTCGAACCCTGGTCTCCTGTGTCAGAGGCACAGCCTTTAAAGGGGCACTATGGTGAGAAACAGTAAAATTTAAAATATGTGCAAACATAGACAAATAAGAAGTTTGTTTTTTCAGAGTAAAATGAGCCATAAATTACTTTTCTCCTATGTTGCTCTCACTTACAGTACGTAGTAGAAATCTGACAGAAGCGACAGGTTTTGGACTAGTCCATCTCTTCATAGGGGATTCTCAGCAAGGCTTTTATTCTTTATAAAGATATTCCCTAAAAAAGATTTGACCTCCCTGGCGGTAAGCCCGTGCTGAGCACGGGCTATGCCGCCGGGAGGCACCGCTCAGGCCCCGCTGGGCCGATTTGCATAATTTTTTTTTTGCTGCACGCAGCTAGCACTTTGCTAGCTGCGTGCAGTGTCCGATCGCCGCCGCTACCCGCCGATCCGCCGCTATACGCGTCGCCGCAGCTGCCCCCCCTCCCAGACCCCGTGCGCTGCCTGGCCAATCAGTGCCAGGCAGCGCCGTGGGGTGGATCGGAGTCCCCTTTGACGTCACGACGTCGATGACGTCGGTGACGTCATCCCGCCCCGTCGCCATGGCGACGGGGGAAGCCCTCCAAGAGATCCCGTTCTGTGAACGGGATCTCTTGATCTCCGATCGCCGGCGGCGATCGGAGGGGCTGGGGGGATGCCGCCGAGCAGCGGCTATCATGTAGTGAGACCTCGTCTCGCTACATGAAAAAAAAAAAAGTTTAAAAAAAAAACGTATTTGCTGCCCCCTGGCGGATTTTTACAAACCGCCAGGAGGGTTAAACAATGATGCTGACCAGCTTCCCTGCTCGCTACACAGTTTTTGGCAGTTAGACAGAGCAACTGCCATTCGCTAAGTGCGTTTGAAAATAAATAAATCCCTGAGAAGATGGGATAGTCCAAAACCTGTCACTTCTGTCAGATTTCTACTACCTACTGTAAGTGACAGCAACATAGGAGAAAAGTAATTTATGGCTCATTTTACTCTGAAAAAAACGCACTTCTTATTTGTCTGTTTGCACATATTTTAAATTTTACAATTTCTCGCCATAGTGCCCCTTTAAGCCCTTAACCATTACACTATCCAGCCACCATTAGGCAGCAGTGCCAGTAGATGTGGTGGCAGTAACGGTTAGTATAATAGTCATACCGTGGGATGCAAAAGTTTGGGCAACCTTGTTAATCGTCATGATTTTCCTGTATAAATCGTTGGTTGTTACGATAAAAAATGTCAGTTAAATATATCATATAGGAGACACACACAGTGATATTTGAGAAGTGAAATTAAGTTTATTGGATTTACAGAAAGTGTGCAATAATTGTTTAAACAAAATTAGGCAGGTGCATAAATTTGGGCACCACAAAAAAGAATTGAAATCAATATTTAGTAGATCCTCCTTTTGCAGAAATTACAGCCTCTAAATGCTTCCTGTAGGTTCCAATGAGAGTCTGAATTCTGTTTGAGAAGGTATTTTGGACCATTCCTCCTTACAAAACATCTCTAGTTTATTCAGATTTGATGGCTTCTGCTGTGTTGTTTTTCCTCCATGCATATGCTTGTTATGCCCAAATAACTAAATTTTAGTTTCATCAGTCCACAGCACCTTACTCCAAAATGAAGTTGGCTTGTCCAAATGTGCTTTTGCATACCTCAAACGGCTCTGTTTGTGCTGTGGGCGGAGAAAATGCTTCCTCTGCATACAGCATCTCCTTGTGTAAAGTGCGCCAAATGGTTGAATGATGTACAATGACTCCATCTGCAGCAAGATGATGTTGTAGGTCTTTGGTGCTGGTCTGTGGGTTGACTCTGACTGTTCTCACCATTCGTCACTTTTGTTTATCCGAGATTTTTCTTGGCCTGCCACTTCAAGCCTTAACTTGAATTAAGCCTGTGGTCTTCCATTTCCTCTATATGTTCCAAACTGTGGAAACAGACAGCTTAAATCTCTAAGACAGCTTTCTGTATCCTTCCCCTAAACCATGATGGTGAGCAATTTATGTCTTCAGGTCATTTGAGAGTTGTTTTGAGACCCCCATGTTGCTACTCTTCAGAGAAAATTAAAAGATCAGGGAAACTTACAATTGATCCCCTTACTCTTTCTCATAATTGGATTCACTTATGTATGTAGTTCAGGGGCCACTAAACTTACCAAGCCAACTTGTGTTCCAATAATTAGTTCTTAAGGTTTTGAAACTAATAACATGACAACAGTCCCCAAATTTATGCATCTGCCTAATTTTGTTTAAACAATTATTGCACACTTTCTGTAAATCCAAAAAACTTCAGTTCACTTTTCAAATATCCCTATGTGTGTCTCCCATATGATATATTTAACTGACATTTTTTATCATAACAATTAGCGATTTTTACAGGAAAAAATCATGACGATTAACAAGGTTGCCCAAACTTTTGCATCCCACTGTATGTGCCCCACCTTCTCCTGTACAATAGCCAGATATACCCCGTAATTTCCCTTCACCAGTATAGTAGGACAAATGTGCCCCTCTTCCCTTCCCCATATAACAGCCAAATGTGCCCCCCTCCCCATATAGTAGCCAGATGTGAATCCTAGCGACTGCCCCAGTATACTAGCCAGATGGGCTCCCTCTTCCTCCCCAATATAGTACCCATATGGACTCCCCCTGCCTCTCTACCCAGTACAGTAGTTAGATGGGCTCCCCTTTTCCCAGTACAATAGCCAGATGGGCCCCCCTCCCTCCCAACCGAGTACAGTAGCCAGATGGGCTCTCCCGTCCCTCCCAGCCCAGTACAGTAGCCAGATGAGCTCCCCCCTCCCAACCCACCACAGTAGCCAGATGGACTCTCTTCACCCAAACCACTAAATAAGCCAAATGGGCTCCCCCTCCCTCCCACCCCACTACAATAGCCAGTTGGGCTCCCCCCTCCAAACCCACTTCAGTAGCAGACAGGCTTCCCCATTCTCCCCACTACAATAGCCAGATGGGCTCCTCCCTCACAAACCACTATAGTACAGATGCACTCCTCTTCCAAACCCTCTATATTAGCCAGATGGGCTTCCCCCTCCCTCCCTACAACAATAGCCAGATAGGCTTCCCCTCCCTCCCCACTACAATAGCCAGATGGGCTACCAAACTTACCACTCCATCACAATACCCAAATAGGGTCCCCTCCCCTGAACCCTTCCCCTGGCAACCTTATGGATGACAAAAAGTCCCCCCCCCCCCCCACTACAATAGCCAATCCCCATCACAATAGTCAAATAGGCTCCACCTTCCCTGTACCCCCTTCCTTCCCCTGGCAACATTATAAATGGCAAAAAGCCTCCCCCCCTCCCCGCATGGCTGCAAGCGCAGGGAAAGAAAGGCTGATATGTATATCTAACTTCCCCCTCTCATCGTCGCCCCCCCTCCTGCAGGTTGTGCAGTGCACTCACCACTGCCGCCTCACCCAACCGCTAGAGGTTTAGCCTGTCTGCCGTGCAACACCACCGCTCTGAACTTGAAGTGGCAGTGTTGCAGGGCAGACAGGCGGAAACTCCAGCACCTGGAACTTAGGAGAAGTGAGTGTATGTGGGCTGCATATAATCCTCCCCGCTGTGGCATTGCGCTCCGGAACCCTTAACAACGAGCTGGTACATCTCCCAATTTTTTTTCTAATTTTGGCACAAGGTGGGTGGACTCCTCGAAGGAATTGTTGTTGGCGAAGTGCAAAAACTTTATGGTCAAACTAAAGTGTTATTTAGAAATCACTGTTCCAAAAATAAGGGGTCGCAATAATGTATGCATTTCTGCAGGGGCTTCCCCACCACTCCCTGAAGAATAATTAGGTCCAAAAAGAGCCAAATGTCCTTTTTTGGTGACCGACTCCCATGTCCTGCTCCTGGAAAAGCTCTCTTGTGGAGCAGCCAGTTGTTAGGTGGCATAGCGGTTAGTGTCCTCCACTATTTTTTTCAATGAACGCATCAGTGATGAAGAGCTGCAGGTAGGACAGGGAGTTGTGTTTGCAGTCTACCTTCAGGCCAGGCTCCCCAGTAAAAGGGAAATGTGGGGCGGTGGCAGAGCCTGAGTAAGGTCTATTTGGCACCAAATGCGGACATCGCTGACCTCGGTGGTGATGGAGTCACTGTCACTTTCTCTACCTGGCTTAGATGACAGATCTCCAGGTGTGTCATTGTCACTCGAGTCTGCCAGTGACTGCAGATCGCTGTCCTCAAACTCAACCAACGCTTCCACTGTGAGACGCCTTCTGGAGGCTGACGCCATGGCAGGTGACAGACAGGCAGAGAGAAGTAAAATCCAGGCAGAGGTTGGTACAGGCAGCAGGCAGAGAGTAGTCGAACTCCAGGCAAAAATCAGCAACAGTAAATCATCAAAGTCCAGGATAAAAATCAGTGCAGGCAGAAGGCAGAGAGAATAGTCAAAATCCAGGCAAAAATCGGCAATAGGTAGGCAGAAAAGTAATCCGATCACCAGCAGATCACACAGATCACACAAGCAACTTAGCTCAGGCGCAGCCAGGAACCAAATGGCTACATTGCATTGAATACAAATCCCCTTGTATCCATCCAATACAATGCATAATTTGGCCAATAAGCTTTTATTAATTTATTTATTTCCCTCACCTCCCCCATGACCTCATGAACACCGGTGACACTCTGCACACTGACGCTCCGCCATCCTGATAGGCAGTTGGGATCTCGGAACAACAGCAGAAGTAAAGGGGATCCCGGCGGCAGAGGAGAGAAGCCAGCGCTGATAAAGTGCGGGACCCAGGAAATACACAGGAGTGGCAGTTTGAGCCAGCCCGAGCTGAGTTAGGCCTCTTGCACACTGCAAGCGATTCCGATTCAGATTCTGCTTTTTAATCAGTTTTTACATCCGATTCAGATTCCGATTTGCAGTTTGCTCCCTGCACACTGCAAATCGGAATCTGAATCAGATGTAAAAACAGATTAAAAAGCGGAATCTGAATCGGAATCACTTGCAGTGTGCAAGAGGCCTTAGGGCTTATCACTTTCAGCTCCTGTGACTCAGCCTGAGCTCAGCTCGGCATTCGGGAATACCGCCAGCGGGGGTTAACTGACAAGGGCCCATATGCAATGCCCCTTTTCTCCTGAGTTTTCTCTTAGTTGATATTTTCACATCACTTAAAGAGAATCTGTATTGTTAAAATCGCTCAAAAGTAAACATACCAGTGCGTTAGGTGACATCTCCTATTACCCTCTGTCACAATTTCACCGCTCCCCGCCGCATTAAAAGTGGTTAAAAACAGTTTTAAAACGTTTGTTTGTAAACAAACAAAATGGCCACCAAAACAGGAAGTAGGTTGATGTACAGTATGTCCACACATAGAAAATACATCCATACACAAGTAGGCTGTATACACCCTTCCTTTTGAATCTCAAGAGATCATTTGTGTGTTTCTTTCCCCCATGAACTGAAGTTTCAGGCTGCTCTTTTCTTCCTGCAAACAGCTTTGCCCTTGTTTGTAATTCCTCAGTATGTGAAAGCCCAGCCAGCTCAGAGGACGATTTATCCAGCTTGTAAAAGATAAGCGAGAAGAGAGAAGCTGCTCTAATCTAAATAACACACAGGCAGTGTGCATAGAGGGGCCTGGAAAGGGGAGTTCATAGCAGAACCACAACACTGAAGAACTTGGCAGCCTTCCAGACACAGGCTGACAAGTCTGACAAGAGAGAGATAAGTTGATTTATTACAGAGACAGTGATAGTATAAAGTGCTGCAGTTAGCCAGAACACATTAGAATAGCTTTTGGAACTTGTAGGATGATAAAAAACAGGATGCAATTTTTGTTACGGAGTCTCTTTAAGAGAAAACTCAGTAGTAAACGTGAATTGCATATGGGCCAGAGGCCCATAAGAAATTCACTTTTTCTCCTAAGTTTTCTCCAAGGAGATAATTTTTTATCTTCAATTTATCGATTAGAGAGCGATCAGCTCTCATAGGCAGAAGCCTGTGACAGCCGATCGCCAGGATTGGCCGGCTGGGGGGTGGGAGGGTTTAAAAAAAAACAAATAGTAAAAAAAAATAATTAAAAAAATGAACATAAATATTGATAAAAAAAATTTAAAAAACACCAACAGAGAGCTCTGTTGGTGGGTGAAAAAAAGGGGGGGGGGAATCACTCGTCTGCTGTGTTGTGCGGCCCTGCAGCTTGGCCTTAAAGCTGCAGTGGCCAATTACAGAAAAAACAGCCTGGTCTTTAGGGGGGTTTAGCACTGTGGTCCTCAAGTGGTTAAAAAACATTTTATTTAGAAGTTGTGAAAATATCACCTGGGAGAAAACTTAAGTGAAAAGTCAATTGCATATGGCCCTGTGTCTCTAAAGAGGTCTGGGGGCACCTATAAAGAGATATAGGTGCCCCCAGTATAGCCAGATATAGGTGCCCTCAGTATAGCCAGGTAGTGGTGCGCCCAGTACAGCCAGGCATAGATGCCCCCAGTATAAATAGGTATAGGTGGCCCCAGTGTAGTCAGATATAGGAGTCCTCAGTATAGGTGACCTAGTATAGGTAGCCAGGAATGCATTGCATGAGGAGGGAAGAATAACCACAGAGCAGCAGGGATGGCGGCCCACTCCCACCTCACTCACCTCCGGCACCCCATCAGCACTTGCCCCTCCAGCATTAATGGCAGCATGAAGCAGGCATGGAACGTGGTCATACCTCTTCTGCATTCCATGCGGCGGTGGTTATACTCTGAAATGCCTGACGCTACTTCCTGTTTATCACCGGGCTCTGGATTAGTGGTAGGACAAGTAAACAATCAATATCTATACTGGTAGTGTGTTGTGTTTTGTAGTCGTTAATTTTGACCAGTGCTGTCTCTCACCTAGGTTGCATACGATCAAATGACTGAAGGATAATATGTACATTTTTTTCATACAACTTGATAAAGGCCTGCCGTTGTTTTGTCACTATGGTGCAATAAAATAGTGCTATAATTGCATTTATCCAGGTAGAGACCCAGTCTTTTTCTTCTTGTTGCTCCCATGGTTGCTACCAGCCCTGCCCTAACCCCTAACTTGTGCCAACAGAGGGTCTCAATATTGTGATCAAATATCAGTGGGAGGTGTCCTGGCTTTTAATACATTTTCATTAGATTCAATGCTTTTATTTATTTATTTATTTTTTTATTGCAATGTATTCCTCCCTTAAGGAATATAAGGACAGCAGAGTGCTATTTTACAAATGGAAAGGGAACATTTAATAGTATGACATTTCAAACAAAAATCCTACGCTGCAGATATTTTAGGCCCCATTCACAGTGAGGCGTTGGGTTGCAATGTAATAATAATTGCAGTATTTGTATAGCGCCTTTCTCCTGTCGGACTCAAAGCGCTTGCGAGGCAACCACTAGCACTAGAGCGCACTCAGTAGGCAGTAGCAGTGGTAAGGAGACTTGCCCAAGAAACTCCTTACTGAAATAGGTGCTGGCTTACTGAACAGGCAAAGCCGAGGTTTGAAACCTGGTCTCCTGTGTCAGAGGCGGAGCCCTTAACCATTACACCTTCCAGCCACTTGCAGCACTGCAGCACTGCAGCACAGAAAGTCGCTCTGCAATTTTAAACCTATGCGATGTTCCCAGTTCGTCTGATGCAATGGGATCTAATGGAGAGCGCTAACCAAATGCCCTGCATGAAGTGCGCTACCGCATAAGAGCACGCTAACAGTGACAGTGAAGCAAACTTTTCATTGACTGTGTACCTCACTGTATGTGATGTAGCCCTCGTATAATGTGTGGTGGGGAATGCAACACAAATCCCAGCCTTACTTTCAGTATCACCACATTGTGCCAACTACTATACTTACTGGGGGTGACATGGTATAATGGATCATTTAAGCAAGTACATTACACAGAGGATCAGAGAGTAAACAACGTTTTAGGCATGCATAATTATTTATACACAAACACATTAATGCCTAGTTTTTAACAGGACAAGAACATTGTTCCTTGAATGATCCAGTGTCACCTGTGTAATGTAGCTAGTTTCTCTTGGAAACCTTTCTGTACGTGTAAAATCCATCTTTCCTAGAAAAACGTTTGTTGTCCTAAGGATGTTCATTTTCTTATACTGGTAGTGATTAAACTTGTGGAAATAAAGGATTAGAAGGATTATTTTTACTTTTTGTTCAATATTGGAATAAATGAGAGGAATACCCTACCTGTCTGCTTGAACAAATCATTATGTTCTTTTCTGTGTGTGGATAGGCTGTACACACAAGATTCGAGGATGTGACAGATCTGTAAGTGTTGCCTGCAGCATGAATTAACTTTGTACCTGCACATTTGAATCATTTATCTTAACTGGTGTATCAGCTGTTCTGATATTTGTATAAGACCTTGAAAATGGTGAACGTCACCAGGTGATGTTATGTTGCCACCACATAGGAACAGCTAGTTAGGAGCATATATCATTTTCAAACATGGCTGCCTACAAGGAGCCATTATTTTAATACACGGATGAGGGTCAGGCGATCCCTGCTCTACCCTTCAGATTTGGTTTCTATAGATGTCACGGATGTTGAGTTCTTTGGCTGCAACCCCCTTACTGTGCATGTCGCCAAAACAGCTGTTCTGCAGCACAAAGATTGGACTGGGCATCTGCATGAACACTAGAGATGGCTCAAACCTCCGATTTTTGGTTCGCGAACCAAGTTTGTGAACTTCCGCAAAAATTCGGTTCACGCGAACTTTCGCGAACCCGCAATAGACTTCAATGGGGAGGCGAGCTTGGAAAAGTAGAAAAAATTATGCTGGCCACAAAAGTGATGGAAAAGATGTTTCAAGGGGTCTAACATCTGAGTTTTTGCATGGCAGAGTGGGATAGACGCCAAAAGTCCCGGGGGAAAATCTGGATTTGACGCAAAGCAGCGTTTTATGGGCAGAAATTACATTGAATGCTAAATAGCAGGCCTAAAGTGCTTTAAAACATCTTGCATGTGTATACATCAATCAAGTAGTGTAATTAGTGTACTGCTTCACACTGACACACCAAACTCACGGTGTAACGCACCGCAAACAGCTGTTTGTGTATTGACGGCCATGCTGGACTACTGCACACCATGGCAAGATTGCTCTTCCTCACTCATTGATGTCAGGTTAGGTAATGTCTGACTGCCTTATCAACTTTCCATGGTTCTTCCTCTACCATTGTTAAAGCTTACATCTATGTTCTTTTTACATTACATTTTTTGCTTGCGGTTCATTACCTGCAACGAGAATCTATTATGGAGGGCAAGTCTGCCATTGTGACCACGGGTAATGGCCGGGGAATCCTGGTTCTATTCCGGTCCGGAGTTGGAGCCAAAGAAATGGCTACCACCACACATCCAAGAAAGGCAGCAGGCAGGCATGCACGTCCCGAGGTAGTGACCAAAAATAACAATACAGGAGGAGGACTTTCGAGGCCCTGCTGTGTATGTGAAATTAATCAACTTTAAATTCTTTAACGAGAATCTGTTATGGAGGGCCAGTCTGATGGTGCCTTCACTGCGATTCACCAGGTTGGTCTCCTACTCAAGGAGGCGAGAATCTTTTATGGAGGGCAAGTCTGCCATTGTGAGTGACCACAGGTAATGGCCAGGGAATCCTGGTTCTTTTCCGGTCTGGAGTTGGAGCCTAAGAAATGGCTACCACCACACACATCCAAGGAAGGCAGCAGGCATGGCATGCACGTCCCAAGGTAGTGACCAAAAATAACAATACAGGAGGAGGACTTTCGAGGCCCTGCTGTATTTGAAATGAATTAACTTTAAATCCTTTAACGAGAATCTGTTATGGTGGACAATGATGACACCACTTGCTTTTCACGAGAATCTGTTCTGGAGGGCAAGTCTGCCATTGTGACCAGTGGGTAATGGCCGGGGAATCAGGGTTCGATTCCGGTCCGGAGTGGGAGCCTGAGACCCATGCTGTATAAGTAATGTACCTGCCCTGACTGTGCTTTGCAGACCAGGCATCTGTGGTCAGATGGACCCTTGACCCAGCGGAAGACAAACCAATTTGAACGCATTTGCCAAGAATGTGTTATGGAGGGCAAGTCTGCCATTCATTCAACTGTGTGTAACTTTTGGGTTAAGTGAACTTTGGGTTCACTTAACACAAAAGGTAGGTATATGCAGGGATGAGGTGGGTTCACTCAACACAAAAGTTAGGTATGTGCAGTGATGAGGTGGGTTCGCTCAACACAACAGCCAGGTATATGCAGTGATGAGGTGGGTTCACTCAACACAACAGGTAGATATATGCACTGATGAGGTAGTTTCACTCAACACAACAGCTAGGTATATGCAGAAATGGGTATTACAATGTGCAGCTGCCTATCACACACACAGGTAGTCACTCAATGTGCTGGGCCGGGCAGTGGCACACACACAGTATGAATTATCAAGGCTGTCTATAATGCAACAGCAACACAAGTGTCAGTGGGACACACAGAAAAAAAATAGATAAGGAGAACAAGATTAGCTGTTGTGGGGTGCTATTATAGCAATCAGAATTAGCCAGGAGCAAGCTAACAAGCCAAGAGCCTAACTAATCTTTCCCTAGGAGAAACAGTCTGCAACAGCTTGCCCTTCTCTCACTATAGCAGGCACACGAGTGAGTGTAATGGCCGGCACGCCTTGCCTTATATAAGGGGGGGGGGGGGGGGAGTGGCTCCAGGAGTGAGTGTAGCCTGATTGGCTACAATGTGCCTGCTGACTGTGATGTAGAGAGTCAAAGATGACCCTAATGGAGCATTATGGGGGCAAACCTTGTCCATTGCCTGAAAAACAACCCCAACGCATTAGCTTCCCTGCACCATGTTTGACATGGTACGGATGGTGGTCCTTGGGATGAAGGTTTCTCCTTTTTTATGCCAAATGAAGGAAACATTATTGTGACCAAACAATTCAATTTTTGTTTCATCTAACCATAACACAGAAGACCAGAAGTCTTCTTCTCTATCCAGATGAGCGTTTGCAAAGGCCAAGTGAGCTTTTGTGTTCCTATCTGGGGAAGTGGCGTCCTCCTTGGTTTGCATTCGTGGAACCCAGCAGCGTGCAGTGTCTGTTGGATTGATTCCCCAGGATGGCCTTGGTGGTGATCCTTGGATTCTTTTTCACCTCTGTCACTATCCTCCTGACCAGCACAGGTGTCACTTTTGGCTTCCGACCACATCCTCTGAGATTTTGCACAGTGCGGAACATCTTGTATTTTTTAATAATATTTTGCACTGTAGCCACAGGAACTTGAAAAGATTTAGAAATGGCCTTGTAGCCCTTTCCTGACTTGTGAACAGCCACAATCCCACAATGCACAGCCGCAGGTCCTCACTGAGCTCCTTTGTCTTAGCCATGACTGTCCACAAACCAACTGCAGAAAGCTGCTGTTTGAGTAGATTAAAATAGATGTTACCAATTAATAAGGGTAATTAAGATGCTTTAGAACAGCTTGGACTATTTGGAATTATTATTATTATTTATCGTATTTATAAAAAGCGCCAACATATTACGCAGCGCTGGACAATAAATATATACAATAATACAAGGATGACAGACATAACAAGGTTATACAACATAGAGCAAAGTTATACATGCAAATTGTACAAAATACATGATCATGCAATATGGGTTGGTTAAGTAGGCCCAGTAATCAGTGGTGCTCAAATACCCCTTTTTAAAATTCGAGTTTGGTCGAATTCGAATAGTAAATTATTCGAGGTCAGTCGAATATTCGAGTCGAATAATTTTTACTATTCGATTTGACCTCGGAATTCGAGCTCACTATTCGAGTCGGTATTCGAGCTCATTATTCGAGCTGACTATTCGAAATGGCCTTAAATAGCTTCCAACACTTGTTTTGAGGGTGAATGATGCAAGAAACCTCTTTTTTTCCAAGTACCAACAGCAAGTGATTATGTGGGGATGTTCCTTTAAAAAAAAAAAGGTGAAAAGAGAAGTTGTGTCCAGAATTTTGTTCAGTACTGTATATACTTCTTCTTCTTCTTCTTCTTCTTCTTTATCTTCTATATCTTCTTCTTCTTCTTCTATATCTTCTTCTTCTATATCTTCTTCTTCTATATCTTCTTCTATATCTTCTTCTTCTTTTATATTGTCTTCTTCTTCTTCTTCATCTTCTTCATCTTCTTCATCATCATCTTCTTCATCTTCTTTTTCTTCATCTTCTTCATCTTCTTCATCTTCTTCTTCATCTTCTTCATCTTCTTCTTCATCTTCTTCATCTTCTTCATCTTCTTCTTCTTCATCTTCTTCATCTTCTTCATCTTCATCTTCTTCATCTTCTTCATCTTCTTCTTCATCTTCTTCATCTTCTTCATCTTCTTCTTCTTCTTCATCTTCTTCTTCTTCATCTTCTTCATCTTCTTCATCTTCTTCTTCATCTTCTTCATCTTCTTCATCTTCTTCTTCATCTTTTTCATCTTCTTCATCTTCTTCATCTTCTTCTTCTTCATCTTCTTCTTCTTCATCTTCTTCTTCTTCATCTTCTTCATCTTCTTCATCTTCTTCATCTTCATCTTCTTCATTTTCTTCATCTTCTTCTTCATCTTCTTCTTCATCTTCTTCATCTTCTTCTTCATCTTCTTCATCTTCTTCATCTTCTTCATCTTCTTCTTCTTCATCTTCATCTTCTTCTCCTTCTTCTTCTTCTTCTTCTTCTTCATCTTCTTCTTCTTCATCTTCTTCATCTTCTTCTATATCGTCTTCTTCTTCACTTATTTCTCTTTTCAAATTTTTTTTTTTAAAGAAATGCAGCTATTTTTGAGCGTAACAAATAGCTGGTGGCGCACGCATGTTGGAAGCGCCATTGTATGTGCTCCCTGGCAGTGGAAACACACAGACAGCAGGAGGTAAATTCAGCAGCAGGAGGAGGAGGATGAGTGTGTGGCAGCAGGCAGTCAATGAGGCAGGCAGCGTGACATAATAGCCCTGGTACCTAGCGGTGATACCAGGGCTGTAAATAAACACAGCAGGCAGGAGGTCCCAGACAGCGGTCGTGCAGCCCACATTGTGTCCAATACACAACTGGGACAACACAGTTTTCAACCTGGGCACCTCAGAAAAATTAAACCTTTTTTTTTTGTTTTGTTTTTTTTTTGTTTTGTTTTTACAACAAATTACACAGATATAGCTATTTTTTGACGTAATAGCTGGTGGCAGAGTGGCAGCAGAAGGTAAATCTGTGTACCCTGGCAGTGGGAAACACAGACAGACAGCAGCAGCAGCAGGAGGAATGGAGGAGTAATTATGTGTGCAGCTATTGTTTGACGTAATAGCTGGTGGCAGACTGGCAGCAGAAGGTAATTCTGTGTACCCTGGCAGTGGGAAACACAGACAGACAGCAGCATCAGCAGGAGGAATGAAGGAGTAGTGTGAGTGTGGCAGCAGGTAGGCAGCGTGACATAATAGCCCTGGTACCTAGCGGTGATACCAGGCCGTAAATAAACACAACAGGAGGTCCCAGACAGCGGTCGTGCAGCCCACATTGTGTCCAATACACAACTGGGACAACACAGTTTTCAACCCGGGCACCTCAGAAAAATTAAACCTTTTTTTTTTTTTTGGTTTTTTTTGTTTTGTTTTCACAACAAATTACACAGATATAGCTATTTTTTGACGTAATAGCTGGTGGCAGAGTGGCAGCAGAAGGTAAATCTGTGTACCCTGGCAGTGGGAAACACAGACAGACAGCAGCAGCAGCAGGAGGAATGGAGGAGTAATTATGTGTGCAGCTATTGTTTGACGTAATAGCTGGTGGCGGACTGGCAGCAGAAGGTAATTCTGTGTACCCTGGCAGTGGGAAACACAGACAGACAGCAGCATCAGCAGGAGGAATGGAGGAGTAGTGTGAGTGTGGCAGCAGGTAGGCAGCGTGACATAATAGCCCTGGTACCTAGCGGTGATACCAGGCCGTAAATAAACACAACAGGAGGTCCCAGACAGCGGTTGTGCAGCCCACATTGTGTCCAATACACAACTGGGACAACACAGTTTTCAACCCGGGCACCTCAGAAAAATTAAACCTTTTTTTTTTGTTTTTGTTTTTTTTGTTTTGTTTTTACAACAAATTACACAGATATAGCTCTTTTTTGACGTAATAGCTGGTGGCAGAGTGGCAGCAGAAGGTAAATCTGTGTACCCTGGCAGTGGGAAACACAGACAGACAGCAGCAGCAGCAGGAGGAATGGAGGAGTAATTATGTGTGCAGCTATTGTTTGACGTAATAGCTGGTGGCAGACTGGCAGCAGAAGGTAATTCTGTGTACCCTGGCAGTGGGAAACACAGACAGACAGCAGCATCAGCAGGAGGAATGGAGGAGTAGTGTGAGTGTGGCAGCAGGTAGGCAGCGTGACATAATAGCCCTGGTACCTAACGGTGATACCAGGCCGTAAATAAACACAACAGGAGGTCCCAGACAGCGGTCGTGCAGCCCACATTGTGTCCAATACACAACTGGGACAACACAGTTTTCAACCCGGGCACCTCAGAAAAATTAAACCTTTTTTTTTTTTTGTTTTTTTTTGTTTTGTTTTTACAACAAATTACACAGATATAGCTATTTTTTTACGTAATAGCTGGTGGCAGAGTGGCAGCAGAAGGTAAATCTGTGTACCCTGGCAGTGGGAAACACAGACAGACAGCAGCAGCAGCAGGAGGAATGGAGGAGTAATTATGTGTGCAGCTATTGTTTGACGTAATAGCTGGTGGCAGACTGGCAGCAGAAGGTAATTCTGTGTACCCTGGCAGTGGGAAACACAGACAGACAGCAGCATCAGCAGGAGGAATGGAGGAGTAGTGTGAGTGTGGCAGCAGGTAGGCAGCGTGACATAATAGCCCTGGTACCTAGCGGTGATACCAGGCCGTAAATAAACACAACAGGAGGTCCCAGACAGCGGTCATGCAGCCCACATTGTGTCCAATACACAACTGGGACAACACAGTTTTCAACCCGGGCACCTCAGAAAAATAAAACCTTTTTTTTTTTTTTTTTTTTTTTTTTGTTTTTACAACAAATTACACAGATATAGCTATTTTTTGACGTAATAGCTGGTGGCAGAGTGGCAGCACAATGTAATTCTGTGTACCCTGGCAGTGGGAAACACAGACCGACAGCAGCAGCAGCAGGAGGAATGGAGGAGTAATGTGAGCAGCTATTGTTTGACGTAATAGCTGGTGGCAGTGTGGCAGCAGAATGTAATTCTGTGTACCGTGGCAGTGGGAAACACAGACAGACAGCAGCAGCAGGAGGAATGAAGGAGTAGTGTGAGTGTGGCAGCAGGCAGGCAGCGTGACATAATAGCCCTGGTACCTAGCGGTGATACCAGGCCATAAATAAACACAACAGGAGGTCCCAGACAGCGGTCGTGCAGCCCACATTGTGTCCAATACACAACTGGGACAACACAGTTTTCAACCCGGGCACCTCTGAAAAATTAAAGCTTTTTTTTTTTTTTTTAATGGTTTTTTGGTTTTGTTTGTAAAACAAATTACACAGATATATAGCTATTGTTTGACGTAATAGCTGGTGGCAGAGTGGCAACAGAAGGTAAATCTGTGTACCCTGGCAGTGGGAAACACAGACAGACAGCAGAAGGGCAGTACACAGCAGCCCACTTTAGGTGTAAAATGTGTGGCTGCAGGCGACGTAATAGTCAAAGTGAACCAGGCTGGCTTAGTGAGCAGGAGCCAGGAGGTGGTAAAGGGTGGTAAGGCACATTAACAATGGTTCTTAGCCAGTTCATGTCCCCCTCTCGCCGACAACAGGGGCCAGGAACTCGCCTTCCACCCACGCCTGGTTCATCTTGAGAAACGTCAGTCTGTCCACAGACTTGTGAGACAGACGTGAGCGTTTCTCGGTGACCACACCACCAGCTGCACTGAAGCAGCGCTCGGACAGCACGCTGGAAGGGGGGCAGGACAGCACTTCCAGGGCGTACTGCGCCAGCTCGCTCCAGATCTCCAGGCGCTTGACCCAATACTCCATGGGATCAACAGGGGCATCGCTGTCAAGCCCGCTGTAGGACCCCATGTAGTCAGCCACCATGCGGGTCAGGCGCTGGCTGTGACCGGAGGAGGATGCTGCTGCATGCACCTCCTCTCTAGTCACTGCTGCCGGAGCCTCTACAGTCCTGTAGAGCTCGTGGCTGAGAGACAGCAGGTCTGTGGGGCGCTTGCTGCTGGATGCAGGCACCTGCTGCTGCCTCTGTGCTGGCTGCTGGACAGTGGGGGTGGAAGGCTGGGGGAAGGCTTCCTCCAAGCGCTCAACAAGGGCCTGCTGCAAGCTCCTTATTTGTTGCGCTGGGTCTCCTCCTGCAGGCGGCAGGAACTGGCTCAACTTCCCCTTGAGGCGTGGGTCCAACATCATGCTGATCCAGATGTCCTCCCTCTGCTTCATCTGGATCACCCTGGGGTCCCTGCGCAGGCACGTCAGCATGTGCGCTGCCATTGGGAAGAGGCGGGCCACGTCTGCTGGCACATCGACGGCAGTGCTGCTGTCCTCATCCTCCTCCTCTGCCTCGTCAGCCTCATCCTCTCTCCACCCCCGCACCAACTCAGCTGCACTGTGCTGCTCCCCCTCATCACCAGCAAGGTCAGGGACCTCCACCAAGTCCTCCTCCTCCTCCCCCTCAGAGGTGGACTGTGCAGCTGCTTGCCACTCCTGCTGGTCCAAGGCTGCCGCTCCCTGTTCCAGCAAAGCATCGAGGGCCCTGTTCAGCAGACAAACCAGGGGCACCCACTCGCAGACCATAGCATGGTCCCTGCTCACCATGTTAGTGGCCTGCAGAAAGGGAGCCAGCACTAAGCACACCTGCTGCATGTGCCTCCAGTCATCATCGGGGACGATGGACGGGATGTTGCTGGTCTTGTCCCTTCTCCGAGCGGCGGAAACAGTGGCCAGGGCAAGGTACTGGTTGACAGCGTGCTTCTGTTCAACCAGACGCTCCAACATCGCCAGGGTGGAGTTCCAGCGAGTCGGAACGTCAAGGATCAGCTGATGGCGTGGCAGCTCCAGCTCCTTTTGCACGTCTTCCAGGCTCGCACAGGCTGCAGCCGAGCGCCGGAAGTGACGCACAACGTTCCTTGCCGTTTCCAGCAGTTCGCCCATCCCCTGGTAGGTGCGCAAGAACTTCTGCACCACCAGGTTCAGCACGTGGGCAAGACAGGGGATGTGGGTCAGGTTTCCCCTGTCTATTGCGGCAACCAGATTGGCCCCATTGTCGGCCACCACCTCTCCGACTCTGAGGCCTCTGGGGGTCAGCCAAATCCTCTCCTGCTCCTGGAGTTTGGCCAACACATGGGTTGCCGTCAGCTTGGTCTTCCCAAGGCTGACCAAGTGCAGCAGCGCTTGGCAGTGGCGGGCCTTCACGCTGCTGCTGAGGCGGGGGGTTTGGCCAGGTGTGCCGGAGGATGGCAGAGGATCGGAGGAACCTGCTGCAGTTCCCCTGACCCTGCGGGGTGCCACCACCCACTGTGTTGCTGCTGCTGCTGTGCCCGCTGCTGCTCTCCCATCCTCACCCCCTTCCACCAAGCTGACCCAGTGGACAGTGAAGGACAGGTAGCGGCCTGTCCCGAAGCGGCTGCTCCAGGAGTCCATGGTGACGTGGACCCTTTCACCAACCGCGTGCTCCAGCCCTCGCTCCACATTGGCCATCACAAAGCGGTGCAGTGCAGGAATGGCCTTGCGGGCAAAGAAGTGTCTGCTGGGGAGCTGCCAGTCTGGGGCTGTGCAAGCAAGCAGCGCACGAATGTCGCTCCCCTCCTGCACGAGCGTGTACGGCAGGAGTTGGGAGCACATGGCCCGTGCCAGCAAGCCGTTCAGCTGCCGCACGCGACGGCTGCTGGGAGGCAGAGCCCTAACCACCCCCTGGAAGGACTCGCTCAAAAGGCTCTGGCGTGGCCTTTTGCTGGCACGGGAATCAGCAGACACAGCGGAGGAGGCCACTGAGGACTGGCTGCCAGAACAGGCCTCAGTGTCGGCGGCAGGAGTTGCAGAGGGGGGAGGAGCAGTGCGTTTCCGCACTCCTGCTGGTGCTGCTGGAGGAGCAGGAGGGCGGGTGGCTGCTGTTGCTGCTGCTGCTGCTGAAGGCTGTGCAGTGATGGGTGTGGTGCCACTGCCAGCACCAGATGCCTTCAGCCTCTGGAACTCCTCATGCTGGTGGAAATGTTTCGCAGCAAGGTGGTTGATGAGCGAGCTGGTGCTGAACTTTAAGGGGTCTGCACCTCTGCTCAACTTTCGCTGACAGTGGTTGCAAGTGGCGTACTTGCTGTACACAGTGGGCATGGTGAAATATCGCCAGATTGGTGACAGAAACATCCCCCTACGGCATGGAAGCGCTGCTGCCTGTCTCCCTGTGGTGGTTGGGGGGGGGGCTTGGGTGCAGCTGGTGGTGGTACTGGCAGATGCTGCTGCTGCTGCTGCTGAGCCTGAGACACCAGCAGGCTGTGGGACCTGCCTACTGCTGCCAATGCTTGCAATGATGCGCCTCCTTGCAAGGCCCACAAGCGCATCCTCCTCCTCCTCCTCAGAGCTGCTGAGGACGACATCCCCTGGAGGTGGTGGCACCCAGTCTCTGTCTGTCACCGGGTCATCATCATCCTCCCCCTCCTGAAACATGTCCTGCTGGGATGATGACCCCCCAAACTCCTCTCCTGATGCATGGATGGGCTGCTTGACTGTCGCCACAGTCTTGCTGTCCAATCCCTAATCCCCCAAAGTGCCCATCAGCATCTCCTCCTCCAAATCGCCAACAACAGCAGACAATACCCTGATGGTGCCTGGGGTAAAAATACTGCTGAGTGACAGGTCGCCAACTTGTGACGGTGAACTGACCTCCTCCCCAGACCCTGCTGGGCGGCTGCTGCGAACAGGGGTGGTGGTGGTGGTGGTGGTGAGGGTGGAGGCCTCGGATGCAGAGCTGATGGCGGGCTGCTCATCCTCCGTCATCAGTTGCACCACAGTGGATGCATCCTTTTCCTCAATGGGACGTTTCCGACCCGGCTGGAGGAAAATAGGAGCAGGTGCTACACACTGCTGCTGCTGTGTCTCTGCAGCGTGAGTTGCAGATGCTCCTGCTGGGCGGCGCCCAAGGCGTCCACGGCCAGTGGCTATGGGAGGAATGTTAGCCACTGACGCTGCTGCTGCGGAACTGTGCATGGTGGCGCGGCCGCGGCCTGCCACAATGCTGCTCCCTCTCCTCCTGATTCCCTTGCTGCCCTTCCCCTTGCCCAAACCACGCTGGCTGCCACTTCCAGACATCTTCGATGTTTTGGGCGTAAAGTCAAAAGTTTTTGAAAAGGGCGGGAGAAAAGTGGGGTACTTTAATGGAGTGGGTTGGTGGGTGAGGTGACTGAGTGAGTGTCCCGACTCGCTAGTACAGTAAGTAAGTAGTAACAGTCAGGAAGTACAACTAGCAGCAGTTACAATAATCAGTAGTAATCACAAGGAAATAGAGTGTGTGTACACTACAGACAGTGAGTGCACGCACGCGCAAACACGCGCAGGAGCTGGCCTATGAACAGAGAGTGAGTGAGTGTCCCTAGTACAGTAAGTAAGTAGTAACAGTCAGGAAGTACAACTAGCAGCAGTTACAATAATCACTATCAGTAGTAATCACAAGGAAATAGAGTGTGTGTACACTACAGACAGTGAGTGCACGCACGCGCAAACACGCGCAGGAGCTGGCCTATGAACAGTGACTGAGTGAGTGTCCCTACTACAGTAAGTAAGTAGTAACTGTCAGGAAGTAGAATTTACAATAATCAATCAGTAATCAGAAGGAAATAGAGTGTGTGTACAGTACACAGACAGTGAGTGCACACACACACGCAGGAGTCCGAGCTAGTAGCCTAGTATGAACAGTGACAGTGAGTGTCCTAGTACAGTTACAGTAGTATATAACAATCACTAAGTAGTAAAGGGACAGCAGAAATACTGTCTAATACTATCTAATACTAATACTGTCTAATACTGTCTAATACTAATGAGAAATAAACAGAGGACAGGAGGACAGCTGCCCACACAGGCAGGCCCTGAGGCCTAAAGCTGTAAGCCTGCAGCAGCTGGCCTGTCTCTATGTAACACAAAAGCTACTAACTAAAATACAATGTCTATCTAACTAACAACAATATAGGTGTGTAAAGGAGGTGTATGTGAGCAAAAACGCTAGGTAAATGACCACAATAAAGCTCTTGCTAAGCCAAAGCACAAAGGAGCAACTCTCTCTCTATGCAAGTCTCAGGCAAGGACGGAGAAACGGAACATGGCGGCCGCTATTTATAGGGTAGGGGCTGGCCAGGGTCCCCCTCTGTGATTGGCTGCCGTCAGAGGGCCTGGGAGCCCTCTGATTGGCTCTAAGGACATCAATCTGGGCTATGACGCTATTCGAGCTCGGTATTCGAGCTCGAATAGCGCCGTTTGCTCGAATAGCTCGAATAGTGAATGGGCTATTCGCGTTTACGCGAATAGCCCATTCGAATAGCCGCAGCTATTCGGAGCTCGAATACCGAGCTCGAATAGCTGAAAAAGAGCTCGAATATTCGAGCTACTCGAATATTCGAGCTCTGCTGAGCACCACTGCCAGTAATACAAGTACAGGCTGTCATAGGAGAGGAGCACAGGATACTGTAGATTACACTAGGGAATGGAGGACCCTGCCAAATGCTTACAATCTCAAGGGTGGGGTGGAAATACTGGGTGGGGCTGTGAAATATTCAGTAGAGAGTTACTGTGTGGTAGCAGGTGGGTAGGCCATCATAAAGAGGTGGGTTTTGAGGGCTTTCTTGAATGTGTTGAAAGAGGGAGCAAGTCTGATGGGTGGAAGGGCGTTCCAGAGTGGGGGCGGCTCTTGAGAAATCCTGCAGGCAGGCATAAGAGTGGGAGATGCGTGCAGGCAGAAGGCAGAGAGAATAGTCAAAATCCAGGCTAAAATCGGCAACAGGTAAGCAGAAAAGTAATCCGATCACCAGCAGATCACACAGATCACGCACGCAACTTAGCTCAGGAGCAGCCAGGAACCAAATGGCTACATTGCATTGGATACAAATCCCCTTGTATCCATCCAATACAATGCATAATTTGGCCAATAAGCTTTTATTAACCACTTGCCGACCGCCCGCTCATAACGCGCGTCGGCAAAGTGGTAGCTGCAGGACCAGCGACGCATATCTGTGTCGCCGGCTGCAGGCTAATTAATCAGGAAACAGCCACTCGCGCGAGCAACTGCTTCCTGTCAATTCACGGCGGGGGGCTCCGTGAATAGCCTGCGGGCTGCCGATCGCGGCTCGCAGGCTAAATGTAAACACAAGCGAAAATAATCCGCTTTGTTTACATTTTTAAAACGCTGCTAACAGTAGCAGCGTTGTACTAGATCAGCGATCCCCGGCCAATCAGCGGCCGGGGATCGCTGTCACATGACAGGCAGGAGCCTGTTAGAGGCTGCACAGGACAGATCCGTTCCTGTGCAGCCTCCGATCTCTGGGGCAGGCAGGGAGAAGAGGGAGAGGGGAAATCCTGCGGTGGAGGGGGCTTTGAGGTGACCCCCCTGCCACCCACAGGCATGCAGAAGCGATCAGACCCCCCCAGCACATCGTCCCCCTAGTGGGGAAAAAAGAGGGGCGATCTGGTCGCTCTGCCTGCTATTTGATCTGTGCTGGGGACTGTAGAGCCCACCCAGCACAGATCTTATAAATCAGCGCTGGTACTTAAGGGGGGGGGGGTAAAGGCTGAGTCCTGAAGTGGTTAATTTATTTCCCTCACCTCCCCCATGACCTCACGCCCCCCAGTGTCACGCTGTACACTGCCGTTCCGCCATCCTGATAGGCAGTTGGGATCTCGGAACAACAGCAGAAGTAATGAATAGTCAAAATCCAGGATCCCCTCCCGGCGGCAGAGGAGAGAAGCCTGGGGCCCGCTGGCCAGCGCTGATCAAGTGCGGGACCCAGGAAATACACAGGAGCGGCAGTTTGAGCCAGCCTGGGCTGAGCTAGGGCTTATCACTTTCAGCTCCTGTGACTCAGCCTGAGCTCAGCTCAGGATTCGGGATGCCCCTTTTCTCCTGAGTTTTCTCTTAGTTGATATTTTCACATCACCTAAGAGAAAACTCAGTAGTAAAAGTGAATTGCATATGGGCCGCAGGCCCATATGCAATTCACTTTTTCTTCTACGTTTTCTCCTAGGAGATAATTTTTTTATCTTCAATTTAACCACTTGAGGACCACAGTCTTTCTACCCCTTAAGGACCAGAGCCTTTTTTTCCATTCAGACCACTGCAGATTTAACGGTTTATTGCTCTGTTATACAACCTACTATCTAAATGAATTTTACCTCCTTTTCTTGTCACTAATACAGCTTTCTTTTGGTGCTATTTGATTGCTGCTGCGAGTTTTACTTTTTATTATATTCATCAAAAAAGACATGAATTTTGTAAAAAAAAAATGATTTTTTTTTATCTTTCTGTGATACAATTTGTGCCCTAGGGGCAGATAGGGGTCTGATATGATGGGTAGCAGTGACAGGGGGTGATTGATGGGTGATTAATTGATGGGTAATTAGTGGGTGTTTAGAGGAGAGAACAGATGTAAAAAATGCACTTGGGAGGTGATCTGACGGCGGGTTTGCGGGCGATCTGATGGTGTGGGTGGGTAATCAGATTGATGGGTGGCAGTGACAGGGGGTGACATGAGGTGATTGATGGGTGATTGGCAGGTAATTGACAGGTGATCAGTGGGTTATTACAGGGAAGAACAGATGTAAATAATGCACTGGCGAATTGATAAGGGGGGAGGGTCTGAGGGCAATCTGAGCACATGGGCGGTTGATTGGGTGCCCGCAAGGGGCAGATTAGGGTCTAATCTGATGGGTAACAGTGACAGGTGGTGATAGGGGGTGATTGATGGGTGATTGATGGGTAATTAGTGGGTGTTTAGAGGAGAGAACAGATGACAACAATGCACTTGGGAGGTGATCTGATGGCGGGTTTGCGGGCGATCTGATGGTGTGGGTGAGTGATCAGATTGATCGCAAGAGGCAGGTTAGGAACTGATTGATGGGTGGCAGTGACAGGGGGTGACAGGGGGTGATTGATGGGTGATTGACAGGTGATTGACAGGTGATCAGTGGGTTATTACAGGGAAGAACAGATGTAAATAATGCACTGGCGAATTGATAAGGGGGGATCTGAGGGCAATCTGAGCGTGTGGGCGGTTGATTGGGTTCCCGCAAGGGGCAGATTAGGGTCTAATCTGATGGGTAACAGTGACAGGTGGTGATAGGAAGTGATTGATGGGTAATTAGTGGGTGTTTAGAGGAGAGAACATATGTAAACAATGCACTTGGGAGGTGATCTGACAGCGGGTTTGCGGGCAATATCATGGTGTGGGTGGGTGATCAGATTATCCGCAAGGGGGCAGGTTAGGGGTTGATTGATGGGTGGCAGTGACAGGGGGTGATTGACTGGTGATTGATGGGAGATTGACAGGTGATTGACAGGTGACTGACAGGTGATCAGGGGGGATAGATGCATACAGTACACAGGGGGGGGGGTCTGGGGGGAGGGTCTGGGGAGATTTTGAGGGGTGGGGTGGTGATCAGGAGTCCCCAGGGGGCAGTTTAGGGAATAAAAAAATAGCGTTGACAGATAGTGACAGGGAGTGATTGATGTAAAAGAGAAAGCCTAGAGCCCAATATGGTGTAGTATGTTAAGATAAATGATCAAATGGTTAAGTGAGAAAAATTATACTCACAAACATGGGTTACCATTCAGGCAACCACTATATAGGCAGGTGAGGAGATTAGGCCTGTCCTCACTCAGGGCTAAGAAGTCACTCTCTGTAGACAAGAATCAAGAAAGGGGTAGCACTCCCCTCCACCAGGAGTGGACACAGTGTGTTTGAATGTGGAACAGAGGCGCCAGCAAGATAACATTTCATAAAACCTTTCAAATTGCTTGGAGTGAGTGGTGGGCTGTTCCCATTTTTGCCTGATGAAGTGGGCTTGACCTGCAAAACGCGTTTTTGTTTGGGGTACCGTATAATAATGTATTAATTTTTTATATGAAAAACTTGATCTCTGGTCTGCTTTTGGGAGGTGAGCCCACCACTCACTCCAAGCAATTTTAAAGGTTTTATGAAGTTTTATTCTGCTGGTGCCTCTGTTCCACATTCAAACACAGGGAGTGATTGATGGGTGATTAGGGGGGTGATTGGGTGCAAACAATGGTCTGGGGGGTGGGCAGGGGGGGGGGGTCTGAGGGGTGCTGTGGGTGATTAGAGGGAAGGGGGGGAGAGATCAGTGTGCTTGGGTGCAGACTAGGGTGGCTGCAGCCTGCCGTGGTGGTCCCTCGGACACTGGGACCACCAGGGCAGGAGGCAGCCTGTATAATACACTTTGTATATATTACAAAGTGTATTATACACTTTGTATGCGGTGATCGTGGGGTTAACAACCCGCCGGCGCTTCCGAACGGCCGGCGGGTTGTCGTTGCGGGTGGGCGGAGCCAGTTGCCTGGGGAAGTGCGCGTCACCAGTGACGCGATCGGTCCCCCGGCATGCCGAGAGGACGCAACGCCCTTGGGCGTATTGCGGTCCTTTCGGCATCCACTTTGCCGCCGCCCATCGGCTGTGGGCAGTTGGCAAGTGGTTAAAATAACTTCTTAGCACTTTGCCATGGAAAAAGTACAAAAAAGTAGACAAAAATAGTACTGTCAAAATTATTTAGAGTTTTTGGCCCATACGCAGTTCATTTTTATTCCTAAGTTTTCTTCTAGGTGATATTTTCAAAATGCATTTCTTACCACCAGCAAGCAAGAAAATACTCAACATAATTTTGATAGTATTTTTTCAACAATGTTAAAGAGAATCTGTACTCTAAAATTCTTACAATAAAAAGCATACCATTCTATTCATTATGTTCTCCTGGGCCCCCCTGTGCTGTTTCTGCCTCTCCCTGCTGCAATCCTGGCTTGTAATTGCCATTTTTAGGCAGTGTTTACAAACAAAAGACATGGCATGTGATAGGCTGAGAGGAGCTCAGGCTGTGACTCATACAGAGCCTGCAGGGGGCATGGAGAGGGTGTGTATAGCTTCTGCCTATAACAAGCAGAGCTGCACATTCCAGCCTGAGTGCCTGAGCCCGACAAAGCCTTCAGAGGAAAGAATATTAGATTATATAACCGAGATAATACAGCCACTGTGCAACTAGGAAAGGCTGCAGTAAGACAGACCACATTAGAACAGGTATAGGAACTTATAGGATAGAAAAAATAAGGCTGACAATTTTGTTACAGAGTCTCTTTAAGTTACTTTTTTAATTGTAAAATGCTTATAAATTATTTTAAAGAGAATATGAAAACTATTTCCTAGGAGATAACTCAGGAGAAAAAGTTAATTGCATATGGGCCTGTGTTTACTTGCTGCTGGTTTAACTACCTGAAGATTGCTCCACGCCCATGGACGTGGTTGCGGTGGCAGCCCCAGGACCGCCTAACGCCGATTGGCGTCAGGTCCTGGAGCTGACTATTGGAGGAGATCGCGTGCAGGCTGCAGGTGCATCTTCTTCTCAGAGGGTGGAGCTCCGCCTCGCCTTCAGTCTCCGAGCAGCTATTGCCGCTCGGGAGACTGTTAGACGGCGTGATCGCTGTCTATTTACACAGTACAGCACTGAAGCCTATGACAGCGGATCGCCAGGATTGGCCGTCTGGGAGGTGGGAGGGTTTAAAAAGAAAAAAAGAAAGGAAAACAAATAGTAAAAAATAATAACAAAATGAACATAAATACTGATAAAAAAATAAATAAACACTGGGGGGGGGGGGGGAATCAGACCCCACCAACAGAAAGCTGTGTTGGTGGGGGAAAAAATGGGGGGGGGAGGGAATCACTCGTCTGCTGTGTTGTGCAGCCCTGAAGCTTGGCCTTAAAGCTGCAGTGGCCAATTACAGGAAAAACAGCCTGATCTTTAGGGGGGTTTAGCACTGTGGTCCTCAAGTGGTTAAAAAGCATTTTATTTAGACGTTGTGAAAATATCACCTGGGAGAAAACTCAAGTGAAAAGTCAATTGCATATGGCCCTGTGTCTTTAAAAGAGGTCTGAGGGCACCTATAAAGATATAGATGCCTCCAGTATAGCCATATATAGGTGCCTTCAGTATAGCCAGGTAGTGGTGCCCCCAGTACAGCCAGGAATAGAAGCCCCCAGTATAAATAGGTATAGGTGGCCCCAGTATAGTCAGATATAGGAGTCCTCAGTATAGGTGATCCTAGTATAGGTAGCCAGGATTGCATTGCATGAGGAGGGAACAATGGCCACAGAGCAGCAGGGATGGGGGCCCACTCCCACCTCACTCACCTCCGGCACCTCAGCAGTACTTGTCCCTCCAGTATTAATGACAGCATGAAGCAGGCATGGAATGTGATCATACCTCTTCTGCATTCCATGCGGCGGTGGTTATACTCTGAAATGCCTGACGCTACTTCCTGTTTATCACCGGGCTCTGGATTAGTGGTAGGACAAGTAAACAATCAATATCTCTACTGGTAGTGTGTTGTGTTTTGTAGTCGTTAATTTTGACCAGTGCTGTCTCTCACCTAGAATGCATATGATCATATGACTGAAGGGTAATATGTATATTTTTTTGAAACAACTTGATAAAGGCCTGCCGGCCGAAACATTATGTTGTTTTGTCACTATGGTGCAATAAAATAGTGCTATAATTGCATTTATCTACGTGGAGACTGTGGAAGTCTCTTACTTACCAATACACCAAGATTTCAAAAATAAGTCAGGAGATGAAAAGAAAAACAGCTTGTGGCTTTATTCAAAAATGGCACATGTATACATGAGGGAAACCCAGTTAAGCCTAGCAAAAGGATCAAGGCAGTTTAAGGTTTCTGGCTTCACTTCCGCTGTGCATCAGTTCTTATACCCCAAAGTATGTGGTCATGATGTAATTTACTTGTCCAATAATAATGTCTGTCTCTAAGAGTCTTTCTTCTTTACTCAAGGAGGGTGGAGGATTCTCACAGCATTGCACCTGGTCTGGACTCCAGCACACAATCTATTCAGCATCTTGCTCACATAGTTACTTCCAAGGTCTTGGCTTGTGGGACTCGATTCATCCCCCGATGGGAGGTTTGCAGTGCCAGGCACAGCATATCTGTTTAGACATTCCTGAGAAGAAAAAACTCACACAGTACTAGGTCTTAGCTAAAGCATGTCAGCAATAAAAGAATCTGAGTCTAACGTTAAAGGGTAACTCTATTCATCTGAATCATCTGTGTTACATTGGCCTTGTTAAACATTGGTGTCACCTTATATCTATTAAGTGCATATAAATGAAACTTGGATTAACATACAGCTATAACATTAACAAGACCCAGTCTTTTTCTTCTTGTTGCTCCCATGGTAGCACCAGCCCTGCCCTAACCCCTAACTTGTGCCAACAGAGGGTCTCTTCGATCAATATTGTGATCAAATATCAGTGGGAGGTGTCCTGGCTTTTTTATTGCAATGTATTCCTCCCTTAACCCTCCTGGCGGTATGAAAAATTCCGCCAGGAGGCAGCGCGGCAGTTTTTTTTGTTTTTTTTTTAATCATGTAGCGAGCCCAGGGCTCGCTACATGATAGCCGCTGCTCAGCGGCATCCCCCCGCCCGCTTCGATCGCCTTCGGCGATCTCCGATCAGGAAATCCCGTTAAAAAGAACGGGATTTCCTGGAGGGCTTCCCCCGTCACCATGGCGTCACCGTGACGTCATTGGGAGTCCCGATCCACCCCTCGGCGCTGCCTGGCACTGATTGCCCAGGCAGCGCACGGGGTCTGGAGGGGGGGGGGACAGCGCGCCGCAACGTATAGCGGCGATCGGGTGCGGGGAGGCGGCGATCAGTGTGCTGGCGCAGCTAGCAAAGTGCTAGCTGCGTCCAGCAAAAAAAAAAAATTAAGAAAATCGTCCCAGCAGGGCCGGAGAAAACCTCCTGCGCGGCTTACCCTGAACTACGTTCGGGGTTACCGCCAGGAAGGTTAAGGAAGATAAGGACAGCAGAGTGCTATTTTACAAATGGAAAGGGAACATTTAATAGTATGACATTTCAAACAAAAATCATACGCTGCAGATATTTTAGGCCCCGTTTACAGTGAGGCGTTGGGTTGCAATGTAACTGCAGCACAGAAAGTCGCACTGCAATTTTAAACCTATGCGATGTTCACAGTTCGTCTGATGCGATGGGATGTAAAGGAGAGCGCTAACCAAATGCCCTGCATGAAGTGCGCTACCGCATAAGAGCTTGTTAACAGTGGCAGTGAAGCAAACTTTTCATTGACTGTGTACCTCACTGTATGTGATGTAGCCCTCGTATAATGTGTGGTGGGGATTGCAACACAAATCCCAGCCTTACTTTCAGTATCACCACATTGTGCCAACTACTATACTTACTGGGGGTGACATGGTATAATGGATCATTTAAGCAAGTACATTACACAGAGGATCAGAGAGTAAACAACGTTTTAGGCATGCATAATTATTTATGCACAAACACATTAATGCTTGGTTTTTAACAGGACAAGAACATTGGGCCAGATTTATCAAGAGTGTCTGAGACAAAATGCTGGTAGGCTTGTAGAACTCCATGCAGAACTGTCTCAGGCACCTTAAGAAGCCACTAGATGGTGCTGTTTCCTTTCTAAACTGTTCTAAGTGAGGAGGAGCTAGAACAGTGCCTCAGAGGAACGAACACAACAGTGGATGACTTGTTTGTTTATCCATCTGGGACATGAGCAGCCCAGGCTGTAATTACTCTCCTAAACTTCCATTCTTAAATAATCACGATGTCTGCTCTGTCTTTTACACACATTTTTAACCAGCCAATTCTCCACATACTTGTCCGCAATTCCCCTCCTTCTCTTAAACAAATAAACATCACCAGGGTGAAGGGGAGTTCACCTCAGTAACAAATGAGGTTGGGCAGATGGCAGTAAATTAAAAAAGGAAGATGAGGTGTCAGCGTAAACCTGCTCTGCCGGGTTAAGAAGTGGTATTAACAACTTCTTATTCAGGGACAGTTCTGCGCTGTTCTTAATCTAAGGAAAACTCTCAGAACTGCCGCAATCTCCCTTCATTTAAACAGACTCTGTAACAAAATGTTGAGCCTTATTTCTTCTATCCTATATGTTCCTATAGCTGTTCTAATGTGCTCTGTCTTACTGCAGCCTTTCCTATTTGCACAGTGGCTGTGTTATCTCTGTTATGTGATCTAATCTTCTCTCCTCTGTCGGCTCTGTCAGGCTGAGGCAGTCAGGCTGGAATGTGCTGTACCGCTTGTGATTGGATAGAAGCTATACACACCCTCTCCAGGCCCCCTGCACACTCTGTATGACTCACACACCGAGCTACTCTCAACGTATCACTTGCTATGTCTTTTGTTTGTAAACACTGCATAAAAATGGCAATTACAAGCCAGGATTGCAGCAGGGAGAGGCAGAAACAGCACAGAGGGGCCCAGGAGAACATAATGAATAGAATGGTATGCTTTTTATTGTAAGAATTTTACAGTACAAATTCTCTTTAAAGGGGAACTGAAGAGAGAGGGATATGGAGGCTGCCATGTTCATATCCTTTTAAGCAATAGCAGTTGCCTGGCAGCCCTGCTGATCCTCTGCCTCTAATACTATTAGCCATAACCCCTGAACAAGCATGCAGCAGATCAGGTGTTTCAGACCTTAAAGTCAGATCTGACAAGACTAGCTGCATGCTTGTTTCTGGTGTTGTTCAGATACTACTGCAGAGAAAAAGACCAGCAGGGCTGCCAGGCAACTGGTATTGATTAAAAGGAAATAAATATGGCAGCCTCCGTATACCTCTTACTTCAGTTCCCCTTTAAGAAAGCATTGGGAAGCTTCTTAAAGCAGAGTTCCCCAACCCTGTCCTCAAGGCCCACCAACAGTGCACGTTTTGCAGAAAACCACAAACATTCACAGGTGAGGTAATTAGTGTCTCAGCAGAGCAAATTAACTACCTCTCTGGATTTCTACAAAACATGCACTGTTGGTGGGCCTTGAGGACAGGGTTGGGGAACACTGTCTTAAAGTGAACCTCCAGACTAAAAATCAACTCAGCAGCACTGAAAAGGCCTGGTGTTTCTTTAACAGTTTCACAGCATCAGAACTTTGTTTCTCTTATACAAGCCTCATTTTTAGCTGCACAGAAGAAAACTGCCCGGGCATTTTTCCCCATGATGGGATTTCTGATGTTGTTGTTCTCGTTCTGCTGTTTTGGTGCAATTTTTTTTTGACATTTTGAATTTGACATTTGAAGCCTAGCGCATGCAGCTGGGAGGGGTTATCGGGACAAAGGACAGTTGGAACTGTGTCTTATGCTCCTTGTCACCTCCTTTCAACCAAAAAGATGGCTGCCCCATGACAAAGACGGCAGCCCTCATGAATCACAAACATTTGCCTGTTCTTTTAAAACAGGGTGGGTAAAAAATTATATTACCTATCTATTCTAATTAACATAACTAATGTAACTTAATGACAGTATGTTTGTTTAGGCTGAAGTTCCCCTTTAACAATGTGCAGAACAGTTACCCCTGCTGGTAAGGACAGTTTAAGAAGAAAAAACTGTCAGTAATGCTTTGATAAATCTGACCCAGTGTTCCTTGAATGATCCAGTGTCACCTGTGTAATGAAGCCAGTTTCTCTTGGAAACCTTTCTGTACCTGTAAAATCCATCTTTCCTAGAAAACCGTTTGTTGTCATAAGGATGTTCATTTTCTTATACGGGTAGTGATTAAACTTGTGGAAATAAAGGATTAGAAGGATTATCTTTACTTTTTGTTCAATATTGGAATAAATGAGAGGAATACCTTACCTGTCTGCTTGAACAAATCATTATGTTCTTTTCTGTGTGTGGATAGGCTGTACACACAAGATTCGAGGATGTGACAGATCTGTAAGTGTTGCCTGAAGCATGAATTAACTTTGTACCTACACATTTGAATCATTTATCTTAACTGGTGTATCAGCTGTTCTGATATTTGTATAAGACCTTGAAAATGGTGTACGTCACCAGGTGATGCTATATTGCCACCGCATAGGAACAGCTAGTTAGGATCATATATGATTTTCAAACATGGCTGCCTACAAGGAGCCATTATTTTAATACACTGATGAGGGTCAGGCGATCCCTTCCCTACCCTTCAGATTTGGTTTCTATAGATGTCACAGATGTTGAGTTCTTTGGCTTCAAATCTGACCCCCCTACTGTGCATGTCGCCAAAAAAGCTGTTCTGCTGTTCTGCAGCACAACGATTGGACTGGGCATGTGCATGAAGATGAGCAGACCGAGCTGAGAACGAAGAAGACACATATTGACACCACAGAGAAGGAGTGATGACCTGCCTGTAACCAACCTTCATTCCACCCACTCCCCAAGTCCCAGGGGTTAGTGGGTTTCTCACAAATCCGGCCCAGAACATTCTGGTTGCTGGGCAGCGAGGGAGCGAGAGCACATTCTGGGGGAAACAGTAAATTCAGGCGCCTGAGGCAAGTGGACAAAAAGGGCGCCGCCATTCACTCCCATAATAAATATCGTTTAATGGACGCCCAACAGGAAAAAAGGGCGGCAGAGAAAAATAACGTTTTACAAGCGGCGCCCGGAGATTTTTACTGTTTTATAACTGCTTCTCATGATTACACATTATTTAATGATTTATAATTTTTTAAACATTATTTTTAAACAAAAAACAGTACAATCTTTTTTAAAACATTATTTTTAAACGAAAAACAGCACAATATTTTTTTCAAACGTTATTAATGCTTATCACAGGGGGTCTTAGGGTTAGGCACCACCAGGGGGGTCTTAAGGTGCCCATACACTCGTCAGATTGGCAGCAGACAGATAAGAAATGCATCTGATGATCTATCTGATGCGTTTTTAGAACATTTTTTACCAGAATAGAATTCCAATAGATTTCAGTTTGAAATCTGTTGAAATTCGATCTGATGGCATTTTTTTGCCATCAGATTTCCATTAAGGCCAATGCAAACTGATAAGCAATCTCATCAGATCGACCTAAATTTTCCACCCTGCAAGTTCGATGGAAATCCATCGAAATCGATCGAAATCGGCCGTCGATCGGTCGATTGGCCAACCGATTTGCGATCGATCGATCGATCGATCGACCGCGATCGATCGGTCGGCCAGAAAATCGGCTGAGTGTATGGGCTGCTTTAGGGTTAGGCACCAATAGGGGGGTCTTAGGGTTAGGCACTACCAGGGGGTCTTAGGGTTAGGCACCACCTGGAAGGGCTTAGGTTTAGGCACCACCAGGGGGTTCTTAGGTTTAGGCACCACCAGGGGGGTCTAGGGGTTAGGGGTAGGTACAGGGAGGGTTCTGTATGAGAGTAGGGTTAGGTATAGCTTTAGTAAAATTCTTATTATTCTTTTATAAAACGTTATTATACATTTCACTTTTTAAACAGGGAAGATTAACATTTTTACAATTGCCGATTTCATACACATTATTTAATGATTTATCACTTTATAAAACATTATTTTTAAACGAAATATAGCACAATTTTTTTTAACCGTTATTTATGCTTATCGTTTAAAACCCTGCACCCTTTTTCCCCGACGCCCTTTTTTAACGTACGCCATTCTGGGTGCTGCAGGAAAAAGCAAGGGAATACTATGGGTGCTGGAGGTAGAGAGTGAGGGTAAATTCTGTGTGTCGGGGAGAAAGCGAGGGCATATTATAGGTGTTGGAGCTAGAGACTGAGTGAGGGTACATTCTGTGTGTTGGGGGAGAAAGCGAGGGCATATTATGGGTGCTGGATGTAAAGAGCAATGGCACCTTTTGGGTGCAGGGGACAAAGTGAGGACATATTAAGGGTTCTGGGGAGGGGGGGGGAGGATTGAGGAAATAATAGATTCTAGGGGAATGGAACTATTCCCTAGTCTCTTGAATCGCTCACCCTGCTTTTCTTTCTCTGGTCTGTCGGGGAGCGCCTGTTTGCAGCCACGTCAAAGTAGCCACTACTGTAATGTGCCAAGTTTAAAAGGCCCTGGCAAATAAAAATTACTGGTAAGAGGAAAGAGAGCAGGCCCCGTTGACCCCTCCCCCCATGCAATTATGGGGATCACTGGGGTTATTGTCATACCATTGGCTACAGGAAAAAGGTAACAGAAACTGTGTTTATTTCTAATAAAGTTTACACTTAAAGCATACTGAGTACCTGTGTACACCTAAGCTCAGAAATCTGATCAAGCTAAGCGTTTATTAATTGTGCAGACTTTTGGGGTGCAGTAGACATTTACTTCCCTCTCGGCATTCATCCCGTGTCCATGACATGCATTGAACAGCCAGGGACATAGGACAAAACTGCAGGAACCTGCGGTTTTGCTGGACATGGGGATAGAAAATGTAGGCCTTTATATAGGCAGGGGGCTACGAGCAGCCCTCATAGGTAAGTAAATGCTTTCTAAACCCTTGAAAGCCCACACAATTAATGGGGGAGGTTGGTTTTCCGAAGTTTTCAAAATTTTGTGCTAAGTTCGTGTTCCCATCTGTTAGCTTGCCCCCGATTAGAGATGGTCAGTAAGATCAGCATGGAATTCTGCCAAAGTTAAAATTGACATTAAGTTAAGTTGATTGGTCCAGTTTCAAGCTTCATTCAAATTGCATGATATTTGGTTGGGGGGGGGGGGGTGTAATCTCCTCTGTTGACTTTAAAAAGAGAATGTGGTTTACAGTTTGATATTGTGGATTTTATGAAAAGGATTTTATGAAAAGGAAGGGTTATTTGAAAAAAAAAAAAATGCAACCACAAATAAAGTACTTTAATATTCCTAATTAATCAGGTACAGACTAACCAGCAAGCTCATGGTGAACCAGAACTCATTGGAGTGTGTGAGGGGCTACAATGGTCCTAAAAGCCCCCTTACTAAAATGCTAAGAAAAACAAAAGTTTGCTTTCTTAAAACAGAAAACAATTGTTATAATTCAGGCTGGAGTGAGCTTGAGATGTCTCCCAGTGCATCACTGCTGAATATATGCAAATTAACCATTGTTACCCTTAAAAGCTAAACACACCTCCAGAACCGCTGGAATGCTATGATGTGTCAGCTTGTTAATTTGTACTTTTTGTTTTTCTTAGCATTTTAGTAAGGGGGCTTTTAGGACCATTGTAGCCCCTCACACACCCCAATGAGTTCTGGTTCACCATGAGCTTGCTGGTTAGTCTGTACCTCTCGGTGTTACAAGACAATTGTAAAGAGGCGCCCTCTTGGTGTTACAAGCCCTACTCCATAGAGCCAAATTAATCCATGCTATGCACTGATGAGGATCAAACAATCCAAAACAGTCTGTACGGATGTTGGATTATTATGGCTCTGTACAAATTAACAAGCTGACACATCATTACATTCCAGTGGTTCTGGAGGTGTGTTTAGCTTCTAAGGGTAACAATGGTAATTTGCATATATTCAGCAGTGATGCACTGGGAGATAGAGATGTTGCGAACCTCCGCGGAAGGTTCGGTTCGCGTAAAAGTTTGCGAACCGCAATAGACTTCAATGGGGAGGCGAACTTTGAAAAATTGAAAAAATTATGCTGGCCAGAAAAGTGATGGAAAACATGTTTCAAGGGGTCTAACACCTGGAGGGGGGCATGGATGAGTGGGATAGACACCAAAAGCCCCGGGGAAAAATCTGGATTTGACGCAAAGCAGCGTTTTAAGGGCAGAAATCACATTGAATGCTAAATTGCAGGCCTAAAGTGCTTTCAAACATCTTACATGTGTATACATCAATCAGGGAGTGTAATTAGAGTTCTGCTTCACACTGACACACCAAACTCACTGTGTAACAGACCGCAAACAGCTGTTTGCGTAGTGACGGCCGTGCTGGACTGGTGCGCACCATGGCCAGAGTGCAGGCCGTGGCAGTTTTCCAGCCCATATGGTCGCCGGGCTGTGGTAGCTCAATGATAGAACAACAGTGACTGTCCAGCTGATCGAATTTGGTCTGTCCACAATGAAGCAACGACCTTATTATCTTCTTGTATGTAGGTAGGCATAGGTAGGAGTCCCAGTATAGGTAGGTAGGCATAGGTAGAAGTCCCAGTATAGGTAGGTAGGCATAGGTAGGAGACCCAGTATAGGTAGGTAGGCATAGGTAGGTGTCCCAGTAGTTAGCTAGGCATAGGTAGGAGTCCCAGTATAGGTAGGTAGGCATAGGTAGGTGCCTCAGTAGTTAGTTAGGCATAGGTAGGAGACCCAGTATAGGTAGGTAGGCATAGGTAGGTGTCCCAGTAGTTAGCTAGGCATAGGTAGGAGACCCAGTATAGGTAGGTAGGCATAGGTAGTTGTCCCAGTAGTTAGCTAGGCATAGGTAGGAGTCCCAGTATAGGTAGGTAGGCATAGGTAGGTCCCCTAGTATAGGTAGGTAGGTAGGTGTCCCCGTATAGGAAAGTAGGTGCCCCAGTAGTTAGGTAGGCATAGGTAGGTGTCCCAGTATAGATAGTTAGGCAGGGCCTGGCTGGCTCAGTAATAACGATTACCAAGGTCCAGCTGCAACAGATAGGGCTGTATAATGTCAGTGTCAGTGAGCAACACACACAAAAAAAACACATCAGGAAAACATTAGCTGTCAAAAGAGAGCTGAGGGGTGCTATTTTTTTTTTGTAACTCTAATTTTTATTGAGAAGTATAGTAATGGGTACAATAAGCTGTGTAGATAATAGCATTGAGATTATCAATCAGACCACATAAGGATGTCTAAAATATCAACTTCTTCAGTCTGGGGTCTCAGACACTGACAAGTTTTCATGCTAACACAAGTCAACATATGAGTAAGTCCCGAAGCTTAAATGGGGAAATGGAGGAAGAGTCTTTGCTTTTATCTTCAAAGGTGAGAATATAGATGCTTTACATGAGAAGCGTCCAAAAGTTCTGTTGAGATTGACGAAGATGTGGTGCTATATTCATAGAAGCAGGTCTTTGGTATAGATCCTATAATATAACTAAAGGAAGTAAAGCCAGTAGGGGCGGAAAATTGCAGTATAGATATACTAAGGGAGGAGAGAGGGGAGTGGGTGGGAAGGGTTTGGCGGGGGGGGGGGGGGTTAGCAGGGTACAGTGTTCGGTTACCTCAACCTAATGAGTAGAGAGCTAAGAAGAATGTCCTTAGAAACGCAAGGGGTCTAGGGATCCGGAGGAGGGAGGAGAGTGATCTGAGGGGTGCTATTTTAGCAATAACAATCAGCCAGGAGCAAGCCAAGAGCCTAACTAATCTTTCCCTAGGAGAACAAGTCTGAAGCAGCTGTCCCTAGTCTGTCTCTAGCAGGCACACGAGTGAGTATCATGGCCAGCGAGCCTGCCTTATATAAGGGGGGGGGCTCTAGGGCTTAGTGTAGCCTGAATGGCTACAATGTGCCTGCTGACTGTGATGCAGAGGGTCAAAGTTGACCCTCATAGTGCATTATGGGGCAAATCGAACTTCCGCAAATCCCCCAAAGTTCGCTTGGAACCGTTCGTCGGCGAACCGTTCGCTACATCACTACTGGGAGACATCTCAAGCTCACTCCAACCTGAATTATCGCAAATTCTTTCTGTTTTAAGAAAGCAAAGTTTTGTTTTTCTTAGCATTTTAGTCAGGGGTCTTTTAGGGCCATTGTAGCCCCTCGTACACTCCAATGAGTTCTGGTTCACCATGAGCTTGCTGGTTAGTCTGTACCTTTCGGTGTTACAAGCCCTACTCATAGGGCTAAATTAATCCATGCCATGCACTAATGAGGAATCGGTTCAAACAATCCAAAACAGTCTGTATGCATGTTGGATTATTATGGCTCTGTACAAATTAACAAACTGACACATCATTGCATTCCAGCGGTTCTGGAGGTGTGTTTAGCTTCTAGGGTAGAATGGTTAATTTGCATATATTCAGCAGTGAGGCACTGGGAGACATCTCAAGCTCACTCCAACCTGAATTATCGCAAATTCTTTCTGTTTTAGGAAAGCAAAGTTTTGTTTTTCCTACGTAATTATAAATACTTTCAACTTTCTAAATACCTTCAATTACCTTCAATTAATAATCTCATGCCAACATTCTCTTAGATCTTGATTGAAGATTTTCATGCATGTGCTGCAAATGTCACACCCTGCCTCTGACACTTGCTGTAGTAAAGTATAGCAAGCCCAGGCAAAGCATCTTTAAAGAGAATCTGTATTGTTAAAATCGCACAAAAGTAAACATACCAGTGCGTTATGGGACATCTCCTATTCCCCTCTGTCACAATTTCGCCACTCCCCGCCGCATTAAAAGTGGTTAAAAACAGTTTTAAAAAGTTTGTTTATAAACAAACAAAATGGCCACCAAAACAGGAAGTAGGTTGATGTACAGTATGTCCACACATTGAAAATACATTCATACACAAGCAGGCTGTATACACCCTTCCTTTTGAATCTCAAGAGATCATTGTGTGTTTCTTTCCCCCTGCATCTCTCATGCACTGAAGTTTCAGGCTGCTCTTTTCTTCCTGCAAACAGCTTTGCCCTTGTCTGAATTTCCTCAGTATGTGAAAGCCCAGCCAGTTCAGAGGACAATTTATCCAGCTTGTAAAAGATAAGAGAGAAGAGAGAAGCTGCCCTAATCTAAATAATACACAGGCAGTGTGCATAGAGGGGCCTGGAAGGGGGAGTTCATAGCAGAACCACAACACTGAAGAACTTGGCAGCCTTCCAGACACAGGCCGACAAGTCTGACAGGGGAAAGATACATTGATTTATTACAGAGACTGTGATAGCAGAAAGTGCTGCAGTAAGCAAGAACACATTAAAATAGCTTTTGGAACTTGTAGGATGATAAAAAACAGGATGCAATTTTTGTTACGGAGTCTCTTTAAAGATGCTGCTGGGGCTCTCCATTGGTCATTTAACAGTCTGATGAAGATCAATTGGTCTGTAAAGCAGCAGCGGATGGAAGACATGGTTAAGATCGCGTGATTAGTAAGTCTATGGAGACTGGAATTAAATTGGATTTAGAGTTTGCACCATTTCATTGACAGTAGGGTTGATGCTGTCATTAAGGCAAAGGGGCTACTTTCCCAGGCAGTCTCCCCCCTGGCTGCTCACAAGTCCCTGGGTCTCCTGCATAATGTGTGGCTGCCATGTAATAACTCACTTGCCCTGGCGCGCTGCTCTGTCCGTGCTCCATCTTCATCCCCACTGCCTGCCTCTTCTCCATGACCCGGCAAAGGTTATTTATGCATAAAACATGTGCCGTACAGAGAAGAGGCAGGCTGCTATGCTGAAGACAGAGCATGGACAGAGCAGTGCACTGGGACAGGTGAGTTATTACAATGCAGCCACACATCATTCAGGGGCCCCTTGGAGCAGTCAGGGGGACCACAAGGGCAGGGGGGTGTGAGTGTTATCGCCACTTGGCTCCGGGCCCTGGGGCGACTCAAACTGACCCTTACTGACAGAACATGCTTACAACTTTGAGGGCTCTTTCACACTGGTGCAGTGGGTTATTTTATGAAAAAAAAGTTATTACAAGGCAGCCACACATCGTGCAGGAGACCCAGGGACTTGGAGGTTCTCAAAAAGGATGGCGGTCATGGTGCGGCTAGCATGCATATTTTTTACAATACACTTTCGTATTTCCCAAACAGGAAGTGACTGCAAGAGCAAGTTGTTTGAATCGGAGCCAGACAGGGAATACCGCATACTAACGCTGTAATCCCCAAAGGTTTGTTTTTGGCGGTGCCCCGAACCTCAGTCTCAGCAGCGGTCCCCCCTGTTGCCATGGTGGCGCCGCCATCATGATAGTGGGCAGGCGGCGCACGCTAAACAGAACTCTCCACAGCCTTCTGCCTGGCCTGCCCCCTTGTGTATGCACCATGTGTGGGAGGCGGACCTAAACAGCGGCAGAGGTGGATGGAGAACGTGATGTGCACGCTGTCTGCCGCACATCACGCAGAGATTACATGAGCACTCCACAGACCTGTAGATCCCCACGGCTACCTCTAATCTGGGCACTGAGCTGAGGAGATGTCAGAATCTCATATTAATGCAGAGAAATGATCATCCCCCTAGCCCAGACTGTGGCTATGTTAAATGGTTTGCAGATAATTTGAATGAATTTCAAGATCAGTGAGTACGAGCAAAATTGGATTGTGTAATTTTAGTGTTATTTTTGGAAGTGAGCTGTTTATTCCTACAAGGTTAAAAGTGGGATAGTAGTGAAGAAATGTTCACATGTTATGCAGTATTTGTTGTTAGTAAGTTTAACCATCTAAGGTCAAGAGATACACTGCTTAAACTAAAAGCCTGCTTTATTCGCAAAATGTTAATCACATAGTGTTCACACATATCTAATAAGCTGCTCAGTAATATACACTTGATTTCAGATTGTATTAAAGCAGTAGGCGTTAAGCCTTGTGCCTGCTACTACCACTTATAACCACAAGGGGCATCTAGATAACCCCATCTAAAAATAAAAGTGAAGTCAGGTGTATTTATAGAAATGTTATAAACAATTAAGTCATATGTGCTCATTTAAAAATAGTTTGGAAATGCCCTTATATTATATCTGGGGAGAAAATCTCTATAAAAGAGAGTTTTCAGGCTGTATATTGTATTCATTGCCTGATGCCCTTGCTGCCTGAAACATCCTAGGCCAAAGTCTACTTTCTCACAGACGTGATTCTGAAAGATACATCAGAGAGGTAGTATGCAGTTATTCTTGGTGAATTTATTGACAATAGCTATATAAAAGTTAAAGACTTGTCATTTTCACACTTCAGCAGTTTTTTGAGTTTTTTAGATAACTTTTTTCTATGCTTTATTTCATATACATCAGTAAGCATTACTGTTCAAATGCAAATGCAAGCTTAGAGATAATTACCAAGCTTGGATTGATTAAGAGATATCTACTTTAAGTTCTTTATATAAGAATGGAACTTCATATATCATTTTTTAAGGATAAAGCTATATTGTGTGTAACATACACTGTACAATCTCGAGATAACAATTATAACAATTATCGATGAAGGATAAAAGCTACAGCAGAGCATTTGCTATATTGAAATTGACTCTTTTAACTAAAGGAACTTTGAAAAGGTATTTTTGGATGAAAATGTATTTTTTGAATGATTGACAACAACTGGAGAGATGTATATTCCTGTATATAAGCTTTATCTATTTTGATAACAAGATAATTTTATAAAATTCAACAGCTGAGTGTTGCGTTTTTCTTTCAGAGGTAAACCTGTTAACCTATAAATATTCCGTTTATAGTGAACAACGCACCCACTACTGTCTAATCTTGGTTATGATGACCTCAAGGCTGGCCCTTTGAGGTAGTTGGTAATCATTTTAAGTAGATATCGGTCAGATATTTGACAGAGAGAGTAGATGGCTGCTGGAAGCCCCGAGTGACAGCATGAGGCATAGGTGAGGGTGCCTGCACAGTGGGAAGTGTTGCTACTACCCGCACCTTTAAATGGAAGAGCGTGTAGCTGCCTGGAGAAGTCTGGACAGAGGAAGCCTCGCCCCCTTTCAGGATGAAGCCATGTCCCCTGCTAGAAATGAGTAAGTATGCCCTATCCTCTCCATTAGTGACCTCCCCTTGTCTTAAGTAGCACCCATAGTGACCCTTGCCCCTAGGTACCCCACAGTAACCTCCCTCTTCCAGTGGCACCCACAGTGGCCTCTGCACCTAGCTACCACCAGAGACCTCTCCCTCCCAGTGGCTCTCTGCCTCCCCCCCATGGCACCCACAGTGACCTTTGCCCCTAGGTACCCCTAGTGATTTCTACCTACCTCCAGTGGCACCCACAGTAACCTATGCCCCTATCTACCCCCCAGTGACCCCTGCCTAACCCCAGTGGCACCCACAGCGACCTTTGACCCTACCTACCCCCAGTGACCTCTCCCTCCCCCCAGCAGCACCTACAATGACCTCTGCTACTAGCTATCCCCCAGTGACCTCTTCTGCCCTCCCCAGTGGCACCCACAATGACCTCTGCTCCTAGCAACCCCTAATGACCTTTACCTCCGCCCAGTGGCACCCACAGTGACCTTTGCCCCAAGCTACCCCTCAGTGACCTTTTCCTCCCCCCAGCAGCATCCACAGTAGCCTCTGCCCATAATTACGCCGCAGTGACCTCTCCCTCCTCCTATTAGCTCCCACAGTGACCACTGCCCATAGCTACGCCACAGTGACCTCTCCCTCCTCCTAGTAGCTTCCACAGTGACCACTGCCCATAGCTACCCTGCATTGACCACAGCCCATAGCTACCCTGCAGTGACCTCTCCCCCCAATAGCACCCATGGTGACCACTGCCCATAGCTATACCGCAGTGACCTCTCCCTCCTCCTAGTTGCTCCCACAGTGACCATTGCCCATAGCTATGCCACAGTGACCTCTCCCTCTACCTAGTAGCTGCCAGTAACCAATGCCCATAACTATGCCACAGTGACCTCTCCCTCCTCCTAGTAGCTCCCACAGTAACCACTGCCCATAGCTATGCCGCAGTGACCTCTCCCCCCAATAGCACCCACAGTGACCACTGCCCATAGCTACCCTGCAGTGACCACTGCCCATAGGTACCCTGCACTGACCTCTCCCCCCAATAGCACCCATACTGACCACTACCCATATCTATGCTGCAGTGACCTCTCCCCCCACCAGTAGCACCCACAACAAACTTTACCTACCCCCAGTGGCACCTACCTACAGCATGGTGTGGCGTCAGGCCGGCCAGCACACCATTATGGCCAGGCCAGCCAGCACAGCATTATGGACAGGCCAGCACAGCATGATGGTCAGCACAGCAGTGCGGCCAGACCAGCATCACCACCTGCTACCGTCAGACCAGCCCAGCCAGCCAAACTCAGCACCAAAGCCACCACAGAAGTCAGGTGAAGGAACACTCTACCTTTTATTGTGGAATGCTGCCTATTTATATTTCTATATGGGAGCACACTCATTGCACTGTGCTAAGTTAAACTGCTGCTAAGTTTAAGTACATTTGGCTACAACCATGTCCACGCCCATCCCCTAGATGGCCACACCCATTTAAACCACTATCCTACCCAGTGCCCAGAGGTGCCCCAAATATCCCAATACCCTAGCAACGCCCCTGACTAGGCCATTCCAACACATTTAAATGTTTCTCCTTAAACCACTCAAGTGTTGCTTTAGCAGTGTGCTTCTGGTCATTGTCCTGCTGGAATGTTAACCACTGTCCTAGCCTCAAATCACTGGCAGACTGACACAGGTTTTGCTCCAGAATATTCCTGTATTTAGCACCATCCATCTTTCTCTCGACTCTGACCAATCACCCAGTGCTTGCTGCTGAAAAACATCCTAGCAGCATGATGTTACCACTCCAATGTTTCACTGTGGTGAGCTGTTCTTGGGGTGATGGGATGTGTTGGGTATTTGCCATACATAACATTTAGCTTGGTGGCCAAAATGTTACATTTGTGTCTCATCTGACTAGAGCACCTTCCTCCATACCTTTGGGGAGTTGCCCTCTTGCCTTTTGGGAAACTCAAATATGCCTTATTATTTTTAACTCTTAAGTAAAGGCTTTTTTTCTGGCCACTCTTCCATAAAGTCCAGCTCTATGGAGCTTATTATGGTCTATGGACAGATACTCCAGTTTCTGGTGTGGAACTCTGCATCTACTACAGGGTTACCTTTGGTCCAAACAGTGGAAAGGATAATTGGCTGCAGCTTACCTTCCCTGCAGGGTCTTTAAGCTAGCAGGTGACCACAATTGCCTCAAACCCCTCTCACCCTGCTCACTTCATCTTACAGCTCTTGCCTTCAGGGGTAATATTACGACCAATTGCAACCAAAACTTCTAGACATAGGAACAGCTTTTTCCCTCAGACCGTAGCTATGCTTAATGCAGAACCACGCTAGATCTCCTAGGACTTGCACAGAACTGAAAATTAAATGAACACTTCTCAACCTGTTCACTGCAACTATAACTTACATACTGTCCTTGACGTGTAATATAATATATATATGTATATATATATTGGGATGTGAAAGTTTGGGCAACCTTGTTAATCATCATGATTTTCCTGTATAGATCGTTGGTTGTTACGATAAAAAATGTCAGTTGAATATATCATATAGGAGACACACACAGTGATATTTGAGAAGTGAAATGAAGTTTATTGGATTTACAGAAAGTGTGCAATAATTGTTTAAATAAAATGAGGCAGGTGCATGAATTTGGGCACTGTTGTCATTCTATTGATTCCAAAACCTTTAGAACTAATTATTGGAACTCAAATTGGCTTGGTAAGCTCAGTGACATACACAGGTGAATCCAATTATCAGAAACAGTATTTAAGGGCTCAATTGTAAGTTTCCCTCCTCTTATAATTTTCTCCGAAGAGTAGCAACATGGAGGTCTCAAAATAACGCTGAAATGACCTGAAGACAAAGATTATTTACCATAATTTTTTAGGGGGAGGATACAGTAAACTGTCTCAGAGATTTCAGCCATCTGTTTCCACAGTAAGGAACATATTGAGGAAATGGAAGACCACAGGCTCAGTTCAAGTTAAAGCGGAATATAATCCTGCATTTCAACTTTGCTCTAAAATATTATTTACAGCATATTATATGCAAAAAGCATTTTTTTTTACTAGACCAGCATTGGAAGGGTTAAACACAGACGTTTCAAGTTCTGTGGAGAGATATGCAGAAGTTCAGATTGTTACATTCTATGTATCTATTGATAAACAGTTACACACTCTTTGGCAGTCCTCCAAGCTCCTTCTCAGTCAGAGAGATGAGTCATTCAACACTTAGATACATTTCTGTAAACAAAATGTATCTCTTTTCAGCTTCGGATGCGTCTGCAGAAATCTAAAGGAACTTTAAAGCCCTGTGTAACCCTTCCAATGCTGGTCTAGTAAAAAAAAAAATGCTGGTTGCATATAATATACTGTAAATAATGTTTTAGAGCAAAGTTGAAATGCAGGGTTATATTCCGCTTTAAGGCTTGAAGTGGCAGTTCAAGTTAAGGCTTGAGTTAAGGCTTGATTTTTCTTGTTCGGAAGCCATTAAACCTGAATGAACTAGAGATGTTTTGTAAAGAGGAATGGTCCAAAATACCTTCAACCAGAATCTAGACTAGGGATGCTCGCTGGATTCCGCAGAATTGTTAATTCCGGCCGGAATTAGGTTAATTCCGATTCCGGCAGTCGGAACGGAATTGCTACACCTCTCAAACGGAATTCCGCGGAACTTTCCAGAAATCTCTCTCTCTCTCTCTCTCTCTCTCTCTCTCTCTCTCTCTCTCTCTCTCTTCTTGTATCATTCAACATCTTGTAGGGAATTGCAGTTTTTCAAAAGACAGCTTACATACCTTGGCCGGGAATTGAACTCAGGCTGGGCTGGGAATTGAACTCAGGTCACAGTGTGTAGTAGTTATATGACTTACCCCCTAGACCACCAACCATACTACATGCTAAAGCTAGCCTAGCATGCACCATTATGATCAATCCAAGAGGAAAAGTAGCATGCTTAAAGAGACACTGAAGCGAGACTAAATCTCGCTTCAGGTCTTATATATAGCAGGGGCACGTGTGCCCCTGCTAAAACGCCGCTATCCCGCGGCTTAACGGGGGTCCCTTCACCCCCAACCCACCCCCTGCAAAAGATGGTCGGAAAATGGTCGCTGGCTGTCTCTCTTCCTGGAGGCAGGGCTAACGGCTGCAGCCCTGCCTCCCAGCGCGTCTATCAGACGCGCATCGCCGCCTCTCCCCCGCCCCTCTCAGTGAAGGAAGACTGAGAGGGGTGGGGGAGAGGCGGAGATACGCGTCTGACAGACACGCATGGGGCAGGGCTGCGGTGGTTAGCCCTGCCCCAACCAGGAAGCGCTCCCCCGCTGCATGGAGGGGGTTTGGGGGGACAGGGACCCCCGTTAAGCCGCGCTATAGCGGCGTTTTAGCAGGGGCACACGAGCCCCTGCTATATATGAGGTCTGAAGCGAGATCTATTCTCGCTTCAGACTCTCTTTAAGGATTTGTACTTTTTCAAAAGCCAGCTTACATACCTTGGCCAGGAATTTAACTCAGGCTGGGCTGGGAATCAAACCCAGGTCGCAGTGTGTAGTAGGTATCTAACTTACCCCCTAGACCACCAACCACACTACATGCTAAAGCCAGCCTAGCATGTACCATTATGATCAATCCAAGAGAAAAAGTAGCATGCTTAAAGCGGACCCAAACCAAACATTTTTTATATTTAGTTGCACCACTCTGACACATACAAAGATAAATAAATACTCCTTCAAGCCTATGAGCATTTCAGTGCATGCTTTTTACCCTTCTCTTTTCATAACTAGGATTATACTGGGGGCAGCCATTAGCAATACCTCCATTGCCGGACACCACCTACTTCACCAGTTTGCCGGATTTTTTCCCGACAATTTGAAAGGAAGCCCCTCCCTCCAATAAATGTAAAATATTTTATATTTGTCATCATGCAGCTGAAAAAAGGCTGTTATTTATTATTATAATTTAGAAAATAGATTTTATTTCTGGAATCTTGTGTTTTTATTTAGGGTCCACTTTAAGGATTTGTACTTTTTCAAAAGCCAGCTTAAATACCTTGGCCAGGAATTGATCCCAGGTCTCAGTGTTTAGTAGGTATCTGAATTACCCCCTAGACCACCAACCACACTACATGCTAAAGCCAGCCTAGCATGTACCATTATGATCAATCCAAGAGGATTTGTACTTCTTCAAAAGCCAACTTGCATACCTTGGCCAGGAATTGAACCCAGGTCTCAGTGTGTAGTAGGTATCTGACGAGAGAGAGAGAGAGAGAGGGAGAGAGAGAGGGAGGGAGAGAGAGAGAGAGAGGGAGAGAGAGAGAGAGGGAGAGAGAGAGAGAGAGAGAGAGAGAGAGAGGGAGAGAGAGAGAGAGAGAGAGAGAGAGGGAGAGAGAGGGAGAGGGAGAGAGAGAGAGAGAGAGAGAGAGAGAGGGAGAGGGAGAAGGAGAGGGAGAGGGAGAGGGAGAGAGAGAGAGAGAGAGAGAGAGAGAGAGAGAGAGAGAGAGAGAGATGAATCTACCTGGCTATTTGGGGTTCTCTTCGGACAGCTGTTGCACACAAAAGGCAAAGCCATGCCTGGCTACAAATTCTTAGAGAGAGCTCATTTTTCTCTTGGATTGATCATAATGGTATTTTTTTCCTAATGCTGTGCAAAGCATAATGGGATTTCTGATGTTTTTGATCTTGTTCTGCTGTTTTGGTGCAATTTTTTTTTTTACATTTTGAATTAGACATTTGAAGCCTAGCACATGCAGCTGGGAGGGGTGATCAGGACACAGGACAGTTGGAACGGTGTCTCCTGCTCCCTGTCACCTCCTTTCAACCAAAAATATGGCTGCCCCCATGACAAAGATGGCAGCCCCAATGAATCACAAACATTTGCCTGTTCTTTTAAAACGGGGTGGGTAAGAGATTATATTATCTATCTATTCTAATTAACATAACTAATGTAACTTAAGGACAGTATGTTTGTTTAGGCTGAAGTTCCCCTTTAAGCACACTACTTTTTCTATTGGATTGATCATAATGGTACATACTAGGCTGGCTTTAGCATGTAGTGTGGTTGGTGGTCTAGGGGGTAAGTCAGATACCTACTACACACTGTGACCTGGGTTTGATTCCCAGCCCAGCCTGAGTTCAATTCCCGGCCAAGGTATGTAAGCTGGCTTTTGAAAAAGTACAAATCCTTTAGCATGCTACTTTTTCTATTGGATTGATCATAATGGTGCATGCTAGGCTGACTTTAGCATGTAGTATGGTTGGTGGTCTAGGGGGCAAGTCAGATACCTCCTACACACTGTGACCTGAGTTCAATTCCCGGCCAAGGTATGTAAGATGGCTTTTGAAAAACTGCAATTCCCTACAAGATGATGAATGATACAAGAGGACGGATGGATGGATGGAGGAAGAGAGAGAGATTTCCGTTTGAGAGGTGTAGCAATTCCGTTCCAAATGCCGGAATCGGAATTGACCTAATTCTGGCCGGAATCACGGAATTAACAATTCCGCGGAATCCAGCGAGCATCCCTAGTCTAGATTCTGGTTGAAGGTATTTTGGACCATTCCTCTTTACAAAATATCTCTAGTTCATTCAGGTTTAATGGCTTCCGAAAATGGACAGCTCTCTTTATCTCACACCACAGCTTTTCAATTATATTCAGGTCTGGGTACTGAGATGCCATTCTAGAACGTTGTACTTGTTCCTATGCATGAATGCCTTAGTGGATTTTGAGCAGTTTTTAGGGTCGTTGTCTTGTAGAAAGATCCAGCCCCGGCGCAGCTTCAGCTTTGTCACCGATTCCTGGACATTGGTCTCCAGAATCTAGTGATACTAAGTGGAATCCATGTGTCCCTCAACTTTGACAAGATTCCCAGTCCCTGCGCTAGCCACACAGCCCCACAGCATGATCATGGAACCACCACCATATTTTACTGTAGGTAGCAGGTGTTTTTCTTAGAATGCTGTGTTCTTTTTCCTCCATGCATAACGATCCTTGTTATGTCCAAATAACTAAATTTTAGTTTCATCAGTCCACAACACCTTATTCCAAAATTAAGTTGGCTTGTCCAAATGTGCTTTAGCATACCTCAAGCGGCTCTGTTTGTGCTGTGGGCTTCCTCTGCATCACTATCGCAGACAGCATCACCTTGTATAAAGTGATTTTTTAAAAATTTCCGTTGGAATTCCACGGAATTTCATACAAATCCGGCGGAATTTTCATAGTGACAGAATTTAACACTGATGGAATCCGTGAATTCCGGTGGAACGGAATTTGCTGGTTCCGATCATCCCTAATCTAGACTCTCATTGAAACCTACAGGAAACGTTTAGAGGCTGTAATTTCTGCAAAAGGAGAATCTAAAAAATATTGATTTCATTTATTTTTTGTGGTGCCCAAATTTATGCACCTACCTAATTTTGTTTAAACAATTATTGCACACTTTCTGTAAAACCAATAAACTTAATTTCACTTCTCAAATATCACTGTGTGTGTCTCTTATATGATATATTTAACTGACATTTTTTTATCGTAACAAGCAACGATTTATACAGGAAAATCATGACGATTAACAAGGTGGCCCAAACTTTTGCATCTCACTGTATATATATATATATATATATATATATATATATATATATATATATATATATATATATATATATATATATATATTGCATCATAACCTACTACACTATTTTGTGCTCTCTGTGTCCTTTGTGTTTCCTTGTACAAATCTTTCCAGGGAGTGCTTATGTAAAGAATAAAAGCTATACTGAGAATCCCCATGAAGAGATGGACTAGTCCCAAACCTGTCAGATTGTTACTGCTTACTGTTAATTATAGTGCATTTACTCTGGGAGAAATCTACATTTTTATACGCACAGGTAGACCCCGATTAACGAACGAGATAGGGACTGTAGGTCCGTTCTTAACCTGAATCTGTTCTTAAGTCGGAACATTGTGCCATCTCTGTCCCATGTACCTCCTTTGTGCCTCCTTGTGCCTCCAGTGCCCCCTCTGTGTCACCACTGCCCTTTTTACCTGTTTATTTATTTAAAATCGATTTTCTCAAAAACTACAAGTTGTTCCCATAGAAACAGAGAATCCATGCCGTTTGTATCGGCGGGTTGTTCATAAGTCGGACGTTCATAAGTTGGGGACTACCTGTATGTATTTTAAATTTTACAATTTGTCATGATAGTGGTCCTTTAGCTACCATTGATTACATTTAACCCCAGGAATTCGGATAGCCACTGCTGCAATACATAGTGTATTTTAAACATGTTAAATGATTTTATTGACTCTTTAGGGCACATCCCCTGAATAACAATACTTATTGTACATACATTTTTTGTGGTTACTGTGTTCCAAGATCAATCTTTTTATGGTATTATACTGTCTTTCACTAGCTGCCACCCACTGCCTGTCGCTAGCCATTGCCTAATACTTGTCACTAGCCATCACCACTTCCTGTTATTAGTAGTTGACCACTTTCTGTCAGTAACAGTTGCACGATATCTGTCACCAGCATTTGCCTGCTGCCTGTCACTTGCAGTCAGCTGCTACCTGTCACTAGTAGAATCTAATTGGTTCTAACTGTCAACTTCTACCTGGTACTAGCTGTCACCCACTGGGACCAGAGATTTTTGATCTGGTGCCCCAGGCAAGAGATCCGCTATCATGGAATTGCCGGCACTTGCAACACCGCTATGCTATTGCAAGCCTTTGCTGGTGATTTCATAGGTGTGATTGCTATTTGCTAAAATCACAATCGTGCAGCCTGCAGCATTTTTGGAGATATTTCATTCCGAAAATTACATTCCCTGAAAATTGCTGCTTCTTTAGTGAAAGGGCTGTTTCTTAATTGCAAAAATCATGATAAAAAAGATAGGATTTTTCATAGTGGTTTTCAATCTCTACTGGATCCTAGCTACATGCCAGTGGCACAAATACTTTTGAGAATATTTGAAAACCTGCAATTAACATTGTGTCTATATAACACTGTTTCTCTTTCACCTCCGTTTTGTTTCTTTGCTATGTCTTTTCCCTCCACCTGAAGGGAGATGGGGTCTTGAGGCTTCCAAACCTACCGTCCCTTCTCTAACCCCATGGTAAGGAAGGGAGGGATGATGTTCACTTTTTCCTTCTACACAATAAATAATGACACACATGCACAGATTTGCTTGCCTTATTTATTAGAGAAAAGTAGGAAAGTTCAATCATTTACAGCTATGCAGAGACCGCATGACTATTTTGACAGTAACAGTAAGGAAAGAATCACACAAGGTTCGGAAGAGATATTAGCTTCTAGGAAGTATCATTTCTTTAGTTCCAAGGAACTGTGAAATCTAGAAGACAAAATATTACACATTTTTTAGACATTTATGTTGAATGTTTCCATCCTCATGTCATGTTGCCATTCTTTTAGCTTATGGTTTTTGATTGGTCTGAATATTCATGAATATGTTTGCAATACTACAACCCCAGCCAAGAAAGTATCGGTGCCAGAGTCACACAGTGGGAGGCCAGTAAACCAGGAAGTAAGGCAAGTTCACATCCAGGTCATCGTTTCTTTACATGGCTCCCATCGTGCTATCCACACCAAAACAACGAGACACAGAGACACTTTCTTCCCCACAGCAGTGAGACTCTTAAACTCCAACTAAGCCCCCCCCCCCTTCCCCCCCAAGGATGCACCTTTCTAGTTGCTGAGCCCATGTTACTGAGGGTGTTATTTTTAATTTTATTTAATAGTCTGTCCTTTTGTCCTTCATTGTTACTTATCTGTTTCTTTTGCACTGTTATTGTATTGCTACCATGGAAATGTCTGTCTTTCTCTCGCACTGTCCTTTTCTCATTGTCTCTTTTGCTTGCTGCAGCAACATATCTTCTACTGTCCTTGTGTCACTGAAATTCAATGTATTGCCAGTTTTGAGCCTGTTTGTTGCTAAAACCAATTCCGGGCATGACCCAGTCGTGCTTGGCGAAATAAAAGGATTCTGATTCTGATTCTGAAGTTGGGACTCAGAGCATGTTGATGCAGTGTCTGATTGTACTATACTGCATCGGCTGGGAGGGCAAAACACTATTATGGGCCACCTGCCTACATTGCTCACCCAGATTACCTAGGGTATCATCTCTCTTTACTCCATGGCAGCTCACGGGCATACTCCTCTGCTTATTCATGGGGCTGTGTTTGAGACAAGAAGAGACAGAGGGCACTCAGGGGAACAGTACAGGAGTAGCCAGCGAGTAGGTTTTTATCCATCTAGCCAGGGATCAGGCACAAAGGCAGCTGGATTCCTCCCTGGCTAGTGAAATAAAAACCTACACGCTGGCTACTCCTGTACTGGTTCGCCAGCAACTTCTAGAGATGAGATTATTCTGAAATCACTGAATCTACTGCTGCACAGTTCCATACCTCCCAACATTTTAAAGTTACAAAATGGGACACTTAGGCCACACCCCTGGCCACACCCTCGGCCACACCCAACCCCCTAGTCACGCCCACCCCACAAAAGTTTTTTTTAAATAATTATTAATTAACGTTAATTGCTCCCAAAAGGGGAGGCGCTGTAAGGGTGCCAGTGGATGGGGAGGAGGGTGAGGGTGGCCATGGGTGGGCAGAGAGAGGGGGGAAAAAACGATCGAGGCACCAGCCTGGTATGCGGCATGGATGGCCGCCGCCATTAAGCTTCTCCCTCCCTCCTAATATGCCCCCCAGTGTCCCCTTCCACCCCCCACCCCCCCCCCCCGCAGAGTAAAATACGCAGCGGAGCGGGCTATCATTAACCTTACCATTGCCTCTCGTACCGGGATCTCATCTGGTCTTCGGAAGGGGACACGGGGGGGCATATTAGGAGGGAGGGAGAAGCTTAATGGCGGCGGCCATCCGTGCCGCATACTGCATACCGGACTGGTGCCTCGATTGGTTTTTCCCCCTCTCTCCCCAGCGGCCGGGACCAGGGGGGGGGGGGGGGGGAAGGCCAGCGCGGGACGGCCCCCCAAAATCGGGACCGTCCCGATGAAATCGGGGTGGTTGGGGGCCCTTCAGTTCCCCTGAGTGCGCTCTGTCTCTTCTTCTTTCAGACACAGATACCTTTGCCACTGAGGTGGATACCAAGAGCAGCACCTTTATCTTCTCCCTCTTCCACCCTGCCACGGTGATTGCTCCTTCTGTTTGCCGGAAGTAAACCTCCTGCTTCTTTTCCTAATATCCATGGGGCTGGCACTCTCCCTGCAGCCTTGCTGATCCCTTGCACCAGCTGGCCAGAAATACCCCTGGATGCTCCACTTGCAACTGCTGGACACCAAGGAGCTGCTTGAGGACTCATGCCAGCTGGAGAGGTGATAAAAGCTTCCACTGTACTCGGGAACTCTGCCAGGGACGAACATATGCTGCACATTCGGACCATAGGCTCATTTGTGGGGGAGAAAAAGTGAATCTTATGGTCCAAAAAATATGGTATATGTTGATAACAATACATATGAGCAAAACTGCCAAAGAGTGACACATGACAGCCTTTAAACCATCTTCCATGCCTCACTGACTGTCAGGACTGTCAGGTATTCACTGATAATGTAATCCCAATCTGTACTTTCAGGCCTTTATTCCATAGCAGGCTAAACTATGCTCTGCTGCCTCCGGGCTGCTGGTCACAAGTGCCTTTCTGCTGCAATTACATGCAGCCAAATTGCAGCATTTGGTAACCCGTTTCCCGGTGGCCAAAAATAATTTAATGTCGCGTCTGAGGGTGGCAACCACTGTACTCAGGTTCAGCTTCATGGAGGGGGCCTCCTGCCCACCACCCATAGTGAGCACTAGCAACTGTTCAGCCAGTGAAGCTTTAGCTGCTTGCGGAAAAGAGGCATTATTAAGGTCTGGTTTCAACTTGTGCGTTTTGTGTCGGATTTTTCTTTCAGAAAATTTGCATAGACTTTGCAACTAATGGTAGTGAATGGGGCTATTTCCATGCAATGCGAATTTTTGTATGTGTGAAAAAAATCTGAGGTCCTGTATCATTTTTTCGGACATCACGCACGATTCGCTTACAATGCTTTGTATGGGCAATGCAAATTTTCACGTTATTTGCCCGAAAATTCACATTAGATCAATGGTTACAGGAAGTTGTCAGCAGTCACGACTAAGCTGTTTCTAGGCAGATTATGTCAAATTTATCTAATGCGAATTTTTGCGTATGAAAATTCGCATAAAAATGGGCAGATGGGTTAAAATGGGCATGTGGGCATGAGTTCTGAGGCTTACCACTCCTCCCATTCACTCCTGCGCTGCTCTATTCTGCTGCAAAAGGCACCCCTTGTGGGGGATTTTCTGCTACAAAATCCCCAGTTGCAGTCGACCTTCAACCTGTACATACTAGGCTGTGCATGCATTGATCCCCCCCCCCCCCCTTGTACTCTGATCTGGACAGGAGCACGGATGCTGGGAACACAGGAGTTAGAGGGGGAGTGGCCACAAGGGGGCAGATTGGACATACTGCGCATGCACAGCCTACAGTTTCCACGTTAAAAGTTTGTGACTTGGTCAAGTCATGGTTGCTAATGAGGCCTTTTGCAGCAGAATAGAGCGGCACATGAGTGAATGGGAGGAGTGGTAAGCCTCAGAACTCATGTGAACATGCCCATTTTAACCCATCTGCCCATTTAAACAGACTTCTTTGGCTCATGTATCCTTTAAAGTCATCCTGAGGACTTTCCACTACATGTGTGGGGAAGATAATTCCATAGTAGGGCACAGAAAGTGGGATTGAATTCCTTTTTCAAAATCTTGGACAATTAACAAAAATTGACAACATAATATGCAAGTTAAAAATAGCACCTTTGACACAGAAGACAAGGTTTGAACCCTTGTTGGAGCAAGTACCTGTACAGTAAGGGCCCATTCACACTTGAGCGTTTTGCCAGTGATTTAGGCAAAATGCTCAAACGCTAGCGCTTTTCAAAGCGCTAGGGTAATAACAGTCTATGGGCCAGTGTTCATGTGGGCGATTTGCGCTAATCGCCGCAAATCACCCAAAACCGCTAAACACAAACGCGTAGCCTGCACCATTTTCAGGCAATTTCCCGGCGATCGCGGTTTAGTGCTATAGAAGCGCAAAATGGGATCGCTAAAAAATCGCCACATGTGAATGGTGATTTTTTGACGTTAATTGTCAAAAAATGCTAGAGCAAAACGATAGTAAAATCGCTAGCGTTTTGCGATCAGCAAGTGTGAATGGGTCCTAAGGAAACCTTAGGTAAGTCTAACGCCTCAGGCATGCCCTATTGAGAACACCCCTAGTGGCTGAAAGTGAATACTTTGAGTCTGGCCGGTGAAAAGCACTTTACAAATGTTAATATTTAATTTTCAAGTTTTAAGCGGAAAAAAAGAAAGGGATAAATACTGGAAAAATTGTGTCAGCAATCACATAAATGGGTACTCACACTTCCTGGTTGCCCAACATGCAACCAGTATAATGCTTGTGGAGAAATACCCTTCCCACGCAGCTGTTAGGATGGTAGCGTAGTCAGTTCTCCATTAAAAAAGGTAATTCTCGAATTTTAAAATGATTTAACTTTAACAATTATGACCGAAAGTATAAAATGATTAAAAACTGCTTGCTTAAAAGGTAGGTAGGCGCTGTCTTACCTTCAATGATGACAATATTTTTATGAATATATTGAAAGGGACATAACGCATTTCGTGGCCTTGCCAGACACTGGTAAGTTGCTTGGAGCACTTTTTAGGACCTAAAAGGTGACCAGAGAGACTAGCAGTGTTTGGCAAGGCATTTATTTACCTGAGGATGTGGTTAAAGTGGACCAGAATTCGTTCAAAGGACAGAAGGAAAACAGAGAAATACACCCCGTATGTATTTAGAGAGTTTAGCCTGTTTAAAGTGGGAGTGTCACCATAAAAATCAAATTTCAACAGCAACTGGTCTGAGTGTATTAAGTGATAAAGATGCTAATCCTGCATTCAAAACTTTCAAAACTTTTTCTGCTGTTATGATTTGGAGTTATCACAAACTAAAGAAGCACTGGCCCTATAGTAGTCAGTGCCAAACAGTTGCATGCTGGGGGATCTTTTTATCTATAATATATTCATCCTCCTCCCTTTATTTCCCTGCTTAGCTGCTTAGCTGAAACCGGATCCCCTGCTTACTTGTGTTTACAAGCAAGGCTGAGGTGACTCAGCGATTGGAGGAGAAAAGAAAAAAAAAGTAAAGGGCAGAAATGACATCAGGATTTAGTCTAAACTGTGGACAAAAGACATGGCCTCCACCAGGAACAGAATTCTCTTCATTTACTATCTAAAATTCACTGAAATCAAAACATGGACAGTACAACATGTGTTATGTAAGTAGATCAAGTATTTACCTAATTATATATGTGTTTTTTTTCCCTGGCATAGTATGGCTGATCCTACTGCTTTAATCCCCCCTCATCTGTGTCTAATCACAAGTTGTAATTTGATCCCTTAGCTGGGTCAGCTGACTGCCACAGCAGAGAGGCTAATTGAAAAGCACAGGATGTTAACAATATGTCCACTTCCATGAAAGCAGGAAGTAGATACGAATCCTGCAATAAATCTGCAGTATATCAGCTATTAGGTTATTATGCTATTGCATATCTTTAAGAGCAGAGAGAACGTTTTTAATAAATTATTAAAATGATTGCGCTATGTCATTCTTTTTAAAGCATGTCTATTACTTACGCCCTTAGTAAGGATGTAAAGATTGCTTACAGCTAACTTTTGCCAAACATCAATACATCTTTATTAGATTTTCTGCAAACTTTATCAGATATTTAATGAATAAGTCGTTATTTTTTTTTGTTTTTTTTTTAAATATGAGGTATAGATCCAAATTAAAGTGTACCAGAGACGAGAGATACTTACCTTTTATACATACCTGGGGCTTCCTCCAGCCCCATGGGCACGGATCGCTCCCATGCTGCTGTCCTCTGCTGCCTGCAGTTCCGGTACCGGGTCCTGTAACTTCCTTCAGTCGCGGCTAGTCTGACGCAAGTGAAGTGCACCATTTACGTATCTCTCCAGCAGCCGCTGGAGAATACGTAAAGAGCGCACTTCCTCTTGCGCAGACTGGTTACAACTGGAGGAAGTTACGGGACCCGGTACTGGAGCTGCGGGTAGCGGAGGACGGCAGCGCGGCAGTGATCCGTGCCCATGGGGTTTTAGGAAGCCGCAGGTATGTATAAAAGGTAAGTATCTCTCGTCTCTGGTTTTCTTAAAAGTGCACGTAAAGTGACACATTGAACAAAAGTTACATACTTACTTTAGAAGAGGGAAGCCTTTGGATAGTCCAAAGGCTTCCCCCATCCTCCACAATCCAGCACTGGGCCCCAGTAAACATATTCGACAAAGGCTTGTTGAATAGGTACACATGGCCAGCCACACTCCCATCCATGTACACGGCTGCACTGTGCAGGTGCAAGTATGGCCCACACCAGCATATTAGCATGGTACCACTCATGCATAGCTTTTTCTTCAGTTCATCAGGCCCTGTGCTACTGTGCAAGCGCGAGCCATACTTGCACCTGTGCAGTGTGGCCACACTCATACATTGATGGGAGCATGGCTGCAAAAAAGCAAAGAGTCCAGGTGAGCAGTGGTAAGGTGGAGAAGGACATGGAAAGTATCTGCATCAGATTCCAGAGGCCTCCCTCTACCTTGGTAAATATCTAACTTTCCTCTCTTTTTTTTCTGCAGGTTTGCTTTTATTTGGGATTAGTTTAGAGTAACCTGCAATTATTTTTGAGGTTATGAAATCAACTCCATATGCACTGCTATGGATTATTTCTTACTACTAAAATAAGCAAGTGTATTATGTAGGATTCGTATTATTTCCTTCTGCAACATGTCACTTTAACAATATTACTATCATGTTTAAAATATAAACAAAATTAATTTCAAATGTTGAAACTCATTAGTATATTGCAGGTCATTGATATCTGCCTATCATTGGTAAAATTTGCATGTCATCATTAGTAAAATCTGCAAGTCAACGATCCGTGCCTATTGGGGGTAATATTAGCAGTTTATTGATTTCTGCCTATTTTGGTGAATAGCTACATGTAACTGATCCATTCCTTATTAATATGTCTCTTTTTTGTACAATCCATACATTGGAGTTGCCGCATTTTGCTTCCTCACTAAGTTAACATGTGATATCAGTGTTTCTTTCTCTTTTTTATGTGTTATGTGAAATTAAACAGGTTTACAGTTTAAATGTGTGACACTGACACTGTGACATGAGAAGCAATGATGCTTGCTTGTGGTCCAAGTATTGCCTCGAAAAATCTGAGATCCTAGCAAAACTCTTGTCAAAATTTCCAGGTGATAGCACTTGTATAGGGCACAGTACTTCTATCACTGTGTGTGTTTGTGTGTTATGTGGGTGTGTGGGGAGGAAACATAGCCTGCCTTGACTAGGACACCAAACAGATCAAACTTAGCTTTGATTTCAATGTATACAGCACAGTTTACCTGCTCCAAAGCAAATTAGCCAGATAGAATTGCACCAGGTCAAAAAAGTCCACCAAGTCCACCAAGTCCACCAAGTCCACCAAGTGCAAGATTAAGAATGTCAGATGGAATCTGGAGAAGAGGACTAACGATTTGAAGAGGAAAAGACAAAAGCTGACCAGGAAGGCTGGTAAGAGAACCAAGTGGTAGACCACCCACAAGTCCACGATTAGAAGGAAGTACAAAATTCACTCTCCCATTTGAACTGTGATCAGTCTGTAATAAATACATTTATAATTAATACATATATGAATAGAAAGAAGGTACTAGGTAGATGATTGATAGATAGATAGATAGATAGATAGATAGATAGATAGATAGATAGATAGATAGATGGATAGATAGATAGATAGATAGATAGATAGATAGATAGATAGATAGATAGATAGATAGATAGATACAGTGGCATAGCAATAGGAGATACAGAGGTTGCAACCGAACTGGGGTCCCTTTCCCAGAGGGGCTCACTAGGGGCCCTTCTTCGTCCATCTTATTAGCTTTTCAGTGGTGCTATACTGTTGGACACCTGTGTATGTGCATTGCATAGAGGTAATCCTTAAAGTGTTTCCATACTCTGATTACACCTCTCAAACACTGGAGCCGCCCTTGGAAGGTTTTGGGCCTCCATATCAATACAGTGATTGGGGCCCCATGTTACACTCGCACTGGGGCCTCAAGCTCCTTAGTTACGCAGATAGATAGACAGACAGATAGTTAGATAGATAGATAGATAGATAGATAGATAGATAGATAGATAGATAGATAGATAGATAGATAGATAGTTAGATAGAATGCACATTTATGCACATATTGTGTAAGCTTGACCCAGAGCTGTCCTATTACCATGTGACTCTACACCTTTTTAGGATGTGGTCAATAAATGTTGAGACGTGTCAGCTGCAAAGTGACATTTCTCAGTGTTCCTGTTTTTAGCCTGGAGTGCAGCATCAGCTCTAGTAGTGGAATATCAGAATGACTATAGGAGGACATGCATTGCCTAGGCTGTAAAAAAGGAGCCACTCCACACCAGGAGTTACAAGGTTTGGTATCATGCTTACGTTGTTATGGTAAATATCACATCTTCTAAATAATAGGAAATAAGCAGATAGAGAATTAATATTATAAGAGGTTTGTTTGAAGTTTCTCAAATGATTAAATGTGAGGGTGGAGCTTATAGTCTGGTAAAGTTTCTGCTTCACAAAGCAAATTATTTAGCAAATTAGAGAGCGTTCTAAGGGAACAGTTTACCATTTCTCAATTGTGAATAGCGAAAGGCAATGTAGGTCAGCTATAAAAAGGGTGCCTATGTGGTGCCCACTAATAAGGTCAGTGAATCTTCTCTACTGCAAATGGGTTTCTGGAGCAGAGCAAGCTCTGGGTCTATTCATGGTCAGATTTCTGGAAAGGCCAGCAAGGCCACGGCCTAGGGCGATAAAATCAGATAAGATAAGAAGGACGGCATGACTTGGAGAGAGAAGAGGGCATATGTCAAAGTAAATCATCTCTTCTGGTCCCGCAATGCAGCCAGGCAGCGCCCTGCTCTGCTGAATTCCAGAGTTCCCCAATCCCTGCTTCTCTCTCTCACATTTCCTGATGTGTTATAACAATCAGGATCAATCATAACTGTCACAATTCCTCTGAAATGAACCAGGATAGAAAGGACAAGTGTGATTTGAATTATAAAACAACATATTTTTCTTATGAAATTTTTACAGTATTGGTGACTAGGGGTGTGACGGGGTAGTGATCAGGGGTGTGGCAGGGGCATGGCTTAACCACTTGATGATCCAGCCTTTATCCCCCCCTTAAGGACCAGCGCTGTATTTGCTGATCTGTGCTGGGTGGGCTCTACAGCGCCCAGCACAGATTAAACACCAGGCAGAGCGACCAGATCACCCCCCTTTTTTCCCCACTAGGGGGATGATGTGCTGGGGGGGTCTGATCGCTCCTGCCTGCGTGTGGCTGGCGGAGGGGGCACCTCAAAGCCCCATCCACCGCAGGATTCCCCCTCTCCTCCCTCCCTTCCCCGGAGATCCGAGGCTGCACAGGAACGGATCTGTCCTGTGCAGCCTCTAACAGCCTCCTGCCTGTCATGTGACAGCGATCCCCGGCTGCTGATTGGCCGGGGATCGCTGATCCAGTACAACGCTGCTACTGTTAGCAGCGTTGTACAAATGTAAACAAAGCGGATTATTTCCGCTTGTATTTACATTTAGCCTGCGAGCCGCGATCGGCGGCCCGCAGGCTATTCACGGAGCCCCCCGCCATGAATTGACAGGAAGCAGCCGCTCACGCGAGCCTGCAGCCGGCGACGCAGATCTGCGTTGCTGGTCCTCCAAAGTGTGGTCAAGTGAGGCTAAACTTCAACTTCAGGCCTGCCTTGACTGCACAGACTGGAAGGCTCTGGAATCGCCTAACCTGGACGAGTGGGCAGACAATGTATCCTCGTACATTAGCTTCTGTGAGGACTCCTGTATCCCAACAAAAACCTTCAAACTGTATCCAAATGATAAACCGTGGTTCTTAAAAAGACTACGACAACTACGTCGTAGCAAAGAAGCCGCACATAAGTCCGGCAACCAGGTGGATTACAAGAAGGCAAGAAACGACCTAAACAGAGAACTGAGGTCCGCTAAGAGGGGCTACGCGGAAAAGCTGGAACAGAACCTCTCCTCAAATGACTCACGAGCCGTGTGGAAAGGGCTGAAGGCTGCCACCAACTACAAGCCCCCCCCCCCCTCAGCATGCCACACCGAGCTCTGAGCTTGCCGAGAGTCTCAGTGACTTCTACTGCAGATTCGAGAGTCAGCCAGCACCTGCAGGACTCCCACAGCCACCTGCACAATCTGCCACGGTAGCCCTAGGCCCTTACTCACCCCCACCATCAGTGAGGGAGGCGGATGTACTGAAACACTTACTAAGGCTAAATGCTAGGAAAGCCTCAGGTCCGGACGGTGTGTCGCCAGCCTGCCTGAAAACCTGTGCTTGCCAGCTCGCTTCCACCCTCTCTTCCATCTTTACGAGGTCCCTCCAGGAAGGCAAAGGTTCCGCATGCTTCAAGAGGTCCACCATTATCCCTGTCCCCAAAAAGCAGGGCATCCTTGACCTCAACAACTTCAGGCCCGTGGCACTTACATCCGTAATCATGAAGGCTTTTGAAAGCATGGTGCTACCTCTCCTTAAGCACTCTACTGAGGGACTGCTGGACCCGCACCAGTTCGCGTACCGAGCGAACAGGTCCACAAATGACGCCATCAACATCTGCTTGGAGCACGTCTATGATCACCTGGATAGACCGGACTCCTACGCCAGGATCCTCCTACTGGACTTCAGCTCAGCATTCAATACTATCAGCCCTAAAATACTTCAGGACAATCTCGCTGCGCTAGGAGTCCACCCCACCCTACGCCTGTGGATCACGGACTTCCTCACCAACAGGTCCCAGGTCGTTAGGTTAGGCACCATCTCCTCACAACCTAGGATCACCAACACAGGGGCCCCACAAGGCTGCGTCCTGTCGCCGTTCCTGTTCTCTCTGTATACGAACAATTGCAAATCCACTTCGGACTCGGTAAAAGTAATCAAATTTGCCGATGACACGACCATTGTGGGTCTCATCACCAAAAACGATGAGAAGGCGTACCGCCACCAGGTCGAAAGCATATGCAGCTGGTGCAGAGAGAACGGTTTGGTCCTAAACACAGCAAAAACGGTGGAGATGATTGTTGATTTCAGGAGGCGCGCCTCTACCCCGCCTCCAATCCACAAAGATGGCATGGAAGTGGAAAGAGTCCCCAGTGTCCGCCTACTGGGCACAACTATCTCCAATGACCTGAGGTGGAACACCAACACTGCCTCAACACAGAGGAAAGCCCAACAGAGACTTTTCTTTCCCCGCCAACTGAAAAAGTTCGGTATGGCCAAAAAACTGCTGACAAATTTCTACTCAGCCACGATTGAATCCGTCCTATGCTCTTCCATCCTGGTCTGGTACACCAGCTCCTCCGCCAGCGACAAGCTCAAACTGCAGAGGGTCATCAAATCTGCAGAGAGGATCATCGGGAGATCCCTTCCCACTCTGGACCTCCTCTACCACTCCAGGCTGAACACCAGAGCATTAAAGATCGCCAACGACCCCTCACACCCAGGCTACCGCTTCTTTAACCAGCTCCCCTCGAGCCGGAAGCTCCGGTTCCGGTCCATCTACACCAGGACCACAAGACATAAGAACAGTTTCTTTCCCTCTGCTGTCAACCTCCTGAACTCTCGCCATGGAAATGCCTATCCCCACCCCATAATACCAAGACGCACTGAGGCACTTTGCACATAGCTCAAGCGTACTTTTTTTTGGTTGTTTTTTTATTGTATTGTAACTTATGCCATTGTCTCCCTCTGCATACATGTTCTTTAATGTTCTGGTTTTTTTTGTTTTTTTTTCCTTCTGTTACTACTGCATGTCCTCTATCTGTAACTACTGTATACCGTGTATCAGTACCCTGTACGTGCCAAGCCCAATTCCGGGCACGACCCAGTCGTGCTTGGCGAAATAAAGTTTCTGATTCTGATTCTGATTCTGCCACTTTGCCGACGCACAGTATGCGTGCGCGGTCGGCAAGTGGTTAAGTGTCCCTCTTTCTCATCTCAAAAAGTTGGGAGGTATGCCTAAGGGGTGACTGAATAGTATGTGTACAATTCAGCTACTGTGCATTGTGCTTAGGAAAAAAAAAACTTTAAAATTACAATTCACAAATAATGAGCTATAAGCACAAATATGAAAACTTTAACCCTTTTGTCTCTTTAGTTTTATAAGGAAATTTGTTATTGCGGAGCTGAAGATTTAAAAAAAAATATTAAGTTTCACTTACTTGGGGCCAGCCAGCCCCTGCAGCCGACCTGTGCCCGCAGTTACAAAATGATCCTCCGCTCCCCTGCCATGGCTCACTTTCACTTCTGGCTGTAGCTGTGCACTGCGCCTGCACGGCCCTTGCTGCGCTTCCTCGTTCAGAGATTTTCTCATACTGTGCCTGCACAGGATGCTCCTGGCCACGGGAGCACGTACAAGAATGTAGGACGTCGACTTACAAGTCGGTGTGAAGAAAAATGAGCTGTGGTGGGGAAATGGGCGATTGTTTGGAAACGGCGTGGCACAGGGTGGCTGCAGGGGCTGAGAGAAGCCCCAGGTAAGTGAAACTCGTTTTTTGTTTTATTTTAAATCTTCAGTTTTGATTTAAAGTCATTGCAGTTTTTTGATTTACTTTGTCAGCATAATATTTGCTAGAAAATGAAAGGCCCGGGATTAAGTATGTAAGAAGAACCATAGCTCAGCTGTTGCAGAGTTTTGGTCTATTTTTCTATTTACTGTATATTCCTGCGTATAAGACTACTTTTAACCCTTGAAAATCTTCTGAAAAGTTGGGGGTCGTCTTATACGCCGGGTGTCATTGATGCCGGGTGATACGCCCTATCCTGTTACCGCCTCTCAGATCTCCCTGCTGAGGGAGCGCAATCTATTCTTCCATACCGCTCTGATAAACAGGTAGACAAGGAGAGCTGACCAGTCTACTTAAGGAGAGTTGACCAATGCAACAAGTCAATTGACTATATACTGTTATATATTGGGTAACACATACAGTACAGCACCAGTATCTGTTCATACACAGCACCAGTACATGATTTTTTAATTTTAATTTGGTGTGCGTTGGAAGAGGGGTAGTCTTATACGGCGAGTATATCCCAAACTCTATATTTTAACTGGAAAAGTTGGGGGGTCGTCTTATACGCCCAGTCGTCTTATACGACTATATACTACATATACGGTATTTATTTTTTCAACTGACAATCTAGCAATGACCAGTTACACAGGGCAACAGCTTCAGACTCTGAACAACTTCTCCTAAGCATGCAGGGAATTCAGGCTGAGCATCAGCCTGGAGAAGGCCAATGTCCTGGGGGGTAACGTCAAAGCATCAGGGGCTGTCTCTGCTTGCAGCCACTAGTCGAATGCTGACCAGCAGTTCACCTACCTGGAACCCACCACCACCGTTAATGTCCCCCTAGAAGAGAAAATAAACAAACACATCAGAAATGTTGCTACAACTTTAGCTTCCCTCCCCACATGTGTCTGGGAGAATTCCAAGCCTACAGTGTAGACCAAAGTGGCAGTATAAAGTATGTGCCTTGGGAGCACATTGCTTTATGCAGGTAAGAATTAGACATTTGACATTTGTCAAGTGGGAGAAGATGCTCAACATTTTCCTTGTGCATTGCCTTTGTGGTATGCCTTGGAAATAAACAGTGTCCGACACTGAAATTATTTCTCGTAAAAAGAACCTCCTTAGCAGGTATACATTGCTTCTGCTGAGAAGGCTGCACTAGCTGGACCATGTCCGTCATTTGAGGGCTCGACACGTGAATTACTGATTCATGAAAATCAGTTAAAGGGGCACTTAAGGAAAATTAGGTTTCTGGCATAAACTTCTTAGCATGTACTTAAATTAGAAGCATCAAAAACCAACAACAACAACAACAAATAACATTTGTAAAGCGCTTTTCTCCCGTGGGACTCAAAGCGCATAAGCATGGCTCCGACCATCGTGGTACAGAGGAAGAATTTTATAAATCTGGAAATGCCAGGCTAAACAGGTGGCTTTTCAGTCTGGATTTGAATAGCTCCAGGGATGGTGCTGTCTTTACTGGGTGTGGTCGGGAGTTCCAAAGAGTAGGGGCAGCATGACAGAAGGCTCTGTCTCCAGATTTTTTGAGGTGCACTCTGGGAGTGACCAAGTTTATAGAACTTGCTGATCTGAGGTTGTGAGAGGTGTGGTGCAGCTTCAGCAAGTCCTTCATGTATCCAGGGCCCAGATTGTGCAGGGATTTGAATGTCAGCAGTCCAATCTTGAAGAGTATTCTCCATTCTACTGGTAGCCAGTGCAGTGAGCGAAGGATCGGTGTAATGTGACAGTGGCGAGGCTGGTTTGTTAGCAATCTGGCAGCAGCATTCTGCACTAATTGCAGGCGACGCAGGTCCTTTTTGGGGAGGCAAGCATAAAGGGCATTGCAGTAGTCCAGCCGTGATGTGATGAAGGCGTGGACTAGGGTTTGAAGATCCTCTGGGGGAATCAGATGTTTAATCTTTGCAATGTTCTTCAGATGAAAGAAGGAAGATTTAACTACAGATGAAATTTGGTTTCTGAAACTCAATTCCTTATCGATTAGTACGCCAAGGCTGCGCACAAGGTTGGAGCTGTTTATGTCTGAATTCCCAATCCTGATTGGTGTTGCTTTAGGATAGAGCTGTTTTGATGGCGAGCACTGGCTTTGGACAAACAGGACCTCAGTTTTGTCAGCATTCAGTTTCAACCAGTTATCATTCATCCATGCCTGAAGCTCAGCTAAGCAAGAGTTTATTTTTGGGGTAGGGTCTGTTCCACCAGGTTTGAAGGACAGGTATAGCTGTGTGTCATCGGCGTAGCAGTGGTACGTCAGGCCATGTCGTTGGATAAGTGTACCGATTGGCAACATGTAGATTGCAAACAGCAGAGGGGATAGGATTGATCCTTGTGGCACTCCGAATTGTAGAGGTGCAGGTTTGGACATTATAGGTCCTAGGGATACTCTCTGTGTTCTGTCAGTCAGGAATGATCTGAACCACTGGAGGACTGATCCACTGATGCCACAGTACTCCTGCAGTCTGTTAAGCAGGATTTTATGGTCAACTGTATCAAAAGCAGCTGAGAGATCCAACAGGATTAGGATGGAGCATTCCCCTCTGTCCCTTGCCATGAGCAGATCGTTGCAGACTTGGATGAGGGCTGTTTCACAGCTGTGGTGTTTCTTAAAGCCAGATTGTAGAGGGTCCAGGATGTTGTTTACTGACAGCCTGGTTTCAAGTTGCAGATAGACAGCCTTTTCAATAACTTTACCTAAGAAGGGGAGGTTGGAGACAGGTCTGTAGCTGCTCATAGCATCTGGATCCATGGAAGGTTTTTTAAGAAGGGGCTTGATGATTCCTTCTTTTAGAGAGGTAGGAAACCTCCCTGCTTGCAGAGAGCAATTTACTATTTTGTGAAATGCTGGACCAAGCAGGTCAGGGCATTTCAGCATATGTTTAGTTGGTCCAGGGTCCAGGTCGCAGGTTGTCTGGCGGAGACGACAGAGGATGTCTGAGATCTCTTCCTCACTAATACTTTTGAAGTCAGTCCAGGGTGTTAGGTTGTTTTTGCAGCTATTTCCATTAGTTGCATGAGTCTTGGGTGCTGTGGACTGAATGAGAGACCGAATAGAAGATACTTTGTCAGCAAAGTAGCAAGCAAATTTCTCACATAGCTCCTTTGAGGGAGTTATAGTGGGTTTTAGACAGGATGGATTACATAGTCTATCAACTGTGCGGAATAGTTGGGCTGGTCTGTTGGCGGCCTTTGCGATCTCCTGTGATAGGTAGGAGGATTTTTTCTTGGTGATCGCATTTTGGTAGCTTTCCAGGTGAGAGACAAGGGTGTGTTTATCTTTTGAATTCTGAGATTTTCGCCACTTCCTTTCTAGTCTGCGCACTTCTTTCTTTATGTCCTTTAGTGAGCTGTCAAACCACCGTGCATGGTGAAGTGGTGTAGATCGTTTGATGCGAACTGGAGCGAGGGCATCATAGGCAGATGACACTGCATGGTTGTATATCAGGACCATGGAGTCTGGGTCTGCGCAATGATTGGTTAATGCGTCGAAGTTGAGGATATTCTGAACGTGCTGGGGTGAGACATCTTTCAGTGAACGGTATTTTATGAGTTCTTTCCCTCTGTGTTTTATCGCTGGTGCTGTCAGAGAGAAGTGGATGGTGTGGTGGTCTGACCATACCACTGGGTTTATATCCATGTGTGATATTAAAAGTCCGGAATGAAATATAAGATCCAGGGTGTGCCCTTTCGTGTGGGTGGGGAGGTTGACAGCCTGAGAGAGACCCAGTTCACTCATTATGAGAAGTAGTTCACTTCCTAGCTGGGAGTCGTGATCATCCACCCATGCATTGAAGTCTCCCAGGATGATCCATCTAGGGTGTTCCACTGTTACGCAGGATAAGAGTTCAGATATTTCCTTAAGAAAGGCTGGACCATTTTTTGGGGGGCGGTATATGAGCAATATGTTGATGTTTACTTCTGCTGACAGTTGAGCTGCAAGACATTCAAAGGTTTCAGTGGGGCCTATGGGCAGGGGCCTTATGTTCAAAGAGGATCTGAAGCATATGGCAACCCCCCCACCCTTGCCGACTTGTCTCTCACAGTGCAAGATTGAATAATTGGCCGGCACGGTTGCTTCAAGAGTTGGGCCTGCATGCTTCCCAAGCCAGGTCTCTGTCAAAAAGGTCAAATCAGAGAGCTCTATTAGGTCATGTATAGTTGCAGTCTTATTATTTATCGATCTGGCATTGCAGAGTGTAGCTGTGATTAAGCTTTTCTGGGGGCAAATATGTTTTTTATACTTGGATCCACTACCTCTCCGCCCCCTTCTGCATTTCCTGAGTATCCCAAAGGATTTTAAGCGGAGAGCTAGTGAGGTGTTAATTTGTAATTGTTCCTTGGGAGGGCAGGCAGAGAGAAGGTCCTTTGATGAGTATTTGTATGTTGACATTAGAGACAATAGACTTGTTCAGATAGCTTGTAATTCTGGAGTCCTGCTGAGATCAAAGGGGATCTGTGCAAACTCCTTTCATTCCTACCCAGAGTTGGATCATAGATTTATTTTAAGTAAAGTTCCTTGTTTTAGAGTTAGATGATAAATGATAACATAAATGTGGAAAATAGTCACTTGGTGCATATGCCTTGGATAATGAATAAAGGATTACTCACAGGGTGGAGTGAGGGCAATCACAGGCAATCAAGTCTTCAGAGAGGTTGAGGGTCTTGTTTCAGGTCAGCTGTTAGAAGGCTTGGGGCTTGATTCACAAAGCGGTGCTAACCTACTTAGCACGTCTAAAGTCTTTAGACGCGCTAACCAGGGTGCTAAGTAGGTTAGCACCGGATTTCTCAATCAGATCGCGCGCTAACTTTGCGCGCGTAAAGTTTTATGCGCGCTAAGTCCCATAGGCTTTAATGGGCACTTCGCACGGAGCGCCCTGTGCTCTGTGCAGTACGCGCATAAAGTTTTATGCGCATAAAGTTTTGCGTGCGTAAAGTTTTATGCGCGAAAAGCTTGTTTAGACGTGCTAAGGGGGTTTTCACAGGCGTGCTAACAGTTAGCACCGCTTTGTGAATCAAGCCCTTGGTGTGTTCAGCAGAGGTAAGCTTCATGGAGGATTTCAATCCAGTTTAAATCTCTGCCATCCAAAGTAATCCGATTGTTCTGGTTGGTTGTAGTTGTAGTCTTGGTCGTGGTGGGTGGAATTCCTCTGTATTTTGAGTCCAGTTTCAGCACAAATAGGTTTAAAGGTGTAGAAATCTGAGACAAGGTCTGGAGCAGCTTAAGAGAGCTGCAGCCCGGCTGGGCGCGCTCAGTAAATCAGTAAAACCAAGCAGCTTTTGTTTTGTTTTTTAAATTTTTGAAAAGGTTATACAGAGCACATACAGAGATCTTGCCCATCTCCCCTTCCTCTGCTGACTGGGGCTACTCTGTACCAGATCTCACTCTGCTGAAGCTGACACTGGAATGTTGAAGATGTTAGATAAACAAATAAGCAAGGTAAATGACTTTACAGTCCCATTTACACTCACTCTGCTACTTCTGCTTGCAGTGCTATGAACTTCCCCAGCACACAGCCTGCATGTCCCCATACACCACAGAGAGAGAGAGAGAGAGAGAGAGAGAGAGAGAGAGAGAAGAAATAAAAACTGCCTCAAATGGGTGCCTATCTTGAGAGAGGGAAGCTTCTGGATTCTGGTTTCAGTGCTGTTTCCTCCGCAAACCCGCTTGGTGACACTTGTTGTCGACTCGCCCATGCCTGGGACAGTTTGGCTGAGAAGGATGTGGGAAGCCCCAAAGACTTCCCAAGGTAAGTGTCTAATTTTGGCAAGCTTTTAAAAAATTAAAGTAAATAAAATAATCATGCTAAAAGCTATACAGTGCCTGGAATATCAAAGAGAAAAACTTAGTTCAAGAGATAATGAATTGTAAGTGGCTTGTTTTTTTACTATGAGTTAAGCATTTTTTAAGAAAACAAATTCATGTAAAAATGATTCATTCAGAAATAAGTACAATTGGTATTTCGGAATATTCTTACTAGAGGGTTCCCAGGCAATAATTCCACATCAGCATCAGTGTTGACCAATGGGCTCTGAACTGTGATTTCTGAGGATTAAAAAAAAAATCGGATAATTAAAACATTGAAACATATAACAGAAAACATAAGAATATGGATTTACTCTCTGATGAGAACACTTTTTACTAGCACTATTACCTTTAGGCTTCTTTCACAGGGACGTTGCGGTTTGATGCAACGTTAAAGTCGCAAAGCAAACTAACAACGTAACGTCCCAAAAACTCACAACGCACCTTAATGCCCCGTTATCGCCGCATACAGTAGAGCACACAGGCAATGAAAAGTATGCTTCCAGGTCATTACTGAGCATGTGCAAACAGTCCAACACAGCTAATAACGTGTATAATGCACAGCATGCAGCACTCTCTAATAATGCTACACGTTACACACAAACGCAACGTGTGCACTGTGACTGTTGCACAGACTTTGTATTGCTGTGCATTAGTCCACGTTGAAACATTTTCTAACGTGCGACTTTAACGTCCCGCTGTGAAAGAGGCCTTACTGTAATATTTACAATGTATCTGATGCTACTATACGTACATCTCCTATGGACAAAAAGGATGGTACCAACAATGCAGCAGTGTAAAGCATATACAAAACAAATGTTAGTCAGATTTTGGCAAGAGCGGGTTCTCTGTTTTGTCTGTGTTTCACTTACTAGAGAAACAGGAGTTTTTCCACTTCTATTGCATTTTGTTCTGAGATGTAGTTGTGAACAGAACAATATAGAGAAGAAGGTACGGTACATAAAAACAAATATGCAAAAAAAAAAAATGGAAAAAGTTTTTATCCATCTTAAAAAAATAACATCATTGTAATGAGCGCAACCGTGGCGGACTGCATTGCCACCGCGGCTGCCTCAGGGCCCCTGTCCGTCCCTCCAGTGTCTAAGACGCCGGGGATAGAACTACCTTTTTCCTGCAAGGTCGCTGTGTCGCGCGAGCGCGCGCATAGACAGGACCTTTATCCTAGGAGAGGGCTCGTCAGCTGACCGGCTGGTCAGCTGACATCGGAGGAGACTCACGGCGCCCCAGATTGGCTGCAGCAGGGGGCGTGCCAGTGAGGTCTCCTCTGCTTCTTAAGCCTTCGGGCTTTAGTCTGGCGCTGTCTGTTGTCGTGAATGCTTGTGTGTCAGCGCTCAGACCTTAGACTAGATCCCAGGTGTGATGCTAAGGATTTCACACCTAGACTAGGATATTGCTATATTGCTTCTGTTATCTGTTAGACTAGATCCCAGGTGTGATGCTAAGGATTTCACACCTAGACTAGGATATTGCTATATTGCTTCTGTTATCTGTTAGACTAAATCCCAGGTGTGATGCTAAGGATTTCACACCTAGACTAGGATATTGCTATATTGCTTCTGTTATCTGTTAGACTAGTCCCCAGGTGTTGATACCAAGGACTTCACACCTAGAATAGGATATTGTATTGTATGGATTTCTGTGTATGACCAGGGGCGTAACTAGGCCCCACCGGGCCCCCCTGCAGATTTTCTGAGCGGGCCCCCCCCTCCGGAAGTGACGTCAGCCGCTAGAGGGAGAAGTCTCCGATGGAACGCACGGAAGCAGGTATGTATCTGCCTGCCGCTCGCTGCCCACCACAGCCCCACAGACACTTACGAGCTGGAGGGGAGCGCAGAGGGGAGAGCCCCGAGGTGAGGGAGAGGGGGGAACTACCCCTCTCCCCGCCGACTGTGGGCAAGGCTTTCCCCTCATGCTGCCACCCCTCCAGCACCCACAAAACGGCCCCGAGCGGGCCCCAGGGGGAGGGCCGGGCCCCCCGCGGGCGCAGGGGCTGCAGGGCCTATTCCTACGCCCCTGTGTATGACTCTTAGCTTACTACTCTGACTCTGATCTTGCTTTCTGGTCCTGTGCTTCCGCCTGTCTGTCTTCTAGTTGCTGAACCTCTGCTTGATTACCGATTACTCTCTTGTCTCACGATTCTGTACCGATACTTGCCTCCCTGTTGCCGAACCTTGCCTGTCAGACCACCCTACTCACCAGTGGGCCCTTCCCACTGGTGTGGTGATAACTTCACCAGCTCCTCTGGTGAAGTTATTCATTAATGCAGTACTATTTGTATCTTCTGCTCCTAGGCTGCAGTACAGTCTGAATCACCTGCTAGTGCAGTACTGTTTGTATCTCCTGTTCCTAGGCTGCAGTACAGTATGAATCCCCTGCTAGTGAAGTACTGTCTGTATCTCCTGCTCCTAGGCTGCAGTGGAGTCTGAATCACCTGCTCCTCGGGAGATTCAATCTCAGTTTCAGTTTCCCCAGCTTGCTGGGGTTTGTACTTTATTATACGGATGGCCTGTGTATCTTTAGTACCTCACCAGCATCTCTGACGAGGTCTTGCCAAACTATACTGTTATCATGTCTGTTAGTATGTTCTCTGAGGGCCCCAGAGGTCTGGCCATATTTAGCAGGGCCGGGTAGCTGGTCCCAGCCAGCACCTCTGTAGAGGTATAGCCTTTATTAGTTTCAGCTAGTGCCAGCCTGCTTCTCTGTTGGGGCCTTGTCTGCTGGTGTCTGAGGCTCATCAGTTCCACTGATGAGCACCTGTTAGGTATTTACTATCCTCACCTGCTCCACTGGTGAGGTAGAGCTTAGTGATTGATGGTACCTTCTCAGCTCCTCTGGAAGGTTTAACCAAAGCGGTCTAAGCCACTTGTGTCACCTTTCCAGTTCCACTGGAAAGGCCTGGGGTAGCTTCTGGCTGCCAGTTAAGCTAGCTCCTTGCCAGCTCCTCTGATAGGACTAGTATGCTATCTGGTGAATGTCTGCTAGTATCTGTCTGATTGGTTCTTGTCTCTTGCCGGTATCCCTGGCAGAGACCAGCTATACTACCTCCGTATTCTCTGTCTGCATCCTTCCCAGCCCCATTGGGAGCCTTTTGTCTAATCTGTCTTGTCTGTATCCAGATTGTTCCTTACCAACTCCTCTGGTAAGGTCCTGTAAAACCATTAAAGTTACGGTTGCACCAAACACTACACACTCTGCTCTTGGTCTTGCTATACTGGTATTATTGGTGATTCCGCAGATCACCAATAATCAGACATCTGAGTTGTGGCACTAAACCGTCACAATCATTTCAGGGTCACTAGTATCCAGTTTTCAAGGCAGTTTTCAATTTTCCTTTGCAAAATCAATTATCTCGAAACTACAAGGTCTGTTTGAAAAATTATTTTTTGTTACTTGCTCCCAATATTCCCCTTTTGGAGATGCAATTTTGGTGATGAAAGGGAGCTTTATATGGGAGCTTTGCTATTAACAGCTGAATTTGGCATAAAATTAAACATCATTTTGCGTAATTCCCAAAATTACATATGTATTACATTTACATGCGAGATTATTTTAAAAAATTTTCCGAAATGTCACATTCCGATTATGCATCCTAATTACGATGTGCAATTACGAGTATGCAAAATGTGTGCTCATCACTAGTGATGCTCGTAAGGGCCGTGTTTCGACTTAAAGTGGTTTCGATTATGACCTCATTTGATTTCAGTTTGACCATAATCTGAATTACGAATGGAAATGCCGTTTCAAACGAATTAGCTTACAAGTCAAAAAATATGTGTTGTATGCTAAATTATGAGCCGTAATTATGACTGCTATTATACATATAATTAGAGGTTAGTAGCAAAAGTTGCTAAATAGGTTAAATAAACGGAAATGAAATGGCAAAATACCGTCTATAACAACAAACGAATTCTGAAAAAACATCAAATTGCGTCTATAACAAAAACGATATTTACACTTGTATTAAGCATAGCAATGCAATGGTAGGTTTTACAGATATTTTACTGTAATTTTACCAAACTGTAGGCTCACACAGATTTCTCCCTATCCCTATCCCTAACCCCTAGACCCCTCTTTGTTTAAATATATATAATTTAATAAATTGTATATATTACATATATTGTGCTGTAACTATACCTAACCTTATTCTCACACAGAGGCCTCCCTGTACCTATCCCTAGCCCCTAGACCCCCTGGTGGTGCCTAACCCTAAGACTCCCCTGGTGGTGCCTAATCCTAACCCCCCCCCCCCGGTTGGTGCCTAACCTTAAGACCCCCCTGGTGGTGCCTAACCCTAAGACCCCCCTGGTGGTGCCTAACCCTAAGACCCCCCCGGTTGGTGCCTAACCCTAAGACCCCCCCTGGTGGTGCCTAACCCTAAGACCCCCCTGGTGGTGCCTAACCCTAAGACCCCCCTGGTGGTGCCTAAAGCTAAGCACCCCCTGGTTGCGTATATTATACTGTAACTATACCTAACCCTCCCTGTACCTATCCCTAACCCCTAGACCCCCTGGTAATGCCTAAACCTAACCATCCCCACCGCACAAACACTCTAAACACATATAAACAATAATATATTTAATCCTTAAAATACTTCTCTACAAATAACATGAATAAAATAATTTATCTTCTCTACAAATAACTTGAATAAAATAATTTATATATTTGTAATATAATAAATAGCCTTAAAATCACATATACATTAATATTATAAATAGAGAAAAGTATATATAAATATATACAATACAATAGATAGCCTTACAATCATGTACGCATTAGAAAACTTAAAATAACAGTAATATTAAAAGCGATATTTTAGTAACTATAATCAACGCATTATAAGTGTAAAAACAAAGTTAATACCAAAAGCGATGTATTTCTAATACAATAAGGTTGAAAACGGTATTTACGCATTATACATATGAAAACAAATGTTTTAATGATCAAAGAAGTGTAAACGAAAATGAAGTTCTTATACTTTTGTAAGCGAAATTTTAAAACTAAAAAATAAGTTAAAACTGATATAAGCGAAATTTAAAAACGAAAAAATAAGTATAACACAAACTCAAAACGAACTTGTAAACGATATTTGTTATAAACCTTATTTTGTAAACGAAAACTTTAGTTAACACGATCCCTATAACCGCTATTCCTCGGGCGCCCTTTTTTCCTGCCGGGCGCCGAATAGCCGATATTTTGCATTGCAGTCTATGGCGGCGCCCTTTTTGTCCACTATCCCTGTGCGCCCTTTTTTACTAGCCCGGCAAAAGTTAGTTAGTTAGTATGTTAGTATGTGTTTGCAGGGTATGTTAAGGAGGACAGTGGGAATAAGAGGACATTTTTTTTCAAAAAAGACATTGTAATTTTTGAGAAAATCGATTGATATCAGGGTACCGTGAGTGCTCCAGGGTGTCAGCGTGGGTGGGCGCTGTGGCAGGGCAGAGAGTGGGAGCTGCACAGAAGGGAGGACTTGGAGGATTTCCATTGGTCTGTTAATAGACTAGCGGGGAGCCTTGGAAGCAAATTTAAAGATGCTCTAGGTCTAGCTATACTTAGTATAGCTCGAGCTGTGCAGCGGGGAGTGATGTGTGTGGCGGCTGGTGCGCGGCGGAGATCTTCAATCAAGGTTGCAAGATAGAGGATATTGGTGTGGGATAATATCCGAGAATATTGGTGCGGGAACATTTTTTTAACCCTTTCCACTCAGAGTTTTTTCCTTAAGGGAGTCGTTTCTGCTCAGATTTTTTTTTTACAGAAATGCACTCTCCCTCTTTCTCTCTCTCCCATTTTAACATGGAACATAACATAGTAACATGGTATATCTTATTTTAAAGAACACATTATAACGTTTAATTTAATACCTTATTTGGACAATTTGACATCTTCTATTGGCTGGCAGCAGAACAGAAAGCCAAAGTATGGCAAATTTTACAGCAATTTCCTGGGTGTAATCCTGGCTTGTGTGAGCAAGTTTCGCAATAATAGGTGGTTTTATGCCTGCCACTGGTGTCTTCATGTCACTACACACAATGCAATCTTTTGTATATCAATTGGGAATTAGAGCAATGAAATGCTGGCTACTATTTAGATGCTCCTCCATGTCCATTGCATTGCATTGCATTGCTCCTCTATGCAACTTTGCAAGCAATCTGCAAGAAATCTGCAATGGAATCTGCAAGGAATCTGCATGGAATCTGCAGAAAGGAATCTGCAAGAAGGAATCAGCAAGTAATCAGTAAGGAGTAAGCAAGGAATCTGCAAGGAATCAGCAAGGAAAATGTAAGGAAAATTCAATGCATTGGTCACTTCCTGGTAGCGCTGATCGCACACTTCCGGTTTCAGCCAGGAGAGTACTAACAGTGTGGGCATGTAGTCTACATGCTGGGGCACACTAGGGTACAGAGATTGGGCATTGTTGGGGGACCGATGTGCCTGCAATCCACCGCTATATTTATGTGAAGCTCTGCGGGCATACAAGTGCAACGGGAAATTAGCGATGTCCCGCTATGCGGGACATACGAGTGGAAAGGGTTAAATGCGAGTATTCATGGTTAATTTAGAATATTAAAATACTTTTTTTTGTTGTTTTTTTTTTATTTTATTTAACCCTTTGTGATAATGTGTAAGTGGTATTATGTACCCCTATACTCATTTCTCCTTGAGAGGGGCAGGAATCTGGGGGTCCCCTTCTTAAAGTGGACTCCCAGATGCCACCATGAACCCCCCCAGGGTGTTGTCAGACCCAACCTCCTCCTGGGGACCCAGAGGTGGGGAAGAGCCCCTTGTCCATGGATTGGACAAGTGCTCAGGGGGCCGCCCCTCTCTTCCAGAGTCCCCCCACACCGTGGACCATGTGGGCTGGTATAGCTCAGGGTGCAAAGCCCCACGCGGCCAAGGCTCCACATTCTGGCTATCCCAGCCTGCATGGGGGACAAGGGGTTAAAAAGGCTCAGGAAGTGGGACCCGACATCATTTTTTTTAATTTCCCACACTCTGCACATATAAAAAAACAAACAATACATTTATATACATGTTGATCCAATATCTGTCATTTTACCGCATTTAAATTGAAACTTTTTTCCTCTAACTTTAACATTGATTTTCTCAAAAACTACGAGGTCTTTTTAAATAATTGTTTCCCTCTTGTTCCCACTGTCCTCCTTAACATACCCTTAACATAACGAGTGTAGGGTTCCCAAAGAAGCAGCTGCCCAGGTATAGTGTATGCTGGGATTTGCCGGTGCCAAGCCTCGCCCGGATTGCTCCCACAGTCTCAAATGTAGCCCAAAGTAAATGAAGAGGCGGCACACTACTGGCTGCAAAGATGCGTATATTGCGAAACAGAAGCACTACATGTTACGGTCACTCAAGGAGATGCTGATTGACAAGGTTGCCCAAACTTTTGCATCCCACTGTATATACGGTATCTGTGCAAAATTATATAAGCATTATCAAATCATGGAATCCAGCTTACCAAACCAACTGCACAGTCCAATAATCAAGAACGCAAGTGCGGTCTTCATGGTGTTATATACAGGCTTCAGCTGAATACTCAAATACCAATATCTTACCTGTGTACCATTCTTCAATTTATACCATACAGGGTGGCTTGAGGGCGTGTTGCCTTCAGGCTCAGCTTTTCAAAAGTGGATACAAGAGGTACAAAACTGATATTGTCCTAACTTCTTAAGCTTACTAGTTAAAATTTCTAATTAATTTTGTTTGATAAACTTTTTAGTAAATATTTTATTGAAAGCTCTCTATGTTCTCTTACTAACTGCGTAGCTAGACTAAACTAATATTAAGGTATTCTTGTAATGATTCACAATAAGAAAGGATTAGAACTTGTCCAGAAGCCAAACCGGAAATTAAAAAAATATTAACTTTGAAAATCTGCAGCATCTAAAACTTTACATCAACTACTCTTGGGGTAATAATTGTGAAGATGTTAAAAATGATATCACATTGAGTCTGATAAACTAAAGCTTTCATAAGGAACAGTCCTAAGTGGTTTACAACAATACAGATCAATCTAGCTTGTCTTATTTGTGATAAAGCTCCCATACATAAGTGTGTGATCACACGTCAGTCATTGCTATGGCCTGATATAACCAAGGTAATGGCTGCAATCAGGGCCGGCCCTAGGTTTCACAATGCCCTGAGCGAATCTAGATTTTAGTGCTTCTACTGTTTAAGATGATTGTACTGCTGCTACCGAGAACACTGCATTCTCAGAAATGGCAGGCGTCGGGTGCCTACGTATACCCCTAAATGTTCATACTAGTCAGAGTTGTCCCCAATGTATTAGGTATTTAGATATCTCCCTAGTAGTCGGTATCTCCCTCAGCATAGGAAGCAGATGTAAGCAGTATAGGTAGCCAGCTGGGCCCCCAGTAGGCCTGAAGTATAGGAAGCAGAGAAGCAGAAGTCCCCCCTAGTATTGGTAGCAAGTTGTGCCGTCAGTAGTAGGTAGACCCCAGTTATAGGAAGCACGAGCAGACGCCCCCGCCTCCACCCTCAGTATAGCCAGCCGTGCAATAAAAAAATACATGTAATTTAATTTTTCCCTTTCAACCATGTCACAATTTCAATACTCTTCATTCAGCTTTTTTGCCAGAAAAAGCACAGTTTTTCGCAAACCTTTTTTTTTTTTGCATTAAAATTTGTGTTTGTGTGCATATTTTTGCATCCAGATATCCAGAACAAATTTTAATGCAAAAAGATGCATACAGAAACAATGGAACCCCGCCTTAGAACTGCTGGACGAGCATGACTTGTCCATATACTGTTTTCAGCTATTTTTCCCTTGACGAGTCTGGATTGTCCATACCAGCAGGGAGGTTATGTACCTGGCTGAAGGTGTGTATTGCACATCCTAAGGATCCAACACTCAAACAGCAGTAAAGCAGCTCAGTGTATTATAGTTCAGGGTGAGTAGTATAAAGATTTTGTATATTGGTGAGACCAAGCAACCACTGAGGAAGCATGTGGCTCACTATAGGACAGCGGTGAAGACCTATGGCACGCAGAGCCATCTCTGTGGGCACACGAAGCGTTTTTCAGTCACCACCGCTAATGTCCCACTGTCTCCCTCGCACGGCACAGGCCAGGCAGAAGAGTAGCTGTCATGCACGGAGCTGCTGTATGTGGACAAGCTCCACCCGCTGGCTCTGCCAATTGTACTTTGCACTTTGCATGTGTTTTCATGTGGCACTTTGCACGTGGCACTTTGCATGTGTTTGCATGTGGCACTTTGCACTTTGCATGTGTTTGCACGTAGCACTTTGCACTTGTTTGCACGTGGCACTTTCAGGGCCGGCCCTAGACTTTTTGCCGCCTGAGGAAGCGTTGCAGGAAGTGACGTCAGTGGAGCGCACGCTGGATCGAGGAAGAGGTGAGTCCTCCCCGCCCGTTCCTCTTACACATAGCGGCTGCTTCTATTTAAGGCTGGAGGGGAGCGGAGGACGGGGGACCCAGGCGAGGGAGGGGGGGGGTCCGATCCCCCTCCCCGCCGCTGGCCCAATACCCCCGTCCTGCCAGCTACCCCTCCAGCTCGGCGGCCGGCTCCCCACACCCACCGACGGGCGGGTGCCGCCCTTGGAAATTTGCCGCCTGAGGCAAAAGTTTCACCCCGCCTCATGAGCGGGCCGGCCCTGGGCACTTTGCACGTGGCACTTTGCACGTGTTTGCACTTGGCACTTTGCACATGGCACTTTGCATGTGTTTGCACATGGCACTTGGCACTTTGCACATGTTTGCACGTGGAACTTTGCACTTTGCACTTGGCACTTTGCGCGTGGCACTTTGCACACGTTTGCACGTGGAACTTTGCACTTTGCTCTTTGCACGTGGCACTCTGCACGTGTTTGCACGTGGTACTTTGCACTTGGCACTATGCATGTGGCACGTGTTTGCGCGTGGCACTTTGCACTTTGCACATGTTTGTACGTGGAACTTTGCACTTTGCATGTGTTTGCACGTGGCACTTTGCACTTGGCACTATGCACGTGGCATGTGTTTGCACGTGGCACTTTGCACATGTTTGCATGTGGCACTTTGCACTTAGCACTTGGCACTTTGCATGTGTTTGAACGTGGCACTTTGCACTTTGCACGTGTTTGCCTATGGCACTTTGCACGTGTTTGCACGTGGAACTTTGCACGTTGCACTTGGCACTTTACACATGACACTTTGCATGTGTTTGCACATGGCACTTTGCACTTGGCACTTTGCACATGGCACTTTGCACTTTGGACACAATGTGGGCTGCACGGCCGCTGACTGGAACCTAGGCCTGATGATAATTGACAGACTTTTTTTTTTTGGGGGGGGGGGGGGTTAAGTCCCACATCATCAATTAGTGTTCCCCTTTGCAAAATAATGATGATGCATGACTCATTGACCCTAAAAACCTTTTTTAAAGCAATTTTAAGGGCACTTCCGTTTTTTCTATCCAGATATCCGAATCTGGACGGATATCTCGGATACTGGGGTCGGATATTCGATTCGGATCCGGATCGGAAAATTTTGAACTCGGATATCCAGATCCGAATTAGTTCCAGATAGTGAAAAAATGGTATCCGAGCAGCCCTGATGCAATCTACCTAAACTTTAAGGAGAAGGAACACTCCTGAAGAAGATAAACAGAGTTATTTGCTATGTTTGGCAACAGTTTTTCATCCGTTCCATCTCACATCGCCACTGATTTAGAATATCTGTCGCTATCACATTCATGGTTCACCACTGCCACTTGGGTACCTCATTGCTAAAATTCTCAACAGCCTCACTGGCAATACACCTAAAATCCCCTACTGGGGTTCCTATTTCAGTTCACTGAATTTACAGCAGAGCTGTTAGTAATCATGTTAGGGGTGTAGCAATAGACCCTGCAAGGGATGCAGCCGCAGGGGGCCCAGAAGCAGCAGGGGGGCCCCGTGGGGGAAAAGTTTATTTTTCCCTGTCCTGAGAGACTGACAACTAAGGGTAGAGAGAGAAGAAGCTTTCTGCTCTCTACAATATTGGTCTAATGACTGCATCTGCTCAGCCACTGATAAGGAATCATACAACGTTTTGCAGACAAAGATTTGTAGACAGTCCCTATTCAGTGTGCAGCAGGCTCTTGTGTACAGTGCTGCTCTACCCCAGCCTCTCTACCCCTCCCCAAGTGCTGTGTACTGTAGTGATGCTGGAGAAGTCTGTAGAGCCCCACCCCCAACCCCTCTACTGCTCCCCAAGTGCTGTGTACTGTAGTGATATTGGAGGAGTCTGCAGAGCCAGTTCTGCTCCATCAGAGATGGACAGAGTGAGTGTAATAAGCTGAGGCTGGGAGTGCACTCGTCTGTTGGTTTTCTGTATGCATTTTCTTTACACCATGTGTGTCTGCATGTGTGAAAACATGCATATTTTATCACAGAAACTAATGTAATTGATAGAGAAAATGCCTGCAGTGCTTATCTGCTGTCTGTCTTTATCTGCATGTGTTATCCATGTCTCTTCGTCACAAGGTTAGATAAACTGGGTTTATTTAGTCTAGAGAAAAGACGCCTTAGAGGAGATCTAATTAACATGTATAAATACATCAGAGGGCAATATATTAGCTTGGCGGATGAGCTTTTTGTCCCTAGGCCTTCTCAAAGGACTAGAGGACATGAGCTGCGCATGGAGGAAAAACGTTTCAGCCATTTATTTAGGAAAGGGTTCTTTACAGTAAAAGTGATTAAGATGTGGAATGCATTGCCACAGGAAGTCGTTATGGCAAACTCTATACCTGCATTTAAAGGGGGCTTAGATGCTTTCCTTGCGTTGAAAGACATCCATGGCTACAATTACTAGGTTATGCCTAATGATGTTGATCCAGGGATTTTATCTGATTGCCATCTGGAGTCAGGAAGGAATTTTTCCCTTTTGGGGCTAATTGGACCATGCCTTGTGGGGGTTTTTTCGCCTTCCTCTGGATCAACAGGGGTATGTGGGGGACGGGCTGGAGTTGTACTTTGTACTGGTTGAACTCGATGGACGTATGTCTTTTTTCAACCAAAATAACTATGTAACTATGTAACATATATCATGCTACGGACAAGTGTGAGGGCGCAGTTTTATGGGCCTAAGTGTGCGCACTATGTCCTTGCACTTATTCCTGGGATTCCCCTCTGTGAGGTGCTGGGATGTGTATTTATATTATATTAACGTCATTAATATGTATTTATTTGTGTGTTTGTTTTATAGACAGTAACTTGTGCAATTGGCCTGACGAAGGGCGTTGTGTGCCCGAAACGAGCGTGTCGTTGCCTCATTGATATTGCATTTAGTTCACAACAAAGCTGTCATTATTGTTATAATCCTGTATTGGAAGAATTCCCTAAAAACGCAAGGAACCTTTCACAGAGATATTTTTATGGAATCTTTTGTATTTTGTGTTAATAAAGTTTTTGACAATTTTGTGCCATACTGACCTTGCATGAATTAATTTTTTATATTTTTTCTATGATCCTTTCTATTTATACAAAAACATTTATCTGCATGGGGAAAACACATTCAAGTGTGCACTAGCGGATGGAATAAAAGTGGTTCTCAATTTACCTCTGCAGACAGGGGAGGGGTATCGGGGGGTTGGTAGGAGGGGGCCCCAGAAAACTAAAAACATGCACAGGTGAGGTAATTAGTGTCTCAGCAGAGCTGAATAACTACCTCTGTGGATTTCCAAAAAAACATGACTGTAAGTGGGCCTTGAGGACAGGGTTGGGGAACACTGCTTAATTGTTCAACCAGCACAGGGTTCTGTGGACGTTAAAAGACACCTGAGGTGAGAGTGATATGGAGGCTGCCATATTTATTTTCTTACAAGCAATGTGAGTTGCCTGGCAGTCATATTGATCTTCTGGCATACATAGTATCTGGGATAAAACCCTGGATCAAGCATATGGCTAATCCAGCAAAACCTGAGCCAGCTGATTCAATACCTGATCTGCATATGCTTGTTCAGAGTCTTTGGCTAAAAGCATTAGAAATGCAGGATCAGGACGACTGCCAGGCAACTAGTATTGTTTAAAAGTAAATAAATATGGCAGCCTCTACTCTATATCACTCTCACCTCGGGTTCCCTTTAAGCAGCCCTGGATTTTTATCATCAACAAGCAGATGGCCTTATGCTTTGAGAAAGACCTGCAGTTCCTTGTCTGGCCTGTGGGTGGTTCAGAAACATGTTCTTCAGGTTCACTCCACCAGCTGCATCCTGTTGCTGATCATATCGACTACCCTGCTTCCTGCTAGCTGACAGAACTTTGTTGCTTCCAGGACTGAGTACCTGGACACTCCTGTCCTTGTTTCTTGATTCCTGTATACCCGTTCCCTGACCTGAACCTGACATTGATAACACATTGTCAAACCTGTGTATCCTGTCCTTGACTTTGCTTTTAGCTTGTTTCTTTTGTAGATGCCAAACCTGTTACTCTGTTTGACTCTGCTCCTTCGATACCTCTTTTGTTTGTATATATGTGTTTGTTGTATATGTCTGTATATATTGCATGCATATAGTTAGATTATTCAGGGTATTTCATGTGTGTGTTTACTGCATTCCCTGACTGGTTGATGATTCTCTGTATATCGCATGCTGTGCATGTGGTTTGCATTTAATTTGCATTGTCGGTTTTTGTGCACGCTTTACACAATATTGCTTTGCAGTAAACCATGTTGCACATGATATTTTTGTTTCAGTGTCTGTATCACTGCACACTGTGGTCATCTCCTGTTCCTCCGTTCAGGCTTGAAACAAGAGCATTCCTACTGGGTCCTTGCTGCACATGAGATAGGGAAATGCAATAGTGCAAATTTTTCGTTTAGTGGTCGGTCATAATAGATTACTGAAGTATATCATGGGACATCAAGCGATGCTTGACCATCGCTAAGCATTGTATCCAACAACAAAATCTAGCGCGTGTACAGGCCTAAAGAATGATTTAAGGCTAGGCTGTATTGGAGGTGTGCAGAAATTTTGAGGGCTGGTTCTCATTAGCGCACTTACCATGTGTGCGGCTTGCCAATAACTGGTAATTGGCAAAGCGCTGGTGCAGTATTAAGCCCAGGTTCACATCTGCTTTCTGAGCTAAAAAAATCCAGTCTCTGCTTCACCGGTTCCGGATGGCTCAGTCCGTGGCCCTGTTCACATAGTGAAAACGGATCTGATGAATGATTTTCACTTGGCAATACATACCTAATTTTCAGTAGTAGCTGGCAGTAGAGGCTTCCTCTTCTTCCGCTGTGACTACACAGTGCGTCATGTGACTAGTCCCATAACGCGTCATGTAGTCACAAGACGCGGACGAAGCCGGAAGCCTCTACCACCAGCTGCTACGGAAGATTTGGTATGTATAAACCCTCCCTCACCCACCCGCCCGGCTGCTGCACCCTCCTGGCTGCTGCACCCTCCCCACACTCCCGTCGCTAGATTTGCGCCAGCCCATGCCCCCATCCCCCGTTGAACGGTCCGTTTCTTCACTAGTGTGAAGAAACATTCCATTTCCATTGCCCCAATGCTGCAGCACATTTGTCTGGATCCGTTCCGCTAAGCAGAACTGTCCGGAAAATTAGGGCCTGCAGCAATTTTTAGGTATGGGGACCGGAACATATGGAACGTATCCGTACCAACAGACGCATGTGAATGGATCCATAGGTTAACATTGGATCCTTTCACATCCGTTCCTTTTGTAAAATATACATTCCTGTTACGGTACGGAAAAAAACGCTAATGTAAACCGGGCCTTTGCCCAACAAGAATGTTCCCACAGCATTGTTGCAATTTGTTTAAAATTGCCATTGCACTGTATGTAGCCTTTCTGAAGCTATTTTGCTTCGAAGAATTGTGCAAAAAATATATATTCATTCTAAAGTGCTTGGAAAACTGCTTGGCAAAATCACAATCTGCCTTTTGCAAGTGTGAACCAGGCATAAGACCGATTTGCATAAGGAAAAACAAAACAGGTAAAGAATTGGCACATCCAAAGAAATATCTTTATTGGTTCCATGTAAAAAGCATAGGGCCAATGTTTCGGAGCTGCGTAGGGCCCCTTTATCAAGGTAAGATTTGATCACAAGCAAAACCTGTCTGCAGCCGTGTACAAACTATTTAACCAGTCAGGGGCGTAGCTAGAAATGACTGGGCCCCATAGCAAAAAAAAATTATGCCCCCCCCCCCCCAACGACCTTCCAACCCCATGGACCTCGGACCTCCCACCCAAACATTTTGTGGGGAAATCTGATTTCCCCACAAAATGCAACCAGATTGTCGGCAGATTTCCCTACAATATGCAACCAGATTGTCGGCAGATTTCCCTACAATATGCAACCAGATTGTCAGCAGATTTCCCTACAATATGCAACCAGATTGTCGGCAGATTTCCCTACAATATGCAACCATATTGTCGGCAGATTTCCCTACAATATGCAACCATATTGTCGGCAGATTTTCCTACAATATGCAACCATATTGTCGGCAGATTTCCCAACAAAATGCAACCAGATTGTCGGCAGATTTCCCCACAAAATGCAACCAGATTGTCGGCAGATTTCCCCACAATATGCAACCAGATTGTCGGCAGATTTCCCCACAATATGCAACCAGATTGTCGGCAGATTTCCCCACAATATGCAACCAGATTGTCGGCAGATTTCCCCACAATATGCAACCAGATTGTCGGCAGATTTCCCCACAATATGCAACCAGATTGTCGGCAGATTTCCCCACAATATGCAACCAGATTGTCGGCAGATTTCCCCACAATATGCAACCAGATTGTCGGCAGATTTCCCCACAATATGCAACCAGATTGTCGGCAGATTTCCCCACAATATGCAACCAGATTGTCGGCAGATTTCCCCACAATATGCAACCAGATTGTCGGCAGATTTCCCCACAATATGCAACCAGATTGTCGGCAGATTTCCCCACAATATGCAACCAGATTGTCGGCAGATTTCCCCACAAAATGCAACCAGATTGTCGGCAGATTTCCCCACAAAATGCAACCAGATTTTTGGCAGATTTTCCTACAATATGCAACCAGATTGTCGGCAGATTTCCCCACAATATGCAACCAGATTGTCGGCAGATTTCCCCACAATATGCAACCAGATTGTCGGCAGATTTCCCCACAATATGCAACCAGATTGTCGGCAGATTTCCCCACAATATGCAACCAGATTGTCGGCAGATTTCCCCACAAAATGCAACCAGATTGTCGGCAGATTTCCCCACAAAATGCAACCAGATTTTTGGCAGATTTCCCCACAATATGCAACCAGATTGTCGGCAGATTTCCCCACAATATGCAACCAGATTGTCGGCAGATTTCCCCACAATATGCAACCAGATTGTCGGCAGATTTCCCCACAATATGCAACCAGATTGTCGGCAGATTTCCCCACAATATGCAACCAGATTGTCGGCAGATTTCCCCACAAAATGCAACCAGATTGTCGGCAGATTTCCCCACAAAATGCAACCAGATTTTTGGCAGATTTCCCTACAATATGCAACCAGATTGTCGGCAGATTTCCCAACAAAATGCAACCAGTTTGGCGGCAGATTTCCCCACAAAATGCAACCATATTGTTGGCAGATTTCCCCACAAATTGCAATCAGATTGTCGCCAAACTTCCCCACAAAATGCAATCAGATTGTCGCCAGATTTCCCCACAAAATGCAATCAGATTGTCGCCAGATTTCCCCACAAAATACAGTATATGTAGTTAGGTCTATAGTAGGCTAACATTAATTACCTGGAGGGAGGGTGGTTGGGCAGGCTGGTACACTATTTGCGGTGCAGGCGGCACTGCACTGGGTAGGCAGTTAGGTAGCTGGGTGGGAGGGTAGGCAGTCTAGGCAGATAGGTAGACGGGTGGGCAGTTAGGTAGCCGGGTGGGAAGTTAGGCAGAAGGGTGGGCAGTTAGGTAGCCGGGTGGGGAGTTAGGTAGCCGGGTGGCAGAGTGGGCAGTTAGGTAGCTGGGTGGGCAGGTAGGTAGCTGGGTGGGCAGTTAGGTAGCCAGGTGGGAGGGTGGGCAGTTAGGTAGTGGGCAGTTAGCTAGCCGGGTGGGAGGGTGGCCAGTTAGGTAGCCAGGTGGGCAGTTAGGTAGTGGGCAGTTAGGTAGCCGGCTGGGAGGGTGTTCAGTTAGGTAGTGGGCAGTTAGGTAGCCGGGTGGGGTAGTGGGCAGTTAGGTAGCCGGGTGGGAGGGTGGGCAGTTAGGTAGTGGGCAGTTAGTTAGCCGGGTGGGCAGTTAGGTAGCCGGGTGGGAGGGTGGCCATTTAGGTAGCCAGGTGGGCAGTTAGGTAGTGGGCAGTTAGGTAGACGGGTGGGAGGGGAGGTAGCCGAGTAGTTAGTGGGGTAGGGGCCCGACCCTTATCCCCCCTGCCTCACCTGGGGTCCCCCCTCCTTCCATCAGCGGCGAGAGAGCGGCCGGCATATACAGGAAGCTCCGGCGGGGTAATCAGCCACTAGAGGTTCAGCTGCCTCCCAGGCTACGGTGTCCCCACTGTATTGCTGCTCGCAATAAACCAGGAAGTGGTGCGAGCAGCAATACAGTGGGGACACCGTAGCCTGGGAGGCAGCTGAACCTCTAGTGGCTGATTACCCCGCCGGAGCTTCCTGTATATGCCGGTGTTCACCGGCCGCTCTCTCGCCGCTGATTAAAGGAGGGGGGACCCCAGGTGAGGCGGAGGGGGGGCGCCAAGGTGAGGGAGGGAGGGGGGCCCCGGACGGCCGGCGGAAAAAAACAAAACAAAAAAAAAAGTCCTCTCAGGCAGCTGCGGGCCCCCTGTGACGTAGCGCTGCCACGGGGCCCCGTAGCAACGCTATGGCTGCTATCCCCAATGCTACGCCACTGTAACCAGTTCACCCCCAAGGGTTTTTATCCTAACGGACCAGAGCAATTTTCAGTTGTCAGTGCTCCTCCCTTTTATTCCCTAATAACTTTATTACTACTTATCACAAGAAAGTGATCTATACCTCGTTTTTTTCACCACCAATTAGGCTTACTGTGGATAGTACATTTTGCTAAAAAAAAAAATTATTCTAAATGCGTTTTAATGAGAAAAACAGAAAAAAAAGAAAAAAAATCATTATTTCTCAGTTTTCAACCATTATAGTTTTAAAATTAAACATTCTCCTGTGGATAAAACAAACACGTTTTATTTGCCCAGTTGTCCCGATTATTAAACAGTTTAAATGATGTCGATATCACAATGTATGGCGACAGTATATTATTTTGAAATATAAGTGTTATTTTTCTGTTGTGGTTTTTTTTTTATTCTGGCCATAATTACAAGCCCCTATTTAATAAATTAAAATTAATTTCCCCCCCATAAAATATAAATTAACAAAGCTGAGTCCCTAAGGCAACTATTTATTTATTTTTTTTAGCTGATTTTTTTTTTACAAGTGTTTTTTTTTTTTTGGGGGGGGGGGAGGGTTGGAAGTGTAATTTTATTAAAGCGAAATATAACCCTGCATTTTAACTTTGCTCTAAAATATTATTTACAGCATATTATATGCAAAAAGCATATTTTTTTTTTTTACTAGACCAGCATTGGAAGGGTTAAACACAGAGGTTTAAAGTTCCGTGAAGAGATATGCAGAAGTTCAGATTGCTACATTCTATTTAGTTGAATGTATCTATTGATAAATGTTACACACTCTTTGGCTGTCCTCCAAGCTCCTTCTCAGTCAGAGAGATGAGTCACATTCAACACTTAGATACATTTATGTAAACAAAATGTATCTATTTCAGCTTCGGATGCGTCTGCAGTAATCTCCAGGAACTTTAAAGCCCTGTGTAACCCTTCCAATGCTGGTCTAGTAAAAAAAAAAAAAATGCTGGTTGCATATCATATACTGTAAATAATGTTTTAGAGCAAAGTTGAAATGCAGGGTTATATTCTGCTTTAAGATCTGTATGTACTTGAAAATGAATGTATTTTTGTAGGTGTAATATACTTTTTGGTGAACACTCATAGGAAATGTTCACTTTTTTTTTTCTTTACTTTATTTAATTGTTACATTTCCTGTTATTGTGAATGGACGTAGCCGCTGTTCGCGGTCACGTCCATTCACTCCAGGCACTGCGATTGGGTAGAGTACCGTTCGGTCTTCTTCCCCAATCACCCAGCACGAAAGCCCGACGGAAACAGCGGCGGTAGCGGCGCACACACGGCGGTAGCAGCGGCGGGAACGCGCGACGTATTAAAACGTCATGTTGCTGTTAATAGCGGTAAACATGACGTTTTAATACGTTAGGATGTCAGTAATTGGTTAAAGAGAAGAAGGGAGTCAGGCTCCTCACGACACTCGCATTAGGTGATGTGTATCCAGCAAGTGGAAGCAACGTTGCCACTTGCTCGATACACAAAGTGGCTGCTTTCACTGTATGTATTGTACTTAACATGCCATTATCGTAAAACAGAGGTAATATCAATAGTGCAAGTATATTATATTAATCATCAGGGCCTTATTTTAGCTATCAATACACTAACACATAAACCCATATTGTTTTAACAGGATCATTTAAACATCTGCATTGTGTTTTTTAATGATCCATTTTCACCAATGCATTAAGGGTCATGTATTGAAAGCCTTTCTAAATGTGCTAACGAATCTCCTTTCCTCGAAATGCTTTGTTTTCATAAGAAACTAGAATGCTAAGTGATTATTTAGGATTATCTTCAATCACGTATGTTCACAATTGGACAAATCATTATGTTCTTTTTTGTTTGTTTGTGGATAGGCTGTACATGCAGGATTCAATGATTTGAGAGATTTGTAAATATTGCTTGTAGCATTAATTATCTTTCAGTTTGCACAAGCAGAACTGTGGATTAGAAGGGGAGTTGTGCAAATAACACACAGCAGGCAACTGCAGCATGAGTTTGACAAGAGTTATGCACATGACTATAGGACAGCAGTACTCACCCGGTAAACTGAGAGCTCTTGGCTGATTTGTAACAAGACAGCCTAATCAACCACAGGGCCAGTCCCATCATAGGGGCAACCTAGGCAATTGCTCCAGGACCTAAAGCTAAGGCCCTCAACCTCTCTCTGTTTTCCCTTCTGTCCTGTGCAAGAGTTCAGCTCCACTTTAAAGCATCTGAATGTCATTTATTTATATTTGCTGAAAAAATCTATGTATCTCTTTTGAATGTTGAATGTGCATATGGTGGTGTGCTCTAACATATTGACAGTATACAAGAACAAAGTCTGAAGAAGGCTTATTAGCAGAAAGCTTACTCTTTTCCTTTTAGGGCTCTTTCACACCAAGACGTTGCGTTTGATGCGACGTTAAGGTCACACAACGTGCCCCTAACGCAACGCATGTAGTAGTTAAAGGTGGACGTTATTGTGCACCGTTGGACACTTTGTTAGAGTGATATGACGTCATTTATTAAGCGTCTCTGGGTGCGCCGTTTTCGTCGCACAATGATGACTATAAATAGACTTTTTGGGTGCTTATTATTGTGGGTTGTTTGTTGTTGGAAACATGGATTTGGAGGAAGAGATAGTGCTTGGTGGCATGTGCTTGTAATTTTTTATGCGTCTTCTTCATCGCAGGCATCGAAGGAGGCAGTTCTGGGTCCATCCCCTACTAGTGGACCGTCCTTTAACCTTCTTGGCGGTAACCCCGAACGTAGTTCGGGGTAAGCCGCCGGAGGGTGCCGCTCAGGCCCTGCTGGGCCGATTTGTTTAATTTTTTTTTTGCTGGACGCAGCTAGCACTTTGCTAGCTGCGCCAGCACCCCGATCGCCACCGCCGCGCGCCCGATCGCCGCTATACAGTGCGGCGCGCGGCCCCCCCCCCAGACCCCATGCGCTGCCTGGCCAATCAGTGCCAGGCAGCGCCGAGGGGTGACCCGGGACTCTCAATGACGACCCGACGTCAGTGACGTTGGTGACGTCATCCCGCCCGTCGCCATGGCGACGGGGAAAGCCCTCCAGGAAATCCCGTTCTTTGAACGGGATTTCCTGATCGGAGATCGCCGAAGGCGATCGAAGAGGGCGGGGGGATGCCGCTGAGCAGCGGCTATCATGTAGCGAGCCCTGGGCTCGCTACATGATATAGAAAAAAAAAAAATTAAAAAAAACTGCCGCGCTGCCTCCTGGCGTATTTTTTTATACCGCCAGGAGGGTTAAGAGGGAATTTTTACACCCTCTTTCCTGACTTGTTGCAGGACTCCTCAAAGTTTTTCAAGTACACGTAAATGTCCATTTCCAGGTAAGACTGCATAGTTTTGTTTTATGTTTTAAAGTGTGTCCTACATAAATAATTAGTAATTGCCTTGCATTGTGTTCCTATTATATAGGATATCTGGCATTCTGTTTGGGCAATTTGTTTCATTATTTGTTATAAGACTACAATTCCTTATAATCTGAACAAGGTCCTTCCACCGCTTGTCACAGTGCCTTGCCATTTACTGACAGTAGAATTTGCTTATGGCAGGTTAGTGTGGGAAGCTGGAGGGTGAGGTTCCTAGCCATTGATTTCAGAGGCAGAGGGGAGGAGGGAGGATGAGAGGGGACTGAATGTACACACAGGCAAGCTAATATCACCTCCAGTCCTCAGCCTGTGACAATGTGAAAAACAGAACATGGCTGCCCTATATTGGAAGTACTTGTTATGTTTGTTGTGAAATAGTGGTTATGTGTTGATGAATGTTTTGTTTTTTTGTTTGTCTTGTAGTTTTTATGTACTGCTGGATTTGGTGAAATCGGATTTCACCAAGGGTCACACCAACTTACCAGCATATCTACAGAGGAGAAGCTATTGGTGACCTTGAGGTATTGTGATAGTAGTTATTGGATATTCTTCATGTGTATGTAATGTATTATTTGCATGTTTACTGTATGATCTGCTTTTTAATTTTTTTTTATCTTTTCAGATACCTTGCAACAGGCCAGTCATTTTCCTCCCTACATTTTTGTTTTCGGCTACATAGTGCGTGACACATGCCGAGCCATCTGGTTGCGGGTGGCACCTAGGCATCTCCGTCCACCGGAGGAAGCAAATTGGCAAGAAATTGCCAATTTGTTTTGGGAGAAGACCAAATTCCCCTACTGCCTAGGTGCCATTGATGGCAAACACATACTGCTAGTCATGCCTCCGTTCAGTGGCAGCCGTTATTTTAATTACAAGAAATATTTTTCTCTTGTTTTGATGGCTATAGCTGATGCCAAGTCAAGGTTTATTTATATTGATGTGGGGTCATATAGGATTGCAAGTGACTCATTCATCTTTCAGCATTCCAATTTTTACCGCAACATGATGAATGATAGCTTGAACTTCCCAGCCCCCACGCCTGGGTCTGGCACAACTGGTCCTCCTCGGCCATTCACTCTCATTGGCGATGAAGCCTTTGGGCTGAGCCAAAACCTCATGTGCCCTTTTTCTTCTCGGTACTTGTCTGCGGATCGCAGGAATCGTACCATGTTTAATTTTAGTTTGTCCCGGGCAAGGCAGGTTGTGGAGTGTGCCTTTGGTGTTTTGGTCAATAGGTGGCGAGTTTTGCACACCTCCATCAACCTGAATGTTTTCAATGCCGTCCCCGTTTGTGAAAGCAACATGCGTTCACAATTTTGTTTTGGACCTTGAGAAGGTGTGTCGCCAGATGTCAGCGATGTCTGCCATCTGCGCGATGTTCGGGCAAACCCACTATGGGGTACAAGGGATTGCTTGTCACTCCAGGATGATTTGGTGCATTTTTTTTTGCATGAGGGTCGAGTTGATTGCCAGGACAATTAGCCTTTTTTTTAATACATTTTTTTTTCTTCATGCACATGTCTATATATATATATTTTTTTGATTACCTTTTTTTGTAGTAGGTAGTTAAATTTAACCACTTGAGGACCCACCCTTTACCCCCCCTTAAGGACCAGCGCTGTGCTGAGTGATCTGTGCTGGGTGGGCTCTGCAGCCCCCAGCACAGATCATGTAGCAGGAAGAGAGATCAGATCACCCCTCTTTTTTCCCCACTAGGGGGATGATGTGCTGGGGGGGTCCGATCTCTCATGCCTGCATGTGGCTGGCGGGGGGGGCAGCTCAAAGCCCCCCTCCGCGGCGAAATTCCCCCCTCCCTCTCCTACCTGCTCCCCCCCCCGGAGATCAGGGCTGCACAGGACGCTATCCGTCCTGTGCAGCCAGTGACGGGACAACCCCTGTCACATGGCGGCGATCCCTGGCCGCTGATTGGCCGGGGATCGCCGATCTGCCTTACGGCGCTGCTGCGTAGCAGCGCCGTACAAATGTAAACAAAGCGGATTATTTCCGCTTGTGTTTACATTTAGCCTGCGAGCCGCCATCGGCGGCCCGCAGGCTATTCACGTAGCCCCCCGCCGTGAATTGACAGGAAGCAGCCGCTCGCGCGAGCGGCTGCTTCCTGATTAATCAGCCTGCAGCTGGCGACGCAATACTGCGTCGCTGGTCCTGCAGCTGCCACTTTGCCGACGCGCGGTATGAGTGCGCGGTCGGCAAGTGGTTAAATAGTGTAGGGTCCCCTCTATGAGATAGGCAGTTGGCAGAGGGGCTTAACCACATTCATGTTGAATTGTGGGACCAACAATCTCGCAGTAAGTAAAATCGTGTATGTGGTAAGTATTCAATACTATAGTGCAATATGGGAAAACACTGCTTGAATGTACACAAACTTATATTAATTTTGTCATTAATGTGACGATAACAGCACATTAATGATAAAACAATGCAATTTGTGTGCTTTCATTATGCGACATTGTCGCATCACCGATTGCGACGATAACGCCGCATTCATGTTACCCAATTTGATTTGTGTACTCCCATTATGCAACGTAAAAGTCGCATTTCTATTCCTTTGTTTCCTCAATGCGATGATAACGGTGCATCCTATGTGCTGATAAGCAGTCATGTGACATTTATAAATCATGTGTCAACAGGAAGCTACTGTACAGACTTCCTGTATTCTGTAGTGGATGCAAGACAGAAAAATGCCACCTGCTGCATTCAGGGAGAAGGAAAAGCTTCTTTTGGCCCAAGTAAGATTGAAAAATATAATTGATTGGAGTACATTGTTGATGTTTTTGCACTCTCATAATGTGATTGCTTCTGCTTAAGTTTAGCAAAGTATATTTATCAATAATGGTTTTTATTGTGTATGTTATATTATTATAGTTGTGTTGTGTACACACACTTCATTAGCTTTATATTGTGCAATGTGTACTGTTGTGTGACATATATTGATGCTGACATGTTCTTTCAATATGAACCTATCACTTAGGCTGCAAGCTATGCTGAGCTATATTTTGCTTCTAGAACGTATGCACTGATTGTTTCCTTTTCTTTTTTTCAGATAATGATTTTGTCCCGCTACGATCTGGTCAGGACAAGGTACGAAAAGAGGAGGATCCTTCTGCGTGCCCAACAGTGGATCCTTGAGCAGTACCACAGCTTCCACCCACTGGAAACACTGAAAAAGCGCTGGTCGGATCTAAAGTGATCCGAACTTTGTCCACATAGTTAGGCGCGACTTGCTTGAAGGTAATTTTCAGTCACTTGTCATACAGACCATGTTAATGCCTTATGGCCTAGACTAATTGGTGAACTTTACAATGTTGTATAGTAAAGTTTGTAAGTTAAGTACTAACGGGCCTCTTTGTAGACAGTTGTGTCCCCACTCTAACCTTATTCCTCCCGCAGTTAGCCAGATGATCACCATTATACAATTAAAGGGGCCCATACATTTGCCCACCAACAAACCAATCGACCATCCAATTCGATTATTATAAATTGGATGCAAATTTGTGCTGCCAAGTGCATGCCCGACCGACAAAGCAACGAATTTGGGGGCAGAAATTGCATGCACGGTCGATCGCGCATGCTGGGGAATGTTGGCTCTAGGTTGGTTGTTGGGGTGTGTGGCGGTACGGCGGCCGAGTTGCGAATGAGCGACAATACCACAAAACCCCTGCCGCTGCAATGTATAAATGTATGCAGTGTGTTGTGCATTTATACATTACCTGTCCTGTAGCAGCCTCCACACGGTGACCGTCCATCTTCCCGAGGTCCGCATTTAAGCTGGCGGCGCATAGCATACAATGTCAGACGCTATGCGCCACTAGCGTGTATGCGGCTTACCTGGCGAGATTGACGGTCACCACGTGGAGGCTGCTACAGGACAGGTAATGTATAAATGCACTACACACTGCATACATTTATACATTTTGGGTGCAGCGGCAAGGGGGACGCGGCAGTTCAGCCAATTCCCTGATGTTTTCATGCTGAAATAGGACGGAAATCTGCCTGTAGTGTATGGGCAGATTCGATTACAGACCAATTTATCTTTAATCAGATGCGATTAGATATCATTTTGTCTCTTGGTCAAATCTGGCCATACTTATTCTAATATATGGGCACCTTTAAGTAGGCCATACACCATACAATTTTCATGCAATTTGGCTGTACAATCAATCTCCAAGTGCTGTTATACTACATGGATGTTGTTAACATTGTATTCAAATTGTACAGTCAGATTGCAGCAAAATTGTATGGTGTGTGGCCACCTTTACACAGAAACCCACCCAAACATACGTCCCACACTGTCATCAACACACCATTTCATTAGTACAAACACCTCACCCCCAATCACTATTAAATATTTCTACACCCCCCCCCCCCCCACCCCACCCAAAGGCTGCCCGTCCCTGCTCAAGTTGTCTGTAAAAAAACATCCGCAATCAACCTCTCTCACCTTACCTTGTTGTTGCAAGCATCCTGACAGAAGAGTGTGGTGCGGACCCTTGCCCTACAGGATGTTAGCCTCAACAAGGTAAGGTTAGAGAGGCTGACTTCTGATATTTATTTGGGTAATTTAGTGTAAAATATGAAGGATGTTAGCTGTTGTCTATTGGTATTAATGATAATCATGGTAATGATAATTTTGGACATTACATTTACATAGTATTGTACTTGTGTATGTACAATATTTGATCCCAACATGTGTGTTTCTTTTATGTACACAGCTTTAAGACAGAGGAGGGCACAGAGGGCTGCACAGGCCCAACAAACGGACCCAGCCCAGCAACCAACCCAGCAACCACCACAAGGCTGGGAGAGAAATGTAATGGTAGAGGACTCATCCTCTGAAGAGGAGAGCAATGAAAAAGGGCTCTACATTTTACATGTTATATTGTTATTTTGTTTGTAATTTTTTAGTATTTTTAAAATAATGATCTTAAAAAAAATTATAATTTTAAAAGGCTTTTACAAAACTCAAACATGGCTTCATTATTTCAAATGAAGATGTAATGGACCTGCACACTAATGGAAAATGTGCATACACACCACATACAAACAAAACATAAATATGTCCATATATATGTTTTGTTGTTCCCTGCACCCCCACATCTGCACCCTCCATCTCCTGCCACACACACCCACTATAAGTTGGAATCTATGTGTTTTGTGTGAGTGTGTTCAACAACTGCAATGGTGGCGGATGGATGCACAATAACCATCCTTGTTGTGTGTAATGTAATTTTTAGCCATTATAAAATGTACATTACAAACATTGGTAGGTGTGTTTGTGTTGATAAATAACACATACATAAGATTTTTGGTCATGCAATGGGTTACACATGTGAGTTGTCCTATGCGTTCAGTAGAGTTCTACAACGTTTGTAACAATGGACATCAGTTACATGTGGTAACCCATTTTGACTCCTCTTGCAGTTCCACTTACATGGTCAATCTATGTTACACACATCCAATGAGAATAGTAAATAATTTTCACAGTTTATTTCACTGTTAACACAAACAAATAGGATAAATTGACTTCACAAATAATAAAATATACATTTATTGGTATAGTTGAGAGAGTATCACTACACCCATCAAATATTGCAAGAAAAAGAAAATCACATATATTGATTATCATCAACATTTTGGAACATATGTGGATGCAACATTGGAGCTACTTTCTGGGTTTTGCTCGGGATTTTGAGAAGTGTGATATTGATCCAATTGAGCCTCCTTATATTGTTGGTGGTAGGGATATGTCTGATATATATGAGGATGCTGACTGTCACCATATTGCTGAGTGTATGTATGTGGAGGAATGTTGGTAGGAGGAATAAGTGTTTGGGATATTGGGGGCCGGAAAGTGGTTATGGGTTGTAAATACATGAACATGGGTGGGCGGGATGTCGCCATCTGTGGTGTTTGGCATGGCATTGCTGCTCTGAAAGTTGCTATTTGTGGCCTATTCAACAGATTTGGTGCTCCCACACTACACCTCGGTCTTGCCTGAAAAGGCAACATGCCTGCATTAATGTTGGCCAGTGTGTCCTGGGAGCTGCTCAAGCTGGTCTGCTGTGAGCTGCTTAGACTTGGCTGTGCCTTGGCCATGGTGTCATCAGGGCCGTAACTATTAAGAGGCACCCGGGGGCCGGTGTCATGGGCGGGTCCTCGGGGGGGGGGGGAGGGCAGGTGGCTCCCTGTTTCATATAATATTTTTTTTCTTTTTCCCTTCGGACTTTTTTTTATTATTTATTTATATTTTTTTTTTGGGGGGGGGGGGGGGGAGCACCATGCAGCCAGCAGTTATTGCCTTCTTACAGTTTGCAAGCGCTCCCCCGCCGCCACCATCCACAATGGTTTCCTCTGGTCTGGTCTGACTCTCATCTCACTCAGCTGCTTGCCGGGCTGAGTGATGAGCCAGCCAGAGCCACTTGCACGTGGCTTGAAAGAGACAGAGCACTGAGCAGGCTATGAAGTAAATTGGCCTCATATGCTCCGCCCCCCCCCCATTTGAATGGACTAGCCGAGTCTGGGAAAAGTGTCTCCTCCTCCTCTCTCGGCACCATTTTAGATCACACAGGAGGACAGCACGAGGAGGTCGGGTCGGGAGACAGACATGTGAAGCAGCTGCTGCAGCCCAGCCAGCTAGTTCTCTCAGCTACTAGTCCACTGGCAGCCTGCCCACTCACCCAGCTACGCTACCTAGCGCTCTACTCGCCCAGAAAGACAGGTACCCAGGCAGCCCCCTCACCCAGCCTAGGCAGCCACCACCATCTAACCCAGCCCAGGGTCACAGGCAGCAGGCCCCAGCCGCCCAGGCAGCACAGCAGGCCACCACCAGCTACCCCAGCCCAGGGTCACAGGCAGCAGGCCCCAGCCGCCCAGGCAGCAGCCAGCAGGCCACCACCAGCTGCCCCAGTCCAGGGTCACAGGCAGCAGGCCCCAGCCGCCCAGGCAGCAGCCAGCAGGCCACCACCAGCTGCCCCAGCCCAGGGTCACAGGCAGCAGGCCCCATCCGCCCAGGCAGCAGCCAGCAGGCCACTACCAGCTACTCCAGCCCAGGGTCACAGGCAGCAGGCCCCAGGCAGCAGGCCACCAGGTCACCACCAGCTGCTCCAGCCCAGGGTCACAGGCAGCAGGCCCCAGCCACCCAGGCAGCAGGCCACCAGGTCACCACCAGCTGCCCCAGCCCAGGGTCACAGGCAGCAGGCCCCAGGCAGCAGGCCACCAGGTCACCACCAGCTGCCCCAGCCCAGGGTCACAGGCAGAAGGTCCCAGCCGCTCAGGCAGCAGCCAGCTGGCCACCACCAGCTACCCCAGCCCTGGGTCACAGGCAGCAGGCCCCAGGCAGCAGGCCACCAGGTCACCACCAGCTGCCCCAGCCCAGGGTCACAGGCAGCAGGCCCCAGCCACCCAGGCAGCAGGCCACCAGGTCACCACCAGCTGCCCCAGCCCAGGGTCACAGGCAGCAGGCCACAGCCGCCCAGGCAGCAACCAGCAGGCCACCACCAGCTACCCCAGCCCAGGGTCACAGGCAGCTACTAGTCCACTGGCAGCCTGCCCACTCACCCAGCTACGCTACCTAGCGCTCTACTCGCCCAGAAAGACAGGTACCCAGGCAGCCCCCTCACCCAGCCTAGGCAGCCACCACCATCTAACCCAGCCCAGGGTCACAGGCAGCAGGCCCCAGCCGCCCAGGCAGCACAGCAGGCCACCACCAGCTACCCCAGCCCAGGGTCACAGGCAGCAGGCCCCAGCCGCCCAGGCAGCAGCCAGCAGGCCACCACCAGCTGCCCCAGTCCAGGGTCACAGGCAGCAGGCCCCAGCCGCCCAGGCAGCAGCCAGCAGGCCACCACCAGCTGCCCCAGCCCAGGGTCACAGGCAGCAGGCCCCATCCGCCCAGGCAGCAGCCAGCAGGCCACTACCAGCTACTCCAGCCCAGGGTCACAGGCAGCAGGCCCCAGGCAGCAGGCCACCAGGTCACCACCAGCTGCTCCAGCCCAGGGTCACAGGCAGCAGGCCCCAGCCACCCAGGCAGCAGGCCACCAGGTCACCACCAGCTGCCCCAGCCCAGGGTCACAGGCAGCAGGCCCCAGGCAGCAGGCCACCAGGTCACCACCAGCTGCCCCAGCCCAGGGTCACAGGCAGAAGGTCCCAGCCGCTCAGGCAGCAGCCAGCTGGCCACCACCAGCTACCCCAGCCCTGGGTCACAGGCAGCAGGCCCCAGGCAGCAGGCCACCAGGTCACCACCAGCTGCCCCAGCCCAGGGTCACAGGCAGCAGGCCCCAGCCACCCAGGCAGCAGGCCACCAGGTCACCACCAGCTGCCCCAGCCCAGGGTCACAGGCAGCAGGCCACAGCTGCCCAGGCAGCAACCAGCAGGCCACCACCAGCTACCCCAGCCCAGGGTCACAGGCAGCAGGCCCCGGCCACCCAGGCAGCAGGCCACCACCAGCTGCCCCAGCCCAGGGTCACAGGCAGCAGGCCCCAGCCGCCCAGGCAGCAGCCAGCAGGCCACCACCAGCTGCCCCAGCCCAGGGTCACAGGCAGCAGGCCCCAGCCGCCCAGGCAGCAGCCAGCAGTCCACCACCAACTGCCCCAGCCCAGGGTCACAGGCAGCAGGCCCCAGCCGCCCTGGCAGCAGGCCACCAGGTCACCACCAGCTGCCCCAGCCCAGGGTCACAGGCAGCAGGCCACAGCCGCCCAGGCAGCAACCAGCAGGCCACCACCAGCTACCCCAGCCCAGGGTCACAGGCAGCAGGCCCCAGCCACCCAGGCAGCAGGCCACCACCAGCTGCCCCAGCCCAGGGTCACAGGCAGCAGGCCCCAGCCGCCCAGGCAGCAGCCAGCAGGCCACCACCAGCTGCCCCAGCCCAGGGTCAAAGGCAGCAGGCCCCAGCCGCCCAGGCAGCAGCCAGCAGTCCACCACCAACTGCCCCAGCCCAGGGTCACAGGCAGCAGGCCCCATCCGCCCAGGCAGCAGGCCACCAGGTCACCACCAGCTGCCCCAGCCCAGGGTCACAGGCAGCAGGCCCCCAGCCGCCCAGGCAGCAGCCAGCAGGCCACCACCAGCTGCCCCAGCCCAAGGTCACAGGCAGCAGGCCCCAGCTGCCCAGGCAGCAGCCAGCAGGCCACCACCAGCTGCCTCAGCCCAGGGTCACAGGCAGCAGGCCCCAGCCACCCAGGCAGCAGGCCACCAGGTCACAGGCAGCAGGCCCCAGCCGCCCACCAGCTGAGCTACCCACCTGATACCCCAGGGTCACAGGCAGCAGGCCCCAGCCACCCAGCCCAGGTCACAGAGGCTCCTAGAACTCCGCTCGCTGCCAACTACATAACTGAGAAAGACCCTGAGGCTCAAAGAGCAGCCGGAGTTCTGAGGCTTTGGCCCGCCCCGCTTTTCCTCCTCCCCTGCTCCCCCTACAGCTCCCTGATGCTGAGAGAGACGTCAGGCGTACTCACGCTGGCCTGATGTCTCTGCATCTTCACCATGTGTGGCACCGGCGGGAAATACCAGAGCTGGACAGAGACGAGGAGACAGAGCGAGTGAATGATTGAGCAGCCAGCCATGACAGCAGAGAGAGGAGCTGCAGCCCGAGCCTGCCAGTGACAGCCTCTAGCCAGCATCACAGACACCCAGAGGGACATAGCTGCCATAGCCAGCCCAGCAGAGTGCACAGAGACTGCCTGCCAGCCAGACACATGACAGAAGGGGAGGAGGTAATGTACAATGCTCTGTTGTGTTCCTTTTGCTCATACTCCTTCTCTCTTGAACACTCTTAGGGCTGGTTCACATGGACTTCTGCGCGGCGTCGCGTTTGATGACGTGCGGCGGCTGCTGCGCAGTCAGGCTTTCAGCAGCTGTCACGTCTGGATGCGGTCGGCGTTTTTCTTTCCCTAGGGGGACATTACCCGTCGCGGTTGCCTGCCCCTGGAAGCTACATGTAGCTTCCAGGGTGGCCATAAACGCAAGCGAAAATCGAGTCATAGACATAGTCTAATGTCCTACCATATAATTATTATGTATTTATATAGCACTGACATCTTCTGCAGCACTTTGCAGAGAACATAGTCATGTCACTGACTTTTCTCTGGGGAGCTCACAATCTAATACCTACCACTATTTTGTGCCAGAGAACACTAGCTAATGTGTTGTTGTTGTTTTTTTTTTTTTGGGGGGGGGGGGGGGGGAACATTTGCTGCTTGCTTTTTTAGGGTCCCTTTACTTATACCCGGGGAGAAAACATGGCCCCACCGACTTTGGACTGCACTCCACTCTTACTAGGAAATTTTAATTGGCCACACCCACTGTATGTTATGGACATGCCCACTGCAGTATGTGACCACTCCCATTTTTCGCCGGGGGGGGGGCATAGGTTTTGGGTGCCTAGGGGAGCCCAAACCCTAAATACAGCCCTGGGTGTCATGTGAGCTGAGCTAGATGTAGTAGTTTGTGTGCTGGGGTCAACAGAGTGGGTAGGTGGAGGTGCCTGATATTTTATGATGACATCCATGATATCTTTCAACATATGTGAGAGAGCCTAAGCGCTTTGAGTCCTATGGGAGAAAAGCGCTATAGAAATGTTATTGTATTGTATTGTATATGTGGACGGAGGTGTTCAGGTACTAAATTCATTAATGGTACTAAACCATTTGCCATCTTTTGTGTGTCATTGAGCTGTGACTGACTGTGCTGCCATTTCTCCATCAGCTGTTGAAAAGCGGACATCATGCTCATATCAATTTGGCGCCTAGATGCCGGACATGTTGCTCACCACTCATTTGAGAGGTGGCTGGCTGTGCATCAGGAGGCTTCTGCCTCATTTCCATGGCCTGCACATTTTCAACAGCTGGAGTTTGTGAAGTTGGACATGAACTATCCTCTGTCCTGTTGATAAATTATGCATATAGATATTTATTTTATATTACTAATTTTTTAATTGAGAAAGCATAATGCACAAAATACTTACTCTCGTCCCTCAAAACATGGTCTTAAGAAATCCAATAGTTCAAAATGGCAATATTTGCCTGTCGTTGAGGAACCCGCTTCACTCCGCTCCATCTGTTTCACCTTCTCCAAATCGTCATCCAAAACTACAATACAAAAACAAAAATGAAACTACAGCCAAAACACCTATTTCACTGGCCAAATGTTGCATAGATACCCGTTAGGTAGGCAAACATCAGGCGAATTGGCGGCCAATCGACTATCCAATTTGATTATTATAATCGAATCAGATGAAAATCACTGCCACAAAGTGTATGGCCGACCGACAATGCCACCAATTTAAGGACAAAAATTGGTTGCATTGTCGATTGCATGAGCTGGAAGATGTTGGCCCGACTTGGTTGATCAGGTGTATGGCGGGAACTGTGTGCAATTTGTGCACGATTGACACATGCTTCAAAAACCACAGTCACTGTCACCCCCAATGTAAAATTTCCCCCAGGTGCAAGGTATACATTACCTGTCCGCTAGCTCCTGGTGCACTCCATTCTCCATACACATGCACCACGTGGTTTCCTATAAAGGGCAGGTTTGTGACGTCAGACCACATACATGCAGACACATTACTAAGCAACCACATGGCGAGCATGTTTGAAGAACAGAGTGTGCCCTGAGCTAGTGGACAGGTAATGTACAAGAGGAGGCCGCGGGCAGCTAATGTATACCTTGCACTGGCCACCAGGAGGTACATTTTACATTAGGGAGACAGTGTGGTGGCGGTGAGCCATTCAGATGCAGCATCGCAGTGCCAAAAATTGATCAGAAATTGGCCTGTGGTGTATGGGCAGCTAACAGATCCCTCTCTTATCAGATTCTATTAGAGAGTGATTTGTCTCTTGGTCGAATCCGCCCATACATCGTTATATTACCTTTTGAACTATCAAAACAACTCTGCCCTGTTGAGGGATGGACTCCATAAGACCTCTAAAGGGGCCCACACACCATACAATTTTCATGCAATCGGAATGTACCATTGTAATACAATCTTAACAATATTGATGTAGTATAACAACACTTAGAGATTGATTGTACAGCCAGATTGAATGAACATTGTATGGTGTATGGCCACCTTTAGAAGGCCATACCCCCATTCGATTTCACAGCAGATTGACTTTGAAATAGATACCTCTATGATTGAATCTGAGCAAAGACAGATCTATTGGTTAACCACACAATGAAGTTAAACAAAAGTGGGGACACAGAGAGCCCAATATAGTGTAGTAAACAAAACAATAGGCTGTAATTGAAAAGTATATAGTGTATATACTCACAAAAGTGGGTTACCTCCTAGGTAACCACTGTACAGGCAGGTGAGGAGATTAGACCTGTCCTCACTCAGGATTAAAAGTCGCTCTCTGTAGATCAGGAAAAAAGAGATGGGGATCGACCCCTCCACCAGGGGTGGATATTGGTAATATAAGAGTGAACAGAGGCGCCAGTAGGATAAAAGGTGCAAAAAAGTTTAAAATTCCTCAGGAGGTGGTGGTGGTGGACTCACCTCCTTGAAGTAGACAAGATACTGTCAGCTTTTTAACAACAACAGGTTTGTTTATATACTCCAGACAACCATGCAACGCGTTTCGCAGGTATATTCCTGCTTCCTCAGGCAATAACAAATAGGAGTACATGTAGTACAGTCTGAGGCAGGGGTCACACTTACCGGCTTTCGTATGCGTTTTCTGCACAGAAAAACTGACTTCAACTGAGAACTCATGTTAATCAATGAGCTAGGTCACACTTTAATGCAGATTTCGCATGCAGAAAAAAAAACTGACATCTTGCGCAATTTGTCAGTTTTCTCTATAAATTACATTAGCTGTTGTAAGGTAGAGGTCACAATTGTCTTTCAGTTTTCTGAAAAGTGTAGAAACTGAAAGACAAGTGTGACCCCTGCCTCAAGGTCACAATAAGCGCCTCTGTGACCTTGAGACTGTACTGCGTGTACTCCTATTTGTTATTGCCTGAAGAAGCAGGAATATACCTGCGAAACGCGTTGCATGGTTGTCTGGAGTATATAAATAAACCTGTTGTTGTTAAAAAGCTGACAGTATCTTGTCTACTTCAAGGAGGCGAGTCCACCACCACCACCTCCTGAGGAATTTTAAACTTTTTAGTACCTTTTATCCTGCTGGCACCTCTGTTCACTCTTATATTACACAATGAAATTAGATTGCCAATACATTTCAGCATCAATCCGTTTGAAATCGCCATAGCACCGCACTCATGCTTGCAACACTCCCCCATGTTATCTGCCTCCCTGGGCCCGTGGTAAGTGTTCCATACTCGCCGGTCATGCAGGTGTGATTCCTGGCCTCATCCTCTATCCTGCATCTTCATGAATGCCACAGCGAACACCTATACCATGTGACACCAGGGCATGTAGTGACATCAGTGCATGTGGTGGTGTCATGTTGTACAGGCACGGTGCTAATCGAGAACAATGCCAGGCACAAAGAAGAGGCCACTAATAAAGCCACCATTACAGGAGAACATGCAACACTCAGCAAGAGCCCGGGGGGGGGGGGGGGGGGGGACGGACATACACTTGTGGGAAGAGAGGCCAGGGGTTAATTAGGCATGAAATGGCGTTCTCACCACACACCTGAATAATAAGCCCTTGTGATCAATATTTCCCATTCCATTCCTATATATAACTAATAAACACAACATAGTTACAAAGTATAAATTACAAAATATGCGACTTTAAGGTTGTTTCACACTGCTACTTACTTTTCTCAGGTTTATTTTCCTCATTTTCCCAATCCTCATAGAATGAGGCAGTTATCTGCTCCCAAATGATGGCATTGCAGCAGTGTCCTTATGTTTAGGATGCTGCTGGTCATAAAGCTGCAGCTTGGCTTGGACCCTAGCCATTAGATCCTCCATGTCAAACAGAAAGTGCTTGCGCTTGCCTTTTCCCTTTCCGTTTCCACGGGCACCTCCATGACCACGTGCTGCTGCCTTTCCATGACCAATCATGTTGTAGTTGAGGAGAACAAATACCATTCCAAAACAAAAATTATTTATACTGGTACTAATTAATGTCTGACTGGTGCGACTTTATTATCGCACTTAATTATGCATTCCAGTGCGACCTTATTGACGCACTTTATTATTCATTTCAAATCTTTATAAAATTGTAATATAAATGATGTTTTTACCTATATTTTACTACATACATCACTTCGGGCACACAAAATATGCATTATTATTGCGAAAAAACACGATAAAAACTACTGGAGCATGCGCTGTAGCTAATCAAACAAAAAACACATGTATTTGAAGTAGAACGAAAACGGCGCATGCATCAGCACGAAACCTGTGCATAGTCAGATAGAACGTTAACGGGGCATGCGTCACTATTTTTTTTTTGGAGCCAATATTCATTGTTGTCATTACCTAGCATGTGCAACATCTCCAACGCTGCAGATTCACTGCTGAACGAACAACATGCAGCACTTTTTCAAAACGCATCACGTTACTCACTAACGCAACATGTGCGCTGTGAATGTCACACAGACTTTGCATTACTGTGCGTTACTCTGCGTTAACAACTTACCTAACATGCAACGTTAACGTCGCACTGTGAAAGAGGCCTTAAGCCAATAAATGGTATAATCCTGATTTAAAACTTTCTGCTTTCGCTGATGGCTAAGATGTACAATGCTCTACTGCTACAGGAAAGCAGAAGGATACCAAACCATACACACTAGCATAGAGGT